>NC_080784.1:190294053-191506553 GCF_028018385.1 Neofelis nebulosa
CACAGGAGACCTTCTGGGGCAGATCTTCTGTCACCATCACTACCAGCTTTCCGTATAGCAGGGTCATTCAGGGTGTGCTGATGCTACCCAAGGCTCTCTGCCCACACAGACGAGATATCACGACATTTGCTAAAGCTTTGTGGTTCTTATTTTTCAATGTAGTCATATTCTCCATGACCCTGAGCCAGCTGGTTTTAAGAATTTCACTTAACCAATGTAGCATGACCATTTGACATAATAAAGTGGGAAAGGACCTCAGAAACTCCAAAAAGAAGTCCTGATGGCCTTCAAACTTTTAAGAAATGTCATACTCCCTTAGTTGAAAAGTCACAGTCAATATGACAAAGCAGAATTCCAAGAGTCTCAAAACCCCAATTCAAAAATGATTTTCACGTATTCATATATCCTCCTTGGGCATGTGTGTCTTCAGTGAATTCTGTGAGGTGCTGTATCTAAGCATGTGTTCATGAAGATACCCACCTTCTGTTGCTTTTTTCCACTCATAATTATGGAGAGGGAAATGGCCTGGGTGTTGAGGGCAGCCTGTTCTTTCTAACCCAGTAGCTCGCAGGTGGCTCCATCTTCACTGAGAAAGGGGTGCCAGTGCCCAGGGGTACCTGCACAAGGTGAAGCATAGTGTCCATGAACAAATAGCAGGCTGTATACACCTCCCACAGCAAATCAAAATGCAGAGAAAGTTTACAAGTTGGAAAAACATTTCACTCATGCGTTTATCACATTTCCTCTCTTAGTCTTCTTAACCCAAAATACCCTGCATGCCTCCCATGTACCCAAGAGGCTACTCAACATGTTGTGGAATTAATAATCTTTAAGCAATACAAATAAAAATAATGTGAAACCTAGAAGGAAAGTTATTATACCAGGATTTTTTTTTCCGTGTAGGTTCTTGCGATGCTATATTGCATAACATTTCTAATTATTCTGGAAAGCCTTATGGCCAGGGAAAAGGAAGTTTGTTTCTTTTTAAGTGTAGGATGGTCATTAAAATAACAGTGACCGATGTGCTATTTCTTAGGGGATTTTGCTCCATGTCTACTGACCACTGCCCAAGATGGGTACACTATGACTTTAGGATACAGATAGGATCACACTTCTTGGAAAAGATCCACCCAACCCTAAGTATGTTGGTTTTCATGATATTATATGGGAGCCCCATTAGGAAATGTTATGTGGGGTGTTTCTACAGGTGGGATGGTGTCACTAGGATATCACAAAAATGATGCTCTTTGTGCCTTTAATCTTGTAACTATGCTCAGCATGATTTGCCCTCTCAATTTCACGGTCTTTCATTCTCTCTTAGTTTCACTTTTTGTCTCTCTCTGTATTCTGAAGTGATTTCGGAATCTTTTAGTACCACAGGTTATCACTGTGACAATTAATTATCATTGAACTGGCAGCGAAATGTTAGTTAATGGATGGTATTTGTTGATAAAATGCCAGATAGCAGATAATTAATTATAATAGCTCATCTTGGGGAAAAACAAGTCCATCAGAATGAGGATAATGATCCATTTGCCATCTGGCCTAGATTAAAGGACTGTCTGGGTCAGTGTTGAGTCACTGTAAGTTCCCTGAAGTGTCTCAGTACAGGCCAAATGCATCCACTGCATCTATGAACATTGTGGCTATGATCCTGGAGTTCAGATTTTGCCGTCCATTTTGACTGGCCCTGAGTTCAAAGGGGTTTGAGTATTTCAGAAACCTGAACCAATGGGGAGAAGAGGAAGAAACAGAAAAAGTAAGCAGAACAGTGAGCCCGGATTCAGGGAGCAGCGCATGCAAGGGGACGTGCACGGATTATAGAGGAACATGGTGAACTTGAGTGTTGTGGGAGCAAGTTGCTGATGTCCAGCAGCAGCTTGGGACCAGGTGACAAATTCATTCACAGCAGAATTCCAGCTTACAGCCGGATAGATAGGAAGAGGGGACACTTTACTCTTACCCATCCTTGCCCCACTCCCCACCCCCCCCCCCACACACACACCTCCAACATGAAAAACATCAGTTTTTTTGCAGGTGCTGGATAGGACGAAAAGAACAGGTCAGCGGTCTTGACTTCAGAATGAACTCAACCAGCTTAGAGTTTGATTGTTGGCCAGAAAACAGAGTGAGAAGCTAAGAATTGTTATTGGTATGTTTTAAGCTACCATTTGTAGAGAGTGCCTATTATGTGCCAGGTACTATAGTGTCATTATCATATTTTAAAATACTTACTATTTTGTGAAATAGGTGTTTTCATATCTGACATGCAAATTAGAAGACCACAGAATTTAGGCAAATCGCTCGATGTCCTGTATCTCGTAAGTTCCAGAGTCAGGTTTTATAGTTTGATCTGTCTATATCCAGAGATCGTTCTGCTTTAAGGCAGCAAGCAAGATAATTTAATGGGGATGAGAGGGAAAGTTGCATCTTGGAGGTGATTGGGGGAAAGAACAGGGCACATTATCCTGGACAATTGACAAGAGTTAAGTAAACCTGGTTCTACTTCCAACTGACTTGGAAGAAACGGGATGTGGTTAATCCTGTAGGCAGAAAGCAGCCATATCCCTAGCTTTATCTGGAAAGAGAAAGCTCCTACACCTGCTGATCATGCCGGATTATTACTCTTAGCTTCTTTCTGTGGGAACAACCTCAGATTTCTTTTTGGTTTGTCTTATATAATAGTTAAACCAAGTATAAAACCTGCTGTGAGTATTCTGAATACCTGGCTCACACTAGACATTGAATTCGTTCCTCATGAATGACTAAATAAATGTGTTCATTTTCCAAACTAGCAAAGGCAGTGTGGCACTCCACGTATGTGTTTTCCCAAGTGCGGCTCTGCTTAAAGCAGGAGACGGGCTGGCAGTCTACCTTGTACGAGCAACCCCCAAATAATTCTACTGAAGTGAACCTTCAGAGAGTCCTTAAGTGAAGGCATTTGGGGCTTTCACATTCTGTCACAACATCTTCAGTTATTGGTATCCATGTTAGAGACTTTTTTTCCTGGTGGTAAAAGGGTATTGCTCGTACTACTTTTATGAGAAACAGAAAAATAAGACGAATGCTTTTAAAGATATATTAAATTAAAATTTAAAATAAATACTGAAATAGATCAGCAAGAAACTAGAAGACTTGAACGACACCTTGATGAGAAACAATGTCTTGATAAGGACACTGCATCCCAAAACAGGAGAATACACATTCTTTTCAAATGTTCATGAAACATTCTGCAGGGTAGACCACTTTCTAGGACATAAAATAGGCCACAGTGAATATAAAAGGATTGAACTGGGGGCACCTGGGTGGCTCAGTCAGTTAAGTTTCTGACTTCAGCTCAGGTCATGATCTCACGGTTCTTGAGTTTGAGCGCCGCCTGGGGCTCTGCGCTGACAGTTCAGAGCCTGGAGCCTGCTTCGGATTCTCTCTCTCTCTCTCTCTTTCTCTCTCTCTCTCTCTCTCTTTCCCCCTCCCTGGCCCCCTCCCCACATCACACTTTGTCTCTCTTCCTCAGAAATAAATAAACGTTAAAAAAATGAAAAGCATTGAACTCATACAAAATATCTTCTTGGATGACCATGGAATGAAATTAGAAATCAGCAACTTTTTTTTTAAAGATTTTTTTTTTTTAAGTAATCTAACTCACAACCCTGAGATCAAAATCTTCATGCGCCACCAACTGAGCCAGCCAGGTACCTCAAGCACCACATTTCTAAATAATCAGTGGATCCTCCCCCTAAAAAAAAATCACAATTAAAATTAGAAAATACTTTGAGATAAATGCAAAAGAAGAAATACATAGCAAAATTTACCAGATGCAGCTATAGCAGCGCTTAGAGGGAAACATAACTATAAATGCCTATATTATAAAAAGAAGAAGAATCTCAAATGAATAAACTGTCAACTTAAAAAGAAAACTACAAGTGGAGGGGTGCCTGGGTGGCTCAGTCGGTTGAGCGCCGACTTCGGCTCAGGTCACGATCTCGAGGTCTGTGAGTTCGAGCCCCGCATCGGGCCCCTGTGCTGACAGCTCAGAGCCCGGAGCCTGTTTCAGATTCTGTGTTTCCCTCTCTCTGACCCTCCCCCATTCATGCTCTGTCTCTCTCTGTCTCAAAAATAAATAAACGTTAAAAAAAAAAAAAAAAGAAAACTACAAGTGGAAACTTAACCCCAAAAAAGCAGAAGAAAGTGAAAAAAGAAATTTATAACACAAATAAGTTTAAAAGAAACTAGAAAATAAAAGCAATAAAGAAAATCAATAAAACCTGGTTGGTTCTGGAAAAAAAATCAACAAAACTGGCAAATATTTATCTAGATTTAGCAGGAAAAAAAGCCTCAAGTTAATAAAATGAAGAGTGAGAGGAAAAATATTACTCCTTACCTTATGGAAATAAAAACTATCATAAAGGAATGCTACGAACATTTGTATGCCAAAAAAATTGGTAACCTGGATGATATAACAAATTCTTAGAAAGACACAAACTACCAATACTGACTCAAAGTGAAATAAAAACTACCTCCATATCAAGTAATGAGATTCATAATTCAATAACTTATTAAAATTGGTAAGATTCAATTACTAAATTAAAACTCAGACCCAAATGGCTTCATTGATGAATTCTACCAACATGTAAAGAGGAATTAGTTACAATTCTTTACAAACTCTTCCAAAGAAAACAGATGTGGGAATAAGCTCCAACCGATTCTGGGAGGCCAGAATTATCCTAATACCAAAATCTGATGAAGACAACAAAAGAAAAGAAAACTAGAGACCAATATCTCTTCTAAAGAGATGCAAAATCTTCAAGAAAGTATTGATAAATTCAGTCAATAACATATGAAATGATTATACATCAGGGACAAATGGGATTTTTCCAGCAATGCAATGTTAGTTTAATACACAAAAATCGATTAATGTAATAACATATTAATAGAATAAAGGATAAAAACCACATGTTCATTTCAATAAATGTAGAAAAGGCATTTGACATAATCCAACATCCTACTCCTACTAGGAGTAGAAGGAACTTCCTCAACCTGATAGGGGACATCTATAAAAAACCCACAACTAACATTATACTTAACGGTGAAAGAGATAATGTTTTACCTCTAGGTTAAAAAAAAACAAAAACAAAAACAAGAACATCTGTTGCCAGTTATATATGACCTTTTATACAAATTCTAGTGAGGACAATTAGGTAAGGAAAAAAGAATATATTCAGTTTGGGCAGAAGGAAGTAAAATCTCTATTTGCAGATGACATCATTCTGTATTTTGAAACTCTTGATGAATACACACACACACACAAACACAATATTAGAGTAAATAAGTTCAGAAAAGTTGCAGTATACAATGTCAATATACAAAAATCATTTGTATTTTTATTGAACGATTCATTTATGACAGCATGAAATGCTTAGTAATTGGCTTAACAAAAGAAGGGTAAAACATAACTTACACTCAAACTAAAAAAATTATTGAAAATAAGTAAAGAAGATTTAAACAAATTGAAAGACACCCTATGTTCCTGGATCAGAAGATAATATTATGAAGATGGTATACTTCTCGAATCAATATATACATTTACCACAACTCCTATCAAAACCCCAGCTGGCATTTTTTTGCAGTAATTGACAAGATGACCTTAAAATTCATATGAAAATTTAAGACACTAAGAATAGCTAAAGCAATCTTGACAAAGAACAAAGTTAGAGAGATCCTGAATTTTAAAACGTACTAAAAAGCTACAGTAATCAAGAAAGCATACAATAAAAAAAAGAAAAGAAAAACAAAACTTAAAGGGGGGGCACCTGGGTGGCTCAGTCTGTTAAGCATCTGACACTTGATTTCACCTCAGGTCTCAGATCTTACTGTTTGTTGGTTTAAGCCCTACATTACGCTCTGTGCTGCAGCACAGAACCTGCTTGGTATTTTCTCTCTCTCTCTCTCTCTCTCTCTCGCTCTCACTCTCTCTGCCCTCCCTTGCTCAGGCTCTCTCTAAAAATAAATAAGTAAAATTAAAAAAACAAAAGCATGCAATAAAGTATGCAGCTAAGATAAGGAAAAATATATAGATAACTGGAATAGAATTGAAAGTCCAGTGACAGACCTTCACATTAATGGTCAATGATTTTCAACAAAGGTGCTGAAACAGTTAAAAGGGGAAAGGATAGTATTTTCAACAAATGATGCTGGACAAATGGGTATCCACATGAAAAATAATGAAATTGGATTCATTCCTTACAACACACTCAGATGAACTCAAATGGACCAGCTTCCTAAATACAAGATTCTTATGGGAAACTATAGGAGTGCATGTTCATTACCTTGCTTAGGCAAAGTGTTTTTAGAAATGACACTAAGTGGTGCCTGGGTGGCTCAGTCAGTTGAGTGGCTGACTCTTGATTTTGGCTCAGCTTCTTGATCCCAGGGTCATGGGATGGAGTGCTGAATCGGGCTCCATGCTGGGCATGGAAACTGCTTGGGATTTTCTCTCCCCCTGGCCCTCTCTCCCTGCTCGCTCTCGCTCTCTCTCTCTCTCTCTCTCTCTCAAAAAAAAAAAAAAAAAGACACTAAAAGTTCAAGTGACCAAAATAATAATAATTAATAATAAATAAATAAATTGATTAATTAATTAATTGGTTGGCCTTAAAATTAAATGTTTTTTTTTTCTTTAAAAAACATCACCAAATAAAGTCAAAATGCAACCCATATATTTGGGAAAAATATTTGCAAATCACGCATAGGATTGTGAATATCTAGATAGCATAAAGAAGTTTTAAAAATCAATAAAAGTGAATAATCTCATTTTAAAATGAGCAAAAGATCAGAATAGACATACTCCAAGAAAAATATATAAAAATGGTCAACAAACACATGAAAAGATGCTAACGCTGATTGTCTATCAAGGAAATTCAAATCAAAACCAAATTGAAATAATTGCACACTCACTAACATAACTGTAATCTGAAAAGACAGAAAATGGGGCGCCTGGGTGGCGCAGTCGGTTGGGCGTCCGACTTCAGCCAGGTCACGATCTCGCGGTCCGTGAGTTCGAGCCCCACGTCAGGCTCTGGGCTGATGGCTCAGAGCCTGGAGCCTGTTTCCGATTCTGTGTCTCCCTCTCTCTCTGCCCCTCCCCCGTTCATGCTCTGTCTCTCTCTGTCCCAAAAATAAATAAACGTTGGAAAAAAAAATTAAAAAAAAAAAAGAAAGAAAAGACAGAAAATGACAAATGTTGGCAAGGATATGGAGGAAGTGAAACTCTTCCTGTATTGCCAGTCGGGATGTTAAATGGCGCAAACTGCTTTAGAGTATAGACTAAGAGGTCATGAAAACATTCAACATAGCCTTACCATATGTGTTAGTTTCCTAGGGCTGCCATAATAGATGTCCACAAATTCTGTAGTCTAAAGCAACAGAAATATATTCTTACACCATTCTGGAGGCCAGAAGTCTAGAACAAAGGTATCAAGAGGAATTCACTTCCTCTGAATTATCTACCTGAGGCTCCTTCTTTGCTCTAAGTTTCTGGTAGCCCCATGTGTGCCTTGATTTATGGCTGCATAAATCCAAACTTTGCTTTCATGTTCACTTGGCCTTTTCCTCTGTTTTATCTTTTTCTGTCTCTTACGAGGACACTTGTTTTTGGATTTAAAGCCCATACAGGTAATTCAAGATACCATCTCCAGATTTTTAACTTAATTACATGTGCAATAATACCTTATAGATTCTGGAACTTAGACATGGACATATATTTTGGGGGCCATAGTTCAACTGATGACATTGTATGACTCAGCACTTCCCTCCTAGATACATGCTCAAGAGAAATGGGAGTATATTATGGTGCAGAAACTTGTATATAAATGTTTATATCGGTATTGTTTCTAATAGCCAAAACACGGAAACAAACTAAATATTGGTCATCTGATGAATGAATAAGTAAAATATGGCATAGCCATTCAATCGATTATTAGTTGACAATAAAAAGGAATAAAAAGTAAATGCTACAGGGTGGTTGAAACTTGAAAAAATATCATTCCAGGTAGAAGAAGCCAAGCAGCAAAGATCACATATTGTACAGTTCAATTTATAGGAATGTCAAGAACAGACTTCTCTATAATAGAGACAGAATATATTAGTGGTTCCCCAGGGACAGGTGTGAGATGAGAGGGAAAGGAAAGCAATTGGTAGTGGGTATAGGATTTAGGGAGATAATGAAAATGCTCTAAAATTGATTGTGATGATGGTTACACAACTCTGTGAATACATTAAAAGCCACTTAATTGCACAGGTGAATTATATGGTATGTGAATTATATCTTAATAAATCTGTTTAAAAAATACATTCCAAATAATTATTTAGTAGGTGTCGTGTTCGCTAGAGAGTAAACTCCCAAGGGCAAGAATTTGGACTTATTCACATCTGCCAGTGAGACTATAGGTCCTCACATACTATCAGCAGTCAATACATGTTTGTGGTAAAGAGAGAGGCATCAGTTTTGGGACAAGCCTACCAGATTGCTGTGGGAGTACAGGGAGACAACCCAAGTCTGTAGAGAGGAATCTGAGGTTTCTGCACTGAACCCTGACCCTTAGGAACTGAATTTTGGAGGATAAATTGAAGTGCACCAGCAGGTGCGGAGGACAAAGGCTTAATCAGGCAGTTGAACAGCGTGGATTGATGTTACGCACAGACGAGCAAGCTGACTCTGTTGACATAACAGGTTGCAACTGGAGAAATGGCAGTTTCGTGGCCTAGAAGTGAAAGTGGTAGCTGCCTCTTGAAGTGCTCTTTTATACTTTTGGATTTCGACGCACGTTCTCCAACCAAAATGTTCTCCAAGGAGTTGTTTCTTGAACTGTCTGGGGGTAAGGACAGGATTTTTTATTATTGATTTTAATACTGATTAATTTTAATCAATCATGAACTGATACCTTTTAAAAACATAATAATGAATTACTAGAATGATGAAATGAGAAAAAAGTAAAACACAAGCCCGCTGAGAGTTGCTCTTGGCAGCAGCATCAAGGTGCTGTAAATTTTTCTAAATATTTACTCTCAATTTCTGTATTTTTCTCATTGCAGACAAATAATAAATGATTTGTGAACTAGTACTGCTTCACAGACCACATTTTGAGTATCACAGGTATAAACAACACATTTCAGAAAATGCCCTCACATCACAGTGACCAAATGTGTATGGGGTACATTGGGTATCTTATCTCCCTCGTCCTCCCCCAGGAGATGTGTAACCTGCACTGTAAAATTAAAAGAGCCTTACGAAAATCTTGCAGTAAATAAATTTGCTTAAACTGGCCTAAATTTACAAAATGTTCCTTTCTTTATTCATGAATGCGTTCATCTCATCTTTCATTGATCAAATGTTTGTTGAGCGCCTACTGTTTGCCCAGCAATGTTCCATGCACTGAGGATACAGACAAAAGTCCCTGTTCTCATTTACCTTGTGTCTCAGAGGAGGAGACTGACAAAAAACTGAATAACTCAGGAAGATTCGAGCGAATTAGATACTGGTAAGTGCTGGGGTGACCAGTGAGGTCCAACAAGGGATGTAGGAGTTAAAGGTTTTCACTGAAAAGATGTTATGTAGGTAAAAAAACAAAGGTGAGACAGCAAACCATGCAGATGTGGGCTGGGAGGAAGAGTGATCAGCCAGAGAGAGTGATACGTGCAAGTCCCCTGAGGCAGGAGGATGCCTGTAAATGTGAGTGAGAGCTAGAACGGAATGAGTGGAGAGAAGAGAAATAAGAAACGAAGAGAGGTAGGAGGGAACCAGACTGTGCAAAGCCTTGTAGATCTTTGTCAGGTTTTGGCTTTTACCCTGAATAGCACCAAAAGCCATTGGAGGATTGGATCAGAGGACTTGTATCATCGGACTTGTGTTTGCACTGGACCACCCTGGCTCTGCTTCAGAGAAGAGATTAAAGGAGACACAGCTTTAATCAGGGAGACCAGCAGGAAAAGTTATTTCAGTAATTCAAGCTTGCAGTGGACAAGGCTCAGAATCAAGTGAACGTACTGGGGTGGTGAAAGTAGTTAGATTCTGAATGTACTTTTCCGGTACTTCTGACAGGATTAGCTCATAGATTGGATGTGGAGTGTGCGAGAAGACAGGGAAATGATGCTACTAAAGTGGTTGACCTCAGCGATTAGAATTGACCTGTACTGAAATGGGAGAAAGCTCAAGGAGGAGGAGATTTGGGAGTGTGAGTATCAGGAGTTCAGTTTTGAACGTGATGAGTTTGAGATGCCTGGTAGACATTCTGGCAGGGATGCCAAGTAGGTGATTGGATATGTGAGTCTGGGGAGCAAGAGGTGAAGATCTACCTTGGGGAGTTATCAGCATTTACAGGGTATTTAAAGCCAACAAACTAGATAAGACCCCTAAGGCAGTGAACGTAGACAAAGAAGTCCAAAGTCTGATCCCTGGGGCACAGAGCTTGTACAGATAAGAAGAAAGACCAAATAAGACAGGAAGATCATCTGCAGAGGAAACAGGAAAACTAATATAGTTTGGTGTCATGGAAATCAAGTAAGGGATGTATTTCTAGGAGGACAGGGTGTTCAACCTTATTAAATACTGCTGATGGTCACGTAAGCATAAGATTGAGAAACAGTGCTGGGATTTAGCAAAGAGAACATCACTGGTGACTTTAACAAGAAAAGTTTTAGTGACGGTGGAGGTGAAAGCCTGGTCAAAGTATGTTTAAGAGGGATATGGAGTAACGGAATCAAAGAGAGAGACCACAAAAACTCTTTTGAGGAGTTTGGGGCAGTAGCTGGAGGGGACATGAGAATAAGTGAAGGGATGATGGTGATGGTGATGGTAATTGATGATGGTGGTGGTGGTTGGTGGTTATGAGAAGAGTAACAACATGTTTGTATGTTGATGAAAAATGTAATGCTTTCGGTGGGGGGAGAGAGGAACACCATCAAGCGGGTGAGAGGAAATAGAGTCTTGTGCATAGCTGTAGAGACTGGTCTTACTAAGGGCAGTTTCGGAAAGGAGAGAGGAATTTGAGCATAGATGAAGGTAGGTGAGCAGCTATGGTGGCAGAAGCCAGAGGGGCTTCCTTTTTGATTGCTTCTCTTTTCTCAGGAGATTTTAAGCTGAGAAGGAGAAAAGGACAAGTATAAGAAACCTGAAATGAGAGTTAACATGAGTCAGTTGGCCAGGGAGTTGGGGGGGGGGGGTGAATGTGAGTAATGTGCTTGGTGGCCAGGCAGCACTGAGGGCTCTCTTAGAAGTGATCATGGACTTACTGTGAGGCCTGTCGGCATGGCCGTGTGATTGAAGCACACACACTTCCCTTTTTCATGTAACACTTCTTGCCAATCAGCTGAAGCTTTTGTAAAGTACCCACTGTTCTAGATCATAGGTGGAAGGAAGGTTTTAGGCAGGACATAGACGTGGTCAGATTTACATAGAGGATCACTGTGGCCTCAGCGTGTAGGATGGATTCATGGAAATAAGATGAATAATTTCCCTAAGGGAAATTATTTCCCTTAGGGAAATCTTATTTCCCTAAGTTCTGAACTTAGGGAACTTAGGGAAAAGCCTACTGAGACAGTTAAGCAAGAATTGACAACCTGCATATTGATTGTTTCATTTTTGGGTCTATATGTGGTTCAGAGATTGTCATATTTAAGAAGATATCCTCTTTTTCCAGATAGCAGTGAAGAAGCATATGCCCACCAAGCCTCTATAGCAGATGATTTTGGTATTTGCTTTTGATTAACCTTATTCTGGGGCTGCCATATGCCAGCTCTGCATACCCCAGCATTTCCATCTGCCTTTACTCTCTACAAGAGGCAGGTTTACAGGAAGGAGCGATGCTGGCCAGGTAGTGTGATTTTGTTTGCATGAATGAACTGGTTTTGCATTGTTACACGCCACTGTTTTTTTTAGCCCCATGACTCCCAAGACCAGAAGAACTTTCTTATAAGATGAAGCCATTTTTTACTGTCTTATGGAGTTCTTTTTATGGAGGGAGAAGCTCAGAAGATGAGGAATTGAGATAGTAAATGATGGTGAAGGATTATCTGAGAAAATTTCTCATTGAGAATTGGGAGCTGGAGATTTGATTTTTTTTTTTTTTTTTTCGTATCTCATTTTGGAAAAATGCTGAAAAAAAAAAAAAAAACATAGCTGGCCTGCTAAAAGGCAGTAAACCTGGCAGGAAGGTAAAGAGAAAGGGCCAGCAAGCTGCCAACAAGGAATTAAAAGAGATCATGGAATACAGCCCAGAGCTCTGTGAGGCTGCTAGGGGCGGTCCAAGAGAAGCGGCACCACATAACAAGGGATCATAAGCTGAGTCCTGATTCATTCAATGGGAAATGAAGATGGAAGCAAAGAAAGGAGCCTAGCCTCCGCTAAATTAAAGATGTCTTTTAGAAAGCAGATGTAGTAAAATGGAGGGAGAGCAAGAATGCAATTTAGACACAATACATAGGATGGTTTTTCACACAGCTGAAGAGGGTACGTGCCAAGGCCACGAAAAATCACCAGATTCAGAATTTGACTCATTTGAAGTGTTCCAGCAGAGGAGAAGACGTTGAAAAAAGCTCCAGACAGCTCGGATCCTGAGTGAGCAAGGGGTGTATTATGAAGAGGTATTCCTTGGAGTTCTTGAACAGCACATCTTGAGATCTTTGGGGATCTGCAAATTCACAAATAGCATCGTAGTCTATACTTCATCCTGTAAAGTGAACTAAATATGACTCTAATGGAAAAACAGCTCTGGGTGTGTGGGCATAAGGAGAGCTACCTGGCAATAATCAAAGAGGAGCAAATTTACATGGAGCTGGAGGGGCTGGATGGGGCTAGCTTACCCCACAAAAAAAAACTCACTGAGCTTATCTGCTTCTCTTGGAAGTTGATTCAAACACATCCTAAGAATGACTCACAAAATGAAAGTGGCGAATGTAGCATTTCCCCAGACCAAGAGTCTACTGAACTCCCTTCTTTAAATTTATTTGGATTTACAAAGTGACATTACAGAAAAGAAGAAATCAACTTTTAGCAAAGTTGATAGAGAAAACTGTATAATAGGAAAATGACCATTTTTTATAATGTTTCGCAATCTGAACCTGTATTTATTTTAATGTGTTTTAGAAACTATGTCACAAGTGCATCACATCTATGGTTTTATGGATATTATTACTAGGACAAGATGTAATTGTCAAGAGTGAGTTGATTTAAAGAAATATAAAATTAAAAAAAAAAACCTATACGAGTGAGTAGTAGATTGATATAACAATTGAGCCAAGGTGTATGGCATGATTGTACTTATAAATATGAGTAACAGCATAACAAAGAAAAGTTATTTCAATAGAGAGAAATAATGTGCCATCATCCAGACTTGCTCAGACTCAGAGGATATGTAAGCATATCTTGATTCTACTGCAAAGAGATAGTTTGGCAAACTGGAAAGATGAAATTTTGGGGGGCAGATGGATCTAGATTCAAATGTTGGCTCTGCTACCTGTCCCCCACCCCCCCACCCCCACCCCCACCCCCGGCCTTTTTTTGCTTTTTTTTTTTTTTTTTTTCCTGAATGGGTTTAGGGAAACTACTTAATGTCCTTGTGACTAAGTTACTTTATTTCACTGTAATACCATACAAAGTGCTCAGCAAATGCCTTACCCAGAGAAAGCACTAAAGAAATTCTATCACCATTATTGCAGATATAAAAACAAGGTCAGTTTCTTCTCTCTGGGTTAACCAGCAGATAATAAGGCGTTCAAGTCAGATGGAGTGATATGATAGAGGAAAAGATGTATAAACAAAAGATTTGGGTTTAGTCTGCAGAGTCAAAAATTTTTCACTTAATAAATGTGCAACTTAGCCATTCATTTATTTTCTATGAACCTCATATAGAAAATCCAAGTGGGAAGGGTACAAAATTACCCCAACAGGAGTATATCTATAAGATGATGTCTATAAGACTATTGTATACATATGGCTATATATGGAGACAGGGGCAGAGAGCACGAGGGAAAAGGGGAGGATGGGAGGATAAGAAAGAAAAGGCTATTGTGGACAGATAGTTGGCTTAGAGCTCAAAAATGATTTGATTCATTTGTCCATTTGAAGAGGAAGGAAATTTCAGCTTCCTTAAACATTAAATAAATGCAATAGAACCTCCATCAGTGGGTTCTTTGATAAATTATCTACCTACCTATCTATCCACCTATCAATTAGTTTCACAAGGTAAGTGCTCAGTGGATTTCAGTCACATTTTAGTTGTTTCTATCACAATTAAGCTCTGTCCTGTGATCTAGGGGAGCATGGCTGATTTGAGTGGATCGTGCCTCCCTAGTACATTTGTAAAAGCAAAGCAAAGTTGAATTTATAAGGCAGTCAGAGACACTTTCTGAGAGATTACAATAGATACCCTTTGGGGTCATTGCTTGGATCCTGTCTTCTCTGGGAATTGATCTCTATTTCACAGGAGGGGGCACTTACCACTGAGTGGGGGTGGTGATGACACAATTTGTTCCTTGCCTGTAGTTGACTGGGCCAGGAATAGACACGCCTGACCCAAGCCATTCCAATTTGGAGAAAGACAAAGAATGGGAGCAATTGAATCAGACTCACCTTGATTGAAAAATAAAAACCCTACTGCAAGGTCTCTGCTAGGGTGATCAACTCTCCCTGTTTGCCTGGGACTGAGGAATTTCCCCAAAACTAAAAGTGGGACAATCCCCAGTAAACTAGGGTGGTTGGTCACCCTATGAACTGTCCTAGTCACTGTCCTAATCAGAGACCAATTATTCAGATCTTGCATGGATTCCTGCCTCTGTATCCTTTCAATAAACTAAATTTTCAAGCTTAAACTATCCAGAATTAAGTCAAAAGAATCTTTTTTAAAAAACATTTATTTATTTTTGAGAGAGCGAGACAGAGAATGAGCAGGGGAGGGGCAGAGAGAGAGGGAGACACAGAACCTGAAGCAGGCTCCAGGCTCTGAGCTGTCAGCACAGAGCCCGACATGGGACTTGAACTCATGGACTGCAAGACCATGACCTGAGCCAAAGTTGGAAGTTAACTGACTGAGCCACCCAGGTGTCCCATGAATCAAAAGAATCTTAAAAAAACATAGTGCTGTATGCAAAAAAAAAAATACTGAAAGACCAGGAAGAAGAAAAGAACATCGATATAAAATGGAAACTGTTAACTCAAGCTGTCAACCTTGAATGGAATTCTTTGTTGCCCGTAATATTTGTGCTAGAAAACTACTGCTTAGTTGGGTTTGCAAAAAGGATGCCTTTTCTAATCTCCTTAATATTCAGTGAATTATGTTAGTAAATTGAGAAGGATTATCTACTTACTCTGTTTGGAAAATTGACTCATTACCTCTGCTACAGAAAGGGATGAGGGTGTCTTAGCATCAGAAGCATTTTACCCTGAAGTCATGATGATGAATCAGGAATTCGATCAGGCTGTGTCTCCAGTGAATTGCACTGTCAAATAATGTTAATAGAACCAACTAAAGCTTCTCTCACGGCTTTCTCAAGCTTTACTGTGCCTTAGAATCTCTTTGAGAGTGAGTTAAACATTTAGTCTCTTGGGCCTCCTTCCTAGAGTGTGAGGCAGGGCCCCTGAATCTGCTGTTAATAAAACACTCTAGTTCATTGCTACTCAACATGTGCTCTGGTCCAGGCTCCAACTGTGAGACTGGGAGAAAAGTAAAATCTCAGGCCCACCCTAGACCCACTAAAGAGCATAATGCTTGAGGTGTGCTGTGCTAGGAGATTCCGAGGCAATGTTTTAAGGACCACATGTTGAGAAAATATATTCTAGTATCCTCTGATCCAACAGTGACAACAACAGTTAATGTTTTTGAGTCCTAATTATGTCCCAGGCATTATCTTAATACTTTAACATGACTTAACTCAGTGGATCCTCATGACAACACTTAGAGGTCATTTTTTTCAGATGAGGAAATGGAAGCCTTCACAAAAAGAAGGTTCTCAAGCTCACCAACAGATGAGTAATAAATAGGGCCTTGCTTCAAAGGCAGAAGGTTTGCCAGCTGGAAGGAGATGGGTACCATGTTCAAGCAGCACTTAGGGAAGACATTCCTTGTGGCCTGAAAATCAAAAGCTGCAAGGCAGTGTTTATTGTGTTGCTAATAATGAATGCCAAATATGGTTTCTGGGGATTCTGCATGGACTCAGTGGCCTCACCTGTGACATGTGGATGACATACCTCAGCTCATGGTGTCTTTGTGAGGCTGGAGTGGGCTGCCTGAGCAAAGGGCAGGGAGAGGGCAGGACAGGTGTGGACATGGGACTCACAATGTTTCACTACGTGGGAAGAGTGAGGTTGAGATTCCGGGATGGGACCCTCAGTTCTGCTAATCATTTTTTCCTGTGCAAAAATGTCACTGAACTGTGCTTTAGTTTCCTCACCTGTAAAATGAGGTTTAAAAAGAAATCTTCTTTATTGTCGGAGGATTTCAATGAGACATGTTCATTAGGTACCTATCTACCAGTTCCATATAAAGGATCCAATAAATGGTTATTACTCATGTTTTCCTATTGTAATAGTTTTCACCCTGAATTTTAAGCCATTATCCTCTGCCAGATAATTATGAAGTCTCAGCATTGGAAGGGATTTTAGAAGTTGTAAAATTTTTCTCCCAACTTTTCACCCTCAAGCCTTCACACTCTATGAGACAGCTGACTCACACATTACAAAGCAATGAACCTCTGCTTCCTAAACAAGAGGACCTTCTCTTTGAATCTGTGGTTCTCAAGGGACTGCCCCAAGGCAGTAGAAACTAATTTATTGATGGCTAAAAGTTACCTAAACTATGGGTAGCCCCCAGTGTCTCATCTATGAAAATGATTTTTCCTCTTGAATAAGCCCATACCCAGAATGAGGCAGGTTTATTAGTATTAATTAAAACAAGAATGAAAAGTGTGCATTCCCTTCATTAAGCCTCTCTTCACACTGGGAACTTTCATAGTATTAACTATTTTAAAAGACTTCACAAAAAAGTATTTTTTTTCTTAGAGATAACAGCTTTGGCTTTCTTCCTCTGAAGGAACAATTCCACATACAGGACAAATAATACTACTGATGACGACCATGAGGATGATAATCACAGCAGTGTCGACATGGTTATGATAATGGTACCTGGTATTTCATGTATTTATTTCATGCAAGGTGACGTTTTGAGCACTTTTTGCTTCAGGCATTTGTTCAAACTGTGAGGAGAGTATTGTTATTGTTACCCCCATTCAGGTTAAGTAAGTTGCCCAAGACCATTTGTATGGAAGCCAGGATAGGAACTGGACAGTGTGATGACAGAACCCAACTCCCAACCACCAAGCAATGCCAGCTTGGGTAAGAGAGATACATCCCTTTCCAGCAATTTCTACCATCTCGTCTCTAGGAGTCTCCTGGCAACTTCTGACTTCCTTTTCCCCACTTCCATGTACTCTGGCTCTTGGATGTAAGGAGTCTCAGCTGCACACCAGAATTTAAAATATTGAATTTTCATTGCAGTGGCATCATTTGGTAGAATTCTACTTTTTTTTTAAATTTTCTTCTTTTAAATTGTTAAAATTTGAAATCTTCTGTTTTCTTTCCAACATGTGCAATGATCACAGATTCTCTCAGTGCCTAAATCCCCTAAGGTTCAAACCAAATGGTTAGGCAAACACTTTTGCTTTCTGGAAGGTTAGAGAAAGAATTCTTTTTTTTTTTTTCTTTTAGCTGTCAACATATTAAGATCTTATTTCAGTAAGCTTAGTTTCAATAAGAAATGATATTCTTTTTAATATTTTTTAATTTATTTTCAAGAGAGAGAGAGAGAGAGAGAGTGAGAGAGACAGAGCATGAGCAGGGGAGGGGCAGAGAGAGAGAGGGAGACACAGAATCTGAAGCAGGTACAAGGCTCTGAGTTGTCAGTACAGAGACCGACATGGGGCTCGAACTCACTAGCCGTGAGATCATGACCTGAGCCAAAGTCAGACACTCAAGTGACTGAGCCACCCAAGCTCCCCAGAAATGATACTCTTGTAAATGACTAAGAATCCTCAACCATCTTGAATGTTAGTTTAGTCATATGCTGTAAGAATTGCTCTCTTATGATTTTCTTTTTCTTCAATCCTCACTTGACTTTGGGTCTGAAAATGGCCTTGAAAGCTATTTGGTACATCGTTACCAGCAAAGATGTTTTCACAATATTTTCTCACATGTCCTTTTGTAAAAATTACCTTGATCACCTTTAGTATTTTTGATTACTGTTACCACACCACTGATGTATTTGGTAACACTTGCCAGTGTGCAGTGTGGTTTCATTAAGGAATCTTTCATTTGTCATTGTGGAGGGGGGGAGATGATCATTGTTGAGTTATCTTCCCTGCCACAAAAACAGCAGTAACCACTAATTTCTTACAGTATGCTAAAAATGAAAGGACATTCAGATGCTTCTGATTCTTCAAACAACTTTGCAGAAGAGGGGTTATTATAGTTGTTATTATGTAAATAAGGAAAATCAGGAACCAAGAAGATAAATGCCATATGTCTATAAGTGAAACCAGAATTCAAAACCATTTTTTTCGGGACACCTGGGTAAGTCAGTCAGTTGGGCATCAGACTTCAGCTCAACTCATGATCTCGTTGTTTGTGAGTTCGAGCCCCACATCTGTGCTGACAGCTCAGAGCCTGGAGCCTGCTTCAGATTCTGTGTCTCGCTCTCTCTCTGCCCTTCCTCCTCTAGTACTCTGTCTCTCTCTGTCTCAAAAATAAATAAAAATTTAAATTTAAAATTAAATTAAAAATTAAAAATTAAATTAAAATTAATAATTTTAAAAAAACACCATTTTTTTTTCTGATTTAATCTCTTTACCCCATGGAGTTGGATTCACTTGCAATTAGAATGTTTTCTGGGATATTATGCCAGCCTGGATGTTTGAGTCTGTGATCAGAGTTTACAAATGGCATAAACCACTGTTTCTTACAATTGACATTTCACCTTCTGCTAGTGTTATTCTCAGCTACAAAATGCCAGATGGGAAAGCAATCTTGTTACTCATTACTCAGGAAAAGCAATAACTATGGAATGAAAACTAGCTTCAGACGACAAAGAACCACTTGCTGTTATCACAGGTCTAAGAACATTCGCCCGTTTCCTTGCGATTAGGACTTTGAATCTCCCTTATCCCCAAAATGTTTGAATATTCTTTTAATTTGATGAAACACCTCTCTTGTGCCATTTACAATCACTGTTATGTTATTTTTGCTCTGTGTCTAAAACCACCCATTTATCTTCATATCTGTAAGCAGCATATGTGCTGAATGCTCACTTTTACAAATCTCAAAGTATTCCATGATTTTGAAATAACTGTGAATAGTGATTGGCACATGGTAGAATCTCAACAAAATATCTTCATGAACAGTAACTTAGATTTGTAAAGCAATTAAAATGTCAATGTCTTCACATGCTTTTATTTGATCCTTACAATACTCCTACAAATAGGCCAAGGACGTATAAAATTCGTTCTGTCTATGGTAAATGGAGGCACAGACATGAGAAGTAACATCCAAATCCACTGAACTATTATCAGGTTTCAGATTGGGAAGACCGAATGGAAACTAATTTAAAGGAAAACATCAAGAATTTAGCAGTGGCCATGCTAAGTTGTAGTCCCTATTAAATATGTGAGAGGAGTTTGATACGAATCCTGAAATGTCCAGGACATGGAGAGGAAGTTGTTAGAATACCAATGGATTTAAAGCTATGGGTCTGGATAAGGCCACCAAGAGAATATGCCAGGATAGAAAAAGAATGAGTTATGAAAGAAAACTGGGGGTATTCCAAAATTCAGGGGTGGGGAAATGACAAAGAATCAGCCAGGAAGAATAAGAGGAACTTTCAGTAAGAATGGAAGAAAGTAAGTAGTTGTTTCCTGGAAGATAAATAAGCAAAGATTTCTATGGAAAGAAGGTCATAATGGGTTAATGTTCCTGATATGCCAAATAAGATAACAACTGAAATTAATTCTTATATTTGGCAACATAGCAATAACTGTCAACGTCACTAAGAGAAGTTTCAGACTGGAATAAAAATATGACACAGGACAAGAAGCAAGGAATTAGACACAGTAAATATAAACAGCCTTATTGAAAAACAAAGGACAGAGACTATGGGTCCCCATTCTTGAAGCATAGTTGATTCTTATGTCAACATGGACATAAGAGCCGCTCAGCGCTCTTGATATCAATGGTGATGTCATGAACTATAAGTTCTAATGAGGGAGACATATCCAGGGACTCCTGGGGATCTCTGCAGGCTCTGGAGAAGAAGGTATCCATGGTAGCCTCTAATGCAATTTGTCAGGTATGATCTCTCACTGGCAGGGCCTGGAGTTGAAGTATTATTGGAGAGAAATTTCCTGATTTCAGCAATAATTCAAAAGGTTGAGGGAGGTTTAAAGTTTAAAAACTAAAGACAAAGAGCACAAAGATATAGGAAATAAAAATAAAACATAAGTTGGTAAGCAATAGAAAGTAGGATGGTCTTGGGGCGCCTGGGTGGCTCCATCGGTTGAGTGTCCAACTCTCGATTTTGGCTCAGGTCATGATCCCAGGGTGGTGGCATCGAGCCTCTGCTCAGTGTGGGCCCTGTTTATGATTCTCTTTCTCTCCCACTGCCCCTCTCCCACACTCATGCTCTCTCTTTCTGTATAAAATAAAAATAAGAAGGAGAAGGAGAAGGAGAAGAAAGAAAAAGGGAACCAGTCTTGAGTATCTTACCTTTTTCAATAGGTATTTGCAGGTACTTTTTAAATGAAGTAACGACATAAAGTCAGTAGATTTGATATTCAATAAATATTAGATCTTTTTCCAGAATCCTGAAACCAACCTTGCTGTTCTCCCTCAGATCCTTTGTCTCTAGTGTATCAGACAAAGTATTTGAAATGAAGAGGAATTGCAGTAGATTTGAAAGTAATCATAGAAGGATGAGTGGTTATAACAAAAAGATATAATGGGAGAAAAAGTCTCTGAGTAGCCCTTGATCTTTTTTCATTGGGGGTGGGGAGAAAAAAAGGTTCAGGAAGGTTACATAATTTGCTCAAGTACTGTGCTTTCTGACTCTTAGTTCATCCTTCTTTCAGTCAATTCTATTTTGGTATGAAAAGTCCTGTGAATTAGATGAACTCCAGTGAATGGACAATAGGGGAAGGGAAATTGAGAAAGGCATTGTAAACAAGGGCAGATGGAAGGCCCTGAAGCGGTGAGAATAATTTAAATTTGATACAGAAGGTGATAGGCAGCCCTGGAGGATTGAGAAAGGAAAGAATGTGGTCAAAACTATGGGCAAGGAAGATTATGTTGACAGCCTTTGGTACTGATTGGACATTTCATAATATAAAACAGTGCTTGAGGTCTTGGGAAAAAAAATATCTTATATCCGTTGATTTTTTTTTTTGTATTTTTCCAGTATTACATAAATTACCATACATTCTAGGAATTAGGCTCTTTGTTTTGCTTCGTTTAAGGAGGTCATGCAATTGAGTTATGCGACAGCACTAAATAGCTCAAACCCAATCATTTCATTTGGCTTAGCACAATTTTCACAATATAGAAATGATTCTGATATTTATTCAAGCTGAATAGAGATGTATGATCCCATCAAGTTAATTATTAGCAAAAGAAAATGAAAGTATGATGTTGTTTAAATAGCAAATGTGTTAATACAGAGTAATTATGTAGACTGAAAATGAGCAGTTCCATCAGGCACACGCCCAATTTTTCCCCTACCAGTGTCAACACTGAATGTCTTTCAATACACCGGAAAATTACTAGGCAGATCTGAAATAACAAAGCAATCACTGAAGGCTTTGTTTAAAATTCCTCTAGAGGGGCGCCTGGGTGGCTCGGTCGGTTAAGCGGCCAACTTCGGCTCAGGTCATGATCTCGTGGTCCGTGAGTTCGAGCCCCGCATCGGGCTCTGTGCTGACTGCTCAGAGCCTGGAGCCTGTTTCAGATTCTGTGTCTCCCTCTCTCTCTGCCCCTCCCCTGTTCATGCTCTGTCTCTCTCTGTCTCAAAAATAAATAAACGTTAAAAAAATTTAAAAAAAAAAATAAAAAAAATAAAAAAAATAAAATTCCTCTAGAGAATAGGACAAATAAAATGATTACAGTGATTTGAATCATTGGAATTTTATAGCCATTCACTTAGAAAAACAGTCTCCCAATTAGTTGACAATTGATAGCTTCTGATATTTCCTGAAGTGGTTTCTGCATTAGGAGTATTGATCTGTACTTTTATTCAGTAGGTTACCTGAGAGAAGGTTATTCTAATTGTAGTGAACACACATAAATGCTGCACTTACCAATACACATCTTTTACTATTTCAGATTTATGATCCAAATGTCTTACCTAGATATGAGCTTTTATTGCTTGTATTGTTAACTATTGTACTATTAATTATTGCAACGTTATTATGCAGGATATTAGTGAATTTAGAAGCTTTATTTCCTTCTAGTTGTCTCAACTAGAGTTCTGAATTTAATGCTTTTATTTTTCCTTTGTAATTGGGGCAGAGAATAAGCAAGTTCACTGGATTTTTTAGCTTGAGTGTTTGAGAAGTCTGAACATGGACTGTGATTTTCTAAGGTTATGTATCTTAGAGTTAGAAGTAATCACAGGGGCACCTGGGTGGCTCAGTCCGTTAAGCTTCTGACTTCCGTTCAGGTCATGATCTTGCACTCCATGAGTTCTAGCCCCACATCGGACTCTGCTGACAGCTCAGAACTTGGAGCCTGCTTCAGATTCTGTGTCTCCATCTCTCTCTGCCTTTTCCCCACCCACACTCTATCTCTCTCTGTCTCTCAAAAATGAATGAATGTTAATTTTTTTTTAAATAAAAAGTATTCAGATATTTGCTTATAAGTGAAATTGGTGGATTGTGGATTGAATACTCTGTTACCAAGTATATTAGATAGGTACTTCATGTATAACAGAAAACCAAATTAGCATGGCCTTAAACAGGTAGAGCTTAAGTTTCTCACATACCAAGAAGTTTGAGAGTAATTTTATTTTGGTTTTGTGAATCAATCCCATCCTAGCCATGGCTTGGTATCTCTTGTGAGGATCTTTCACTCATGCTCACAAGATGAATGCCTGAATATCAAGCATAATATCAAAAGTCAAGGCAGGAAGAAGAGAGAAAGGAAGTGTCAGTCCCCTTTATCACAAAGCACTATATTTGTAATCCAGCAGACTTCTGTTTGCATCCCATTGGCCAGGACTGTACCACGTGACCATCCCAACTTGCAAGGCAATCTGAGAAGATGTGTAGTTTTATAGTCTCTCTAGCAGAGTCAGGCCAGGAAGAGAGTTGAGAGTGAACATTGCATTAATTAATTAGCCAGCCATATCGGCCACAATCTGAATAATATGGAACCCATACCCAGAGTTTCATTTGTTTTGCTATAGTTAATTCTATGTAAGAATCCACTGTAAGGGATTTACTAATGTAGATGTTCAGGTTTCATGTCCAGTGGGACATATATAAACCTGGGTTTGAATTATTCACCTGCATTCCCACAAGATACAAGATACACTGGCAAGTTGAGGTCAGGTCAGGATGTAGACTTCTGTCTTATTGGCTCCTTTCTCTACTTTTTGATCACTTCTAGTATTTGTTAACATAATTTGGCTTTATCCCTGGAATTCTCCTAAAACCATGTGAAAAAAAAAAACAAAAACAAAACAATGTTCTCTAAATTATAGCCTCAACTGCATATTTAGATGAGCATGACCATGTGAAACACCTATAATTGGTAAAATATTATGTAACTCTCTTTCAATGTCAATTAATTTTATTTTTATGTGCATACTATTTAAATACCTACTTTATTGTATTTCATTCATACTTTGTGATTATATTTCTAAGTTTTTTATATAATCATCTAGGTCTTTTATCAAAATCTTATTCTGATTTTATGTATTTACTATACAACATTGGTATCTCAATTGTGCATTGACCACTCACTCACATTTACAGCAACTACCCATTCTAGAAAAAAAAAGCCCTAAAAAGGCACATTCGAGTCACATTTTTGCACAGAAAAAAAAATTACTATAACACATAGTATGCTAAATGTTTTGTAGAAATGATAAAATTCTGACCTTAACCTAAGCTTTTAAAAGATCATATATCTCTACGTAACATATTGCATAAAGATGTCTAACTCTATGTACATATATCAAATAGCAAATTGGGTACAATTGCATTCAGAATCCTCAGAGAACTTTCACTCTAGAAAAATGTTACCATCACAGCACCATCACAGGCTTATCATGTCTCCTTACACAAACAGATGTGTAAGATTGAGAAACATCACTTTTAGATGAACTCATGCTTTGAAAATATCTGGCAAGGAACACCGTCTAATAATCCCAAAAACAAAATGTTTCATCATCATAACAAGATTCAAGAAATTCATTACTGGAAAACTGAGTTAACTAGTATGAGCTAAGTTAACAAGCACATAAAAATCCGTGCTCTCCTTCAGACTAGTAATCAAGAAAACACACACACACAGAGGGCCATGTGTAAAATAAGAAGCCATAAAAGCTTAAGTCCCATGGACTTCATGTTGACTAATCACTTTAGTCACACAGCTTTAATTAGAAGAAGATTAAAAGTAACAAAAGCTGTATCAGCCCTTTTTGTTTCAAAAGGAGTTAGTTTTTTGTTTTTGTTTTGTTTTGTTTTTTTGTTGTTGTTGTCTTGCTTAGGAACCCTATCAGTATTTAGTTAAACTAGTTTAGAAGATCCACAGTACTTCCTTTATTTATGCATTTCAATTTCCCTTCTTTGAAAACTGGACACAGTTCTCTAGCACATGGCAGGAAGTTAGGTTACTGGAAGTTGGGGCACCCAGAATTATTGGCCCCAAGACAGTGGATTTAAAATGCTCACCAGAGGGGCGCCTGGGTGGCTCAGTGGGTTAAGTGTCCAACTTGGGCTCAGGTCATGATCTCACAGTCTGTGAGTTCTAGCCCCTCTTCAAACTCTGGAATGATAGCTCAGAGCCTGGAGCCTGCTTCAGATTCTGTGTCTCCCTGTCTCTCTGCCCTTCCCCTGTTCACTGTCTGTCTGTCTCTTTCAAAAATAAATAAATAAAATAAAATAAAATAAAATAAAATAAAATAAAATAAAATAAAATAAATAAAATACAAATGCTCACCAGAATCCTCAAAGTTCAGCAAAACTTCCTCTGGATCTTAGGAGAAAGGAAAGTAGCTGTTTGGTAGATTCTTGCTTTTGAAATCCCTGGAGAAATTCTAGAACCATTTTTTAGTTGTGGGCTTCCGTAAAAGATTTTGTTTGAAGAAAGTTTGTCTTGCTTTAAATTTTTGTTGTTGTTGTTGAAAAATTGTGCCAAGGGAATACAGATGCAGGAAAGAAGAAAAGAAGGCCTGAGCAAGACCCAATGGAACCTCCTGTGAACCTGTGCTTTCTTTTCTGACACAAGAAAATGGCATCCAAAGAGAAAATTAAATCCGAGGAGTAATGACCTAGCATTTCCACTGCCTACCGCTCTAATGCGCTCAGAGGATAAGACAAATGGAGTAACGTGTTGGGGGGATATAGCTATGGTAGGAAGAATACTGCACTTAAATTAGAAAATTCGGTTTCCTGACTTGATCCCACCTGGAGTCAAAGGCCACAGCTTCCTTAGAACTTGGACTCACCAGTTTATAAAATGGTGGCACAGTTCTTTGCAAAGTACCTGTGTACCAGGCACTGCGCCAGGTGCTGAGGACCCAGACATAAATGTGACCTGCTGCCAGGCCCTGAAAGAACTTACAGATAGTGTATTCATCTGAATAGTAAAGTGGCTAATGAGTTCCATAATTGTTCTGGGTCACGTAATGTCCTAAGTATTTTTACAAGAATTATTATTTTTTTTTTATTTTTTTTCAACGCTTTTTTATTTATTTTTGGGACAGAGAGAGACAGAGCATGAACGGGGGAGGGGCAGAGAGAGAGGGAGACACAGAATCGGAAACAGGCTCCAGGCTCCGAGCCATCAGCCCAGAGCCTGACGCGGGGCTCGAACTCACGGACCGCGAGATCGTGACCTGGCTGAAGTCGGACGCTTAACCGACTGCGCCACCCAGGCGCCCCTACAAGAATTATTTTTAAAATTTTCGTAGCGATCCCACTAGTTACACAACACACTTATTCTGATTTCATAGGTATGGAAATGAGGCATTGATCAGGTATAATTTTCCCCAACTCACATTGCTAGCAAGTGCAGAGATGTCTCTGAGCATAGTTCTCAGAATGCCAGATCCTGTACTCTAAATAATTTAATTTTTTTGCTTTCCCTGAATCAAGGAGATATGGAAAAGGGAAATAGGTAGTGGTTCTGTGAAAGTGTTTTGGAAACAATGGTGTTCTGTGTAAGTGTTGGTTATTGTTAAACCAGAAGAGATAAATAAAAGTTATATAAATCACAATTAGAAATGTCCAATAATATGTAAAGTTGTAAGTTAAATACGGAAGAGTTAAGAGGAACTACCTCAGATTTCTAAGATATAAATAATACTTTATAAATTATTCCTGTGCCTGATTCAGACTCCATGGTGGGTTAAATATCAGTAAGGACCAGATATTTCCCAGGCCCTGACTATGTATGTATCATTCTCAGCAACCCGCAAGACCATTCAAATGTAGATACATTTGATTTTCATGGTATTGAGTTGATCTACTCCAAGAAAGGACTTGGTTTGGGCATCAGTAATGAAGAAATAAATCCTCTTTGAGCTAGAGGGTGAACATTTTAAGTGGAGAAATCTACTGTCCATACAATTCCACATGTGTCTCAGAATTAAGCAACTCTGGCATTGTCGAGATAAATAATAAGGAAAGCTCAAGGTGTATGCATTTCCTTTTCCTGTCGGAGCCTGGATTGTGTCCTGCTATTGTGTCTAAACTCTGTTCTCTCAGAACCTCTATTTGCAGAAACCACATTTGTAAATAAAAGCAGATTATAGTAACTTAAAGGTCAATGGCAAAGCTGAAATATAACCAACATTAAGCACAGCTTCTACTAGAAGACATTCTTAATAACAAGGTCCCCGCAAACATCGGAGGTGAGGAATTGGCTTTAATTCCACTAGTGGGGGAGAAAGAAAGAAAAATCTTGTCCGTATTTGTGATTTAGGTATAGCTCTTCACTTCTAGAAAATGTGCCCTTTATTAAGAGCATGAAAATAGACATTTTAGAAATTTGCTATCCAGTGTCACTCCTCAATTAACTTCTATTCATTCAACCAGCAAGAATCAGTGTTCAGCCCATTAAAAATAAGAGGCTTCCTTTTCTATTCCCTTTGCTGTTATTGATATTGTTAATCATTTTAATTAGTGGCTTCCCACGATTCCAATCAAGCCCAATTAGACTCAAACCTGATAAACAATGAAGAGGTAAAAACAGCAGCTTAAAACATGGATTAATCTCACTAGTACAAAGTGGAAAAGCTGAATTTTAAATTGTTTCTGTTCACCTTTAAACCAGGGCATTCCTGGTCTCACTGACTAGAATAGCATCTGGATGTTTATATGAAATGTAATCCATGGTTATACCTTCCAAAGAACCTTCACCTTCTGTGTCCCCTCATGCACATATTTGCTTATCCACGTATTTTCCATCATACCCTGGTGTGCATTTTTTCCACACCAACTACCACAACAGTTTACATTTCTTGGGCTTTCTCTTTCTTTCTCCCCTTTTATGTGTGTGTTTGCCTACCTTTCTCTGACCTTAGAAAGGCCCATTCTTTAGATAAGAGTGATTTCAAATCATTCTCAATGATGCTATGGAAGTTCATGGCATGTATTTTTAGGTAACCATAATGTATCTACCCTGGTGCTAAATTATTTTATAAGACACTTAAAGTTTGTTAATGTTTATTTATTTTTGAGAGAGAGAGAGAGAGAGAGAGACAGAGAGACAGAGAGAGAGAGAGACAGAGAGAGAGCATGAGCATGAGCAGGGGAGGGGCAGAGAGAGAGGGAGACACAGAATCCTAAGCAGGCTCCAGTGTCCGAGCTCTCAGCACACCAACTGCGGGATCATGACCTGAGCCAAAGAGGTCAGAAGCTCAAACAACTGAGCCACCCGGGTGCCCCTATAAGACACTTTTTATTTAATTCCCTCAAGAGCTCTATGAGGTAGTTACTTCTGTTAGCCTCATTTTACAGATGAGGAAATTGAGGTTTCAAGAATCGAAGTAACTTCATCAAGCTAGAAAACGTTATATCAGGATTTAAACTCAGCTCTATATGGTCCCAGGGGCCAGTGTCGAACTCTTAAGTTCAGGCTTATTCAGGTCTTTCCCTTAGGAGCAGAGCAAAGACCACCTCCCAGTAGAAAAATGTACAAACACTAAAAATTCACCATTATTCTTCAAGTAGATGCAATTAGTAATATTACTTTTTAAATAAGAATTGCCAACCCATCCTTGCTTCTCTGACCATATTTGCCAAGTGATACGGTGCATACTATCTTTTAGGTGAGCCCAGAAATGTTATCAGTATTCCTAGCTATGCACAGTAGACACTTTTATCTCTTGGGAACTATTCAATTGTAACATCGACGTCTCTCTCATTACTCAGAATTGCATGATCTTTCCATTTTAAATATTTGATATGGAGTAGCCTAATGAGCAACAGTTGGGTTTGAATCCTGGCTTTAGCATTTAACTGTCTAGAATATCTCAAGCAGGTTACTTACCTTTTTTGAGCTGAGGGCCTGGAATATAAACAATAATAAAGAATTAATGAATTAGGCCCAGAAAATTACAATCATAAAATCTGCCTTGTAACATTTTTTTTTGCAATTTTGCAGAATTAAACCTATATTTAAAGGTGCTTGACCTATAATTTCTTCTTAATAAATCAGTGTTGATGGCCATTTATTTCTATCATATGTAAATCATTTTATGATTTTTATATATTGAAGCAGGTGGATGGGAGATTTCATCTAGGCAGAATATCAAGAGAGTATGACAGCTAATAGCAAAATCCAACCAAAGGGACACAGAGTAGAAAGGAAATTGTGTACATTAGGGCTTTAACCTGATTATTGGAGATAGAGTAGAAAGCTAGGCTTGATTCAAAAGAGGAAGGTAATTAAAAGAGCAATTATTAACACTCAGAAGCAAGTGTCTCAGTCAGCTATTGCCATAGTAATGCCAAGAAATAACCCACAGTACAATGCTTATAAGAGCATCTCTTGCACACTCATTTTGCCTGATCTAAGACAGCTCACCTATATATCTCATGCTATGGGTCAGCTAGGCTTAGCTAAAGATGGAATTTTGGTTTAGATATGTTCCATGATTTTTTGTTCTGGAGTCGTTTCCAGAACACTAAATAACAGAGAAATCTCAATTGTATATGCACATTTCAAACTTTTGCTTACATCAGGTCTTCTAATATCCTGTTGACCAAAGCACATCATATAGCATCGCATAGTGAATTCTGTTCCAACCCCCATCAGACAGTATATGGACGTACAGTTTTATTACAGAGGGATGAAGAACTGGGATCAGTAAGTTAGTCTCCTACCCGAAGGTTGAATTTGAGGTGTCAGTGAGACTTTAGAGACTGCTAAGCCTTGGAGCTATTGATCTAGAGATTCTTTTGCCCCCTTTGCAGAAGGTCCAGACTTGTTCCAGAACTGCGACCTGAAACTTAGGCTTGGCTTGTGAGACATGAACTCAGAATGGAATGAAAATTTCCCTAGTGAAAGAAAAAATCATCCTGTTTATGCCTGTGGTTCAACTATTTGATGTAGCCCACATAACCTTCTATTTGTGGGATGCCATCCTTAAATGCCTTGCTTTGGTCTTGGAGTTTCATTTGTTTGCTTTTCTCAAGGTTGCTGGTATACATTGATGGAGCTATTGATTACACACCTATTTGCCTTCCTAAATTATTTTCTCCAGGGACTTCATGTCTAACTTTTGATTTTCCATTTCCTGAGCGGCATTTGTAAGCACAATGCAGAAAGTCTGTTATTTCACCATTGGTACTGGGATTTTTCCCAAATGACAATTTGAATAGTGATAGTGAAGACTCAATAAAATTGTATCTCCTTGTTTTGTGCTTATGGATAGATGCATTCTTTAAGGCTGTTAAACATCATAACTTCTGTTACACATTTGCAGTGTGTATCTTCCCCAGAATCAATATATGTGGAATCAATTCTAATTTAAGTGCTTTGCAGGTACCATTATGTTTCGCTAAATTGAGATGCTTCCTATGGCCAAGGAATGAGAAGCAACTTAGACTAAGTTTTATTGGGAACTTTTGCTGGCTCTTGAGAGAAATGACTGTCATTATTCATTGAGCAGCTTGAACCTAATCTGGAGTTTTTCTGCCTTTGTTTAGAGTTATGTGATCTTACTGGCATAATGCCTTCTTAATGTGGTTTTCTCCAGTAGAAATTGAGAATAGCGTCCCTGCCTCCAGATGTCTGTGCCTCCTATAAGAATTTTTATATATGGCACCTTGCATGTATTGTCGGTATTCTATCTCTGTTCCCTAACAAGATTATGAAAGCGATATGGCAGATACAGGCCGTTTATTCATGGTGTGCCCAGTACCTGACATATTTATCAATTACATTTTATTAAAAGGTTCATTGTTGTGGTTTTAGGTGCACTTTACAAGACACTATGATCAAGACTTCAAACACAAGTCACATTCTTTTTTCTACAGGTTTCCCTATCAGTCTTTCTCATTTCATGGAAGAAGTGGTGGCTCGTGGCCACTAGTCTATCCTACAAGCTTGTAGTTCAGTCTTTAATATTTTAATCAAGTGACTGTATCTTCATACAATGTTTTAATCTATCTTGAGAAATGGTCCCTATTTGAGTCACCTCCCTGTACTTTCCCAGACATTTCCATTCTTTATCATTTTAGTGCTGATTCTTTTTCTAGATCTCTCTGGTAATAATTACTCTTCTGTGGGTGGTACTGAGATACACACAGCACATAATCTATAGCAAATTACCTTTTAGAGTAGTTTTGAGTAGGGAGCAGTTTTGAGTTTATTATACATGTCTCAACATCATTTACTGACATTTTATGAATGCATTTCATTGTTGTCTTATGGTAGGTATACATTCATAGCATTCAGTCTGGGAAGAAAAGTCAAAGCAAACCAGAGAATTGTGGACGGTACTCCGTGGTTATAAAGATCAGTGTTTTGTCCACGTCCTTTTTATATTTATTATGTGTTCCTGATTTTACTTTTTGGTGATTGGAATGTTCTGAATGAGAACTTTCTTGCATTAATTAATTCTTGCATTTCCTTCTGTCCTGCAGACTCTTAACTTTTCCCTGAATTTTTCCTCGTCCTTTTTTATATTCTTCTGTATCTTCTTACACAGTTCTGTATTCTTTATCCTTCATTCCTTTGAATGTATTGCATGCCCTGGCCCTTCTCCTCTGTTCTTTAATTCAGTATATTTTATTGGAGAAAGGCTCACATCAAGTTGACAGCAATCTGCCTCATCTCTCATATCTCCTTGTATCTGATGAGGTTGTTCTTGCAAGAAATGTGCAGCAGAAGCACATCACATTCTATGTTTTACATTGCGTAGATGCTTTGTTTGAGTTTCTTAATATCTTAAATCAGTGCCTTTCTTTTGAAAGTCTTTGAATCTGTTTGGAATAGCGTGACTATTTTTATCTTTGGCTCCACACTTATATTTCATGATCCAATTTAGAAGCAGTAGAGTAGTGTGTAAAGAGCTGGATTTACTCAGCCTGAGGTTTTGAATCCTAGGTCAGCCACTTAACTGGCTAGGTGACCTTGGGTGAATTACTAATCCTCTCTGAGACTCAGATTTCTCACCTATTAGTCTTCTGTTATCACCTATAATGCCTTTAACCCTCACAGGCTATTTTGAGGATAGATAAAGAAAAAATATCTGGCACATAGTATACCTTCCATAGGTGGTGGCAAAATGATGCTGACATCCACTTGAGGGACATTCAGAAAATTACTCTGAGAATTAATGTTGAATAGATTGATTTCACTGAGGCTTCTTCACTCTCTTCGACGCCATCGCGCTGTGTTGATAATGGGTATGTGGCAATGCTCCCCTGAAGGTGATTGTACCACCTCCCTCATATTGGGCTCATCTCTTCCTTTTTCATAGTAGAATACTTCTGATCACTTTTCCTCTTCTGTTTACCTTTCCTTTGAAGGAAAGCTATTCCGGAGAGCCTTTATCACTTTGAAATATTTGTTCAAATCATTAAAATATGTGCTAGTAATTATGGAACGTGATGTCAGCATAGACCACTGTGGAGCCATTTTAATTTCAGCTTCTTAGGATAAAAGATATGTCAACAGGGAAATAAATTGTACTAAATTGAAAAAGCAAACGGACAAAAATGCAGAAGAGAAAAGAGCATCGATTCTAAAATACTTATGAGAACATATTATGTGCAAGATACTGTTTTAGGATTGTCAGGGATACCAAACCATTTTAAGCCTGTCAGCAATGACGATTTTCCCGGTGGAAATTCTCCTTCCAATGGAAGTTCCTTTCTCATCCTCACAGGGACTGATAACGGATGCAGAATATATACCGGATTGAAGGACAGATTGGAGCTGAAAAAGGCATAGCTAATGTTACTTTGGAGGCAGCTGGATTGGAAAAGTTAGAAGCATTGTTTCAGTAAGAGTAGATGATCAGATAATAAGAGATGGGGGTTTTAAAAATATTACACTTTTCAGTCTGGAAGTTAAGAAAATAAACTTCTAGAATTATAGGTGGCCCAAATTAAAGAGATCTCAGAGATGATTCTAGTCTACTCTCCTTGTTTTAGAGATTTAACTGAGCTTAAATTTATACCCGAAAAATATGCGCCTATTTCTGACCATTTCTACCATAGGGTGTCACCTTTCATCTTGGCGAATTAGCCAGAAAGCATACCACTGGTCAATTTGAGTTATTTCTATGGGGCTCCCATTTGTAGTCTAAAAACTATTGTGGATTCCATGATAGCTTCCTCCTCTCCACCAAGCATGACTGTGGGCCACATGTTTTCATGTCAGCTGTAGTGGTTTTTGAAGATAAAGACTGATTTTAATGCTGGTCAAAGTACACGCAAGTTATATGAATTCTTCTTATGGAAAAATATCAGCTTTTCTTTTATTTTGGTTGATTTTTCTGGCTCCTCTCACTGTGGCTTCTCATCAGTGTCAGGCCTGATGTCTACACTTGTACAATTATGTTGCTGGCAATGCAGGATATTACATTTCCAAGGGAGAGTATACAAATAAGCTCGGAACCCTTCAGTGTGTTTCCTTTAAAAATGACAATATAATGTGCTTGTCTGATTCACAGCTAGCAGCATGAGAAAATAATAGAGTCAGCTCTTCACTTGTAATAATAGTTCCATTTGCCATCCATTTGTCTGACCCCTACCTGTATAAAGGCCCTCTCAGATACATCCCAGCACCGGTTCCTCCTTCTGGGTTACCAAATCCATTGTTGCTCAAACATGTTGCCTCATTTTCCCTGGAAACAAAGACAGCAGTCAGTCCTTACCTTGTTTTATGTTTCTGTTAGAAGGAGAATTCATGTTGATTGCCAGTTAATGCCTGCCAATAAGTTTCCTTAAGAACTTTGAAAAAGAGGACAAGCTAACTCTTCATTGAAAATGCTCTCCTACATCTGATTCTTGATTTCAACTCAGGTCATGATCTCGCGCTTCATGGGATCAAGTCCCACATCGGGCTCCTGCGCTGACAGCTCAGAGCCAGTTTAGGATTCTGTCTCCCTGTCTGTCTCTCTCTGCTCCTCCCTTGCTTGTGCTCTCTGTCTCTCTCTCAGATAAATAAATAAACATTAAAAAAAAGTGTTCTCTAGTTTCTGCGGTACCTGGATAATTTTTATCCATAGATATAATGTTAAAACCTAGCTCCCATCCACTCCTAGGAGATTCAATTTCTTCCAATTCCTTATAATCCTAAAGTACTATTCATATCCCTCCAACCACATGCCTCAGGATTTTTAGGCCTGAGAATCTTCACTTTAATGAGTCTGCAGGTAGGTTTTATGAACCCCGGATTTGAGAACCAATTCTTCTCAGTCAGACCACTCTGAGTTACTCTCAAAGTTTAGGTCTCAGCTAAAGACTAAGCCTGTTTCCCTGCAGTGAATCCCCTAGAAGTCCTAACTATTATGATCACTTTATAGTTCCCTCTACTTTTGAGCTCACCATAAAGGAGGTACAGTATAAGAAAGGCTGTGCTTGTCTTCATTAGCCTTTCCAAGGCGTGGGCACCATCCATTTTTAAATCACCTATAACACAATGTAAAAAACCATGAAACATTACCCGACTAAAGATTTGGAAGTATTGGATTGAAAATGAAAGTCTTAAAGTTGAATTTTTTTTCAGTTTTATCCCAAGATTTAATGTTTTATCCTTAAACCATTACATAGCCCATAGTAGATGCTCAATAAATATTTGTTAAATACATGCTAAGTATGACTATTCCCAAAGAAAATAAATTAGAACTTTACCTAAAGTTTCCTCATAGACATACTCGTTTCCTAGCCTAAAGTTCCTATGTTGAGGCCCACTTTTCTTGTTTAGACTCCTAAATAAGCATTTTCTAAAAATGAAGGGGAAAAATAAAGAAATTAATAAGCATTTTTTAGTTGATCTGCCCTCAGACTCACTTAAATGCATTTTGTGAGAACAGAAAGATAATGATTGGTGTGAAAGGTATTGGGGGTGTGATTTGATATAGTGTATCATGCTTGATTGAAATGTTTCTTTAAAAGCAGTTTGGATTTTAAAGAAAATAAACCTAATTCATGCCGTAAGGCATATTTAGTGTTGATTCCTTCTCTTTATCAAAGGATATGTTTTTCTACATGTTAACCAAAGAGAGTTACATGTTTAACTGTTCATGGGAAATTCAGATTTAAAAAAAAATATATGTGTTCTAGAGGAATAACAGCGTAAGAATGAATGTTTCCAGATTTCCAAAATCCTGTTATTTTATACTCTTCTTCTTTCTGTGTAGTCTAAATGTTTCTTCATTGAAGAGTGAAAGTACAGATTTTTAAAATAGCTTATTAAAGTGCAATTTACAGATTATAAAAATAACTCATTTTACGTATACACTTCAATGATTTTCATTAAATTTACAGAGGTGTGCGTCCATTACAACCATCTGATTTTAGAATGTTTCCATCACACCCCAAAGATCCCTCCTGCCCATTTGCTGTCCCTCTTATCTCCAAACTTGGGCATTGGCAATCACTAAAATACTTTCTGTGTCTATGTCTTTCCTGTTGTAGAGATTTCATATACATTAGAACACGCAATACATCATCTTCTGTGTCTGTTTATTTTACTTAGTGTGATGTTTTTGAGGTTCTTCCATGCTATAGCCCATATTAATATTTTGTTCCTTTTATTGTTGAATAATATTCCCGCAGATTGCTTTCTAATATATGCTAGCATGTAATGCAGCATTGAAAGCAAACGTGTTTAAAACTCTGAAGAATTTCTTTTTTTTAAGTAATGTATGTTACCATAACGTCTGAAAAAATTATAATGAAGCTTAATAATATATAATATAAAATATAATATATAAATGCCATATTGTATATATAATCCGAATATACAGAAAAATCTTCCAAATGTTTATTTTATTCATTCATAATTCATTCTTTAAAATATCACCTTTAGTTAAATTCTTCTCACTTAATTTGCATACACACTTAACAAATATTTCATTTCAGATATGAAGTGTAAAAAGATGAGGGGGAGTTAAGTTGTAATGTTTTCTAACTCATGTCAAGAAAAATGAGAGACTATAGTGTTAGTATCACAGACTGTTTTTAATTGTCTCTTGACAAGTCAAAATATTTAGTGGAAAGTACTTGAGATAAAATTACTTGGGAAAATTAGCTATTTGTTAATTCTACAATATTGAACTTTAAGTTATGTTAGAGAAATATAGTATTTTATGCCTCATTATTTTATTTCATTAATAATTGAAAAGAGGTAAAGCAAAATGGAAAAAAGACTAGATACAACCAGAGTTTTTCAAAGGTCAAGCAAAAATAGATTTTTGAAGAACATGCTGTTTCCTTCAGCCTTCCTGGGTTTTCACACCTCACTCCCAATATCTCCTCCTCCATCTTTTTATTATTCATCTGTCTCACTCAATAAATTTCTTCCCTTTCCTTTTTCCAAAAAGAACTTTGTTGTGAGGGACAGGGGATTTGTGAAAAGTCATTACAAAATAAAAATTAAATTAATCTATGTGCATTTGGGTGCAGAATCTGTTCTACCCAGACATCTTTCCCTCTCCCAGTATGTAGCACTGAGCATATTCTATCTGTAAGACATTTGATTAATGTTTACTAATTTGAAATGATACATCAGAGGAGACATGAAGAACTTCCCGTGATATCCTAAGTTCTACTTTTTAATGCTTGAATTTGCCTCTCTCTTAAATTTTAATAATCTTAGGAATGTATTTAGTAGGAGTGTTGTAAAATGGTTCTAAAGAAAAAGGAAACTTCCTTCGCTATTTTTACTAAATATGTGTTATAATACATTATAGAGTCCAAATGTAGAGACCTTGTTCATTTAGTGGTAAAAAGTTAAATATGCTTTTTCACTTCTCTTTACCACTGTTCCATCCTTTTACCTTTCATCACTGAGTGAAAAAAGACATCTCATAGATAACATGGCTCAAATATAGGATGCTGTACATTCCCATGAAATACCCTTGCTGTTAGGGTGGTTTTCTCTCCATAGATTTTGGTGGAAACACATCATCTCTGACATCAACAACTCTGTAAAATTACAAAAAAAAAATCAACTAGGTTGAAGAATGTGTCCCGGACTCAGCATACAGAGATGGGAGGGGCTGAAATAGCGATTGTGGGAAATAAGGAAACATGTTAGAAATTAATCACTCAATTGCTCTTTCCTAATTAGCATTTTTCCTTTACCTTTTCATTCAACATATGTTTACAGGGCATCTTTTTCTGTATTACATACACAAAAATGAGCTATAAGGACACAGTTTCTGTAAGTAGACCAAAGTGAAAATTTAGAAACTGCATCTTAGCTAAGTGAACTTACATTATTCTCACTTAAAGCATCACCCCCAAGAGGGCAGAGTGAACATCTAACCTCCCATCTCTCTTACATGTATCTTTCTCTTGATAGCAGAAGGCTGTCTAAGTCCTCTTTTCGACTTATGGAACCTTCTCTTAAATAAGTCAGGGTATGTCTGTCTAACTTTTTATTTATGTAATAAAACACTATTGTAAAAGTAGACTACAGATCCTTTAGAATTAAAAAGAATCCCTTCCCATAATTTCAATGCTTTGACTTTTGTGATTATGTTCAGGCTATGAACTTCATAGCTCATAGGAAGCCAAAAACTAAACACGCTTCCTTTTTCCTTTCATTCCTTCTGATCTTACCTATAGCAAAAGGATACCTCTCGTTAAATAGAGGGGAAGTGAAGTGCAAAAGAATTGATACTGTCACACAGTCTGTTAGAGACTCCAGATGCTATGTAAGTGATGTCATGTAAAGGGAGATATGATAGAGGGGATATAGATTCCACCAGAAGGAGTGGCAGTTTGGGTAGGTCCTGCATTGCTCTAGAATGAAGAATGTCTTCTCAGAGAAAAAGACACGTAAGCTCTAAGTTAAAGTCTTCATGTTGAATAGCAGTCATTCCACTTAAAAAGGAATTACATATTCCAGAGGGGAAACAAGGAAAAATGAAAGATGTGTGTGATAGTTAGAGGGTAGAATGTCAGGGAAGAATAAAGGATACTAAAGAGAAACCAGGCCAGGAACTGTAAGACCTCCTAAGGCATATAAAGGATTTTGGACCTCCATAATGGGAGGATACTGAAGGCTTTTCAATAAGATACTGACTTTCACTGATGTATATGCCACAGATTCCTTCGTAGAACAGACCTCTTAGAGGCATGGACTAGAACAAGACCATAACGACGAAAATCTATATGGAGCAGGATGATGATGATGATGATGATGATGATGATGATGATGGCATGGTGGCCTAGGGAAGGGTGGAAATATAGAGATAAAAGATTTAAATAAGATACATTTAGCCCATTTAATTTCATTTTTTACAGTTAAATTGAAAAAAATAAATCCCCAGATATCTGGTACAATGTGTTCCTTGATTATGATAATATTTTGTTATGTTTCTCTCGATGGAACTTGGGGCCCTGACAATTAGGTATGCATTGTCTGTCTGCTTCTTGAGGTCACACAGGGCCACTCTTACAAATAGACAAAAGTGAGGCTACAGGACTAGCGACAGGTCTGACCCAGCTCCTGCGCAGTGTCAAAGCTACAAGTGAAACCTCTGTGCTTGTAATTATTTTTGATCTTGGAATGACCTCTGTGCAAATGCAGAAGGAAAATCAAAGTTACAGCTCCTCTGTAATTATCCAACCATCTCTGTCCAAATCTAACAGTGAGGCAGTGCAATTTCTGCATCTACTAGGATTCATTTGGGGGACTTGGTGTCATAAGCTTTTCCTAAATCTCTTCTGCACATCTCATCTCTTCCTGGATTGGTGATAATGGCAACTTGGCGAGAAGCAAAGCCAAATAGAATAAAATTTAAAAATTCAATTTTTCCCCTTCCTTTGCTTGCTTGTCCTCCTATGTTTTACATCCTTTTTAAAAGGACATTCATGATAAATAACAATAGCTAATCATTTTTAAGCCCTGCTAGGTGCTAGACACTATGCTATATACTGTGCACACGTGATTGTATTTAGTTATTCCCAGATAGTTATTATTTTATTAGATACAATAGATATTATTATTATTTCTACTACTTAGGTGAGTAAACACAGACCCCTAAAGTCAAATAACTTCATGACAAAGATGGAATTAGATTCAAGCCTCTCTGACTCAATATAACCATCTGGTTGTGCTCTTATACTCTCCATTTTGTTCCACCCAAATCATCATCATCATCATCATCATCATCATCATCATCATCGCCTTTGTGTATGTGTTACACCCTGGAAATCAGGAATACGCTCTATGAAAGTGTCTAGGAAGCTATTGCTTGGAATGGAAGGAGATAATATGCTCGATCAATTTTTCCACACATTTCACATTCCAGATACTGTGCTCGGTGCTACTGCTGAGAATGCAATTGTGAGTAAGTTTCTGTCTCCTACTGGGGAAAACAGGTGGGATGACAATTTCATCAGAAGGATACGCCAGCCTGGATTCAAATTCTGGGAATAGTGCATGCTGGAGGGCAGGTGAAAACTCCTTGGTGGGCGACCCTGTAGCCCTCCCAGGAGTTGAGGCGAGTGAGCCCCGGCTTGTTCTCTTTCCTGTCTTGGCCTTGTTTGCCTTTGTTTCTTTCTCTCCATCTCTGAACAATCTCATTCTAGCTTCCAACCATACTATGAGGAAAAGAATTACTATTATTCCTACTCTTGTGGAGAAATAGCTCTCCATGAATAGTCTCATGTGTTGTGTGGTTGGGGCTTTCTGAGCAAAGAAAACTGGCACTTGGGTTGAAAGATGATTGAGTAGCAACTCTCAAGGTAGAGAGCTCCAAGAGAGAGAAACTCTGATCTGCCCTGGAGACATTTGATTACATCCCAGGATGTTAATATATAGCACCCGCCTCCACTCCCCAAATGGAAGCTTTTATATCATGGAGCAAATGTCCGTTTTGATCTCTTCAAAAGGACAGAGGGACATATGGGAAAGCCATCCTGTGTAAGGTCCAAGTTTCATAATTCTGGGCTTCCTTTCCTATGATACAAACCCCAGTGTATACACAGGGCACACCAGACTCTCACTGTATCATGTTCGGAGTGAAGAACTCACATAAGCTGCTCTGTGAGTGAATAAACACTCTGCTGATCCAAAAGTCTTGTGTTCGTGTTAGTGTGTGTGTGCATGTGTGTACATACATGTCTATTTGTAGATATAGATCAATCACAGGTGCTTCACAGTTTCAAACTTATCATCCCTATAATGAAACCGAGGCGAGAAACATATTCTCTTTACTGCTTTGTCGAGTAATTCTTTTGTTCTATTTTTTCAGTTTCTGTAGGGAGGTCCCAAAGGCACAGTTCAAGAGTGTTGGTTCCTGCCTCTACTTCCTTTTAAATACTCACTTCTGTTTAGCTGACATCATGTCTACCTTAAGTCACACTGAGGAGCAGATTTCTGGGAAGGAGGGGCCATCTCAGAAAGGTGTGCCCTGGCCCAATGGCCTCAACTCAAACCAGTGGCCTACAGTAAAAGTGGAATTCTTTATTGTTCTATATGACCCTGCTATATCAGTCAATAGGTGTAGGAAGGCCCTACTTTGTTCTCCAAAGAAAGAAGAAAACTCAGAAAATTACTTATGATCTCTCGCGCTAAGGGAAAACTTTTCCAGAGCACCCTCTCTTGTCGCAGGTCACATGACCTGGGTCAGAGTGACCTTCCACCAGATTCAGCTCTGACTGAGTCCCTCCAGGAGATCATGAGCTCTTCTCTGTCTACTTTTCAAAACAGAACAGAGACAGACTTGGAAATGCCACCATATTTCACCAACTTATTCCTTAATGCCACAAAACTAGGAAGAATATCATTTTAGACCCTTAGAGATTATCCTCCATGGAGTTTCCCTTCTTGTTTTTTTCTTACCTTTTCACGAGCCCCTTGTCTGGTGTCCCCTCCCTCCGGCTACCTTTCAGGGTGCTTTAACAGGTATTGGGAATGCAGGCCCTGAGTCTCTCACCTTTCTTGTGCTTTGCCATTATGCTCTCCTGATGTTTGGGCAGCATGAAAAATGTGCCTTCCCGCCTCTAGACTTTGCTGTCCTCAGAGGGTGAGAGGGAGTTGGGAGCCTGATAGGAGAGAATGACGATGAGTATACAGTGCCTGTTCAGACTTTCAAAGAGTGGAGACTGCCCTCAGTTTCCTTATAAAACACCAAGACACACATACTTTGCTGCAGCGAAGATGTTTCTTTTTTATGTTTTTTCTTTCTAAAGGAACACAGTTTCACACAGGGAAAGCATCTTCCTCCTATTAGCATGACATTGACCCTACTCATTTCAGGTAATAACCTTGGCTTCCCTGTTTCAGGAACACATGACTCTGGCCCCTGGCTGAGTACACTAGACAAGTGGAATTCTTCTCAAATTCAGTTCTACTCAGCCGTGACTGACAGGTATTCCCCTGTCACAGTGGGAGATGGAACCAGAGTACAAATCCCTCTCAGTGAGCCTCCATATTCCATAGGATTCCTTCTTTGCTTCTGCAGTTGAAATCAGCTCCTTAAAGAAATATGGGTGTGTGCTAGCTTATGTTTGTGAATTTGGGCAGCTTTCAATGTGTTTGATGTTCCATGTGCTTTGTTCCGTTTCCTTTCTTCCTAGCTTCAGACGTTTCTCTTTTGTATGTTTAAATGATGGTTAACTATGAAGAAGACCAAAATAGACAAAGTAATTGCCACTTGTCCCTTTGTCTCTCTGTGGCTTGCTGTGCTATAAATGTATTTAATCTAGACCAAACTGGGGAGGTAAAACCTAATTTAATAGCTATCAATCACAGGCAGCAGGTCTGCAAGAGTAGAGAGAGAGAGAGAGAGAGAGAGAGAGAGAGAGAGAGAGAAAAGTGGTTCTATTATGGAGTCCTCTCTCCGGAAAAACAAAGTGAAACATTAGACACTCCATATCTTTACAAGACGGCTTCTAATCCCTCTACCAAGTTACACATCATTCGAAACTCTGTGTTTTCCATTTCCACTTGTATGCCAACAACCTTATATTAAAAAGTAGGTGACTGACATGTGAGCTAAAATATTTCATAGGAATTAAATGCATTGAGCTTTGTTAGAAGGAAACAGAGCAACTTGATATGAGACCCAAATACTAATTAAATAAAGCCTCCCTCTGTGGAGCTAAGCAACTCCTTTTCTTAGCTCCAGAATAATGCATGTGGCTGTGCCTTCCCACCCTCCAATAGTGAGACTGTCGTCCTGTGTTGTTTGTTAAATCCTTCCAGAAGCTTATCAGTTTCCTTTTTTCTTTTAAGTTCATTTATTTATTTTGAGAGAGAGAGAGAGAGAGAGAGAGAGGGAAAACACGAGCAGGGGAGGGGCAAAGAGGGAGGAGAGAGAGAGAATCCCAAGCAGGCTCTGAATTGTCAGCGCAGAGCCCAACCCAGGGCTCAAACCCACAAACTCTGAGATCATGACCTGAGCTGAAATCAACAGTCAGATGTTGAACTGACTGAGCCACCCAGGCACCCCAGAAGCTTCTCAGTTTTCTCTGATTAAAAAGCCAAAGTCAGACAAGTTCAGTGGCTTACCGATCTGCATTATTTCTCTGATACCATCATCCCCTGCCTTCCTTCATCACCCCCTCCTCGCTCATTCTGTTCCAAAAACCCTGGCCTCCTGATTTTCCCTTTCACACACCAGGTGCTTTCACATCAGAGTCTTTGCACTTATGTTCCCTCTCCCTGAACACTTTTTTCTGAGATGTGCACATATCTCCCTCACCTCTTGCAGTTGTCACCATGTCGGTGAGGCTTTCCCTGTCGCTCTATTTAAAATTGTGTTCTGACCACCTCCAGAACTCCCTGCCCTAGTTCCTTGTTTTTTCTTCATAGGGCTTATCACCGTCTAACATACTCTATATTTTACCAATCATTGCGTTTATAATTTGACTCCCTCTGCAAGGACATAAGGGAAAGACTTCTGTTCACTGTCTTATCCCCAAACGGATGACTAACACAAAGCAGGCATTTGGTTAATACTGCTGAGTAAATGAATGAATGAGAGTAAAAGCAGTCTGTTGTGCAGACGCTATAAGTAATTTCAAAAGGAAATTGAGTGTAATGGAATTGGTAGAAAGGTTACTTGGGGGCAGAGACTAATAATCCTGTTATAAATAGGTTGAGACACTGCAGACTACATTTACCAATCCAGACACTTTACTTAAACTCTAACTTTTCCCATCTATTGGACATAACAGTTTTTGTCAAGGGATGAAGTAAGGAAGACGGTGAAGGAACCAAAGGTTCATTCGTTCATATATTGATGGCTTCTCAGAAAACCAGGCACTGTGTTAGGCTCCAGGGATATAATGCTGAACAGGACCTAGCCTCTGTCCTTACTGAGTTCATAGGTACTGGGGAAACAGGTAACAACAGTTCATTACAACACAATGCTTTCAGTGGTTGGTATGAGTGCTATTAAGCAAAATTCTGGGGGACAGAGAAAGGGTCAGTGAGCTGACCTGTCTGTGGGGATTTAGGAAGGCATTACAAAGGAAATTAAATTTTATCTGGATTTTTGTTTAATACACTTTCAATTACAAATAATGAAACACTCAGCTCAATTAGGCTCAAGCAATGAAGGAAATGTATTAGCTCAAGTAGCTGGGAACACTCAGAGGTAGAGGAGAACGCAGGGCTAGAAATCAAAGCTGCATAGCCACCTCTCTGTGAGTTTCTCAGGTCTGATCTCTTCCATGTGACAGCTGCATTCTCAGGCTGGCTTCTCTCAAATGTGGAAGTGGTCCCATCAGTGCCACATCTCATATTAGTCTACCCTACTGCCATCCCGTCCACATCAAGAGATGAGTGTCCCCCGAATATTGAATAAAAATACAGTGGTTAATCTAGCTGGACCACCGAAGGTTACTGCCTGCTCTTGAACCAGTTGTGGCCAGGAAATGCCGGCCACATTGACATGACAGCTAATTGACATGTAGCTGCGTTACCTGCCAGGCCTACACCCAACACAGGAGCAAGGGGAATGGAACTAGGGGCTCTGGCTTGCAGCAGTGATGGTCCGCCTTTGAAGGAATATGTTGTGGTTGCTCGTACACAACCACAGAGTAGTTATACAAATGGGAAAGGAGGTGAATTCTTGCAGAGCAACTTCGATATGCCCTATAATCTTAAGGGATGAGTAAGCACTTTCAAAGAGATGATGGAGAAAAGTAATGTTGAAAGGAGAAGGAATGCCAGATGAAAAATCATAAAATATAAAATGGCATGCCCTATTGTGGGAAAATTGCGTTGGACACAGGGGCAAATGGACTGTCTAGAAATAAAACCCAAATGTAGGCTATAGACAGATTGGAATGACTCCTACATATCATAGAAAGAAATAGGATGATTCTGAGAATAACTTAAAGCTTTGGTGTTATGAAACAAAATAAACATATATTTCAAAAAAAGATTGCCTATATCAGCAAAGTATAGAGGAAGTCATAGAAGCAGAAGTTATGGTCCCTGTTCTCCAAAGGCTATGGAGATAGTCAAGTTGGTTAACTAAAGTACCAATCCAAAGGGTTTCATCATCAAGCTGTGTGTCCATAACTCTAAGTTAGAGGTTGGAGAACTGGTGGCTAGAGGAAGACTTCAAGGAAGAGGAAAGAACCTGGGGAAACCTTGGAAATTGAATCCATGTGGAGTTGAATAAGTGGAAAAGAGCCAAAAGATTTCTTCAGGAGAGGGAATCAGCATATGATCAGGTGAAAGGTTAGGTAGGAACATTGTATGAACAGGAACAAAGAGGAGAATGGTGACTGGTTGTGTATATATAATGTGCAGCCATCAAAGAATCCTGAGATGTTAAGAACAAAAGGTCAGACTTTAGTCTTTAGCCCAAGCTCTGGACAATTAATTTATTTCTCTTACACTCAATTTTCTCATTTATACGTGAGGATAAGCATCTCTTTATTAATGGTACTTTACTTAGGAGTGAAGAGAAATTGAGTATGGCTAGCACCCCATACATGGAGATAATTTGTGATCAATACATGTACCTTCTCTTTTCTCCTCTGATGAAGAGGATAAGGAATAGGAGGCTCGTGATGATGATGAATGAATAGAAGGCCAGATTGTAACTACTTCATAAGAACAAAATAGAAAAGGCAGAGAAAATGGTCAGAAAATCCTGACTTTTCATTGACAAAAAGTGAGGGAAGACATTTCTTTGGCTTTCACTGTTCTTCGATGATATCAGTGGTGTTGATCTTCATTTACTGTTGGTAACATCACTAAGAACAATCAGAAAAAGGTTTATTGATAGATTCCCATCATGATTGACCTGAACATGGCATAAGAGAACCAAATCTGGCTAAATATTGATCAACGTTCCTCACTATCCAAAAGTTACCTTGCCTACTTTTTTTAGTGTAAAAAATTGACAATTACATCAAAGTTCATTTTTGACTAACATAGACTCTTTGCCCCTTCTCCATCCTCAAGGATCCTAAATTTTACTCTATCCAAAACCAAACTCCTCTTCCTAAGCACCTAAGAATTTTTACCTGAGACAGTATCAACCACTAAGACACTCTAGTTCAAAAACGTAATGTCATCCTTGAGTAAATAATTCCTGACATTTGTAAGTTTCATCTTTTATTTTTCTGTCTCCTCTTCCATTGTCCTTCTCCAGGTCACCTCTACTCTGGGAGACTAAAATAGACCCAGTCACCTTTCAGTATCGTCTGTCTCCTGGCCATCTGATTCCTTTCTCAGTGTTGCCAGACTATAACTGCCACATTGGCACCATCATGGTGACATTTCAATTATTTATAGAGTGTCTGAAAGGTTAAAACACATAGGGTAAATTTATTTTTAAAGAGTATGTTTCCATTAGTTATTTATTGATGCCTGAATAAGTACCACACAACTAATTTGTATAAAATTATCAACATTAATTATAATCCAGAGTTTCCCATGGTTCTGGAAACTGGAAGCAACTTGACTGGATGGTTGTGGCTCCATCTTTCGTAGTGTTGCAGTCAAAAGGTTGGTTCAGGCTTCTGCCACCCAAAGGTCTAAATGTGGCTGGATGGGCCACTTCACTTATGTGCCTGGAAAGGTGGTGCTGGGTTATGTCAGGAGGCCTCAGTCCCTCTCGATGTGGGCTTCCCTGTGGGATTGCTTGAATGTCTTCACAACATGAAAGCTGGCTTCCCCCTGAGAGGTGGTTGCAAGAGAGCCAAGCAGAGGCTATATCCCTTTGATGACTTTGCTAGTCACATAGCGAGTCACTTCTGCTACATTCTCTGGTTAGAAGGGAATCATTAAGTTCCAACCCACATTCTTGGGGAGGGGACTTAGGCATATCCTTTGGAAGAGAGAACTGCCAAAGAATTTGCAGACCTATTTTAAAACCACTGTAACCTTAATTACATTTTCCAGGAATATGCTCAGTACAATTTTCTTCAATCTCCAGCACCTCTCAGGGAACAATAACTCGAAATTTAAAGGAGTAAGTCTCACTCTTAATCTGAACAAAGTATAGTAACTGTACCATTTCCCCTGTGTTTCCAGGCTTTTGAATACTCTGTAGTGTATTTGTTGTACTCCTATAGAAGGAGTCATATCAGCTGCATTTATTACAAAATGTGTTTATTTGCTTTTTCTTTGACTTTTCTAAGATGTAGTCCATCATGAAAGGCTGGCTCTACTCCTCCAGTTCCTATGTTTTTATCACTGCCTCTATAGCTTTACTGAGACCATTTCTCATTCCTCTCTTCTGCCTTTTAAACCCTTGGCACCTATGACAGGCAAATTCAAGTCTCACCTTTCCATGAAGAGTTGACCACTGTCTTTGCCACGCACGGTCCCCCAAGTTCTGACAGTTCGTATATACTCATACATGTCTTTACCTGAGTATATCCAGTTCAATATGATTTTATCCATATCTGTACCTGTAACGTAGCAAGTACACATTAAATATTTGTTGAATGAATATTAGATTAAAAGATTTAATTTAATCCATGTATCGAAAATATTGTTTCAACATGTAATCAGTATAAAATTATTAATAAAATATTTTCCTTTTTTGTACTGAGTTTTCAAAATTTGATGTATCTTTTACATATCTCAATTTGTGTGCTAAATTTTCACTTCTTTAGATTTCATAAAACATATAACTTAAAAAAGTAGATTTATATACATGTTGCCGCAAAGTACTTAGAAGTTTTCAAATAACTGGGGCACCTGGGTGGCTCAGTCGGTTATGCTTCCGACTTCGGCTCAGGTCATGATCTCACGGTTCGTGAGTTCAAGCCCTGCATCGGGCTCTGTGCTAATATCTCAGAGCCTGGAGCCTGCTTTGGATTCTGTGTCTCCCTCTCTCTCTGTCCTTTCTCCACCCACTCTGTCTCTTTCTCTCTCAAAAATAAACAAACATTTAAAAAAAAGTTTTCCAATAACTAAATTGAGTTTTCCAATAACTAAATTTTTACATTTAAATGAAATAACATAAAAGTTATGTATTTTAGAGTCACTAGCCACATTTAAAGTGCTCAATAACAATACGTGACTGGTGATTACCATATTGGACAATTTAACTCTAAAATCACAGAACTAAGAAACATATTTGGGTGTCACTGAGTTGTAAACTAACCTTTACTAAAAGGAATGCTAATACGAGTGGAAGAAAATGTAGCTTGTGTCAATGCTATGTATTTCAAACTTCACAAATGAAATTTTGTTGGAAAGCCACTGTAATAAGAGTTATATTGGGCCTTTTTATGACAAGGATCCATATATTGGTGATTGCATCTATAATTTAAAAAAGTGGGGTGCCTGGGTGGTTCAATGGGCTAAGCATCTGACTTCAGATCAGGTCATGATCTCATGGTGTTTGGGTTCAAGCCTGGCATTGGGCTCTGTGCTGACAGCTCAGAACCTGGAGCCTGCTTCAGATACTGTGTCTCCTTCTTTCTCTGCACCCCCGCCCCGCCCTTTCTGTCTGTCAAAAATAAATAAATAAACCTTAAAAAATAAAATGAAATAAAATTAAAATAAAATAAAATAAGTAAAATTCCAAGTGCGACCTAGCATAGCAAAGTAATTTTTCTTTCATGTTATTGCTCAGAATATCACATTGCAATGAACACAAACACCTCCCACATACTCTTTAAGCCCTTTCTCCCCAAACCCAAGTGTATCTCCTTTTTGTCCCCTCAAACTCTCCTCAGAAATCCTGAGCCTATGCTTTTCTGGCTTCTCCTCTTCCTCTATGCTCCCTTCCAGAAGCTTATTGTGTAAGTCAACCTATATTCCTTTCTTGTACTTTGTCTCTTTACACGTTCTCTGATTAGCAAAACTGGCTGTCCCCCAAAACCTGAGCAGATCAACATTGAATTCTCCTTGGGGGAGCAGAAAATTAGGACAAAAGATCTGGGAAGTCTCTGAATGCCAATGTTTTTGTCTTCTTATATTAATATAAAGGATGAACCTTAACTTGTGTTGTTTTTAGGACTGAAAGACACCCATTGTTCTCTGGTTAAAAAATCTGTATAAAAATGATAGTACAAGATTTTGAAATGGATCAGAAAGATAGCTTGGGCATCTTCAGTGTCTGCAGGCATTTGTCTTGGTTTTCTGATTCTATTGGGTCTCTGTGTGTTTTGAGCTAAATTATTCATAGAAATTCAAAATTGTGTCCTGTGGAGATTCTGTTGTTCTTTTGCCCTGTGAATATTGATCAGTTTGGCCAATTTTGCATCTAATGAGCAAATTTATTTCAGCATTCCTGATGGCCTATGTTTGTGCAGTTTATAAGTCTCCTTACAAATGACTAGACTCTTTCTTTCCTTAAAATATTTGGAGTGGAAGACAACTTATCTAACAACAAAAACAAAAGCAAAACTTTTAAACTTAAGTTATAAATATATGGCCTGAAATAAAAGTTGGCAAGGGAAATGGGGAAATGAGTACTTCCAACATTTTAGAGAGTTCGAAATGTAGACTGGTAAATTAGTTAAGAGTTTGGATGTTGGCACTAAACAGTTATCAATTCCAGTTTTGCCAACAAAAAACTTGGTAAGTTTGCTCAAGGTGTTTAGCTCCTCTGCCCCTGAGTGTACTAAAATTTTAAATGTTTCATTGATCTGTTCATTCAACACCTATTTATTATGTAGTATGCCCCCAGGCATTGTTCACGGCTCTGGCAAACAGTAGGAAACAAAAGAGATAAAATAAACAAATTTCCTGCATCACAGAGGTGACATCTCTTCGGGAAAACCCAGCAACACTTAATAAATGTGTTAGGGAATGACCCCAAATTATAAGCACAATGGGGAAAATTGAAGATTTGGAGAGAAGCTGCTTTGGATGGCACTCTCAGGGGCAATTTCTCTAGGAAGGGAATATTTATAGAGATCTGAATGAAGTCAGGAACCTGCTGTGTAGTTCTGTGTTCCTTAGACAGAAGGAATAGCATAAGCGACATCCAGAGGCATGTTAACCAAAACAAAACGTAAGGAATCCAGTCTTGTTGGAAGACTGAACAAAGAGGAGGTGACAAGAGTCACTTGTCACAACCATGGAGAAGTATAGTTACTCTGGAAATCTATTCATTCCATCTAGGATGTTGGATCTTTTTACCCATACATGATATTGTGGCGCCATGTATTGGTCATTGGGAAAATACGGATTCACAAAGTTATGCGTGTTTTCCAAAAGTGATCACATTTTGTTATAAAGCATTAAAAAATCACATTCATTAATATCATCACCAATTTCATCAGTAAAGGTTTGAACTATTGCAAAACTACCAAGTTCATAGTAGCAGATTGGAGTTTTTAAAATTCTAATTTTTATTTGAAAGCTCAAATTTTATCATTAGCCACCAATTCTGTCAGTTGTTTCCTTGAAGGAACAGGCTCACTGTTCATTTTCAAGAAGATGTCTGCCAAATACCCAAGTCTACATGACTGTAGTTCGTCAGTCATTCTCGCAAGTAAAAAAAGGTGACTAATTCAACTCACCACTCAGTTACACAAGTGCCATTCACTGAGACAAATGTACTTACGTAGGCAATAGGAGTACTTCTGTATACCTATTATGTCACAAGGAATATCAAAAAACATGGCCTCAAGACCTGAGACTTAATAAAAGTAATAATTTTATTGCTTATTAAGTACATTCAGAACTGAAACTGGCCTAGTTGGTTTCTGCCCGTGTGTGATGGTAAAGAACACAATGAACATTAATGCTGTTTGGTGCCACAGCAAAGAGACTAGCAGTTTCACCCACCTCTGATTTTGTGCAATTGGTGTAAATATCAGTCCGGTGAAAAAAAGCAAATAACATGTAGTATAATTATGAAAACATTTCTATCTTGTTGATGCTACTGTTTACATCCTCTGGATTATTAGATTAGGAGGAAAATGCATGAATGAATAAATAAATAAATAAATAAATAAATAAGCATTAAGAGGGATTAAGAGGAAAATTCAGAAGAGGATCTCAATGTCCCTTTTTATTTTTTTTATTTAAAAATTTTTAATATTTATTTATTTTTGAGACAGAGAGAGACAGAGCATGAACAGGGGAGGGGCAGAGAGAGGGAGACACAGAATCCTAAACAGGCTTCAGGCTCCAAGCTGTCAACACAGAGCCCAATGCGGGTCTCGAACTCATAAACCGTGAGATCATGACCTGGGCCAAAGCTGGACGCTTAACTGACTGAGCCACCCAGGCAACCCTCAGTGTCCCTTTTTAAGGAAATTTTTGGGTTTTTTTTTTTTTAACCCAAGTATGTTTTCACAAAGTCCTCTAAGTTTCCATCTCTCAGCCAAGCCTTTGTCTACCAGCCACTTATTTGCAAGAGAGGTTGAGAAATGTCAACTTCCAGGTGAAGAGTAAGGCCTTATGTCTTTAAGGTCTGAAAGATGACAAGCCACAATGGACTGAGACCTCCCTATTGACAAGAGGGAAGGATCTCATGCAGGCCAACAAACCTTAAGCCATTTACATATTTGTAGCTGATACTTGAGTTAATAGTGGTAACAATAGTAATGACAATGGCTGACATTTGTTGGGTCCTTTCATGTGTTAGGCATGATGTGTGGTCTGTTATATTTTATTTCATTTTAATTCTTTTGAAGTGAGAAAGGATGTAAGGTGCTGAGCCAGTAGGTAGTTGAGGAAAGACTCAAGTTCACATCTGTGTGACTTCACAGACTGAACTCTTCACTTCACCACTTTTTGCACTTCCTGGGCAAATACCTTGGGGTCCTATGGTTGAAAGGAAACATCTGCTGGGGTGTCTTCCTGAAAGGTTCTGGTGTAGAGGGTATACTATCAGAAGTTTTTGTTTTGAGTTATAAAATTATTACAAAAGACTTAGGTATCTTAGAGCTATGACATAGGGTAGTTATCAGTTTCTCTCTTTGGTGCATGGCTAATCGACTGCAATCGCCAGTTCCAGGCTAATATTGTACCCTCAATCTAGAATCCTTTCTCATTAAAACCATGTATATAATTCACTTATAATCTGGTTTCATATAACAACAGCTAGTAATTGCTTTAACATTCTTAGGTATGTCTATTGTACCGTAAAATGACAACTTTTCACAGTAGATGTGATGCGTGTGTACATCTCTGTGTGGATATAAACTTACATTTATGTGTGTGTATAAGATTGGGATACTTGGAAACAGAAGAAGTACTCAAAATCTAAGTGAAGTTCAGTGGTATCTTGAGGCAGGAAGACAGATACACATGATGTTGTATCACAGAGATGGAGATTCATTCAACCACAGGTATTTTCTATGTGACTAGCACTATTCTAGCCTTTGAAGGAACAGAAGAGAGTAAAACAAGTCCCTGCTGCCATGGAGCTTGTAGCCTAAAGGAGGCAGAAAAACACTAATAAGTAACTGTTGTTATTGTAATAAGTGCTATTATAATAAGTGTTATTGTAATAAGTGCTATTGTAATAAGTGTAATGAAGCAGGTTGAGGGGAATGTAGAGTGTTAGGACTAGGAGGCACAACTTCTTGCATGATATCTGGGATTTTCGAAGGAGCAAGCTGCACAGATACCTGCCAGGAGAGCTCTCCACACAGAGGACTGTGTGAGAGCAAGGACCACAGATCAAAGTGTCCTTAGCATATGCAGGGAACGGGAAGAAACCCATTGCAGTTGCTGAGGACAGAGTGAAGTACAGGGAGTCATTCTGTCAGGTCCAAGAGATGATGCGGAGGGGATCATGTTGAAATTTAAATTTTATTCTAAGTGAAAAGTAGACTGATGCATGTCCACTGGGTTTTAAGCACAAGAGTACCTGACCTGACATATTTTAAAAGGATGGCACTGGCTGATGGGGCCACTGGACAGAGAACAGACTGGAAGAGGCAAAAGTGGCAGCTAGGCCACTTCTAAGGAGGTCATTTTGATTGTACAGATGGGAGAAGATGACGATATGGACTAAAATGATAGCAGTAGGAATCTTGGGGCTCAGCTTCTGGATATATTTTAAATGCATAACATAACTTGGGTGTGAGTGTACATAGACAATAACAGAGGTTTGAGGACAGCACCTGGGGCCTTCTAGTATGTAAAAGATCAATAAACTGATAGTTAATAAAAAATAGAGGTGAGAAGGAATAGCCTAGAGGTGAAAAGAGAGCCAATAGCTTACTGAAGCCAATGAGGGAGAAATGTTTCCAAGAGGAGAGAGCTTTTAGCTGTGCCAAATGCTGCTGCCCTGTCCAATAACATGAAAACTGGGATATACCACTGGATTTGACAAAGAGGTTTATTGAGTGATCATGACAATAGGGTATTAAAGACTAAATTCTGACTGGGAGTGAGCAAATGGGATCTTGCATGAGTAGGAGGTGATGTGGAAGCAAAGGGGTTTAACTGCAAAGGGAGACATGAAATCTCTGTCTAGAAAGGGAGGGGGGTGTAAGGAAGGCTTTGTAAAAAGTGAGATTTATTGTAGAATGCCTGTATGCTAATAATCCAGTGATGAGGGAAGAGTGATGGTGTAAGGGAGAATAGGTGCATCCCAGAGAGAAAATGGGATCCGGAGCAGGAGGACAAGAGTAGGCCCAAGCTCCAAGCCTGGCTGTACATTATTAATGGGAGGGAGCACTCCGTACCAGCAGGTGCAGGTGAGAGATTTTGTGGTGGGATGGCATGGACATTCCCTCTTGAAGTTTCCATTGTAGGGCTGAAGACTTTTAGAAAGAGCAGTAAAGGGTGAAGGGAAGAGGAAGAGTTTTAATCTTGTCTATGCCTTTTAGGAATGGAGTCATCCTACCCTACAAGGAGGCACTGAGTGATTGATGAGGCCTATTGGCCACTTAATGCTTTGTCTTTCTCTATGAACACAATTCCACGAGGAGACAGTCCTAGTCAGTGTGACCATATCATATCCATGATTATTATGGTAATATGAAGAGACAGGGCAGTGGAGGGAAATTTGCTGTGATTCATTTGCTCTTCAAGAAAGAAATAGCCATTTATGCCTCCATTGAAGAAATTTAAACTTGCAGCCATGACAAGGCTATCTTTTTTGAATAACTGCTTTCTTAACAAATGTAGTATTCATATTTGGGGAAATTGAAGTACATCCAGAGAATCCATTTAGCCAGTGAATCTGAAGAAGACAAGTCTTTCTCCCCCCTTCACTCTGCATTTCAGAGCAGTTAAGAATGTGTTCACTCTAAGTAACCTGGAGGATAAAGTATATGCTTTTGAAAAATGGATTTAGATCAAAGACCCTTTAATGCTTCATTTTAAATTAATAGACCATGACTTTCTTTTTCATCTATGACATGCTGAAGGATCCTTTCCATGCATGGGAAAGTATGTGCTTCTGGGAGAAGTAAAAATGAGCACCATTCTTTTATTATTAAAATAGTAGGAGCTTCTGAAACACAGAGACCCAAATTCTCTCCTCATCAAAGGACTACCCTCATGCTTCTCTAGCACCTCTGTTTTCTAGAACTTGCCCTCCCTAGAGAAAGGCCCCAGAATCTTGCTAGATTATATAATGTGCCCATGACATAAGGATAAAGAATGAGCCATGAATTAGCACATCAGTCTCATTTTCACTGGTAACCTGATTTTACAGTGTGCATTGCATTGCTATAAGTAAAATCAGAAGGCATCCTGTGCTCTTTAATTTGCTGTTGCTAGCCTTTCTTAAGCAAATTAGTCCAGGTTTTGTAAGAAGCTGAGTGACTTCCTTTTTTTGCTACATTCACATCTGAAATAGGGAAATGTCGACTAGCCTCCAGTTTGGCAGACCCAGTCCAACAAGCTTCCCACTTGCTGCTGACTTTTTCGAACAGTGGCACCTTAATAGGTCTGCCCCAGAAAAAGACAAATAGAAGTGTTTGGGGAGCCCCTTGGGTTTCCCTCTGAGCAGGGGCATAGGAGATTTGTAAAATGGGACAGTCCTCACTCATCGTCATTCCTTAAAGAGAAAGTCCATGTTTTTCCTTATTTGAGAAAAGTCTAAAAGATCATTCTAGGCTACTGGGGAATAAAATGAAACTCAGCTGTATATCTTCACAAGATAATCGTCAAAGGGGGAGAAGAATTGGGACATAAAGAGCCTGCTGGTTAAATGCCCTCAAGTAAGGCACAACAAGCGATTCTAGAATAACCACACTGAGCTCTAGCCCCAGATCTGCAGCTGGCATCAGTGACCTGATCTCTCGTTGCTGTCTCACCTGTACAATCAGGGGTTCCAGCTCTGAAGTCCTACACATTTGCTGAGTGCGGATCTCATAGAATTTGAATTCTGTATTCATGAATCCTAAGCAAACCAGCACCACTCGACTCCACTCGACTTCACGCCCACTGTTGGCTTTGCCCTTGAAAATACATCATGATTATTAGAAAAGCAGGGGGACTGAGGGAAGAAAGGAAGAGCAAAGGGGAAAGAGAAGAGAAGGAGGAAGAAGAAAACAGGAATTGGTAATCTCTTACCAATTTGTTCAAGATGAGCACTCCAGCCCACCCTCCTGCATGCCATACCTCCCCACCAAAGTCCCACTTGGATTCCGTCTCCTTTTTTTTTTTTTAAATCTTTTTTAACGTTTTTTATTTATTTTTGAGACAGAGAGAGACAGAGCATGAATGGGGGAGGGTCAGAGAGAGAGGGAGACACAGAATCCGAAACAGGCTCCAGGCTCTGAGCTGTCAGCACAGAGCCCGACGCGGGGCTGGAACTCATGGACCGTGAGATCATGACCTGAGCTGAAGTTGGACACTTAACCGACTGAGCCACCCAGGCTCCCTAAAGCAGGGGGATGGAGGGAAGAAAGGAAGAGCAAAGGGGAAAGAGAAGAGAAGGAGGAAGAAGAAAACAGGAATTGGTAATCTCTTACCAATTTGTTCAAGATGAGCATTCCAGCCCACCCTCCTGCATGCCATACCTCCCCACCAAAGTCCCACTCAGATTCCATCTCCTCCAGGAGTGGCATTCTTGTCTTCTCTATGTCAAAATAATAGGTGTTATCATTCTCTTCTTTTTGCCTATATTTGTCCCTCTGGAAAGACTGAGGCCTTTGAAGTGGAGGAATTGGGACACCCTTGCCCATGTTTCCCGACGATGCTCTCCATAGTGTCTGAGGCAGAGGCAGCCTCCTGTGAATGCCTGCCTGGGGAGAGAAAATGAATTAAAGTGAACCCCAAGAAAGTCATGCTTAATATAAAGGCTGTTACTACTACCTTCTCTGGTGGATGAATCCCAGGACCTTGGGTTTAAAGTCAATGTAGAAACAGGGGGAAAAGAAGGGAATTTGGAACACAAGTTTGATAAATACCAAACCTTCTCTTTTCCCTATTATGCGTGAGAACTAGCCTTTATTCCTCCAATAGAAGTGGATAGAACACCTCACTACATCCCATGATTTATTTGTCTCTGTGCAGTGGTCACAGCCTCCTTTCTTTGTCCACTGGCCTTGCTCAGCATGTGGAAATAGCTTCCTGTAGGAGTTAGGATCAGGGTTGTCAGACTTCCCAAATAAGTCTGGGACAGCATGGGACATACTTATACTGAAAAGCTGTTTGCTTTTGTCTGAAATTCAGATTCAACCAGACATCTTGTATTTTACCTAGCAACCCTAGACAGGACTCAAGTGGCTTGCAACCCAGCTCAAACTGGCTTCAACAACAACAACAACAACAATGACAACAACAACAACAACACAACAAGAATTTATTGGTCCACATAACTGAAAGGCCCAGGTGGTAATTCTGGGCTTCAGGTGGGACTTCATTTAATAGGTCATTAAGAATCCATTTAATCTCTCAGCTCTGGCTTCTGCCTTAATGGCGTGATTTTCTGGTGTCCTGTGGTGCTAGGTGATTGCAGACAATGCCTGCCTCATATCCTACCACGGTCAATCTCACAATCGCAGTGGGTATGAGCCACTGCTTCCCGCCCAGCAGCTCCAGCAGAAGCTGCCTGAAGCACATGTCCCTGGGCTACACTCCCAAAGCTGTACTTACATCCTGGCCGGGGCAACACCATGCTCTGCCCGATCAGACCTGAGCCCCATGTCCCACCCTTAAGCCCCTCTGCAGGTATGTGGGCTCACCGTGGGAGACGAGTAATTCCTTACAGACTAAATTGGGGTGCCCACATTTTCTCAGACGAAAAATGGATGCTGGGTGGCATATGTAAAAGGGGGAAAAAAACAAAAAAGAAAACCTGCTAACTACACTTACTATGGGTTCCTACACCTCATAATTATTTTTTTTTAATTTTTAATTTTTAATTTTTTAATATATGAAATTTACTGTCAAATTGGTTTCCGTACAACACCCAGTGCTCATCCCAAAAGGTGCCCTCCTCAATACCCATCACCCTCCCTGCCCTCCCTCCCACCCCCCATCAACCCTCAGTTTGTTCTCAGTTTTTAACAGTCTCTTATGCTTTGGCTCTCTCCCACTCTAACCTCTTTTTTTTTTCCTTCCCCTCCCCCATGGGTTTCTGTTACGTTTCTCAGGATCCACATAAGAGTGAAACCATATGGTATCTGTCTTTCTCTGTATGGCTTATTTCACTTAGCATCACACTCTCCAGTTCCATCCACGTTGCTACAAAAGGCCATATTTCATTTTTTCTCATTGCCACGTAGTATTCCATTGTGTATATAAACCACAATTTCTTTATCCATTCATCAGTTGATGGACATTTAGGCTCTTTCCATCATTTGGCTATTGTTGAGAGTGCTGCTATAAACATTGGGGTACAAGTGCCCCTATGCATCAGTACTCCTGTATCCCTTGGGTAAATTCCTAGCAGTGCTATTGCTGGGTCATAGGGTAGGTCTATTTTTAATTTTCTGAGGAACCTCCACACTGCTTTCCAGAGGGGCTGCACCAATTTGCATTCCCACCAACAGTGCAAGAGGGTTCCCGTTTCTCCACATCCTCTCCAGCATCTATAGTCTCCTGATTTCTTCATTTTGGCCACTCTGACTGGCGTGAGGTGATATCTGAGTGTGGTTTTGATTTGTATTTCCCTGATAAGGAGCGACGTTGAACATCTTTTCATGTGCCTGTTGGCCATCCGGATGTCTTCTTTAGAGAAGTGTCTATTCATGTTTTCTGCCCATTTCTTCACTAGGTTATTTGTTTTTCGGGTGTGGAGTTTGGTGAGCTCTTTATAGATTTTGGATACTAGCCCTTTGTCCGATATGTCATTTGCAAATATCTTTTCCCATTCCGTTGGTTGCCTTTTAGTTTTGTTGGTTGTTTCCTTTGCTGTGCAGAAGCTTTTTATCTTCATAAGGTCCCAGTAATTCACTTTTGCTTTTAATTCCCTTGCCTTTGGGGATGTGCCGAGTAAGAGATTGCTACGGCTGAGGTCAGAGAGGTCTTTTCCTGCTTTCTCCTCTAAGGTTTTGATGGTTTCCTGTCTCACATTCAGGTCCTTTATCCATTTTGAGTTTATTTTTGTGAATGTTGTGAGAAAGTGGTCCAGTTTCAACCTTCTGCATGTTGCTGTCCAGTTCTCCCAGCACCATTTGTTAAAGAGACTGTCTTTTTTCCATTGGATGTTCTTTCCTGCTTTGTCAAAGATTAGTTGGCCATACGTTTGTGGGTCTAGTTCTGGGGTTTCTATTCTATTCCATTGGTCTATGTATCTGTTTTTATGCCAATACCATGCTGTCTTGATGATTACAGCTTTGTAGTAGAGGCTAAAGTCTGGGAATGTGATGCCTCCTGCTTTGGTCTTCTTCTTCAAAATTACTTTGGCTATTTTGGGCCTTTTGTGGTTCCATACGAATTATAGGATTGCTTGTTCTAGTTTTGAGAAGAATGCTGGTGCAATTTTGATTGGGATTGCATTGAATGTGTAGATAGCTTTGGGTAGTATTGACATTTTGACAATATTTATTCTTCCAATCCATGAGCAGGGAATGTCTTTCCATTTCCTTATATCTTCTTCAATTACCTGCATAAGCTTTCTATAGTTTTCAGCATACAGATCTTTTACATCTTTGGTTAGATTTATTCCTAGGTATTTTATGCTTCTTGGTGCAATTGTGAATGGGATCAGTTTCTTTATTTGTCTTTCTGTTGCTTCATTGTTAGTGTATAAGAATGCAACTGATTTCTGTACATTGATTTTGTATCCTGCAACTTTGCTGAATTCAGGTATCAGTTCTAGCAGACTTTTGGTGGAGTCTATCGGATTTTCCATGTATAATATCATGTCATCTGCAAAAAGCGAAAGCTTGACTTCATCTTTGCCAATTTTGATGCCTTTGATTTCCTTTTGTTGTCTGATTGCTGATGCTAGAACTTCCAACACTATGTTAAACAACAGCGGTGAGAGTGGGCATCCCTGTCGTGTTCCTGATCTCAGGGAAAAAGCTCTCAGTTTTTCCCCGTTGAGGATGATGTTAGCTGTGGGCTTCTCATAAATGGCTTTTATGATCTTTAAGTATGTTCCTTCTATCCCGACTTTCTCCAGGGTTTTTATTAAGAAAGGGTGCTGGATTTTGTCAAAGTCCTTTTCTGCATCGATCGACAGGATCATATGGTTCTTCTCTTTTTTTTTATTAATGTGATGTATCACGTTGATCGATTTGTGAATGTTGAACCAGCCCTGCATCCCAGGAATGAATCCCACTTGATCATGGTGAATAATTCTTTTTATATGCTGTTGAATTCGATTTGCTAGTATCTTATTGAGAATTTTTGCATCCATATTCATCAGGGATATTGGCCTGTAGTTCTCTTTTTTTACTGGGTCTCTGTCTGGTTTAGGAATCAAAGTAATACTGGCTTCATAGAATGAGTCTGGAAGTTTTCCTTCCCTTTCTATTTCTTGGAATAGCTTGAGAAGGATAGGTATTATCTCTGCTTTAAACGTCTGGTAGAACTCCCCTGGGAAGCCATCTGGTCCTGGACTCTTATTTGTTGGGAGATTTTTGATAACCGATTCAATTTCTTCGCTGGTTATGGGGCTGTTCAAGCTTTCTATTTCCTCCTGATTTTTGGACGTGTGTGGGTGTTTAGGAATTTGTCCATTTCTTCCAGGTTGTCCAGTTTGTTGGCATATTAATTTTTCATAGTATTCCCTGATAATTGCTTGTATGTCTGAGGGATTGGTTGTAATAATTCCATTTTCATTCATGATTTTATCTATTTGGGTCATCTCCCTTTTCTTTTTGAGAAGCCTGGCTAGAGGTTTGTCAATTTTGTTTATTTTTTCAAAAAACCAACTCTTGGTTTCGTTGATCTGCTCTACAGTTTTTTTAGATTCTATATTGTTTATTTCTGCTCTGATCTTTATTATTTCTCTTCTTCTGCTGGGTTTAGGCTGCCTTTGCTGTTCTGCTTCTATTTCCTTTAGGTGTGCTGTTAGATTTTATATTTGGGATTTTTCTTGTTTCTTGAGATAGGCCTGGATTGCAATGTATTTTCCTCTCAGGACTGCCTTCGCTGCGTCCCAAAGCGTTTGGATTGTTGTATTTTCATTTTCGTTTGTTTCCATATATTTTTTAATTTCTTCTCTAATTGCCTGGTTGACCCACTCATTAGTTAGTAGGGTGTTCTTTAACCTCCATGCTTTTGGAGGTTTTCCAGACTTTTTCCTGTGGTTGATTTCAAGCTTCATAGCATTGTGGTCTGAAAGTATGCATGGTATAATTTCAATTCTTGTAAACTTATGAAGGGCTGTTTTGTGACCCAATATATGATCTATCTTGGAGAATGTTCCATGTGCACTCGAGAAGAAAGTATATTCTGTAGCTTTGGGATGCAGAGTTCTAAATATATCTGTCAAGTCCATCTGATCCAATGTATCATTCAGGGCCCTTGTTTCTTTATTGACTGTGTGTCTAGATGATCTCTCCATTTCTGTAAGTGGGGTGTTAAAGTCTCCTGCAATGACCACATTCTTATCAATAAGGTTGCTTATGTTTATGAGTAATTGTTTTATATATCTGGGGGCTCCGGTATTCGGCGCATAGACATTTATAATTGTTAGCTCTTCCTGATGGATAGACCCTGTAATTATTATATAATGCCCTTCTTCATCTCTTGTTACAGCCTTTAATTTAAAGTCTAGTTTGTCTGATATTCGTAATTATTTTTTAAAGAGATTTTGAAAGAAGAGATGGCATCAGAAGTTCTGGGCAATAATTCTGATGACTACAAACCTGTTCAAGTTGCTTTAACTTTGTGGATTAATACCCACACATGTAAAAGGAAGAACTAAGTGGTAGGTGGTTTCTGAAGTCCTTACTAGTCTAATACTTCTCAGTACTGTGAATAGTAGTAGAGGGAGAATATAAGAAAACTACAGAGAATTCTAGTGCATCTGATATGTTTAGGATCAAATGCAGGTCCTAAAAAGCTATAGTCTTAATATAAATGGAATGAGTTTTATTTATAGTTATTCAGTATGGTTAGGTCTCTGTTTTTGTGGCTTCTTTTTTGAATACTTAAAAAATAAATGTAACTCTAGGCAAATGTTTGTGTGTGTGTTTGTGTGTGTGTGTGTGCATTAAAATTACTGTTCAATCACTGACACCAAATTGGTTTTTCTCTCCAAATTAATTTATTAGAGAGGAAAAAGAAACTGAAATCTCAGAGGAATGATCAAACTCTTGTGATTTTATTTCAACATAGCTACCATTAAAATGACATAGATCATCTTTGTGTCATGGGATTAATAGTAATTTGTGAGCTTTTGAAAGCCCTTTGAAATGTTCAAATTAAAGGAATTAACTTCAATTTGAAAATAACACATCTAATTATGGGGTTTCCTGAACATTCAAATGAAGAAGAAAGTCATTTTTCCCTTCCTCCTTCCTTCAGATAGTTTTTAAATTTGTTCTCTTACAACAGAGCCTTTAAGTTCAAAGGCAGTTTTCATCATTTCGGCTTCAACTCTGGGAAAACAGACCTGAAGAGACTTGGCCAGACTTAACCTTGACAAGAAAAAAAAAAAAAAAAGAAAAAAGAAAAAAAAATTGAGTCCAACAGCCCAGGCCTTGGTTAAAATTGCAGCTGTTTGTAATAAACTTGTGAGGTCTGGTTTTTCAGCCTCCTTCAGCCATCTCCCCAAATCATCCCTGTGGGGATTGACCCCATGGTGTGTATTATTGTGCTTGTCTCCAAGTTTTGAAAAATTGTTTAAGTAAGTGCTGATGCGGAGCTTTCTGTAGACTGCCATCTTGGAATGACATGTCATTTTTATGATGTTTAATCCATCATCCCCTTCAATTTGTAGGTGCAAAGCAGAGAACCATTTAGGGAAGAATGACATACCCAAGGGCAGAGAGCTACGAGAGACATGAATTCCCACTTCCATTTTCATGTCCAGCTCACATTCTTTAAGAGCAAAAGTGGAGGCTCCTGGGTGGCTCAGTGAGCTAAGCATCCGACTTTGGCTCAGGTCATGATCTTCTAGTCAGTGAGTTCGAGCCCCACATCAGGCTCCGTGCTGTCAGCTCAGAGCCTGGAGCCTACTTCAGATCCTGTGTCTCCCTCTCTCTCTGCCCTTGCCCTGCTCATGCGCGTGCACTCTCTCTCTCTCTCTCTCTCTCTCTCTCTCTCTCTCTCTCTCTCTCTCTCTCAAAAATAAACATTAAAAAAACAACAACGAAAGTGATCACCAATCTGCCATATTTAGTTTTTTGACAAGATCATCAAATTCATTAAACTAATTCTAGGTCATTGGGTAAGACAGAGGCAACATGATATTTGAAAAAAATAATTAAACTATTTATTAGCACTGAATATTAATTAAATCCTCTTTAATATCTTACTTTGAGGAATAATGAAAAAATGATTTAGGGTGTTATTGATACGTGTGACAGTATGGTTTCATGGGTGAAAGTATGAATCTCAAGGTTTTTCTCATTCCAGGTATACTCATGATCCTTTGAAATAACTTAAATGCCAAGGGAAAATTTGAAATAGGCTTGAAACTACAGAGCCAGACATGTCGATGTTTTACAAAAGTTGTCCCCTAGCTATTTGGACATAATTTATTAACCCTTAGGTATTGAGTTTCTTTTGTTTCAGATTTAATTTTTAAGAAGTCTGAGTATTAACATGTGGTTTTGTCTTCCATATTCTTTTTTGTTGTTGTTGTATTTTTTTTACCTTTTCACCTCAGTTAAAGGTTCAAAAGAAATACCCCCAGTTGAAGAGGCAGATGCCATGTAAATACTGTCTTTTATTATACATGTGCAATTGTATTCATTTTCTTTTTTTTAATATTTATTTTTGAGAGAGAGTACAAGCAGGGGCAGAGAGAGAGGAGGACAGAGGATCTAAAGTGGGCACTGCACTGACAGCAGAGACTGTGGGGCTTGAACTCACTAAACTGATATCATGACCTGAGCAGAAATTGGGCACTCAACCAACTGAGCCACCCAGTTGCACCTTGAATTAGTTTTCTATTGTAGTGGTAATAAATTACCAGACACCAAGTGGCTTGAAACAGCACAAGTTTATTCTTCATAGTTCTGCACATCAGAAGTTAGAATTAGTGTCACTAGAACTAGACTAAAATCAGTTGTCAGCGGGCTGGGTTCTTTCTGGCACCTGCAGGCTAGAATCTGTTACCTTGCCTTTTGTGAGTTTCTAAAGGCCTCCCACATCTCTCAGCTCTGCCATAGCACCTGCTTCCAATGTTCCAGCTCCTTCTCTGTCCCTGACCAGCCTGCCTCTCTCTTGTAAGAATCGTTGTGATTCCCTTGAGCCCACTTAGATAATCTACACAGAGTTGTTGGTGACTTTGACATGACCTGGCTCCACCATTTATCATCTATGTAACTTTTGATAGTTCGCCTACTCAATTGTCAGTGTCAGAATCCTCATTTTAAAAATGAGATAAGAAGAATCGCCCCCTCATATAGCTTGGGGAAGAATTAAATGAGATTATATATATGTATGGTCTTCAGAACCAGTTTTTTACCATGAAGGACATGTGAAATACTATATATCAGTCATCCGTGTAAAGCGAAAAGTCAATAAAAAAGCATGTTTCCATACTGAGAAGTTCTTGGATGAGATGGAACTGAAGTGAAAGTATATGCAGAATAAATTTTATTTTAGGCCAAATAGGTGCTTTAAAACTTTGAAATGATTTGAAGTATCAAATTAGGATTCATTATAGTTTCTTTGAAGGTTACTTTCCACTGTGTCATTTACAAGGAAGTGCTTCGATAATTTGATGATGATGATTAGCTTCCTAATATAAAGATTGTAGCTTATTTTTTTTGTGAGCCTTGTGCTTGGCACAGATGTTTAATAAATGTGAATTCAATAAAAAAGTGCCAAAGCATGCAAACCAATTTATTCAACAACATTAAAGGACAAGTGTCAGCCAAGACTCAATTATAGGGAAAAACATAACTGAATCAAAAAGGGAATTTATTAGCATATATTAATAGGAAGTGCATTGTGGCTGGTTTAAATCAAAGAATGATCTATAGAAACTAGGAATCTGTAGATTATAATTGGAACTCAAATTAGCAGGACTCTATCAATCTCTTATCTTTTGTTTTCTCTGTTGCCCCTTACAATAGATCCCCCTTATCCATGGGGTGTATGTTCCAAAGCCCCCAGTGGATGCCTGAAACTATAGACAGTACCAAACCTTATATGTGCTATGTTTTTTCATATACATATCTGCCTACAATAAAGTTTAATTTATAAATTAGGCACAGTAAGAGATAAATAATAATAACATATAAGAAAATTGAACAATTGTAACAATACACTGTAATAAAAGTTATGTGAATATGGTTTCTCTCTCTCTTTCTCTGTCTCTCTCTCTCTAAATATCCTATTGGGCTGTACTCATGCTTTCTCTTGTGATGGTATGAAATGAGAAAATGCTTATGTGATACAATGAAGTGAGGTGAATGACATAGGCCTTGTGACTTAGCATTAGGCTACTATTGACAGTCTAATGATCTGTCATAAGGAGAATCATCCACTTTAGACCTAGGTTGACCACAGGTTACTGAAACCACAAAAAGTAAAAACTCAATGAGGGGGGAATTAATGTATATGTTGGTGTTGTTCTAGCCTGCTGTAATGAGTATTCTTAAGTAGCAAGGAACAAAGGGGTCTCATATTCCCAGGTTAGCAACCTTGCAGGATCAGAGAACATATTCCCTCCGGGGCCCCTATGAATAATGCCAGAGGAGAACACTGATTGAACATGAATTTTTCTTTCTCTGATTAATCACTGATCCCAGGAAGATAGAATCGTCTGGTCATTTCTGGATCATATGACTATGTAGTTGTGTGTGTCAGAGGTAGGGAGAAGTTGAAGAAATACAGATAGGACTGTCTAGAGAAGAAAATGGAAATAAAAAAGACTGCCACGCACTTGGTACTATGATCTATTATAAGAGTTAAGAAGTAGTGATTTTTTTAAATTTTAAATATATTTTTTGTAGGGTTGCCTGGCTGGCTCAGTTGGTAGAGTATGTGATTCTTGATCTCAGGGTTTGAGTTTAAGTCCCATGGTGGTTTTTAGAGATTACTTAAAAATAAAATGTCCACAATATGTATATATTTCCTTTTGATTTAGTAAAAGAAACCTTGCTTCTGTGTAAACACTGAAATAATACATTGCCATTATGGAACCGTGGGTTTTTATTTTCTTCTCCTAAATATGCTCAAATAATCTAAAACTTTCCATAGGTTCATAATATTCCCCTAAATGCTATTCAGTTGATAAACATAAAGCACAAATTTGTTTTAAGGGAAATAAATGATACTTTGCAAAGCAGGCTGGTGGGAATTCAATACTTATAATTACATAGATCATCTAGACATTTTGATCAGTGGATTTGGGACCTTAAATCTTCATGTAGATTTGTGTAGGTTCTGAGTATCTATATGATTAACTATTTGACTGTAATCAGCACTTTATTAAGGTGTCTTAAAACTTAGGTACCTAAGTATAAAATGGTTTACGTAGTAGATCAGTGGAAAATTTCAGTTATGGCAGTAGGGAACCAAATAATTGCAACTAGAGAAGAAAATCATGTAACATTCTAAAAATGGCATCACAAAATGGTTCAAATAGTTAGAAAATTAAGATAAGTTTTTGATAAAAATATAAGTTCTTCATAACTTGAACTTCTTGGGGTTCAAATCCATAGTTTGTTTTCATTGGGCTGTAGCACAGCTTTGTTTGTGGACCAATGAACTAATGATATCAGGCCTGGGATACTGAATAACGTGCAGCATAGATTTCCAGTCACTCATTGGGCAAAGAGCCTTCTTCCTTACTCTTTATGATAGACTTTCTATAAACAACCGCCCCTGTACAGTTATAGGTAACTGTGCCCAGTGGTGTCCCTTCCTTCCTTTGCTTCTCTGTAGTCGAATTTTTTTCCATACTGTGAACTTTGTTGCAAATTTTGAAGATAAGATGTCAGAGTTAAATTAATTGGAAAAATATCTTCTAGATCTTCTTCTAAGGAAAAGAAAGAAAGAAAGAAAGAAAGAAAGAAAGAAAGAAAGAAAGAAAGAAAGAAAGAAAGAAAGAAAGAAAGAAAAAATGCAACTCTCAAGCATTAAACTATCTTTGACTTGACTTTTAGGTCACATGGTATGCCTCGCTAAGGATAAATATCTATCCTGGTGGACATTTGAAAGAAGTTTTCTAATAATGATCTGACAGTCCTTTCTAACAAATATATTTCAGGATACACTTTCATGTCCGCCTACTGATTACATTTTTTCAGGAGAGAGAGACCAATCTTTGAACAGTGCATCATTGCAACAAATTTGATTCCATTTTTATGTTTATTTTTCAATGACAGGCCTAATACCTAAATCAATGTGTTTAAAAAGAAGCCCCCTTAGGTTTCTTCAAATGATTTATTGCCTTAGTTACATTATTGCTTCAGGTATAATCAGGAATATTTGTCTTCATGTCATTGCAACGGAGATATGGGATAGAATATGCTAATGTGCCTGTCTTTGTACATAATGTTTTATTAGTCTTTTGTTTGTTTCAGTCTCTTAATTAGTGACAGTCATTTAAAGCCATCCATCTTTGTTCAAACTTATGCAAATATTGTAAGTTCGTAATGAGAGCTTCAAAGTACCCTGTTTATCAGCCCGTATTTTGAGTTTGTTAGTCTGTTTGTTCATCTAAACAAAATGTCTTTTTTAAAGCTATAAAGCTCAAATTCATCAATCAAATAATTATTAAAAGTTCTTTAGGATAATTTTATGTTTCACATCAGAATACAAATACCATGTGTGACATGTAGCAGCTCTTCAAATATCCCAATATTGCTTCTGCCTCGATGCAGCCCCCATCCGTCGCTTAAGTGACGACTTAGGAAAATGATAAGGTCCTGTTAATATGTACTCCCAAAATGGCATCTTGAATGTATTGACTTATTGCAATTTAAAACAGAATCCTTGTAGTTTACTAATGGTAATTGGAGTTAATGCTATAGAGGTTGATTAAAATGCTTGTTGGTACTATAAGAAATTCACCCTTAATTATAATCTTCATAAGAGTTAGCTCACAAAATCAAGACAAAAATTATCACTTAGCTTACAGCTTTGCATATTCATTGTGCACTTACACCTTCGTATCTGGGTTATTACATTGTTTTATCTTAAAACTCATATGGCAGATAGCTTAGAAGTACTAACATGCAATTCTCAGCAGTATATTGCTGGGGTCTCTTCCCATTTATTGTTATTATCAAGAATCTATCTTCTATGGAATGTAGAAAGATCAGTAGTCCCAGTAAAATGTCAGAATTGCTTTCCTTAAATCCCAGATTTTCCCAGAGACTGTGCTTGGTAGTGAGTTTAATGATATGATCCTTGGGCTAAGAGTATCTGCAGGATAGTGGTGAAAACAGACACAAACTAGACTTTGAACTCTTTAGGGCAAGGGATTGGACATTGTCTACTATTGTATCTCCTCCGCTTTGCACGCATCAGGAACATAATGGTTACACGAGTATTGCTGGCTGGATTAAGAAGAAGTATATACACAGAGTAGGGAAAGGAATGTAACTGCAAGGGGGTAAGGAGAATGACAACTTTTGAGCAGATGGCCTGTAGAATCAGCAGAATTCTCCGGGAGACAGAAGAGTACAAACTTCCTTTACGAAACTGGGAAACTTGTGGTTTTCCAGATGCATGAAGTGCAGGGTAAGGGAATGACATAGAATGAAGCTGGGATGGTGGGGTAAGCCAAGAATGGGAAGGCTTTGAGTGGCAGGCTGAAGTTGAATGCTATTCTGTGTGTCGGAGGAGCCATCAAAGAGGTGCATTCAGGGAACATTCCTGATAGAAGTTGCAGGATCAGAGAAGGTAGCCCACAGAGGATGAGCTCATATACTCCACTACGCTCAGGTGGTCAGCTAGCATCTGAAAAACCACCATGCATCCTGTGGTGTTAGCTAAATCTCAATCTGCCACATGTTCAGCTGGACAAAGTGCCCCATTCTCTGCTCTTTAGTGCTCTAATCTAAAAAGTGGGAGTTGTAATACCAATTTGCGTAATTACTATTTAAATATTTGATACTATAAATATAAAGGACTTGGAACATAGTAAGTGCTCTTTAAATACTGAGAAGGCATAGAAATGACTCCATAGTAATAATATTTAATACCCAAATAATCCAATTAAAAGAGGGCAAAGTATCTGAATTGATATTTCTCTGAAGAAGATTTTAAAAATGGCAAGATGTGCATGAAAAGAATTCAACATCACTAGCTATCCAGAAGATGAAAATCAAAACTCCATTTATATAGCACTTTACACCCACTAAGATGGCTATAATAAAAATAAAATCAATACAGATCACAAACAGATGTTGGCAAGGAAGTAGAGATTTTATAGCCTTCGTGAACTGTTGCAGAATGCAAAAGGTTCGATCACTTTAGAAAAAAGTCTGGCAGTTCCTCAGAAGGTTAAATATTGAGTTCCCATATGACCTAGCAATTCCTCTCCTGGGAATATACCCAAGAAAAATGAGAAAAGATTTCCCCACACAACTCTCACGAGAATGTTCATAGCATTGTCGATAATAGCCTGAAAGTAGAAAACCCAAATGCTGGTTCAAATGATGAATAGATAAATAAAGCGTGTTACATACCATGGAATATTATTCAACAATAAAAAGGGGTGATGATGACACAACATGGATGAACCTTGAAAATATTGTGAAAGGTGAATAAAACCAGTCACACAGACCACATATTGTATGATTCTACTTAAATGAAATTCATATGAAATATCCAGGACAGGCAATTTTAGAGAGTGGTCATCCAGGTATGGGGTGTTGGGGAGAAGTAGAGGGTGACTGCTAAGGGTTAAGTACAAGGGATTTTTTTTTTGGTGCGGGGAAGGAAGAAAGATGTTCTAAAACTGATTGGGGTAGTTGTTGTATACCTGTGAACGTATGGCACACCACTGCGTTCACTCAATACAATTTAACGAGTGAATTATTTGGTACGTGGATTATATTTCAATAAAGCTGAAACAAAAAAAGTGAAAAAGTAATAATTCATGCATTGAGTACTTATAAGATACATGAAAAGTGATATACATAAATTACCTCATTTATTCACGGAAGCAGACCTTTTTATGAAAATAGGGACATTTTTAAATTCCACTTTACAGGCAAGAAAATTGAAACTTACAGGTCCAGTTTGTCAGTGGGATAGTTGGGGATTTTATTCATTATATTAAATATGTATAGCATGTTGTCACATATGATATGTATTCTATACATACACTGCATATATAGAAAATATTATACTATGAAAATAGGTTCATTTTTAAAATAGTGGTAAACAGTATAGTTTACTTACCTGTAGCTAATTTACTAGCTTCCGTCATTCCTGGTCAGGAGCATATTCTCAGGCAACAGTGGCCCTCTCCAGCTCTCCCTAACATTGCAGTTTTGTGTATAAATGCCTCTGAGCTCATCCCAGAGCAAAGGATGTATCTGGCTTTCTCCCTATTCACCATTCTGAGCTGCCCCTGATATCTGTTATGCAAGCCAAGATAGTCAGGAGCAGAGAAGGTCCATGGAAAAAGTGCTGCTTAGCACAACACCTGTCGCTAGTAAGCAATTTAATAGCAGTTGACATTTTTTAATGTTTGTAAGTATCAAGCATTACTATGAAATGCTTTTGAGAAGCATTCTTTCATTCAATCATCATAACACATCTATGAAAAGAGAGGTGAAGTGACCAATACATCCTCGTTTGCTGGGGACTTTCCCCTTTTAGCACTGAAAACCCCATGTCCCTGGCCCCCCTTAGTGCCTGACAAACCAAAATGGTTGATCAGCCTCAAGAAAGGATTTATATTGATTGGCTTTCTGAAACGGGAATGTGACGGTGTGTACTGCTCTTTTTTCTAAACGTGGAAAAATTTTAGAGTGTAATTTCTAATTCTCATCCTATTTTACAAGTTAGTTTTGATGACATATCCCTCATTGATTGGATCACCAGGCTTCATGAAGGGAAGCTGAAGACATTCTCAGAATAGTAACCGAGTGTATTTTAGGTGACATCCACCAAAAGGTTGATCCATTAATTAGCACACCTGAAATCTGGTGCACAATGTAATTACATGTTGCATAGAAACTTTTATATTGAACCAAAGAAAAACATGTCTTCTATTTAAAATGTCAAACTTATCATTGTTCCTCATTTTTTCTCTTGGCTATAGAGCGACATTTTCATGAACACTCACTTCTGGTGTAGTGATACAGCAAAACATAATAGCTATTACCAATTATTTAGTTCCTACTGAGCTGTCCATAAAGGACATCTGAAAGCAAGGGCATCAATTGATATTTCTACTCTTCGCATCTCCTGCCTGCTCTATTTCAAGGTAACACTTTCCAGAGCTTGGCATGAAATTAATCTATCCTGAGGTGCTGGCCTCCAAAACGAAGTTTCTATCTTCACCTCCTGCATCTCATACCACAGGGGAGTTACTTCTTTGGGGTCATCCACAAAAATGAGAACTAAAAGTTTAGGCTGTGCAAGAGGAGAGGTAGTGTCTAGGAAATGAACTTTCCACAAAGGTTAGAGTTTGCGGAAATTATTTCCTCAAAGACAATAAGGCCAGATAATAGGCAGCTACATGGTGAGCTAACTAGCCTGGGTATACTGCGAGAATAGGCTGGTTTCCTAGCCTTCTGAATATTTGCACAGCATCTAGCATGGTGCCTGGCACATAAGTACTTAAGAAATAACTTTCCTTTCCTCACTTGAGGGATTAAAGATTAAGTACTTGGAACTCAGTACTCCGTGTTTGTGGCAGCTACTAAAAAAGTAGGATTCATGAAGGTAGGGACAAAATTTCCCTGTTCGTTGTAGCCATGGCATCCCTTAATGGTGTGCAGCTAATACTAACCCCTAGGAATATTTTACGGATTAAGGAATAAATTAATAAGTCTCTTTGTCAAGGTGTTTCTCATTGGGGGGAAATTGTGTGGTTTGATAGTAGGTGGTATAGAGAATGTGGAGAGTAATTTCCCCAAAGTTTTTAAAGGCAGTCTCTTAAATCTACTTATATCTGGTTGAATTATAAACAACAGTCAAATTGCATCTTGAGCTGTAGATCAATTTAAAGGCCAGGTGGTTGAGGGCAAACAGAGTGGAATAGAGATAGATCATCTGTCCCATGTACTCTTTGAGGAGCTTGATGTCTATTATTTGGGGAAATTTGTTGTTACAGCAGCTGTTCACTTTCATCATTGTCTAAGAGATAAGTCAATTCTGCTTCAAGAAAAAGTGAGGAATCGAGAACATACATGAAAAATGCAATTACGTATAAACCACCAGGTTCTGAAAAACAATTGTCAACTTCTTTATTGTTTTTAGAGTATCTGCTAATTTTTTATTAGTGTTTCTTTAAATTTATTTTGAGAGAGAGATTGAAAGAGAGAGTTCAAGGGAAGGCAGAGAGAGACTTATAAGTGTAGAGCCTGATGCAGGCCTTGGTACCACCAACTGTGAGATCAGGACCTGAGCCAGAATCAAGAGCCAGACTCTTAGCCGACTATCCTGCTAGGCACCCCAGAGTATCTGCTATTAAAGTCATTCCCCAGAATTTATATCATCAACTACAGACTAAAATATAGTTTTAGAAAGAGTTTAGAGTAATATTCTTCCTCGGTGGATGAGTATTAAATCATCAAAATCCCATGGCATGGTTTATTCTAGTTCTCTCAAAGTTGCATCCATCAATCCCTTGTGTGATCCGCTTTTGATGTGTTCAACAAAATTGTGGAGAAACTGGACACAATTACTTAGCGGCACTTGGGATGGAGTCGTTTCACCAGTAGTTGTTTTAATCTGGCATTCCATAACTAAATCTCGTGGCACTGGATTTACATTTGTGGTTGGCTCCATCCAGCACTTGACCCAACTAAGCACCATCCTCTCTAAGCTTCACAGTTTGAATTCAATACTTTGATGATGGTGATGTTGACTCTGATGGTGGTAGTGGTGATGATAATGAAAAACAACATATCCTAAGCACTTATTATGAGGTTGAAACTTACCTAGGCACTTTAAATATCAGAATCATTTTACCCTTCATGATCATCCTATAGATTCTGGCATTGCTCCCTTATGGAGATGAAGAAACTGAATCTCAAAGAAGTAAAGTCAGTTGCTTGAGGTCACCCCACCAGGACATGGAAATTCAAATGCAAGCATTTTGGTACAGGAGCTCACATTCCTAACCATTGCACTATTTGATCTTCATTCTGATGCTCTTATTTCTTGCAAGACCAGTATCCTTCAGGGAGTGACAGACACTCATATGGAGCATGTTGCTTAAGTCCTATCCCATCTCTGCCCAGTTGCTCCTAGTTCTATCTTTCAACCTTGAAGGTCTCTATCAATGAAGTCCCAGTAAACCTTGCCTCATTACAGCATAGAAGTTATATAGATGGAGATTATCTTCAGGAAAGAGCCAAAGCACCCCTCCCAGTTCCAGGACTAACTCAGTAAATCATGTTGCAAATACAGAGTTGATGATATTTAGCTGCAATCTATTGCATTGCCGTTCCCAATTTTATCCCCAGGGAGCTCAGCTACTGAAAACAAAAATTCCATTACCTCCTGAACTATTTCTATGCTATAAGAAACAGTATTGTCACCCATAATTTACAGAACACTTTATATTGTTAAGTGTCTTATTCAGAGTCAGATGACAATGCCAGTTGGCAAATCCTTTGGATCAGTTCTGTCCCTTTTGAATCACTGTGATTTGTGGGCACACATGAAATGTGTAATATATTCTGCTGGGCTTCATAACGTGCCACATGCTATTCCACAACTATCTGGGATAAGATTTTACTGCTACCTTTACCTTCTTGTACCACAGGGTTACATTTGTTTCTGTTCTCTAGGAGTTCAAAATATAGGGAAGTGATGAGTCACTGGGTTCTTCTTCTGAAGGCAATACTACACTGTATGTTACCTAACTTGAAGATAAATTAAAAAATAAAATTAAAAAATGAATAATCATCCCACTGTTTACTGTATCATGTTCAAGATGGATGATGTGAATTTACAATCGGAGTCAGTTTGGATGATTTAACATTATTAATTTAACACATGCTTATATCGTATTTCCAGTGTGTCAGTCACTGCTAGCAAAAGAAGTGAGCAAATAGATGAGACTTCTATTTCCACAGGGCTTAAATTATAGTGTGGGGGAAAAGAGGGATGATAAGGGAAGAGCTTAAGCAAACACTGTGGTTTAAAATAGGATAAGTGCACCCCAAAACCAAATAATCCAGTTAAAAAATAGGCAGAACACATGAATGAACATTTCCCCAAAGAAAACATCCAGGTGGCAAAGAGACACATGAAAAGATGCTCAACATCACTTATCATCATGGAGGTGCAAATCAAAGCGACAATAAGATATCACCTCACGCCTGTCATAATGGCTAAAATTATAAACACAAGAAACAACAAGTGTTGGTAAGGATGTGGACAAAAGGAATCCTCCTGCACTGTTGGTAAAAATGCAAATTGGTATGGCTCCGTGGAAAATAGTACAGGGTTCCTCAGAAAATTCAAGATAAAATTTCCCTGTGAAGCTGTAATTGCACTAATATAGGGTACTGAAAATATAAAGACACTAATTTAAAGGGACGAATGCTATGTTTATAGCAGTATTATATACAATACCCTCATTGTGGAAGCAGCCCAAGTGTCTATTGATAGATGAGTGGATAAAGAAGATGGTGCATAAATAAATAATGGAATATTTTTCAGCCATAAAGAAGAATGAAATCTTTATGACAATGATGGAGCTAGAGTATTATGATAAGTGAGATAAATCAGTCAGAGAAAGACAAATGCCATATGATTTCACTCATATGTGGAACTTAGGAAGCAAGACAAACAAAGGGGACACAGAGAGTCAAACCAAGAAACAGACTTAATTATAGAGAACAAATTAATGGTTATCAGAGGAGAAGGTGGATGGGTGAAATAGGTAATGGGGATTTAAAAGTATACTCATCATGATGAGCACTGAGTAATGTGTTTTTAAAAAATAGGATAAGTGCTATTAAAAAAAAACTACAGTAATAGAATAGATATAACCATGAAGGAATAGAGGAAGGTTCATTTAGGTAAGTTAGAGAGGACTCTTCTGAAGAGGTGATGTTTCAGGTGAGATGTAAAAGGTAAGAAGGAGATGGATACACTAAAACCTGGTAGAAGACTTCTAGACAGAAGAAATAGCAAGTGCAAAGACCCTGAGGCAGGAGTGGATTTGGCTTTCTCTTGTGGAGCAGAAGGGAGCCTGCGTGGCTGGGGATGAGTGAGGTCAGGCGATGGAGAAAGGAATTGAAGGAGGTGTGAAAGGTAGGCGTGTGATAGATCACACTGACCTTTGCAGGTAAAGATTATTTATGTACATCTTTATTTATTTGCTTAATTGTAAATAGTGTGAAAAGTCTCCGAGGCTCTTTAAGGAGGGCAGTGACATTACCTAAATCAGGTTTTTTAAAGACTCTCCAGGCTGTTGTAGAAACGCAGGGGAGTAAAGAACAAGAATAAAAGCAGGGAAATCAATCTGGAGGTATTTTCATTAGTCCAAATGAAATCTGAGGCAATTTTAACCACGTTTAATAGATAAGCCCATAAAAGAGTCAGCAAACACACGTTGAGTGACTCATCTATGCCAGGTGGTCAGGTTCTTCCAATTGTCACACTGTTTTCTGGGCTTTTCCACACATGCTTGCACACATTCTTGTGAAACTCTACCCTCTTTGTTGCCTTGTTACTCCTACTTAGGCTTCAACCTAGATTTCAGTCTCTCTAGGGAGCCTTCCGTGACCCCTGAATTAAGATTAGTTACCCCATTGCACCCTCAATTCCCCTTATCATGGAACTTATCTTCTCTTTGTATCTTTGCTTCTGTCTGTTCCCATTTGGACTATAATCTGCTTGAAGAAGGTTCTACGATTTTGACACTGTATTAGTTAGCTAGGGCTGCATAACAGGATACCATGGACCAGATGGTTTAAACAACATAATTTATTTCATTACGGTTCTGGAAATCTGAGATAAAGGGTTTAGCAGGGTGGGTTCCTTCTGAGATCTCTGTCCTTGGCTTGCAGATGGCCACCTTCTCACTGTGTCCTCAAGTGGTTATTTCAATGTCACACACATGCTTGGTATCTCTTATGTGTCTGAATTGTCTCTTCTTATAAGGACTTCAGTCATTGGATTAGGGCCTACCTATGTGAACTCAGATTACCTTGATCACCTCCTCGAAGGCGCTATCTCCAAATGCAGTCACAGTCTGAGGCACGGGGAGTTGGGATTTCAATATTTGACTTTGGGGGAGATACAGCTCAGTCCATAATAGTCACTGTTGTATACACGATATCTGGAACATTGTAAGCTTTCAATAAATATGTGTTGATGAAATGTATTTTATAATGTCTTAATAATTATATTAAAGGGTGTATGGTGATGTCTCATTTACAACTTCAGGTATTTTGATTTGGGGGTGACCAAGGGTTTGAGGCCTGGATACAGCTTGCTTTCCAATAAATAAAACAATTAAGTGGTAATAGTCTTCTTTATTACCAAGATTCATAGATCATTGCAGGTGAGGATGTTACTACATCTTGGAGCCTTATACTAATGTCCCACTTTTAGATCAGGATTCTAAAGTTTCAGCATCAGTGTGTGTTTTTTGATAATAGACTAAACCAGATTCTCTCATTTATACCCTGAGAATGTATTCATTAACTCAAATGGAGACCTAATAATTTTAATTTTTACTTTGAATTTATTTGTATGACTCTCTTTAATCATTATAGTGATTCTTTGAAGCTATCAATACCATCCATAATTGTATTCAATTTTAAGTGAACTCTTTCAGATGTAAACCTGGTCAGATCAGTGCTTTGCTGAAAATTCACCTATGTTTCCCATTGCTCTATGAATAAAACTGTCATCACCATAGTCTAGATGCACTGAATGCTTCCTTTTACCTCACTGGGCTCTTGGCCCACCATCCTCTCTCCTTGTATTAACTCTGGCCTTGGCAGACATCTCTGTCCCTAGATCATTCAAGTGTTACAGACGTTAGTATGTGCTGTTATCTCTGTCAGAAAATCTGTCCTTCTGTCAGTTTTCATCCTACATTCATTTTCAGTTACATTATGTTTCCTTATGACCACTTTTTGAGATGTCTCCTCTTCCCTCAACCAGGTAGATAATGTTCCATTTGGTCTAGGCTGCCTTAGCTCCTCTTAATTCTCTAGCCACCTTCATAGCACTTTGATACCTTCAGTTACTTATTTAAATATGCATGTGTTTGACTAATGCATACCTTCACGCTAGACAGTCAGAACCCTGTGGGAGTTACTGGGTCTCTCTTTGTTCTCTGCTGTCTCTCCAGGGCTTATCTATTTAATACCTGGTGCTCTGTGAATAGCTGGTGACAGAAAATAAAGCTGGCTGTCATGGAAACATTAATTTACTCCTTGGTTATTCCAAAGCGGTAAGAAGACTGAAATTCCAAGCCCCCAGTTCCATTGCACCCTCCAACATGGTTATAAATAGATCATCTTTGGGACAGTATGAAACCCAAGCTAGAGTTTAAAACTGAAAATAAATCAACCTTAGTGAATTCAAATTTTAATTCACCTACACTGATCATTGGCTTAGCAGGAGAACTCTATTACACATGACACATGATTTTTCCCAAAGTTCACATTTTACCTTTTATCTTTATCTTGGGGGAAAAAGAAACAAGATTAATAGAATTAAAATTCTCACCCTCGTTAATTTCAGTGGCAACACTCACCAAGATTTTGGTGGGAACAATGCTGTATTATTTCTACATACATGAGTCACTCAAGAATGCCGAGTACTTTTAAAAGCTAAGTAAAAAATGTTAATCAGAGTGTGGAATCATATGAATGATAAATCCAGCCCCAAAATAGCATGTGTCATTGCTAATCATTACAAATCTACTATCTGCCTGCAATGCTGTGAAAACTATCCATTTCCTGTGACTTTCCTCCTGAAGGGATACAAAGATCTTAAAGCAAAATAAAAGCTTCAAGCTTAATTGGGTGACAGTGGAAAAGCAAAGAACTATAGTTTTAAAGCCGAGTTTTCAATAAAGCCAGAGGATAACTGGAAGAAATGACATCTTGTACCTTCTCTCCAGCTGACATTTAGTTATTAATGAAGGTTCAGAACACCTCTTAGTTGTTTACTTAAAACTATTGCCAAATCTGTAGACATTGACACTGCGGATCTCAACCATAGCTGCCTTTCACTATCTGTAAACAAGAGCTCTGACCCTTCAGATTCAAAAAGCAAAAAAGCAAACACACTCAGGTCTGCATCGCAGGTTTAACGGGGCTGAGCTGAGAACCTGCACCTTCACAGAGCTCATCAAGTACCTCTTTCTGTGTTGGGAAAGTCAGTGGGCTGTTCCTCAAGTCAATCAGTATGTCTGTGTATCAGTGACACCCATGGAAATACTGTGTAACTATCAGTGGGGGGAAAGGTACGAAGAGGACCTTTGGAGATTATGTATGAAGAAAGTAGATCTGTCCAATAAGGTAAACAACAATCTATACCTAAACATGTGATTATTGATTCAAGTTGAATATGTCTTTCTTCACTCACAACCCCTGGGTTGGAGTACATTTTAAGGCATCTGGGTAGCTCAGTAAATTAAGTGTCTGACTCTTGATTTCAGCTCAGTTCATGATCTCACAATTTGTGGGATTGTGCCCTGCGTCAGGCTCTGTGCCCGAAGCCTGCTTGGGATTCTCTCTCTCTGCCCCTCCCCATCTCTTGAGTACAGGCCATACACACACACACACACACACACACACACACACACACACACACTCTCTCTCTCTCTCTCTCTCTCTCTCTCTCTCTCTCTTTCAAAATAAATAAATAAACATTTAAAACATTTTTAATGTTTATTTATTTTTGAGAGAGAAAGAGACAGAGACAGAGACAGAGTGTGAGTAAGGGAGGGGCAGAAAGAGAGGAAGACAGAATCTGAAGCAGGCTCCAGGCTCTGAGCTGTCAGCACCGAGCCTGATGTGAGGCTCAAACTCACAAACCATGAGATCATGACCTGAGTCCAAGTCGGATGCTTCACTGACTGAGCCACCCAGGTGCCCCAATATAAATAAACATTTTTTAAAGAGGTTTAAAAAAAAGATATACCATCTTTCTCAATATTTCAGTGATTCATTTCTGGAGGCTAATTCATCAATAATCATCAAAACTCCATACATTATAGGTGATCTGTACTTTATGTTGGGACTGGGAGCAATATATACCATCTTTCAATTTCTCTCCCTTCCTGTCTTCCTCTTTCCCTCTCCTCCTCTTTCTCTCTCTCATGCTACTTAAGAGTGAAGGACAGATGAACTGTGTTTTTATTCCAGTTGTTGAGTCTGCCTCTACTTAAAATTCTGATCAAAGAAAACATTAACAAAAGTTGGCATTGGCTAAACAGAATAGAATCTAGCAATGTTTGCATAGCATCATCTAAGGAGGTTATTCAGGAAGCACCTCCTGTGCAGCAGACAAGGAGATAGAAGAACGTGGTAACTTGAGGTGAGGTTTTAGCGTCTGGACTTTTTATACCACAAACACTGCCTTTTCCTAGTTCTGTAATCATGGCTCTCATTTTTTTCATCTGGAGAGTGGGAGTCATAGCAATAACCCCTCACCAATAGCAAGTGTAAATAGGCTGCATGGGTAAGAAAATTGCCCTGTGCTTGATCATGGATTACCTCAAACTAGAGAATTTTCATTTTATCTTCTTACACAGTAGGATGTAATTGAAGACCCAGTCCTGAGGTCACGTAGTTCCGGGGGTGCGTTGCAAGGGTGAGGGGGTGCACAAAAATATATAATTATAATACGAACTGCAGGTGCAATAATAAAATTATTTACAATGCCCACAGTGAAAGAGCAGGCACGAATCTTACGGAATGGGATATATAAGAGGAGCTAAGCTGGGTTGGGGATGGAAGGACTGTTTCTTGGAAGATGAGGAGTTAAATAAATAATTATTTACCATCTATTGTCTCCAAAGCCATATGCCAGCATGCTCCAAAGGCATACAATTGGTCTACACATTACTGGTGTGATCATAAATTGGTATAATCACTTGAGAAAGCAATATAGAAGGATCCAGTAAAATTTAAAATACTGTATGATTTGGTGTCTAAGAAACAGAATTTCATTGATAGGAATTTACTTAGAGAAACTCCCACCTCGGAGTAAAAGAAGGTTCTGTGCAGGATCCAAAAGATGCTAGAAAAAGGCATTAAAAGTAGGCAGTGCTAGTGTTTTATTAACCAAGAAATAAAATATGTGGAAGTTTGAAATCTTGAGATTTTGAAAAGCAAAAATGAGTGGAAGGAGCTCAATCTGAATGTTCTACTAGGTTTAATCTAAAAGAATTACCTAATAATTTGATAGTCATCCAAGAGATTGGTTTCTAGATCTGCAGGCTATGAAATGTAACCCAAAGGGTAGTTCAGGAGCAAGTTTAAAGCATGTGAAATACTTGGAGTGAAGTGAATGTTTGAACACGCTGGATAAGCCAGAATGTTGATATGAACGGTTTCCTGCCTCAACAGCAATCCCCAGCATCGCCATCATCACTACCACCTCATACAAATAACCATCTCCCAGGGAAACACCAACTCATCAACCTTGGTTTCTCCTGGCACTTCATTCAAACTGAAGGTCAAGAACATGAGGTGCTATGGTTTAGTACTTTGGTTTAGTGAAATCAGTGGATGGATGTGCAACTCACTTCTCTTTCTCACCAGCATCCCAACCAGAGCAGTTATAGTATGTAATAAGCTCTAAGGGGCATGAAAAATGATCATGCTACCCAAGTTTTGTCTCAGGTTCTGAATCTTTATTTTCATGTGGCATTAATTTACCACTTCCTTTTCTGTGTGCTTAATATGCTGACAAATTGCCTGATAAACTTGGATGCTAACAACCAGCAATGAGGCAGAATGAGGTACCGATATTGTGCAGTGATACAGTGCCTATAAGATCAGACTTGAGTTTTTCATTTTTTTTCTCCTTCAGCAGAGCCTTGCACAAAAAGACTTGATACAAATATCGTGTTTTGGTAAATTACCTGTATATTCACTCTATTATTATTTAAACCTTGTTGATAATAAATGGTCAAGTGAGCGAAAGCAGGAGTCTCTTATTATTTTTCGTAATCGTCTCTCTATGCCCTATCACCACTTATTTGTCACAGCTGGACTTGATCTATAAATAGCTCTGTGACATGATGGACAGTTTTTAAGGCTTGTTGGCATGGAATCAATACATGGCAGAAGGGACCATATGAATCAATTACATCGTCCCTGGCAGGGTTACCATGGAAGCCTTAGCTCCTCATAGCACCTTACTTCTCTTGTCCTGGTAGTACTCTCTGTGTATCTTTAATTAGAATGGATGCAATTTATTTAGTAATGGAAAGCTGACTTGAGCGAGTTCTGTGAAGGTGTCAGACAGAATTCAACCAGCCATGCATATTCAGAGAAGACTAATGTGAAAATGCAAATGATTCTTCTAATTTAATTCCTTACTTAAAAAAAGAAAAAGTCCCTCCTATCTTGGAAGTAAGCTTTCTTTGATTGTAAAGAAATTATGTTTGATATTCTATCTTTACTCAGACACAAAACAAGCAGCAGTTCTTAAAATAACCTCTTCTGCTGTAGATATAATAATCTGCTATACACATTTATTCAGTTACTCTCTGGCATTTCTTAGTGTCAGGGTTGCCTACAACAGCTTCATGTTGGGCACAATGCACAGGGGCAAATGGGAATCATTATTGGGTCCCCACTGTGTGCGTGGCCCACACGCATCTTGTTCTTGAGGCATGAGTTGGGGAGACAGTCACACAGGCAAATCTAACAGAATAATAAGCTTCGTGGAGCAGGTCTACAGGGAATGGTTTAACTAAACAGAAGAAGATGTGGGGGATGGGGACATGTAAGACATGCTTTTCTAAGGACGGAGTCCTTTGTATGAATTTTGAAGGATAGGCAGCAACTGCGTAGCTTGATCAGGTGGGGGAAAGACAAATGACCAGAAGGACAAGTACATGAAAAGACACAGATTACTGAAAGACCTGGCTGTGTGTGAGGAACTGCAAATACGTGGTCAGGACTGGAGAAATGCATCCTAGGGTCTGGCACTGGAAGTTGGGCACAGATCATGAAAGTTGCCTATTGTCCTCAGATTCTGTTTTATTTTGAAGGCAGTGGTTGGGAAACTTTTTTTTTTTAATATTTATTTATATTTGAGATGGAGAGTGCATGTGGGGGAGGGACAAAGAGAGAGGGGGACAGAGGATCTGAAGTTGGAACAGGCTCAACTCTGAGAGCAGAGAGCCCTATACAGGCCTTGAACTCACGAACCCTGAGATCATGACCTGAGCCCCAAGTCCAACGCCCAATGGACTAAGACACCCAGGAGCCCTGGGAACATTTCTACTTTAAGAAAGAGTAAGGTGTCATCATGTGGAATAGAGTATACTGGTTTTACCAAAAACAAAACAAAACAAAAATAAAAACGAGAGAGAGAGAGTGAAAGAGAGTGTGTGTGCTCATGCATGGGAGGGGCAGAGGGAGAGAGAGAATCTTAAGCAGGCCCCCCGCTCTGCACAGGAGCCCATCCTCCCAGGGCTCACAAGACCCTGTGGTCATGATCTGAGCCGGAATCAAGAGTCTGATGCCCAACCAACTTGAGCCACCCAGATACCCCAGGTTTTAGCAAAATTTTGCAAGTGGCCAGTTTTTGGTAATGTTATTATTTTTAAAGTCCTTTTAACTTAAATTTTTAATCCACAGCAAAGGTTTCAAGATATGGGGAAAAATAAATTACACAATATTAATTTTGGCAGAAGACATATTTGTACTTTTAGCGAGAACACAAAAAGTTTCCCTGGGGCTTTAGATATTGCCGAGTAGAAACTAAAAGCCAAAGGATGAGACTGATTTCCAGGAACTTAGACACCCTGTGGAATGTGTGTGCCTATTTGTTTTTGGAACCCTCCTCCCTCAAGGAGGACACTAATACATGGCAAGTACCTTTTTGAACATGGGACTTTTTCACTTGCACAAACTCTGTTGACAAAGCTAATGATGAGGCACCTGGATGGCTCAGTCAGTTGAGCGTCTGACTCTTATTTTCAGCTCAGCTCAGGATCCCAGGGTTGTGGGATCTAGCCCCGTGTCCACTCAGCACTGAGCTTGGAACCTGCTTAAGATTCTCTCTCTTTCCCTCTGCCCCTCTCTTCCGCTTGCACGCTCTCTCTCCTTAAAGGCTAATGATAATATAATGATTTACTACACTCTTAATAAGATGCACTGTACTGGACTTAAGCACTTTACATACATTATCCATGTCACCTCCCCCACTATGCTGCGAGCTCATTGCCCCTCAGTTTATGGTTGAAGGAACTGAAGCTCCGAAAATAGAAGTAAATGGCTCAAGATCAGTGGGCCATCCTACCTGAGAAGAGGTAAACCTGGTATTTGAATCCAGGTTATTTTTACTTCAAAGCCCTTATTCTTATTCCACTGTGGAAAAACTTGGCTTCCACAGATATTCTTCGAGGTAGTTGAGTACATGTGCACCATTCTGTTAGTATGACTCAGGATTGGAAAGAATGTAAAAGAAAACAATAAACATAAAAAGCTACATCCTGTGGTCTTTATGACTAATGTACCTCCAGAAACGTCTGCTTTTGAATACTTGAGTAACCCATTTGCAAGCTGTTGGGAAATTTAAATCCGTAACACACACTCCTGAAATTAACACACTAAGTGCTTTTTGCTCCTCATTACCTCCGAATTCTGTATCACTTCTTCTGTGTATATGACATTTGAGGTTACTTAAAAAAATATAAATGCCAAATAAGCTGTATTTCTTCTGTCATTAGGGCAGTGCACAATCCTGAGGTAAACATGCTTTGGGCAAGTGGTTTTATCTCATTTACAAAAGGAAAACAAAATTACCCTCAATGGTAAAAATAACTCCCAAGAAATGCTTTCCATATCAGTGCCTACTAGACATGAATGGTGAGTGGGCCTAGGACTCTCTACCCGAGCCTGGTTCAAAGGGAATGTCAAATGGGCATTAATCTGATCCCTCCTTTTTTATAAGATACATTTACAGTCCTCACATCAATAATGAAAAGGCCATCCACTGGTCAAAGTAAGCCGCCATCATTTTTTTAAACGATCTGTTGAGGTATCACTTACATACCATACAATTCACCAATCTTTGCCTTCACTGTTTTTTACTTGCAATAAAACTTGCCTATCATGGTTGGTCATGCTGGTCTGCATTAGCAGGCACTCCCTAGGTATTCTTCACACCTGTGTAACAATTCTTTCTCATGCATTACTTATGTAATCCCCAAAATAACCCTGTGAGGTATATTTGTGTTAGGGTTTTGTGTTAGTACTGGTATTGGTTTCAGTCTAAAAATGAGAAGCCAAATCTTCATAAAGTTTACATGATTTGCCCAGAGTTATCCTGGGCCAGAGCCTAGCCATGAGCTCAGTCTGCTGGTCTTGTGTCCTTGACCTTCCTCTTGAGTCACACTGATACCAAAATAACATGACAGTGCAAAGTGTGGGAGGGGTAGTTTCCGTAAGGAAAACCCAGTTACCAACCTAAAATAGATGCTGAGAAGAACCAAACACTAGATATCCATCATACAGACTTCCTTAGGTCCCCCAGATCATTTTCACTGCTCGTTGTATTCAACTAACTACTCTTTCTAGCTTTACTTTCTAAAATTTCACCAACAAATTCATGTATCACATCTTTGTATTTGAAGGATATTCTCATAGACTTATTTGTAACTAAGAATAGTTATAAATAACTCTTCAATGTAATATGTACAATGAGCCATATTATCCAGTCCGTTATGACCAATTAATGGAGAAATTATATTTAAATTTTATTTTCTGCTTAAAATCTGGTAGGCTTCCATTCATTTCAATTGAATCCTATTAACACAGTCATATGAAGTGCATTTTCAGAAGTTAAATTTCCTCCTGCGTCTAGCAACCTGTCAACTTGGAAATAATTTGTTTTGCACACTGGATTAGTACTACTGTATTCACTCCTTAACATTTTGGGATGTGCAGTATTTTGAGAACTGAGAACAAAGCCTCTGCCTGATAACTACTATCTAATTGTTCCTACAGTGGCCTCTTGTGATTTTTTTTTTGTTCCATATTCCTTTTGGTTTTTCTTTATCAAGGGATGACATTTTATGAAATTACTTAAACTGTTCAACATCTTTGATGACAGTTCTCAATGCTACAAGGTAAATCTGTTATTGCATACCCAAATCAGCATCTTTTCCTGCTTTTGGTTGCAGATATTAGCTGATAGCCCCAAAGAGTAGAACCTTATGATTACATTTTAAAAACCTACCTGCTGTGATCTTTAATACATAAAACAGCAACGGAATGATAAGTGAAGTTCTTTCTCAGAGAGAGGCAATATCTATTGGTACTGAACCAGAAAACTATAAAGAGAACTAGAGAACCCTATCCAAGTTGATTCATAAAGCATATATTAACTTTAAAGGAAAGAAATTTGAAGATAAAATTAAGAAACATGTAGGTAGCAACCTATTCCTGGGATAGGTGAGGTAAGATTCAATTTATAATTTGGGGCTCTTGTCAATATAAAGACCATTTCTGAGGTAGGGTAAAGTATAACGCTATGTTCTCTATGAATTCTTCAGTGTGTCGAGGCCAGCTGTCATATTCAAATAAGTCTTATTACAGAGAAATGACCATCAATCATTTTTCTGAAGCACTGAATTTTGTTCCCAGACCATTTGAGTTCATTAAATATGAAAATTTGGCAGCAGTAGGAAGATAGGCATTGTGTTTATTTTAAATGACATACCTTTTTTTTTCAAGTTTTAAGAGCTCCTCATACCCTTCTATTTCCAGAGCTTGGACTTACTAATTATTAATTTTTTAGAACTATTCTGACCTCTGTATTATCTCAAGGGTTTAGCCTAGATGAATCCTGTTACAAGCCTTGGCCTTTTAAATTATGAATTTGGATATTAAGGATCAATATTTAGATTTATATAATGTAATCAACCTCCTGAAATTATATTGCCTCCAATCATGCTTCCTTCTGTTATGGTCCTTGAACCTGGGGCCAATCTCTCATATACTCTCCCAGCTCCCAAGGCACAACATATCATAACAGCTAACATTTTGTGAGAATTTACTGTGTGTGAGGTACAAAAGTAATACTTTATCCATATTATTTAATTTAATAACAGTCACAAGGGAAGTACTTTCATTATCCCTATTTGTGTAGGAGTGATTAGATAAAGAAAAATTAGGTACCAGGCCCAAGGTTACAGGGATAATCTGTGTTAAAGTCTTGACCTAGTAAGTTCCAAAGCTTTCCAAATATAATGCTGATTTTCCAGTCTTTTCTCAGAAGGACATGTTATTTACTGGTTTCCTATACTCCAGATTCATCCTCATTCCAGGTCATCACTATTGTTGACCTTCTTGTCTAGAATGTTCTCTCCTCTACCCTCTCATAATTCAAATCCTATAAATGCCTCAAAGTTCAGTGCAAGTCCTACCTTCCTGGTGAAGCTCATTAGAACATTTCATTCCTGTGCCTAAAATACTTTAAAGACCTCCATTTCCAAAAGAGAAGTCCAGATATCTGAGCCTGGCATGACCTGGTCCCTACAAAACTGTAATTGAATGTAAGGCTGGACTGCCCTATTTGGCCTCTGTCACTCCCGCTCCATTACCCCTGCACACATTTTCTACTCCAGCCATGCTTGGGAACTAGATGCCTGCCCTTTCCACTACTCAAGGATTTTGTTCTAGAATTCTCCTCTTTTTCTCCCGAATCACCAAATTTTTGTTTTGTTTTGTTTTCTCTATGTTCAACTGGCAAAGTTTTTCTTCACTTTACTTTGCTGCCCAAGTCATTCTTTCCTCCATAGGGTTACCTAAGTATAGTATCTCGTTTTTCTACCCATTTCTTTCTTTTTTTTCATAATTTTTTTTAAGTTTTTTTTTTTATGTTTGAGACAGAGAAAGACAGAGCATGAACGGGGGAGGCGAAGAGAGAGAGGGAGACACAGAATCGGAAGCAGGCTCCAGGCTCTGAGCCATCAGCCCAGAGCCCGACACGGGGCTCGAACTCACGGACCACGAGATCGTGACCTGAGCTGAAGTCGGACGCTTAACCGACTGAGCCACCCAGGCACCCCATCTCCCCATTCATTTCTTGAGCTTTCTTTTATCTGGGTTTGCTGACACCAATCTCCCTGAAATGCTCCTGTCAAGTTTACCGAGGGGCTTCCATGTTGCTAAATCCAGCAACTCCTGTCTATTCCTCAGCCATGCCTGTCACCTCCCTCCTTGGGGCTTTACAGACGCTATCTCTTCCACTTAGCAGACATTCTCCCTAGCTGTCCCAATGCCTCACTCCCACCCCCTTCAGAGCTGGACTCTTCTATCTTGTGTTGGGCTATCTCTTCCCTGATTATCTGTTTAAAATAGGGAAATTTCTCTGCCCTCAATGTATTCACCTCTTTCCTGCTTCATTTTTCTCAATAGCACTTAGAATATAGGTTTTATACTTTGGTGCATGTTTTTATTTTTACTGTATTCAGGACTTCTTGTTTTACTTGAGTGTGTGTGTGTGTGTGTGTGTGTGTGTGTGTGTGTGTGTGTTACTTTGGGTGTCTCTATTCTAAAGAATAGATAAGGTCCACACAGGCAAGAATTTCAGTCTATGTTTTACAACATCCAGTATCTAAATCAGCCCCTGGCATATAATAATCCCTCAATAAATAGTCCTTGCATCAATACTCAATCACCCCAAATTCCTTCAATGTGTCCCGTGGTTTGATTTCTTTTTGTCATTGTTCTTACCGCTTCCTGTGTACTGAATACCCTCACTACCCATCTGCTCAAGAATGCCTCATAATGTTTTAAGACTCAGCTTAAAGCCTGCTTTGTTAATTTTTTACATTAGGAGTAAATTGGGTTAAGGTCTCAGCTCTTCCCTTTTTAAGTATATGATTCTAGGCACATACCATGATTTCTCTAAGTCTTACTTTTTTTATTTGTAAAATGAAGATAATAATAGAGTCATCTATTCTTAGAGTCATGATGAGAATTAAATGAGCTAGTAAGTAGGGGGTCTATCTTAGTGCTTGATACACCAGAAAATTAATATATGTATTATTATTTATTATTATTATTTATTATTATTATTCCATTCCTGATTTCTCTATACCTAAACCTTGTAGAATTAACCATTCCACCTTTATCATACTTATGCCATGTCCCTATTAGACCATTGCATTTCCGAAAGGGCAAGAACTGTGTCCTTTCCATCTTTATATGTTCAGAACGTAACTCAGCACCTGACATATAAGAGCCTGTTGATAGGCATCATTTCTTATGTTTAATTTTGTGCTAGATACTGTGCTTAGAAGCCTACAAACATCATGTTATTCAATTCTTTTAACATCCCCATTAAATAGTACTTTAAAAAAATGTATACTTTAGAAAGTTCAATTAGGTTACCTTACTTCCTCAAGTTCACAGTATTATTAGTAAGGGATAAAACGCAAAACTAAACTTGAGGCCTACCGAACTCTACAATTTTGCTCTGCATCACTTTACTACAATCAGAAAGTTGGTGGATGGTAGATGGATAGATGGATGGACGGATGGACAAATGAATGAAGACTGTTCTTGGTCATTCTAAATTAACTCTCTCTTCCCATTCTCTCAACTGTGTGGTTTGGAACACATATAGACTCTGCTGCAGTATTTTAGTAATTAACAACACAGAGAGTAGAATTAGTATGTCAGGTTTTTTGTCCACTTTTCTTTTCAATTTAAAACCCTGAGGAAAGACTCTTTAGTTACATTAACACTATAGAGGGCTTCTTTTAATCCAACAAAGATGGTTGACTATTTAGGAAAGGCAGAGGAAGGACAGTTCCATAAATAAATGCACAGGCTATACCAGACTTCCAGAGTCCACTGAGCCACACCCCTGACTCTCTGTGTAACCTTGGGCAAATTACTTAAATCTCACTGGGACTTAGTTACCACAACTGCAAAGTGAAGATAATATTTGAATTACAATCGGACTTAATATAAATGGCCGATTTAATGCATGTAAATTGTTTAGAAAAGGATCTAGCACATATTACGTATCATATATTTTACCTACTTTTCCTTTGGGCATGTTTCTCTTATGCACAAGTATTAGACATGCCTTGGTTAATCACAATTTAGGTGCCACTAGAAAAATAAGCTTACACCACAAATTGGAGCTTTATTCTTATGTATTGTTCAGTCGATACTATTGTCATTATAACTAACCATGCTTTTCTTTAGAGAAAGCTTCTTAAATTCTAGTCACTTCAACAAGACTCTTATACCTTATTTCCATTGATCCCACCAACCTCAGCAGGTATTACTACCCCAATCAAAGTCTGTGTACCATGCAGATTCTCATACTGACACTGATAGAGCCTGAATTCAAACTTACATCTTTCTGAACCCAAATCTGGCCTTGTTTCTACAGCTCTATGCTGACTGGTTTGAAATGGCATTTCATCTCAGCCTAGCCAGGAGGATTTGAGAGTTAAAATATATATATATATATATATATATATATATATATATATATATATATATATATATGTGTGCTTGATTTCAGAATCTCTGCCAGTTACAAACAATGGCTACGAGCCTGCTTGTTTAGAGAGTCTTTGGGGAATCACGTGCATTTTTACTATCTCAGATCAAATGTTGCAGACGCGGAAGGATGTCAGATTGTGAATTCTCCCAGTGGACTCTGTGTTTACAAGCAGTAACAGCCTTGACTTTGCATATGTAGACTTAAAAAAAATCCCTGAAGGGTAAAATGTAGCTATGTGTCTTCCTTTTAATAGGACTTCCTACACAGATGCATTTCTACATTTCCACTATTTGAAGCTCCCTGTGGAGCCACAGATTTCCATCATGTGTCTGGGTTTTGATACAGCTGCACTGGTTGGGAGAAATTCTTATCAAAGCCTTTTAGGAACAGTGAATATTCAAGTTGTGAAATGCTTCTGACTATAGAATGAATAACCTGGCCAGTCTTCGTTTTGATCACCACCACCTTTTATCATCACCATCTTTTAAGCTTTTGAAAGGCAATGAATGTATCCAATTTTGTGGGGTCTCTAGCATGCATAATGATGCTTGGCTAGGGTCCTGATAAAGAGAATAAAAGATAGACAAATAAAGTAAGCAAAATAAAACAAGAAAGGATCAGACAGTGCGGCTATAAAAAGTATAAGAAGGACAAAACAGATATAAGAAGCCAGGTGATGAATCTCCTTCCCCATCCATTTTAGGTAATTTGGCCAAATGTAAGATGCCATGTAGTTGCCATATTGTTTGTTTGAGGTATGACTGAGATGCAGTGAACTGGAACCCATCCCTTCCTCCTCCCGTGTGCATGCATGCGTGTGTGTGTGTGTGTGTGTGTCTTCTTTCCCTCCCTCCTTCTCTCCCTCTGTCTTTCTCTTCTAATCTTTTATTTTCCTGGGTAAAGATCAGAGACCATAGGGTCAGGATTCTTTTTTTTCCTCTTCCTTCTCTCTAGCCTTAAGGCTTACAGATTTTGAAGGGTGAAAGGGAGATTTTCCTCAACCCAAGGATAAAGCTACCTTTCACAGCTCAAGGGTGGGCTGTGTAACTTGCTTTCTTCCCTGTCTTGAGCTAGCCAACACAAGACTTGCTACATTCTCAACTTTAGTGTTCTGCCTTTCATCCCTGACGGTGGCCCTAGAAGCACTAAAGCAAGAATCTTGAGCCCCAAACCTCTGGAAGTTCCTTCTTGTTTTCCCTCCAGCTTTGCTTTTCTTTTGAACACAAGGCTACGAGGGAGATTTCCATATGAGGAAGACACGATTGCTTGAATGGCTAAAATTTTAGAAGGATTCATGATAACTGCATTGCAATGCAGCATCCCATGGAGGTTGTGGGCTAGAGTACAGGTGACTCTTGAACAACATGGGAGTAAGGAGCATTGGACCCCGTGCACTTGAAAATCCACGTATAACTTCTGACTCCTTAAAAACGTAACTACTAATAGCCTACTATGACTAGAAGCCTTACTGATAACAGAAACAAACAGTCCATTAACATATATTTTATCTGTTATATGTAGTAAATAAAGTATTCTTGCAATAAAGTAAGCTACAGAAAAGAAAATGTTTTTAAGAAAATCATAAGAAAAGGAAAATACATTTACAGTACTGTGAAAGAAAATCTGTGCATAAGTGGGTCTGCACAATTCAAGCCTGTGTAGTTCAAAGGTCAGATGTGTTTTAAAATGTTTAAAAAGAGGGTGGCTCCTTGTTTGCCAAACCAACCAGGTGATAGTTTCTTCTCTGTCACCCCTGGGGTAGCTGGCTGAGTTTCATGTATTCACCAAAAGCAAACAAACCTTTTGTATTTGAGGGCGCAGCTGATCATTAAGAGAAATAGTGGCTGTGTTTAAAGATATGTATGGAAAATGCAATACTGAAGTCTTTAATGCTTTTATCAGAAGACTGCTTTATGAACATAAACGTGGTTATACATTTTACACTAGACAGTCACCTGTTTCTGGTCTAGGCTCAGCCAGAAAGGTCGGCGTGAGAAAAATAATAGAATAAAAATTAACCTTTGCAATTTTAGGTATTTCAGAATGTAAGTATTCTTGAGTTTGGTAGATGGATGTGAGCTAGTTATAACTGAGGTTTGAATGTTTCTGTAATGGACACAAATATATTATTCAGATCTCAGGTTTCAAGTTATTGCTAATCTGAATCATTTCTATTCTGGAGGCATTTTAGATAAATGTTCGCTGCCAAGGTTAATCATGACAACATAAACCGAATGAATAGCTATTGGGTGAGAAAACAACATAGAATAAGAAACAAATTGCAGCTGATTTCAAATCAATCACATGTAAATACAATAGAGAAAATACAACTGTTTTAGATATGGAAAAGGTTTGAGTTTTTTCAATATAAACTGGAAAGGAAAGGTAGTATTAACCGCATGTTTGAGCTTCAGGGAATCACAGTAGTCCTTGGCCAGAAACACTTTAGCATCTCTCAGTTCCCCACCAAAAAGTCCAAACCCTTAGGAGAAAACACCTCTCACTTAGTACAAACCGATCTTTCCAGTTTTCCCTTCCACTGTGGCATTCCTGTCAGGTGGAAATTATTCCATAATTCCCACCTTCTTTCCTTTCTCTCCTATTTCACATCCACCCCCAGCGTTTTTTCTGGACTTTGTGCCTTTACTAAAGTTCCCCTGCCAGCCTGCAAATTCCAACTCATGTACTTTTCCTTCCAAGATGGATTCCCCTGACAAGTAGTACTCTTGATGTGATGAAGTCATCTCAATTTTTATTTATACCTTTCTCATTGTTCTTATCTCATGTTATCTTTTATTATAGTTAATTTGGTTTGTGTCTCCTCCAGATCTACTTGCTTATCTGCTTCTTGAGATTCTCCTAATCTTTCTTTGTTGCTACCCTTCCCATCACGTAGATGTATTTGCTTGTCCTTCATGGCTTCATTCATTCCTATCATATAAAATAAGTATGTTATATTGTAAAACTTCAGTTTATAATGAGATGCTATCTTAATTAAGATTCCATCTACAACCGATAGATTATATATTCTTTCCTCCAACTCATATTATTGATGTGTCCTATATATATATATATATATATATATATATATATATATACTTAGTCCAAATCTTTTTTCCCATAACAATTTCTACACACTACTCTTACAGCTTTTATCACACACAATAATATACTGCCTTCCAGAAATCCTAACATATCCCTCTTGTAGCAACTGTGTAATTTAGTTTTAAACTCCCAGCCCCTAGCACTTAATAGGCTCTCAATAAATGTCTTTTCAGTAAACATTTGGTTGGATGCATGGATAAGTACAAGAATGAAGGCATGAATGAATTCAAGAAAAAGGAAATTTTCTTCAGTAACATGGTTGCTGTGGGCATACTATATTTGGAGGCAAAAAGTCCAATTGAGGATATACTATTTTTGATATAACATTACTAAATGAAGTGTTGACAATGAAAAGTACCAAAGAAGGATCATTAAAATGTAGAGATCTAATTGGGTCTCATATTTTCCTGATCTAGAGATAGATAAGTAACTGCTGCCCTACTAGCATAGCCCCGCTCCACCCTCCCTGCCACCACAACCAAAACACTCATATTTTATATGGCATCTAGCCTCTGGACTCCAAATGATAGCCAACAAGAGAGCTCTTCCTGCACCAACTATTTACTTTCCGATTTAGGAAATTAGTTTACCAGCATTTAGGCAGTATGGTGCTGGATCCTTATACATTTCTAGGGGTTGCAGAAAAGGAAGGGAGCTGATTCCTAATATGCTCTTCAAATCCCGAAGAATACATTTTACCTCAGCCCCTCAGGTGATAGAAGGGGCTACCTTCAGCTTTGGGCTCTCTTTGTGCCCCTGCTGTTCACATTGATAGTGATGATAGTCAAAACCATCATCTTTGAATTGCAAAGACCAGAAAGTGCATATCAAAAAAATCAGTAATGATATTTTACAGCACAGCTTGCAACCGAGAATTTGAAAAGTTCAATTTTCTCATTTCCAGAAGAGCTATATAACTTGTAAGCGTAGTGCAGATTTTCATTTTACAGATGAAAAATGTGGGCACCTGGTGATTTCCCTAATGCTGGTACACTTGGTAATAAAAGCAGGTGGCAAACACTCCTGGTTCACTGTTTTATGTAGATGCATGCACACTAGCTAGAAAGACAAGCCCCACAAGACTAGGGCAAGGTTTGGAAAACATCTTTTATCCATAGTCATGGGTGGGGACTTGGAACTGGAAAGGAAGCCTGGAATAATGTTCCAAAGAGAAACTCAGAGCTACAATTTGGGAAGCATATCCAGCTGTGTAATTGGATCAAGCAGGGCTCATCAGAGTGCAAGGCCCAAGGATCAGAGAGGCCGGAAAGATGAGGAGAAGAGAACATAGACTTAGATAAGTAAGCATCTAAATCATGGCTTCACTACTCGCTAGCTACTGTGTGGTATACAGCAGGTTATTTAACGTCTCTGAGTCTCTGCTCATTTGAAGTCAGGAGATGAAAAAGAAAACCTGTTCCCTAGACTACAATGGGAAGTAATTAAAATAAGAAGCTATCATTGGAAGAGAGGAGGGGCAAGGGATCAAAGCATGGAAGGGATGTGTTTTGTTTTGCAGAACCAACACTTCCAGGCAAGGAGACACCCAACTAGATGTTTCACCTGAAAGCCCTTTGCTAGATGTGTCTTCCCTGATAGCCCCTACGTGAGACAGTTTGAGCCAGATTGGAGCTGAGGACCTGAGCAGAAGCCCCCTCTGAGTAGTCCTGAAGTTGCTGCTAGCCCGTTACAACACTAAGATCTCCTCCTATGGGCAGAGTTTTCTGCCAGTGTTTTGAACATACCATGTATGCACGAGCAGACAGACATATGAGGCATGTGCTGTGGAGCCAAAAGTGCCTATGTGAGTTCCTTGTTCCAGCCCCCTAATCCACTGAATAAAAGCTTACTGTGCTAGCCCCACAGGGAAACAATACTTGAGAACTATCTCTCTGTCTCCTTACTTGTAATAGGTAATAAAAAAAATGTTGTTTGCAGCATTCCTTGGGTTATGTTCATTTAGATGCACCCCAAGTGGCAAACCCCTTGAGTTTGGTTATAAACACTCCTCGAAAGCAACTGTATCAATTCAATGAGATTTTAAGTATACAGTGTTTACACTTTGGTTCAATAAATGTTAGCTGTTATCACCGTCATCATTAATTATAATACAATAGGTGAGTTGGAGATCTGGCTGAATAGCAGATACAAGAATGAAATAGTCTTTGTTATGCCCCATTGCATCTCTGAGACGTGTTCTATGGACAGGTGGGGCCAAATTAAATGACTAGATAAGAGTAACCCAGTCTGTAGTTTTTAACTTCAATTTCATGTGTAGAGGAGGTGTTTTAGGCTCATTAGTTGGGGCACCATAAATTAGATGAACAAAAAACAGATTAACAAGAGAGAAACAAACAAGTTTATTAACGTGTGCATTGTCCATACATACGCTTGGGAACATTCAGAGACAGTAACTCAAGGGGGTAATTAGAATTTGGGTTTACATAGCATTTTAACAGAAGAACTGTATTTTTATAGAGAAGTGGCAAGATAAAGAAAGACTTTGAGCTCCTAGGAGTGGCAAATTGAAGGAAAGCAAACAGTGTAGGTAAAGGCTAGCTTTAGCAAGGTTTGTTACATGGACTCCTCTGGTTAGTGTCTGGACTGATGAGGACCTAAGAGTTGTCAACAGTGATTAACTTCTGTCCTTTCCGGTAGAGAGGGGAAGATGGGGATGCCTTTACAAATCTGGAAAATTAAAAGAGGGCAGGAAGGTTGTTTTTTTTTTTTAGTATCTGCTTCCTTTCACTTGCCTTCAGCTGAAAAACAATCCTTCTGTCAAAGTGGTACACCTTGGGGTAGCATATGATGCTACCCGTTACACCCACTAGTGAAACAATCCATGGAAACATTTCTTGCTGTTTATGTGCAGCGGGAAGATTTGCATTGTTTCCAGAGGGATTTGGTTGTCTAGCATGTTTTGTTCCTGACTCATTGAGATTATTTTTGTAAAAGAGGGGCTGGGGCATATAGATTAGAATAAAAACTGAATGTGTATGACTTGGGGTTTGAAGTCTTTTACCAAATCTTTATCCCAACCTAAGAAATAGGTATTAATAATCTCATTTTCCAGGTAACAAAACTGAGGCTGAGATATGAAATAATCTACTCAAGATTACCTAGCTAGGAGTTTACATGGCAGATCCAGAATTCACACAAAGTGCATTAGATCCCAAAGCCCATGTTTCTTCTAATATCATCACTTTGGGATAGTTAGTGATTTTCCGTGGTTATTTCTTCTTATCCTCAATTCTTACCAACAGCAGTTTCTAGAATTGCAAGTTTTGGGTCAGGAGAGGAGGTTCATTGCTTTTCCACGATAAGGTCCATCTCCATCTGGATCCAGGCTCTGGGCTATTCTGTGGCTCCTTCTTTTATTATGTGGTGTCTCATCTGCATACATTCCTGATAATTTATACCACTTTGGCTGCATTACATAGTTGTTTGTAATCTGGAACTCAAGATGTCTCAGGTTGAATTTGATGTATCCCGTTTCAAGAAGACAGAACAGCAGTTGAATGTACAAGTCTGTTTTCTCTGAGTCATGCATGTTAGCATCTTCTCCTCCAGTTTTAGCCCCTTCCCTCTTCACTTTCGCATGAGTACTCTTGTTGACCCCAACAAATATTTGATTCATGAGCTATGAAGCATGCTTCCTTCTTGGGCTTTGCTGTGTGAAGGGAGGCAGAACAGGTGAATTGACAAGAGAAGGGAGAGTTTGGGGGCTCATTGTTTATTTTACTCCTGGAGGGTAAGTATAAGGTAATACTAGTTTTAGTTATAAATATGAACTATTTATAGTTATGCAAAGTGCAACACAGAATATTCATATTATTAAATATTGTAACTTGTAAATTTTATATGATTACAACACTCAGCATTCATGTAGTTCATTCTATAATCCTTTTGTGATTTTTGGAAACTGACTCAGTTGCAAATGCCAAAAAAAAAAAGGAACAGAAAAGTAAAAACCAATTTGAAAAACCTCAGGGGTTGAGATCATAGCCAGTGTAAAAGTTGTACTTGGTTCTCTAGGCAAAGTCAACTTAGGCAGTGATTGCAACTCAAATCCTTTTGGGAGCCAGACCATAAAAACAGTTAACATTTTTTTAAGTATTAATTGTATGCCAGATAATGTCCTTCTCTAGGTAAAGTCCATAATAGAGGGGTTTTAAATGCATATTTCAGGGAACAGACAACAGCAATGGCTAACACGTCATAAGCATTTCTGTGTGCCAGATAGTGTTTGAGGCACGTGTAGGTAGTATCACAATTAGTCCTCACTACATAAAACTAAAGGCAGGACTATTCTACTGATTTTATAGATGGGAAAATTAAAGCATTACAAAGAGAATTAAACAGCTAAGCAGTGTTGGACCAAAGTTGTAAACTAAGGCATCTGACCCAAGAGTTTCTGTCTATAGCACTCAGCTTTATTCCCTTCTGTTCCCTTCCAAGTATCCAGGAATAAGCCAGTCATAAGTAATTCAGGTAGTAGAAACTAGACATGTACCCAAAGCATGTAAATAAAGTGACAAGGATGACAATGACAATGAGAGTGAAAAATGTGTTAGCCAAATAAAAAACCTACCTCTTTGGTCCAGTTTCTACCTCTGGGCTTTCAGTTTCAGCAGGATGCTGACTTAAAGCTGAATTAAAGAGATTTATGGAGTTGAAACGTGACAATGATTCTGGAGATATTGATACTTGGCCCTTGATGGAGAGAATTGAAGGATAATTGCTCTTTTATCTAACCCTGACCTTATAAGCAGAGAGTCATACATTCAGTCCCAAAATTCTGATTGAGTTTTAGACTGCTTCACCTACATTTATGCAATTAACATTATTTTGAATGTACATATATATTTTTTAAAAATTTTTTAGCATTTATTTATTTTTGACAGAAAGACACAGAGCATGAGTGGAGAAGGGCAGAGACAGAAGGAGACACAGAATCAGAAGCAGGCTCCAGGCTCTGAGCTGTCAGCACAGAGCCCGATGTGGGTCTCAAACTCACGAGCGGTGAGATCATGACCTAAGCTGAAGTCAGACTCCTAACCGACTGAGCCACCCCGGTGCCCCTGGAATATATTTTTTAAACATTTTTTTAAACTGGTGGTACAACTGTGAGGAGTTTTTAGAAACACAGTATCCACTTTCCATTAAAGGCTGTTATGGAAAATACAATAAAGTACACGGAGAAGGTTCATTGTTAGTTTAAAGAAATTCATTAATTTACATTGTATTCTTGTACTTTTGAAAGATAATGATGCACTGGCGAGGAATACTTACTGGACAAAAAAAATAAGAAACAACAAAAAAACCAATTAAACACAAAAAGGTTTTTTTCACAGCATGTCAATTCTTCAGAAAGAAGCCACCAAGAAACCAAAACCAAAATCAACATTCTCTTTTAAAGCTCTGAATGACTTTTACTTGAATGGATAAGCAAGCCTCTTCATATTCTTTTTTGGAACTAGGTGAGATACAAATAACATTTATTATGAAAATGTTTTAACTTTCTAATATATTCATAAATAGAATTTAATGGATAATTTATCAAAATTATTTTTCTTACCCAAATAAGTGGAACCAATGATTCATAATGATTCCCGATTATTTGATTCACATTTTTCTACTAGATTGAAATAAATGTAAAGTCATGTCAATCAATCAGTATGAGATTAGATACCTTACTTCTAAATTCTGAAAAATAAAAGAAAACAAAGTTAAAAAAAAACAGTTTAAATTTTGAGACAGTGTTACCTGTAGTAGGGATCAATGAAGTGTTTTGGATGAATGGATAGATGACTGAGTTAAGTGAGTAAATGGATCTGTAATGCAAACTATTCGCAAATTCTTATTCCTGCATAGAATTTCCTTTTCAGATTTAAATTTTTCCCCTTCTTTTCTTGATACTCAATATTGGCAACTGGTAGTATAATGACCAATTTTCCAAATGTTATCTCTTTAGCTAATGTAAATTGCAATAAATACAGAATGAAAATAATTCATTCATCTGATTTCTTCATGGTGCCCTCTAGGAACTGTTTGGAAACCCAAGACTGGTCTGATTGCCAGGAACACTATGTCATAGTGTGGTTACAACTCTGTCATGAGCTGATTAAGTGGTTAAAAGTCACAAGAAACTCACACTACTGTAAATAGTCACTGCAGGCGTTTTAAAGGTCAATCGCCTTCAAGACAATGGTCTTGAAGCACTTTAAATGGTGTTGAATGTTTAGGGGCACCTGGGTGGCTCCGTCAGTTAAGAGTCTGATTTGGGTCCAGGTCATGATCTCATGGTTTGTGAGTTCGAGCCCGCATAGGGCTCTCTGCTGCCAGCACAGAACCCACTTCAGATCCTCTGTCTCCCTCTCTCTTCCTCTCCCCTGCTCATGCTGTCTCTCTCTCTCTCTCTCAGAAATAAGTAAATATTTTAAAAAGTAAAATAACTGGTCTTGAACGTTTAGAGTGTTACAGTATATGCTTTCCTAATTCATTTTTTAACATCCAAAGAGAGAACCAGGGCACAGTGTTCACATAGTGATAACTATCCCGTAAAATACCTGTATAAATACCTATGACTTCTCCAACCTTCATTTGGTTCATTGTGTCTATTGTAATTAGGAAGAATATCATGTGCTCATCCTTAAGAAACTAGGGTAAAGAATGCTCTTCAAACTCAGCCTTAAAGATAAAACCCTTTCTATTAGTTTGCTAGTGTTGCCATAACAAAGTACCACGAACTGTGTGGCTTAAAAAAAGAAATTTATTGTCTCACAGTTCTGGAGCCTAGAAGTCTCAGACCAAGGTCTTGACAAAGTTGGATCCTTCTGAGGGCGGTGAGAGTGAATGGGGTCCATGCCCATCTCCCACATTCTGGTGGTTTGCTGGAAATCTTTGGCATTCCTTGGCTTCTAGAAGCATCAGCACTGTCTCTGCCTTTGCTTTCACATGGCATTCTGTGTGTGTCTGTGTCCAAATTTCCCCATTTCATTAGGGCAGCAGTCATTTTGGATTAGAGCTAACCCTAATGACTTCATTTTAACTTCTTACTTCTGTACAGATCCTATCTCCAAATAAATTCACATTCTGAAGGACTAGAGGTTGGGACTCCAAATATATCTTCTTTTAAGAAGACAAAAATTCAACCCATTTACATCTTTAAGAGAGAAATCTCTTAGGATATCATATAGTGCACACACACACATGCGCACGCGCGCGCGCACACACACACACACACACACACATAAAACAAACAAAACAAAACAAAAAAACAGGGCTTACCATAATCCAGGCATTTATATGTTATATTTTTTTCAATCCCTTGACCACCTAGTGAGGTAGGTGTCATTTGCTATTTCAACAAATAAGGAATGTGAAGTTTGGAGAGATCAAATAATTAGGGCAAGAATGCCCACTAGTAAATAGTGGGGCCAACATTCAAATCCAGGCTAAAAATCTATGTGCTTTCACTCTACTCTGCCTTTACAGAATGTGAAGCCCATATAGGCTAGGCTTTTTATATATGTATTCACTATTATATCTCCAGTATCTGGAACAGTGCCTGTCACCGAGTACACACTCAACTAAGTATCTGTTGAACAAACTAATAAGAAAAGTTAACTGATTTGTTCACAAGTGATTTTCCTCCTTAAAGGATGGAAGGAAATGGAAACCTATCTAGTATGTGGCCTTCCCACAAAATGAGGATTGTCGTTATGCACCATCGTTAGTCAGTTGAGATGTGGAGGGCCTTTTTCATTCTCAACAAGACTCTCAATCGGTATTGGAGAAGGAGCACACCATAGACCATATTTTAAAGTACACTCACACACAAAGACACACACAGAACATTTATAATAGGAAGATATCCTTCACCAAGTATGTGGTTCCCAGATGCCACAAAAACCTAGCCAGAAAGAGCATGGCTCTTCAATGGTTAGGCTATTTCAAGAATTTTGTAACTCACATGCAGGAATATTACCTGGAATATTATCAGAGAACCAATGTGTAGTGCTTGCTCTTGATTTTAGCTGAAATAATTTCTCTGTCAAATGATGAGTGGACTGGAAAAAAATGCAAAAACAAGGTCAGGCTCACCTTTAAGATGATAAAACTGCTGTGAATACAAAAAAAAAACATTTTCTAGTCTGAGCTTCATTTTAGTGGTATTAAAATTAAAATATATTAATCATAAGGAAAAACCTGAGTCAATACCTGACAGAGAAATTTTAAGAGAAATCATTGAATAGAAGATCTGTTGATGATATAAAGGTTATGCATATGTCTGCAGAAATACTTCCTAGCAATAATAATGAAGTTGAGAATGGATGAATGAATGAATGAATGAATGAATGAATGAATATGTGAGGGCAGGAGTTACCTTTCTTGATGATCCTAGGGTATCACATCTGATGCTGCTTCTCCTCCTATACTCTATTCAGACATGTAGTTAGTTACTTGAATGACTTCCCTAAAAGAAGCCTTTTTTCAAAAAAATAATAATACCAATCAGCATCGACTGCTTTGTAGTTTGCACATCTCTGTTTTGATCTCATGTGAGGTACACAGTAACTCAATGAAGCAGCCCAACTATTACTCATTAATTACTCAAGTATTACTCAATGGTCCTCTTGAATCAAAGGACGTTCAGAAGATTCATTTGATTCAGCTCAACTCAGCATGTTGTTAACTAACAAGTGTCAGAGACAGGACCTGAACTGGCCTTAATTTTGTTTAGGGTTTATTGTTAGCTGCTGTTAGACAGTTGAGCGAAGAGGGGGAAAAGACTATATTCCCTGTGCTTTATGGGCAGGGGGCTATTCCAAGCCACAGCCTCAAGCAGTTCATCAACTCTTCAACCAAGCAGCCTCAAAACCCACCAATTCTATGCCAGAAAGCATTTCATAATGGGATTAGGTTCAAGGCTGATATTTAAAAGAAAATCACTGTAATTAGTTATATTAATTTGCGAAGGCTGACATAACAGATGCCACAAGCTGGGTGGCTTGAACACTTTATCACAATTTTGGAGGCTAGAAGCGCAATATCAAGGTATGGGCAGATTGGCTTCTCCTGAGAGATTGCAGATGATGTCCTCACACGGTCTTTCCCACATGCCTGAGCGTGTCTGTGTCCTAAATCCCCTCTTCATATAAGGACATTAGTCATCCTGGATGAAGGTCCACCCATATGACCTCATTTAACAAAGGTAAAATTACTTCTTTAAAGGCCCTGTCTCCAAATACAGTCACACTCTGAGGTGCCTGGAATTAGGACTTTCACACATGATTTTGAGGGTGGAGAAAACTCAACTTATAACAGTTAGAATGACAGTATATTTTGATTTGCCAGGAGAGTCCTTTTTTGACACCTGTTGTCTCAGTATAATTATCATCAATTTCCTATCCTACTCAAAAGCTTTCCAATTGGTACGATAAATTACACGGTTATTTTGCCTATAGTCAAGATAATCTTTGAATCTTCTTCACAATCACCACTAAAAGCATAGTGTAGATGTACTATTTCTCAGTAACTCCTCCCCAGCCAGGTTTTCTTTCATTGTCAGATACCATTTCTTCCCTTCAGTCATATTAAATTAAAATGCATATTGTTAAACACTAGACATATACGCAGTCTGGCAATATGCTCTCGTTCTTTTTTTTATATTTTTTAATGTTTATTTATTCTTGAGAGACAGAGGGAGACAGAGCACAAGTAGGGGAGGGGCAGAGAGTGAGGGAGATACAGAATTCAAAGCAGGCTCCAGGCTCTGAGCTGTCAGCACAGAGCCTGACGCTGGACTTGAATTCACGAATGGTGAGATCATGACCTGAGCCAAAGTTGGACACTTAACTGACTGAGCCACCCAGGCACCCCAATATGCTCTCATTCTTAAAGGCATGTGGGAACTGAGACTGACAGAGAAAAGCAAGTTCCCTTCTCCAGGGTTATACACATTTAGAGGTGAGTATTGTGATGATGAGTAATGCGGCTTCAGCAGGAGGATATGGAGATCCTTATCTCACAGAAGGGACTTCAGTCCCTTCCCCCCAGGAAAAGTAACTGACCAAGGTTGTCCTGCAGGCCCATGGGATGCCCTGCCGCCACCAGTGGGTTAGGGCTTTCTTGTCTATGCAGGTTAAAATAATCAGATCTACAACTCAGAACTTCCCTGATGCTTTAAGTGACATTCGCCATTCATATTTGTAGTGTTCCTGGAGGACAGATTATAAAAGTCTGTTTCATGACTTCTGCTTTACCAGAAAAACTGCTGCTGGGAGTGCGAGACAAGGAAATCTGCAGAAAATGGAGTGTGGATAAGTGGGAAGAAATTATGGAGGAGGACACAGCAGTCTTTGGACTTAAAGTTCTTAATGAAATTGTTAGTGATACCTGTCATGTCCATATCACTTTTCTGAGGTTTTCCAAATGATTTTTACTAATGATAAGGCACCAGAATTGATGAATAATTTATTTTAAATAAATTTAGAGTCGTTATTCCTCTAATTATAATACACTTTCATTTTGATGCATGTTATTGAGTGAGAGAGACAGAGAAGGACGTGGAGTTATAAATTACGTTCAGTAGGTTGAACATAATATTGGTGTACCCACAGGAGTGTTTCCTAGACTAGAAACTCTTCATTATGTAAATCAGCACAGAAACATAAGGTTGAGAACTGCTGCTGCTCTTTAGAGCAAAGTTAATGTCCTTGAGAACGCTATCCCTTGGATTTGCTTCCTCCATGCTTTATTGCCCTGGAGGACTAAGAGAAACATCTCCATTATCAGCCCCTTGTCATGGCAGTTTTTTACCCTTCCCCCATTTTGAGTCAAGGAAGGACTGGAAAACCTGTTCCTGCACACTCCCCCCTTAAGTACGCAGAAGTTCTCAGGGCTCCGGTGGCTTGCCATGTTAGCAATCCATACATTCTACAGAGTGAAGTCAGGTACCAGTGAGAGTCTCCAATACTTGTAAGGGACCCCAGATTTATTGCTGTGTGATTAAATGCATTTTTGTGCCAAGAGATTCCTCCTCTCAATGTTCTCTACTGCTTCATCAAAGGTTTATAAAAGAAGTTGCTGAATGACATGGTGCGTGCACTATACTTCTAGATTCATCCTTAAAAATACTCCTCATTGTGCCCCTGCTCAACCCCAGTGCCTCCAATAATACCTGTTTCAGCAGGGGAGTGTCTGGAATCTGGCCTATGGTCAAGGCATTTAATATTCCGAGTGAGGTTGCTCTTCTGTCTTCCATATGGCAAGTACTCAACAAATGTCTATTGGAGGAAGAAATACACTCTGTACTTGAGTGATAAAATAACAATAACTAAATATTGACTAATGTTTATAATATGTTAGGAGGTTTCTATGTTTCTTTGATACTTAACAATAATCCCATGAGTCAGGTATTAGAATTATTCCTATTTTGCACTTGGAGAAACTGGTTAAGTGACTTGGTCCACATGATTTATTAACTTACTGTGTGTCAAAGCCAAGGTTCTAACTTGGCCAGACTGGCTGTGGAGTTCAGGCTCTGGAATCCCGCCTTGTAGTGAGTCTCTTGCTGATCAGCCAACTCTTCCATTACCACAGCAAGCCTTTGTGCAAGCCCGTCTCCCATCCAGGTGCACCCTTGCTGCTCATGCCACCTTGGCTAGCCCCAAGTGGCCCATCAAAACCCAACTTGATCCCCACCCTGCCATGGAGACTCATGAGTCGTCCAACATGCCACTAACTCTCTTTCTTCAGAACTCACTATGCTCATTTTCTGCACCAATATTTTTTTTGGCTCCCAGCATATGCCAGATGGTAAAGTCTCTAGGATTGTTGCTTTGTATTATTTTTTAACTCAATGAATGTGTAATGAGTAAATAAATTCTTACAACGAGGCTCTGAAGTCTCTTGGAACTCCATTTTGGCTTCTCGCTTACTAATACCTCAATGCTCTTTCTCACATACTCTTTGCTGTTCAAACAGGTCTATATTCAGATGAGTTGGTTTAAGACTAGAATGAGTTAGCTAAAGCAGTGACAGTCATTGTCAGGGAGAGCCTGTTGTATTCAGTATGGGTTTTGCTTGCTGACTCCCAAACAAGATGAGCCAGGATGGAACCATGAGACAGAATGCTGCATTTTTCTCTGCTGTATGAACACAGGCCAGAATATAAATGGGCTTGGTTATGTTTTCTTCCACAGAGGAGCTATATGCTAGCACTTCAATTTCTTTGCAGTATAACCTAGCAGAGACATCTGTGTCTATTTTGTAGGCTTTTGATGACTTAACTTGGGGAACAAATCTACTGAGGACAACTGTTCTTTTCATCACTGAGGATTGTTAGTGCTACAGTGTTTTTATCAAATAACGTAGCTTCTCAGTTTTGGCCACGACATCTGGAAAGGCATGCAGGCCTGGTCCTAGTCAAGAGAGAAAACGATCAAATTACCAGCCAATCTCAACACTCCTGAAGTTCAGAACAAGATAACATGTATACCGGTACATTGCACTCGATCAGTCCATGCAGTCAACCTTAATGGGTGAAGGAGAGTACCTTTCCCCTTTGCCTCCTTCCCTCTGTCTTTTCTCCCCTAAGCCCTTCATTTCTTCACACCCCTTGTCTTGAGCACAATCCAAAATAGAGTCCTCACAGTCTCCTGTTTTGAGTGTTGCTCTGAGTGCACCTCATTGAGAAGCTGTAGGTTCTTACAGTGTGCCTAGTAGAAAGCCTCTCCGATTGAGTTTTATGGATGAAACAAGCAGATATTTCCCCTCTTAATACAATTTCTCACAGCATCATTTTAATGCATTATTATATTAATAATAATCTGTATCTAATCTCCCTAAGACTCCACGTACCAGAAGGAAGATTGGTGATAGGAGAGAATGGGATGAGAGACAAGGTTGTCATACCACACAAAGATGATGATGGTGATGATGACAAAAGTAATATACCAAGCCACCTATTAAGGGCATTCTATGTAAAACATTTCATTTCTGTAACATAACCCCCACATTTTACACCTGTGTGTGCACATATTAGGTGGAGAGTTAGAGTGTCAGTAACTTTCTGTGCCGGTCTTTTGCCACTTTGCTCTCAGATCCACTTTCTGTCTTCCCTAGCACTGATCTATGTCACAAGGAACTATGTTTCAGGCTCTCTTGCTGACAGTTTCAGTGCTACTAAGTTCAGCCCATGGAATATTCCAGAAGTGATTGAAAGGTGGGTAGGAGTAGCCTGGGTATCTCTCTACTCCTGCCTCAGTAGTATCCCTGGCCTCTGCTCTGTGGCTCCAGCTTCCCTGGACAGTCCCTTGCCCTGGGGTGCCAGCTTCTGCCAGGCTCCTGCAACATCTAGTGCTCCTTCTGTCCCTCCAGGCATAGGAAACATCATGGTTTCTTCTATCTTGCTATTGTTATCCTCTCTGTCCCCTTTGTTCACTGGCTTCTAAACATTACCATTACCTGAGTCATAAATTCCCTATATTGAATCTCTTTGGATTAAAATACCTAAAGTGGTTTTTGTTCTTTCTTGGGCTCTGATTCCCTGGCACCAGGTCACATAGCTAGAATATTGCAGAGCCAGAATTCTAATCCATGCACATCTAACTTCAGGGCTGGATTCTTAGCCACTATTACTTATGTTCTGGAAATTAAATTTAAAAATCGGTGAAATAAAATTTAATTTTATGCCTAGATTTGTGAATTTTACTATTAAATATCATCTTGATTTGGTGAAGTTTGGTTGTAGCTAAAACCTAAAGCCATGAGGCACAGTGTTGAGTCATCTTCTGCATCATAGAAAATGCACAGTTGCTCTCGTAAATTGTGTAGATTAAAGTTTTGCTACTTAAAGTGTGGCCCGGAGTTCCAGCAGGATTAATATCACCCGGGATATTTTCTAGAACTGCAGAACCCCTGGTCACATCACAGACTATTTTAACAAGATCTCTAGGTGATTTGTATACACAGTAAAGTTTGAGGCACACTGTGCTAAAATAATATGATTTGAGTGAAGAATAAAGCAAAAGCATCCTTAAAATGGAAAGGAAAACACCATCCAAAAGCTTGTTTGTGAGTTCCTGGTTTCCCAAATTTAACAGCCACCGTGTTTCAGCCTTTACCTCTGCTTACAAATGGGTGATGTTCAAAATCCTGTTTGTTGGTACAATTGTAGAATTCATTTCCTCACAAAAATTATGTTCTGGATCTTGATTAGGTTTACAGGCTAGCCCATTAGAACTTAGGCTAAATTATGATGTGATGAGCACCAGATTAATTTCAAAGTAGAAGAAAAATGCCTCTTCTCTTTTCTCAGATACGAAGCTGGTGAGAGGCACTTTGTTGTTGTTTTTACATTCTCAGAGTTACACTGACATGATGCTGCTTCACTTGGGGAAACTCTCTCCCACTTTATCACCCCTTTCCCGAGGATCAGCCCACTGTGGACCCTTTCCCAGGACCACCATGTCCCGCAAGTACTCCAAAATGAGCTAACACCATGCCACTTTCATCAAACCCTGCATTTCTCAGCATTGGTCATTTTTGCAAAGAGTTATGGAAGTGAGTGAATTTTAATTCAAACTGATGAATGGTTAGTTAACCATTTAAACCCTCAGAAGACTTCAATTTGTAACAAGATGGTTCTGGGCTCAATGAAATCTTTAATTTGTGGAGTTTCACCTAGTATTAAAAAAGGAATGAGGAACAAGTTCATCAGCGGGGAAGTGACCTGGTGAGGAGTCCAGCTATTCCTGGGGGGCCTACAGTGGAGCCCACTCCAGTTTGATCTCCTCGATGATCACCGCTTCTTTCCTTCAAACAGCTTTCACGTCATTGCGACTCTTTGTCTTTTTGCAGAGGTTCCTTTGGAATAGAGCAAAAATTCCTGTTTGAATATGTGCTTTGCTTATAATCAGGATTACCTGTAATATAAAAATTGATTGGTTCCCTACTATATTAATTATCACTCCTACATGACAAATTACCCCAAATCGAGTGGTTTAAAAAAACATTTATTTTCTCACAGATTTTGTGAATTATCTGGATGGATCAGATTCAGAGTCTCTCATGAAGTTGCAATGTCACTGGTGGAGACAACAGTCAATTCAGTACTTCACCCTAATCTGTTGGCATGTCTCAGTTCCCCACCACATGGGCTTCTCCAGAGGCTGCCTGGGTGTCCTCATACATGGTATCTGGTTTCCACTCTCCAGGGCTGCTGTGTGACATGCTGCCCTAAAAAGCACAGATTCAAGAGGGAGAAAGTATGAGAGAGTGCTACCACCCAGGAAGCCCAGGTCTTTAATAACCTAGTCTTAGAAGTGACATCACATCCACAGTGTTCTTTCTAAAAGCAAGTTGCTAAGTCCAGCCTACACTCAAGGGGAAGTGAATTAAGCTCCACCTTCGAAGGAGAGGAATATCAAAAAATGTGTGGGGACGTATTTCTAAAAACAAGACACCTACATAATAAGTTGGTGCGGTGACACCAGAACTTTCTGTCAGACTTCAATTCTTTTGTGTTTCTGCTCCTGGGTATGTCACTATTTGAAGAGGGCACTAACATAGGAGTCTGGAGACCTGTTGTTAGTCCCAGATCCTACATTTACTGGCAATGTGGTCCCAAGAATTACCTGAATGTTTTTTGAAGTTGGGCGGAGATGTTGCTTTTATTTTCCTTTCTGGAAATTGGGAATATTGATGCTTATTCTACCTAAATATCAGGAATAGTGTGATGCTGTGATGAGACAATGGGTTTGAAAATACTTTGGAATATGCCAGGCTAGCATTCTGCTGAGGCTGGTTTGTTCCATCTACTCTCCTTCTTGATCCTATCTACCTCTTAGTAAATTCTGTTTTCTCTTTTGGTTTAGTGGTTGTTCCTTTTAGATTCAACAAATAAAACTTCCCCATCCCTCTGTTGTGTTTCTTGTTTTCAAAGATTAGTTTTTAGAGAAATTTAAGGTCAAAGCAAAATTGAGAGGAAGGTACAGAGATTTCCCATATATGCCCTGCCTCCACACATGCATAACATCAGAATGGTGCCTAAATTTTGTTATCAAGGATGAATCTATGCTGATGTATCATCATCACCCAAAGTTCATAGTGTACCTGAGGGTTTACTGTTAGTCTGTCCACTATGTGGGTTTGGACAAATGTATAATGCGTGTATCCACCATTATAACATCATACAGAGTATTTCACTGCCCTAAAAATTCTCTGTGCTCTGTCTATTCTTTCCTACCCTCACAATGACTGATGTTTCTATTGTCCCCATTGTTCTGTCCCACTGTTTTTAGTCTCCACAATTGGAGATTAATCTCCACAATCTCTTAATCTCCACAATTTCATCTACAAGCTCTTTGGCTATTAAAAATCCAACTAAGGAATGTATTTATGAATCTAATGCCATATTCACAGATAGCCTCTGGGATTATTTATTCCTTAGCCTCTGACACAATTCTCTTGACCTTGTATTTTCCATATTGAAAAAGCCACATCAAGCCCTTACTCTCTTTGACAACTTAATGTTCTTTTCATAGTCCATATTAGATGGAGACTAATAATTACACCCTTCACCTATCATCCAACTGCCCTTTGAAGATTGGTCCTCTAGACTTACCAGGTTCTATGGTTAGAAAGTTATCTCATTCTTATTGGCTGAACTTGGCTTATTCTTCTTGATCCTTTGTCAGTACATGTCTTCTCAAATAATTGTATGCTTCCTATGTGCTTTTCTGCTCACTTATCTTACTAGGCATCGGTATACCTACATGATGAAGCAGAAAGGGTATGGCAATGGATAGATAGACCAGATACTTAAATCCTGGTCATTTACTAACTGTGACTTTAACCAGTATTCCCATCGGTAAAAGGGAGTTCATAGTTTCTTTCTTGGAGTATCTTTGTGAAAATTTAATGATTTAAAACCTCCAGTTTCCTCCTCTTTATATGTTTCAGGTGTGGCAAGTAGGACTGGTCTGAATCAGAATTAGCAGGAGGGCTTTTAAAATGGGCATGTTTGAAACTTCCCCTAGGAAACGCTTTGGGAACAGAGTTGGAGAGTGTGCATTTTGTGCTCCTTTGGTTATTTTCATGGACAGTAAAGTTTGAAAATTATTGCTCCTTGGGAAATGACCTGGGCTCATGGGTCCTGGTAAACAGATTCATATAAAAGCACCCTTTTTATTTTATGGGTTGAATGGTCCCAGTCAATAAAGAACAAGCTCATCATGATATAAGCCATTTTACTGACTAAAGAGAGATAATACACTTGGAAGAACGGGATGTATAACTCCCCAAAGAGCTACCTTTCCTGTCCAAAGTAGAGGTTTACCAAAGTACATAGATTTCTTTCTTTCTGATTATACTCTGTCCTCTCTTTCCATTTTTCTAAGGAGTTATGTACCTAAATATATCCTTTACTTTTCGATACTTTTGCTTTCAGGGAATTTGTGACCTCGTTTACCACCTTAGCTCCAAGTACATTATGTACATTTTTATTGACTTTGGACCTGCCGAACTCTTTCTATTTATCATAGACATAAAAGCAGCTTCTCAACTTCCTTGCTGTCACCACTATTATAAGAAAATGCAGACTGCTGTAATTGGGTCCATCTTTCAAAAACTCTTTCTTTCTCTGTTCACATATTGCTGCTTCTAAGCAGGCTGAAGCACCACCTTACGGAAGTGGATGGAAAGAGGTAGACTTTACAAGGAAAATTCAAGGCTCAGAAAAGATGAGCAGTTTTTTTTTCCCTCAGAATCTATCAAGCTACCCACCACCACTATCTCTAGGCTCAAAACGCCATTGCCTATTTCCTCTGTGCTAAGCAGATGAACAAGATGTGTTTGAACCTTGACATTTAGGGAGGACTTGGACCAGGAAAGGGACATTCCAGAGGGAGGAACAAAGTACCCATGTGTTTGTGGCAGGATTTTTTTTTTCTACAAGAGGATGTAGCAACTGCTGAGCCTAGCAGCATAATGAAATGTTTTATAGATGACATGAGTAGAGAATAAGGAGGGAATAGAGTTTTTAGGTCATATTATAAAGATACTTGAATGGTTGGGTAAAGCATTTATAATTTTACTCATCAGGTACTCACATGGTAGTAAAAAGATAAATCAAGGGTCTTTTATGACAATAAACTGGAAAGAGGACAATGGATTTATAGTCAGTAGAAGTGTGTTCTAGGTCTAATGTTAGCAGTTAATAGTCGTGCGTCCTTGGGCATGTTATTTAAGCCTTTAATTTCCTCAAATGAGGAATAGTGGCAATGCTTTATTCACGGGCTATTTAAAGGATTAAATGAAGCAATGTGAAGACTGCTTTGTATACTCTAAAATAATACTATATTCCTATATATGGAAAAATGCAAAATATTCAATTCCTTTATCACTAAGTGATGAGTCAGTCAGTTCCCTGACTCTCTCCCATCCTATTCCCTTGCCCTTGAGAAAGATCATCTTCTCATAACTTGCTGGGCCTTCACCTGCCTAGGTCTGTCCCTTTCTGGATCCTTCTTCTATGCTTTTAAGTCACTACTTTTGCTTCATTTCCTCTTTCTCCCTATGTAGTCCTACCTAATTTTTTTCAGGGGAAAAAGTAATCTCTGCCAGCATGTCTGCAAGACTTCACCTAGGTGGCTTCTCTAAATTCTTCATTCTGATTGGTGTGGGGCAACCCTTTGTGTGAACAAAAACACAATGAGGACAATCTGATCAATACTACCCAATAGCACCTTGTTGAGTAAAGATCTTTCATTCTTCACCATATCAAATTTGAAGTCAACTACAACTGAAAGCAGGGGAAGACATCAGACCAAAGATTAGGTCAGTGATCAAAGAGAATTGTGGATCTGGTGCCATCAGAATTGTGGTGATAGCAGAAGACCCAGAGGGCAGACAAGCCCACCCTGGAAGGCCCACAAGGCTGAGGGCCAAGAACTAAAAACAAAGAGAGATTGTAGGAACCAGAAGCACTGAGGAAGAGGAATAGTCAGGAAGACGGAGAGGATACTGGTTATTAATTGTTTCAAGAAGGAAATAGGACCAACATGTCTTCCTCTTCTTATTTGTCCCTTGGGGGCCAATAATTTGTATATCTAGGGATGCAATAGGAATTGGTAACTAAAAGAAACTATTAATAATGGCATTTTAAAGTTGATTAGCATTTCCCCCAAATTGTTTTGATTTTAAAACATTTTTGACTGAAGGCATCAAAACACATGTATTTTATCAATGCATTTGCACAACTACTTATCAAGTATATAGGAGGAGGGTGAGTGTGGAGGTGGTATCACTCTGAATCTGCCTCTGACTTTGTAAGGGAAGCAAATAAATTTAGAGTTGTCAATTTGTCATGTAGAGCCTGCATTAGTTTCCCAGACTGCCCTAACAAACTGGGTGGCTTCAAACAACAGGAATTTATTCTCTCTCAGTGCTGGAGGCTAAAAGTCTGAAATCAAGGTGCCTGTGGGGACATGTTCCCTCTGAAGGCTCTAGGGCAGAATCCTTGCTTGTTCCTTTCCAGCCTCTAGTAGTTTCTAGTAATCCTTGATGTTCCTTGGCTTGAAACTGCATTGCTCCAAATTCTGCTTCTATTGTTATATAGCCCTCTTCCCCCTGTGTCTTCCCACACAATCTCCTTATAAGGATTCCAGCCCTTGGATGTCCGCCATGTGGGGCTCAGTCTAATCCAGTATGACTTCATCTCATCTCAACTAATTTCATATGCAAATACCATGCTTCCAAAAAGGTCACACCAATAAGGTTCTAGGCAGACATGAATTTTGAGAGATGCTATTCAACATAGTGCATAGCTTTTTATCTGCCGTATGTCCCTTAAATATACACAATGTAATGTATAGAGCTGGCTATATTGAGGCAAACCTGATGAATCCACTTAATGCTTCTTTCTACAGAAGATTCAGTTCCCACAGATTTGGCTGTTGAATCTCATAATGGACTGGAATTTTGTGTACTTGAGATATTGCATAAAAACATAGATACATTTTTTTTTCTAAGACTGTTTTTCTGGTTGTGTGTCAGTGGGGTAAGTACTGATTATAGACAGAATTCTAAAATGTTTGTGCCCTTTAGATGCCCTTAGTAGATGTGTGTGATCATGAATCTTAGTGACAGTTATTTCGTAGATTTGCACCATGCTATAGCTGCTGTGAGATCCTGCCAAGTTATTATTCTATACATACTAGAACTAACCAGAGATAATATAAATCAAGTTCTGATCTTTCATGTGCATCAAATTTGAATTTAAATAACAGATGGCTTCAAATAGTTTTCTGAGATCAGGCCTACAAGAATAATTAGAAAGAATAATCTGGTTAATACTGATAAGATTTTTGAAATGTAAATGGACTGTTTTTAAATGAGAAGGAATTCATTAAAAAAACTCTCAACAGGTGAGATAATAGATCTTAGAAAGTTTTAGCAGGTCATAAATCTGTAAAGAAGAATTACAGTTAATTTTTTTTTAATGATTTTGCTCATTGACTAGGGGAGGGAAAAAAGTTGATTAACATTTCCTTTTGAATCATCACTAAGGAGAAAACAATAGGAAGGAATGTAGGCTCTCTCTGAGACTGTTTCATTTTTTTAAATGGGAAAAAATACTGCCTGCATTGTACAGTGATTACTGGTTGGAGGGGTCATGTGAAACAGCATTATACAAAAAGAAGTTGCAAGTTTGCAGAATTAGATGTATACAAAGAAATTGAGTAATTGATGAACATGAGGATATAACAAGACTAGAGGAAAATATTGAACATTATGAAAAATGGCAAAGGACTTTCTATACTGTCAACTCTGTTCTCACATCGGTACGAGTTATGCCATTCCAAATTCTGTATGTATTCTGAGAGATATTCTACTGGCATATCATACTCAACATATAGATGATGCAACTTCTTTTCTTCCTTCCGGTGGCTGTTTTGTTTCATGTTAGCTCGTTACTTCTCATGACAACAATTTAGCCAAGGTTGAAATCATAGGGGATCTTGAAAGCTTCCATCTTTGCTTACTAAAAATTATCTTTAATTGGCATTTCCTCTCTACCATTCCTTTCTAATTCTCTTACCTATTCCCTTTCTGTCCATCTCCACTTTGGATCCCATTTTTAGATCTATTACCTATATTCAGGACATCATTTTTCTGCTTTCCTTTTCATTCAGCATACCAGATGAAACCTCCAAAGCCTGGTCCTGACTTTGTCATGTGATTACTTAAATATATTCAATTTCTTGATAAAATTGCTTAGTTTTCTGCTTTTTAAGCTGCTAGGAATTGCTTTTCCATATCCTGTGTTCAAACTAAAGCATACTACCTGTCATTCTATGAATTAAAACTATGCATTACTGCTTTTATATTGATTCACAACATTTACTCTGAAATAATTTCCTTCTTAGTCTTACACGGTACATACTCAGCAATATTAAGGTGAAAAAATAGTTATTTCTGTAATTAGGTAACACTGAGCTATCATATTGTCATTTGGCCAAAGTTAACTACTTACGTGATTCTGACCCTGTAGTCAAAACCAATAATGCTTTATCTAGCAGCAAAACACCTCACCTGTATAGGGTCAATCCCTTTGCGGATCTCAGTAGAAGGCAGGGTGGGAAGCTACTCTCTGTTTTAGTAGCTAGCAGAGCACAAAACACGCCCTTGATGTTTATTCTCATGAAACTTCTTTACGTTTCTGTGTTTTTCAGAGGCTAACTCTCTGGCTCTCTTCTCAATTCTACAATTCTGTATCCTTTTCTGCTTGTTTGTCAGATTGTATTTCATCAAATATAATGAATAAGTTCTAAGTAGCAGAATCAGAGAAGGATCTTAATAGGTATGGCATTTGATTTGGGCTGTGAAGGCTTAACATATCCTTGAAGGAATAGACATAACTTTATTAATCATACATTAATATAATTATTTTGAGGTAAGAGTTATCGAACAGTTACTTGTATGCTAAGACTTCCATTAATTTTCTTTTTAAATTTCAAAGTAACTCTTTAATGATAATATATAGTAGGCACTGTTAGTTACCTATCAGCTATTCATTTTGACATCTTTCTTGCTAAGAGAACCCTGATTTTGTCGGGGAAAGCAATATACTTAGCAAAAAATCTTTGGTCTTTCAGTTTCCCATGGAACAAGGTATAATCATCTTTCTTAGTTTTGGCCAATGGACCTAAGTGATAGTCTCTGGGGTACAATGTCCTTCTGAATAAAATTGTAAAGTCTTACAAAGGGAAAGATTCTGGACCCTTTCCTTTTTGTTTCTGCCTCAAACTCAGAAGCAATGCTCAGTTGTAAAGGAGTGATCTTAAAACCAAGGACAGGAGTTACATATTGAGAATAGTGAAAAATGTCTGTTCAGTTCCTTTGCCCATTTTTAATTAGGTTGTTCAATTTGTTTGTTTGTTTTGTTTTGGGTTTTTTTTGTGGGTTTTTTTGTTTGTTTGTTTTTTGTTTGTTTTGCTATTGAGTTGCATGGGTTTTTTTTTTTTTTTTGTATATTTTGGATATTAACCCCCTATTGGATCTATAGTTTGCAAATATTTTCTCCCATTCCACAGGTCACTCTTTTAATTTTGTCAATGATTTCCTTTGCTGTGAAGAAGCTTTTGAGTTTGATATAGTCACATTTATTTATTTTTGCTATAGACATTTTTCCAGGGAAAACAGGTAAGTGGCCAACAGGTACATGAAAAGGTGTTTAACATCAGGAATCATGAGGCAAATGCAAATCCAAACCACAATGATATATCATCTCACATCTGTTAGGATGCTTTCTATCAAAAAGATAAGAGGTAACAAATGCTGGGGAAGAGAAAAGGGCACCCTTGTGCACTGCTGGTGGGAATGAAAACTGGCATTTTCACTATGGAAAACAGTATGGAAGATCTTCAAGAAATTAAAAGTAAAACTTCCATATGATCTAGTAATCCCACTTCTGGATATATAATCCATCCACAGAAAATTAAAACATTATTTTGAAGAGATATCTTTATTCTTATGTTCATTGAAGTGTTATGCACAATAGCCAAGGTACAGAAACAGCCTAAATGTCCATCAGTGGATGAATAGATAAAGATGATGTGGTATATAATAGAATATTATTTAGCCTTAAAGGATATCATGTTATCCATGGATGAAACTGAAGAGCATTTTGTTAAGTGAAATAGGCCAAACAGAGAAAAACAAAAACAAATATTACATGGTATCACTTAGAAGTGGAAACTTAAAAAACAAAACAAAACAAAAAAAGTTGAACTCATAGGAACAGAGAATAGAATGGTGGTTGCCAGGGTCTAGAGGAGTGAGGGAAGCCGGGAGAGGCTGGTAAAAGGTTACAGACTTTCAACTGTGAGATGAATAACATCTGTGGATCTCATATATAACAGTGACTATAGATGATAATGCCATATTCTGTATTACATAATACTTTATTGAGATTTGCTTAAGAGGGGCACCTGGGTGGCTCAGTTGGTTAAGCGTCCAACTTCAGCTCAGGTCATGATCTCGTGGTCCATGGGTTCGAGCCCCACGTCGGGCTCTGGGCTGACAGCTCAGAGCCTGGAGCCTGTTTCAGATTCTGTGTCTCCCTCTTTCTCTGACCCTTCCCTTTTCATGCTCTCTCTCTGTCTCAAAAATAAATAAATGTTAATTTTTTTTAATTTGCTTTAGAAAGTATAACTATTGTTCACACACACATACACACACACACACACACAGATATACAGATGGCAAACAGATATGAAAAGAATCCACATCATATGTCATCAGGGAAATGGAAATCAAATCAACAATGAGATACCACTACATGCCTATTAGAATGACCAAAATCTAGCACTCTGACAACACCGAGTGTTGAACGTGCAGCCTTGGGGACTCTAACACACCAGGTGGCAATGCAAGATGGCACAGCCACTTTGGAAGACAGTTTGGCAATTTCTTCCAAACTGAATGTACTGTTACCATACAATACAGCATTTGTGCCCCTCAGCATTTACCCAAAGGAACTGAACACTTACGTCCGCACAAAAACCTCACACAAATGTTATTACCAGCTTGATTTATAATTGGCCAAACTCAGAAAAAACTGAGATGTCCCTCAGCAGCTGAATGAATAAACATTGGTGTCTACGTGGAACCACAGTACCAGCCTTGAGCTGCCTGTCTCTGATTTATTACAATATGGGGAAAATAAGAAACTTAATCACATAGGGATTAATTTAGGAATCTGGCCACATGGAGCCAAATGCAATTCTAATATAGAAAACTGAGCTTCAGTACTTTACTTGAATGTTCTAGTTTATAATGGGGTTGTCAAGATTTGAACCCATGTATATTGCCTGCCAGGTCTGTGTACTTAACCAACACTAACTTAGTTTTTTTCAAAATCAGATGCATTAATTATTTTTCAAAGTGCAATTCTCAGCCATTTTAGCCATTCTGAAAAAAAAAATAGCTTCTTAGAAGGCATTTTTTTCCCTTCCAGAAATGATGTTTATTTTGAATATTCAATTTAAGTTTTTTTCTGGGAATACTAAGAATTCCATTAGGTTCTGAGTTTTCTATTACCAGGTATAACTGTCAAACCATGAACTCTTTTAAACCAACCTACTGGAATTCAAAAATCAAAGGAGTGTGTTTATTCAAAGTAGTCACCTTCAGAGGCTACAGTCTTATTTCTGCAATGTGCCCTCCTACTTCTCAAAACCCCTGGGCAATCCTGTTTGAGAAGTGACAATCCAGTCAGTCTGCAAGCCTCACAGAAATGAGTTTTATGGCTTCATTTTTAAAATGAAAATCAAATAAATGACCATCTGCCTTGGATACAAATTTGATTCCAAATTGCTTTGGGAGGTTTTAAAAATCAAATCATCAACAAAATGATGAAGATTTATTGCACTTTGACATAAAAAACACAACAGAGCTGGCCTCACAGCCCAGCACTTACCCTAACACTTGTGCTTTCGCCACAAGTACCTTTGTTGACTTCACCCTCCTGCCTGTAGAACTCCACCCAGGGGGCTTCTGAGTGCCTCAGTCAGTTAAGCATCTGACTCTTGATTTCTGCTCAGGTCATGATCTCATGGTTCATGGATTCAGGTGGGGAGTTCAAGCCCCCTGTAGGGCTTTGTGCTGTCAGGTCAGAGCCTGCCTGGGATTCTCTCTTTCTGCCTTTCTCTCTCTCAAAATAATTAAATAAACATTAAAAAACCTTTCTAAAAAACAAAAACAAACAAACAAACAAACAAACAAACAAACAAAAACAACGAACTCCACCCAGGCTCTTTCCTCTTCCCAAATTTCCTTACCACCATCCAGTGCTCAGAGTATCATCCACACCATTCTGGATACAGCCCCTCTGAACCTCCTGGAGAAGATATTTCCAATTCTTCTCTCTTTCCTACTTGGATTCCATCATCTATACTTTCCTAGTACCTTATTTGTGTATTTTGCAGGTGTTAAAGTTACTTATGTGCATGTTGTTTCTCCTACTTGCTTGTAAGCTCCCACCGGCATCATAGAGTCACGATCAGAGGCGAAGAGGCCTGGGAAATGCTCTTGTCTGGTCCTTAATATTACAAAAGAGGAAACTGAGGCTACAAGAGATTAAGGGACTTGCCCAGGTTTTCAAAGGTGGCAGGAATGAGGCCTCAATGGTAGGTTCCTCCAGTTTCAGTGTAATTTTGTCACCTGTTGCTCTGCATTCCATACTGAGCCAAGCACAGTGATGCATCCAAAGGAGACACTCAAAGATTATTAAATTTGATTTCTAAAAATCAAGTTAGTGATCAGCAAAATTTAAAATGTTTAACAACACTAAGTTTTGGGGGAGTGTGGAGCAATGAGAATTTTATACCCTCATAGGTAGGATGAATGTTGGTGCAAACATTTAGGAGAAAACTTAATAATAAATAGTACAGATGAAGATGTCAATTTTCCATAATATAGAAAATCTATCCCTAGGAAATAAGCTGGACAAACCCTCTGATGTGCACAAAGGTGATAGACATAAACATATTTATAGGTAAAGTGTTTGTGGTAGCAAAATATTGGATATCACCTAAATATGCATCAGTAGGAAATAGGAAAAATCGTTGAGCTTTGTTTTTTTTTTTAATGTAATGCCCTACAGTATGAATATTGACGAAGTAGAATTCATATTACTGTGGGTAAATAACATAATACCGAGGGAAAGCAGCAGGTTGCTAAAGAATACTTTGAGATATACATATATATGTATATCTGAAAGAAGACATTGCCATATATTACTTAGTACAACATATATAGAGAGGGAAGGATAAATATATGCATGGGGATAAGTATGTTCCAAAGCACTGGCACTCATTTATTTTAAAGCTTTGTGATTGGTGCATGCATGTTCATTTTATTATTCTTTATACTTTTTGCTATATGTTAAGTATTTAATAATAAGGCTTAAAGTGAATTTGAAAAAAAAAAAGCCTAATCCATTAGTTTAGAGGACAATTCCAAAGTGAAATAGCCTAGATACTAGCTCTGAGCAATGTCAGAATAAATGAAAAAAAAGTGTATAGTCACTGAGATGACTGTTTGGAAGGTAATGCGTGTTACTTAGATTCATATAATTTTAAATGTTTGATAAAATAATCTACCCTATTCTGTTGTAACGATGTTTGTTTTATGGCCAGTTAACTTTGAATGAAATAACTGCCTTAACAAAATATGGCCAGAGAAATATAGCAATATGCACGAGAACCTCAAAAGCAGAAGAGGCATATTTATAGTATCAACTTGTGAATCCTGGATCCTACATGCAAAAATAGTAAACAAATACTTTATCCTTCACTTTCTGTATCATTTTTTTGTAACTATTGCTGGCCTCCCACATAGTGCCCGGCCCTAGAATATGCCAGAGGCAGGGGAGATGATTTATTGAGTGTATTTTTTTTTTTGCATTGGTTTTAAATTCTCTAGTAACTGTAAGTATTATATGCTTTTAAGGTAAAAGACGGTTTAAAGAACATCTATTTGCTGTGTTTGGTTCACAAATGGAGACACCTAGGTATTAAAAGTTATATTTCTCTCCCAAGGTCACAAAGAGACTCAGGAAAAGAAAGAACAGACAAAAATTGACATGCTTTTTTCCACTTCATTGTATGAGCTGACCATTCAATAATCATTAGTGATGGAATTCGAACTCTTCTCCTCTCCCTAACTAGTTGCACTGGAATCCTGTCAGGGGCAGATCCTTTACTTAAAGTGAAGGGGAAGTCATAGGAATCTACTCAAAAGAAATGAAAACGTGTCTAGAAAAAAGACTGTATGTGGGGCATCTGTGTGGCTCAGTCAGTTAACTGACTTTGGCTCAGGTCATGTTCTCACAGTTTGTGGGTTCGAGCCCTGCATCGGGCTCTGTGCTGACAGCTCAGAGCCTGGAGCCTACTTCAGATTCTGTGTCTCCTTCTCTTTCTGTCCCTCCCCTGCTCGCACTCTCTCAACAATAGATAAATGTAAAAAAAAAAAAAGAAAAAGAAAAAGAAAAAAGGACTTGTATGCAATCGCTTACAGTAGCATTATGTGCAAGTCAAAAAGTGGAAACAACTCAAATGTCAGTCAACTAGGGGATAGAACAATAAAATGCAATATATTGATAGAATTGAATACCATTTAGCAGTAAAAAGGAAGTAAGTACTGATGCATGATATCATAGAGCTGAACCTCCACCTTATGTGATATGAAAAAGCCAGACACAAAAGGCTAATATTGTATAAGTCAATTTATATGAACTATCCAGAACAGTCAAATCTACAGAGACAGAAAATAGGCTAGTGGTTGCCTGGGGCTGAGAGTGTGAAGGGTAATGACTACAAATGGGCATGAGAGATCTTTTAGGGATGATGAGAATTTTCTAATGTTGGATTTTGGCAATGGTTGTGCAATTCTGTAAATTTGCTAAAAGTCATTCAAGGTGCGCATAAATTATATTATGCAAATTACACCTCGATAAAGTTGTTTTAAAAAATGTGGAAGGAGCACAGTTTCTCCTGAAAAAAAAATATTACTTAACTCCATTCATTCCACTCACTACCCTATTACTCCTCTCCACCCCCGCTAAAACTTACATTCTCAAGATTCAGGATGCCTTAAACTTTTGCCCCATTGGACACATTATTCTGCGACAAAAACTAACATTTCTTGAGATCTTTCCTACACCGTTGGCATTTCACTCGTTTTGTCTTTTATTCCTCATCACAACCTCATGAGATTGTCATAATGTAAGCCCTATTTCAAGGATGAGAAACTGAGCCATTTGTCAATGTCATACAGCTCATACAAAGCTGAGGAGAGACTTGAACTCTTGATTTCCAGAGCCTAGACTCTCAACCACAATGCCACTGCTTGCCACAATGCCATCCAGATGATCTATGAATGTTTGTTGGATGACAGAAAGGTGAGTTTATGTGGCTGCTTTCCTGAACTGGCTTTGCTCCAGAGAGTGGGCAGCTGTATTACAAACCCTTTCTGTCACAGTCTTGGTACATTTAGGAATATAATGCCTTATTATTTCCTGAAGTTTATTTCTAAAGTGAAATGATAAAGTAGTAGTATAAAAATGTTCAAGGTTTTTGGACTGAATTACTAAAGAATAAGCAGGTTATTGCCTTTCTCTTTTGGCCACCAGCCATTAGTCTTATGACTGGAAGGATCCATTTTCTCTAACACATCTTTAATTTACTATTGCGGGCTTACATAGGAGATTACTATCCATGAGGTTTTTGTTTGTTTGTTTTCCAAGAGACGGTGACAGTGTATGCTGTCATGTTTTTTTTGTTTGTTTCCTCAATTAAAAAAAATATATACATTTACCTGGGAGAACAAAATTTTATAGTGAAATGTCAGCAGGAGGTAGAAACTAGTTTTTAAATTAAACAATGATTTTGATGAGATAGAGTATAAACAAAGCAAATCGCTGGAATTGGATTAAGGGACTTAGGTTAATACCTGAAGATGGTTACAAGCACTTTGAGAAAGTTAACTTTCCTTGTTGGTTAAATAAGAATAAGACTATGTACCTTACAGTGCAATCGTGAATATCAGTGGGGTATGAATGTGGGGATATACCTCTGTGCCGAGAGTGTGGATGCTCGGTTAGGGCCCATTGAGTTTATCTATTTTTAATTATTAATGTATTTGCTGTTTAACACATAATATTTTAAGTGTTTTGCTCCATACTGGTTCCTAGGGATACAGTGGCAGGCAAGAGAATCAAGAGCCTTTACTTTAAAAAAGTTTATATTTTAGGGGCGCCTGGGTGGCTCAGTCGGTTAAGCGTTGGATATCGGCTCGGGTCACGATCTCGCAGTTTGTGAGTTTGAGCCCCGCGTAGGGCTCTGTGCTGACGGCCCAGAGCCCAGAGCCTGGAGCCTGCTTTAGATTCTGTGTCTCCTCCTTTCTCTGCCCCTCCCATGCTCATGCTCGGTCTCTCTCTGGGTCTCAATAATAAATAAGCACTAAAAAAATTTTTTTTAAGTTTATATTTTAGGGAGGAAGGTAAGTATGACCCCCCAAAAGAGAAGTATTATTGTGTTAACAGTTAAGAATCAAATAAGATAAAAACTGAAGAATTCTGTGTTTCTGCAAGGTTGAGGGAATGGCTATTTAAATAGCATGGTTAGAGAGGTTCTCTCTGAGGAGATATTATTTGAAATATTATTTGAACAGAGAACACAATTCTGAGAAGAAACCAGCAATGGAAAGAGTAAGAGTGAAGAGCATTTCAGGAAGAAACATGCGCAAAGGCTCTGAGCAGGTAAAGAACTTCCGCTACGGGAGCTCAAAGATCACGGAGTCTGGCACATCGTAGGAACTAGAAAGGAGGGCTTGTCAGTACTTGATAAGCCATAAAAGGAGTTGGAATTCTATTCTAAATAAAATGAAAAAAGCACTGAATTCTTTTAAGGAGTAGGATGATGCAATATATATTTCAAGAAATCCCGTCAGATTGGAAGGACTAAGAGAAGAAAACAGGAGGGTAGATAGGAAGTTGTTTCAGTACTAAAGAGAAGAAGTAATAGGAATCGTTACTAATGCAATTCATTACAGGGGATGGATACAAGGGTTTGATTTATTTTGGGTGAAGACTCAGCGGGGCTTATTAAGGGTTGGACGAAAGTGGAAGGAAGAAAGGCAGAGTCAAGATCACATCAAGGTTACTGTGCCTGGGTTTCTGATGTGAGATAGTGGATGGAGCCATCATAGTGATGGGGAGACTTAAGGGTAAAACAGGTCCCTTTTGGACCTGTCATGGTTGAGGTGTCTCTGAGACATCCCAATGGAGATGACTTGTACAGAGATGGAGAAGAAACTTGGAGTGCACGGACTTCTGAGCTGGAGTTACAGAATAGGGGTCATTACCATAAAAGTGGTAAAGTTGAATGGTTGTAGGTAATTAACTGGGACTAGGTAAATAGCGCTAACAATAAACAATCAGAATCCTTGGATTCAGCTCCTTAGAGTATACCATCTTAATTAACTTATAATATCTACTATGTCTTGTGGCAACAGAGGACATCATATAAGTCCCCAATGGGTTTTACAGTATGTTGCATTTTAGGAGATGGGACAATCAAATGTATTATTTATGATTCTGTTCTTCTTTAAACTGGTCTGGACTAATGCTATATCGCTTTTAAAATGTTGAGAGATCCCTGGAATCAGGGATCTGGTTTGGGCTTGCTTATGGATAGCAATGCTAAACTGCAGGATGTTGATTTTATACTAAATCCTATACATGCAGATCCTCAAGGTTATTATCATACTTACTGTTGGTTGAGGACCTACTATGTGCAGTGCATTGTTAAAAGTACTAGGGAGGTAGAAATCACATCTCATCTCACTGAGTGAGTCTCATTGGGAGAAGACAGATAGGTGAGCAAGTAATTACTATGAAATGTGGTAAGTGCCATATTCTGGGGGTGATATTAAGGAGAAGAAACTGGTTATCTTCTAAAGGCTAGAGAATATTTCATGGAAAACCTGATATTTATGTTGAATCATGAAGGATGAATAGAGATTTCTAGGAAAACAAGATAGAGGGTATTCCATGAAAGAGGTATGTGCATGGCAGAAAAGGTGAAACAGAAATAGATCGTGTGGCTAAATCGAACGTTGAGTGTAGTACTTAATAGAAGGCTCAGGACATATCAGGCACTCAATAAATATCTGTTGAATAAATAAATGGGTGAATGAGCCCCCAGATTTTACTCAGTCAATAATAGCCTCCAATGTCTAGGAAAAGGAAATAGGAAGATTCCTTGTGTATAGATTTTATATAGTGTTATGAGATACAAACTATGTAATTACATATGAAATTCCTAAAGACAATATAAATAGATATTTAATAGTGTGGTAAATGTGCATATGTTTGTGTGTTCAGGAGAGAGAGAGAGAGAGAGAGAGAGAGCAGGGAAAGAGAGAGAAAAAAAGGAAGGAATGGAAAATCAAAAATCACTTTAAAAAAGCATCTTGTGGGAAATGAGCACTAAAGGAAATTGCTCTAAGATGGCAATGGGCAGAACTTGTGAAGTCAAAACCATGAACTACTGAGTTCAGGAAGAGAAAAGCCTGCCTAAATATTGGTTTTAGCTGAAGGAGCCAGAAGCAGTAAGACTACAGTCAAAGTATGTGTTAGGGAATCAAACTGAGAGCCTCTGTCTACCAAGGAGGAACAGGATACAGCTTTACAGAGGAGCCAGGCCAGATTATGAGGAACTGAGGAAACAGGGAAGTCAACAGGAGAGTGGCCCATGGAACATGTCAAGAGTTAACCCAGTTTAATTATAGTGCCTGATTCAGGTTTGACTTTGAGGAGACAAGTCTTAGTTTTCTGAACTAGCCATTTTGGTGTCTGAGCAACTGAGCTCTTCCAGAAGTGGTGGGCAAGGGGCAGCTCAGAAAAAAAAAAAGCCTCTTTTCAAAAAGCAATGAAAGAAATAAGGATAAGTAAGGACACTGCTGAAGATGGAGTAGGGAGATTCTGCTAAAATTCATTTGCAAAAGGTAATTGGAAGTAGGAGTGACCAAGTTCAATGACAACAATGATTATGTTGGAAGAGGAAGGTAGAAGGTGGTTATTCTTTAAGGACATCACATTTTTGTGGAAAATCATTCATGTGGTATGTTCTATCAGGTTCCAGTTAAATTTGTTTAGGATTGAAGGTGAAATTATTCCTTGTTTTCACTTCAAGAGATTTAATACCTAAAGCCCCCCTTGACCTTATAAATTGACAAAATGAATGCCATCGCTCAGTTTTCTAGTTGATTTTTGCACGAAGGTGGATAGTGTCACTGTTTAATTCCTGGAATTCTTATAATCAGAATTCTCTAGTCACAAATATTATTGTCTGTGATTCCTTAACTTTGATTCTATTTTATCTCTTACAGGCAGTACATCAAAAGAATACTTCACAGCAGTATTCCTGAGATTCTATGACTTACTCAGATTCAGAAATTTCTGTAATATATCCAGGCTGATCAATTTATACATTTTTATAATTGTTTACTTAAAAGGAATGATTTTTACTTCTTAGCTTTGTATTAATCAAATGTCCCATGATGCCTCTGCAGCAATTACAGTTAGTTTGCAAGAAATTGGTATGCTCTTGAACACTACTGAACACTCAGATTACATAATAGATGGTTTATAAAATGTTAATAATGGCCCTCATATATTAGATATGCTAACCTAAACAGGAGGCATGTTTTAGCTTATGTAGTTTGAATACATTGCTTTTAATAAGTTCTCCTACAGTGAAGAAGGGAAATTTGCAATATATTTGGTTGGGATGTTAACATTCTGCTTGAGATGGCCTTGAACTCATCACAGTATTTATTGATATTTAAGTAGACTTGAAAAAAATCCAAAATTGAAAAATTTTAGGTAGTATTTATGCATCCTCCTGATCAAATATGAGTAATTTTGCGAATAATACTTTCTTACCACAATCTGCCATACTCTTCTGTTATCTATTATCTTTATACCTGCATTGACTGGCATATAATGTTCTTCCTTCTGGAAAACTCTTATCCACTGCTCAAGAACTATTGTGGGCCTCGTCTCCTTTAGGAAGTCTTCCTTGATAAAACCTTCAGGCTTGCTATCAGCTGATTCAAATCTTTCCTCTTCTGCATTCTTTAGAGTCATATGCTTTCTCTAAATCACTAATGTTGTTTTATAACTGTGTGTTAGCAAATTTTCTCCCTCACTAGCCTGTGGGGTTCTTGAGAGATGATCCCAACTAATATTTTTTATTAGCAATGCTTTGTCCAAGTTCTGGCACATAGAAGGCATTCGATAAATATTAGTTGAATGAAATCTATTGGAGAGAAAAATCTCAAATGGCTGTTTCAATTTTATTTACCTTCCCATGAATTTATGTTTTGTCTCCCAGTGGACTTATAAGCTCTGTAAGTATAGGGACTGAGTCTCCTATTTCCAAGTATAAGTATTCTCTTAGGAGCACATAAACAGCATTTTTATATTTATGAAATCAAATATACTAGATATTGATTGTCAGTCTTATTTCTTAGCACAACATCGTACAAGACATGAAGTGATTATGTGGATTGTTTTACAAAAGTTCAGCATCTCTTGAAATTATCCAAATATTAGACCCGCTTTATATGACACGGAGGAAATCTAGCATATTTTGTGATAATGGAAGTAACAAAGAAGGGAAAAGATTTTTGTTCTCAAAAAAGGCCATTTTATAGATACGGACATAATTGGCTCTGACCTAATTCAATAGTTGGTGAAAATCTGGCAGCGTTTCAACAACTCATGGCCAAAGTTGTTGGAGATGCTTTCCTGATCTCAGTTATACCATCAATTCCCTCCAGTTCAATTTAGCACATCTTAATTGAGTGCTTACTATGGGTTATGCATCAGGCAACTTGCTGAGTGTTAGGTATGATGGAAACACTGAGTATAAGCTGACTGGAATTATATTTATTCCTGGCTGTTTCTCATACTTTAATTGATTTAGACAACATGACTTCACCTCTTTGACCTCAGAATATTTTAATCTGTGACATGGAGGGTATGAGTCTCTACCTCATAGGAGGTTATAAAGGGGGTAGGGCTGGCACAGTGTTTGGCACGCAACTGCCACATGTGAACCTTGTGATTTACCTTTTTCACCGGACTTTGACCAGTCTACAGTAGAGGGAGGAAGCATGAAGGACTCCATAAGAAGGCAGGTGCCAGCTACAAAGAGGCAATTGGACTATAGGTTGTTTCCAGAGGTCTTTATTTTAGTAGCATTATTATGTGTTGGATTTTTAAAGGGGGATATGTGCCAGGGTAGTGTTATAATTCAATTTCAATTACAGTAACTGTTATGTGTAGCAAGCTAGCCAAAGGTTGCCAAGTTCCCTGTGCCCAGGCCCTGAATTTAATAGCAGTAATGGCTTTGCACAGCGACTTTAACTCCCCATTACTGTCTCCTTTTGATTTAGTGGCAGCCTTCTCCCCTGAGGTAGAGCACTGATGCCGTCTTCTCAACTGGCTCAAGTTTCTGGGGAGATGTTCATTCTGCCTGAGACCTGCCAGGAATCTATTTTTTAATTTCCTGTTATTAGATATGGTGGAATAAGACATAGTTCCTTCTTTCTTTCTCTTTTTCTTTCTTCTTTTTTTGGTACCCTCTCCCACTCACACCAAACAGAGCTGTTTTACAGAAGCTTTCCTTACACTGTAGGGATTCTATATGTGGAAAATCACCAGTACACATTTATATATTAAAATTATTGCATGACTGAGTTTTGTATTAAAAAAAGTCTACACAAAAAACAATTATCAATATTGCTGGTGTATTTTATAGAGAAATACATACAAAGGCGGACTTGAAATGTCTTGCTATCCTTCCTTTATTCCTTCTATCCTTCCTTATACCCTTCATTTCTTCCTTCTTTCCTTTCTCCATTCCTCCATTCCAGTTCTTCATTTCTTCCTTCCAAACATCATTCATCTATCCATCATTCCTTTCTTCCTTCCTTCCTCCATTCAATCCTTCATTACTTTCTTCCAGCCATCATCCATCCATCCTTCCATCCATCCATCCATCAATCCATCCACCCATCCATCCCTCCTTGCTTCCTTCTCTTACCCTACTTCTTTCACTCCCTTCTTCCTTCCTTGCCTCCCTCCTCCTTTATCCCTTGTTTTTTCTTCTTCCTCATACTCCTGTGCTGTTTTCTATTCTTCTTCCCTTCTCCTCCCTCCTTTATGTTTTACTCCTTAACTTAATGAATCCTTTTGCAAAAACCCCTCTTCTTATTGTCTACAGTTTCACATTTTCTTCCTGTCCATTCCTGCTAGTTCTGTCTAGTATGTACTTAGAAGTCCTTTGTATCACCCATATTTTTATCCTCCCAATATTTGTAGATTCTTATCCTATCCCCTGGTTGTCAGTTAACCAAATAATATGCATGTATCTCCTTTAATCTGGCCTCATAAATCAAACCTTTCTTTTCCCTAATCTTTTTTTTTTTTTTTTTTACTTTTATTATTCCCTATGGTTTCCAATTTGTCTTCATCTTTCTGGAATGGAAATGCCTCAAATTTAACACAGGACTCCAATTGGGGCTGAAACCTCACTGGCTGAATTTTGCCATTTCTTTTCCTCTGAACAAACATTTCATGACAAACAAGTATAGTATGGTTCTTTGTCTTGCCAATTGATTGCTTTGCAAATTCATGCAGAAAAGTCTTTACTGAGGTTGTCTGAAGTAGATTAAAAAATGCACCTTTTCCCAGGAGGCAGGGGGACAAGGGTTTAAACCCAGATTCAATGCTGTTTGTGACACGTGCACTTAAATTCTGTGTGACTAGAGTTCCTAATATCTAACACAGAATTAATAATGTTTGTTCTCATGAAAAGATCCTGGACCAGTGTGAGGTGAGCAAAGTGCGCAGAGCACTTGCAGGACCCTGAAGAATGAGTACCCCCTTAAAGTGCGCCTCATTTATTTCATCCAAGTTCCAGTCCTTCTCATGACAATAAAATAACATGTGTGACAATGCTCTGAAAAATGTGAGCATATGGACAGATATAAGGTACTGTGATCATTGTTCTTTACCAGTGCTGTTGAACGTGACTCATTAACAGTGGAGTCATTGCACATGCTCAGCACCCTTTGCCAAGTCCCTCCCTCTGGTCTCAGCATGTCATTCCTCCCGGCTCCAGGTGCCCTAATTATGTTAGCCCCTGCCTACTTAGGCACCTCCAGGCTGAAACTAGCCCAGTGTACTGTTCATACACAGGCTTTATTATTTCTTTATCTTGACATCAAAATGTACTCATTTAGATTCCCATTCCTTTGGAGTTCTGCTTATCTGCTTTCTTGAAAATAACAAGCTTATCAGATGAAATTGCATTTGTCACTGTGTCTATAGGGAAGGACTGGTTTAATGTGTGATCCATCTCAGGTCACAAATTTGTAATTTCATTAAGGTGTTTTGTAGATACAGTGCCTTGCTCTCCAAGAGCTCTAATATATGGCTTATAAAACTATTTGATCATGAACTACAATAAGAAGTGTATTTTTTAGCATGACCCAGAACACACATGAAAACAATTAGAAAAGAATTTCACAAGATACTACTGACCCATTCTACTGCTGAAGATTTATGTATCCTAAGACAAGGATTCCATTTTCTTTCCTAGTGTACTCAATTCTAAATTGAGGATCATGAACTCATTAAGTTGATTTTGCTAGCCATTAATATGACACAATCATTCTTGAAAAAAGCAACACTCAAAAGTGTTATTTTTTCCACTGGAACTGGGCAGATGGCTGTGACATAGATTTTTAACTGATATTTGTGTGCCTATGTGTATCTGGTTATGCCTAGGTAAATGGTAGAAGACAGTGCTTGTCTGACTTCACCATGGACATTAAAGAGTTCGCCTTGATGGGGACATGACTGTCTCCTGTGCACTGATAATTAACAGGTTACTAGGTGATTCAAGCAAATTTTGTAAGAGGCCACGAGGCTCATTATTGGGTAAATAGCTAGAATACCACAGTGGGGCATTGAGGAGAAGGCAATCTCCAGAGATCCAGGGAGGCAGCCAGCATTTGGGGATTTCCTAAACAGAAAGAAAAATCTGGCAATTGAGAGGCAGGTATTAGAGGTAAACAGTGGATTTAGATATAAGAGAGAAACTAGTTACAACTGTATCATGAAATCACAGTGTGGCTTCAGACAAGGCTCATTCCACACTATATCCTATGTCGGTCTGTTGGCTTTCTGCACCTTGTATCCCCCTTTACTTCACCTATGACTGATGCAGCTACATGCAAATAGAACCAGGAGATCAAAGCTATAACGGAAGCCAGTCCGAAAGTGCAAAGAATGAACAGTGCCTGGTAGATCCTGGGAAGCCAGTCGGCCTTGGACCCTTAGACTTTTGTTTTGATTTTCCTCCTTTTGCCTGTGAATAGAGCAGGCCCTGAGTACCACATTAGAATATGTACCTCTGTGAATGTATTTTAATGAAGTTTTTTTCTGACTTATCAATTCTGTCTTCAAATTGCTCTGGTATGCCATCTACTTGGAGTTGTGCCTCATTCTTCCCAGGTGTGCACAGCCATTATCAAATTCATAATATTTCAGAGTTCATTTTTTTTTAACATTTACTTATTTTTGAGAAAGAGAGAGTGAGAGAACATGAGGAGCAGAGAGAGGGGTAGACAGGATCCGAAGTGGGCTTTGCTCTGAAAGTATATATATATATATATATATATATATATATATATATATATATATACACATACATATGTATATATATATATACACACACATATATATACGAACACACACGTATACATGTATATGTATATACATGTGTATATATATATATATATATATATATATATGTATACGTGTGTATATATATTTTTTTTTTTCCTAAACAATTCCTGATTGAATGACTCTTCATATTTCTGATGTCCAGGAAAAATATAACCTTGTGAAGGTTTTTTCTAACCTTATAAAATTACAGGATTATCTACATGAAGAGAAAAATAAGCTCCTCTTTATGCCCAGGCTCTTTGAGAAAATGAATCCCAAGTTCATGTATAAACTTGCAGTTACTAAGGACACATATCAGGGAGCAGTACAAAAGTAACAGGGTTTGAGAAAGAAAAAAAGTCACAGAAGAATGTGTCATTTTTTTTTTCTTCCGCTATTTGGTGCTACAACAGTAACAAAGTACTTTGATACACAATGCATAAGTCTCAAGAAATATAAAAGCAAATAACTGATAAAATATATAGAAAAATGACCTTTTCAAAATCCCATTTCAAACTTTCAAAGTCAGGAGCTTAAGTGAATGATGAATGTAAGATGCCTTTTCCAAGTAGAATAGAATTGTAGAGGCTCATTTCTACCCTGGGTAGCAAGAAATTATTAGGATCACCCTGACTCACAATGATGCTGTGAACTTCTAATTACCCCAGGTAATGTAGGCATGGGTAGTACATAATTGAAGTTCAATGATAACACAAAAGGCTTCTTCTAACCATGCATTTCAACCTTCTTTCCTAGCAAACATTTGTGTAAGCCAATGAAAAATAGCCAAGTTGCCCTCTGTGTCCTTTTACGTCTCTTGCATATCTTCCTTTTTGGTGATGCTGTTTGTAAGACATAAAGTAGTCAAAATGTTATGAAAAGAGGCTATGCCTTCCTGTGAGTTGGATAAAGCTTGAGTTATTTTTCATACTGATGGCAGTGAGGATACATGTAAGGTTCAGGAAGACTCCAGGTTCTATTGATTAAACACACACAGAAACAATCTGCAGGTGGAAACTTGGCCAACCACAGCAAGCTTCAGGAGCCCATGGTTGATGGTAGCCACATATGATGTTCATGGTGAGGTGAGACAAAGAAGCTACCATGTGAAGCTCAAGCAGCTGCCAAGATGCTCATCACATCTCCAAGGCCTACAGGCATCCACCATGGGAGCCACCCGCCATTTACAGAAAAGCTTGCTAATAAGATATGGCTCTAAAAATGCCATCTGTTCTCATTTTCACTGATGCAGAGGATTGAAAGGTTTGGGCCTGATGGCAGCCAGAATTTAAAGGGAATTCCCCAAAGGGGAGTTCCAAAATATTTGAGCAAGGGCAGCATCATTAGAAGCACTGCATAACTTCCCAACACGGCTTCTTTGAAGGGTAGAGGCGCCATTGGATTCACAAGTCCTGACAGTGAATACTCACACATACTGGCACTTACTTTATATCTTTTATAGTTAGAGCTTCCCTTTATATGTATAATAAGAATGGATGTTTGCTTATTTATCAGGTTGTTGAAATTATCTAATTGTTAAAAAAACCTAGTTGATGGAAATATTTACTTTCCTATTTGATTTCTTCCATGAATATTAGTGTGTGTGTGTGTGTGTGTGTGTGTGTGTGTGTGTGTGTGTGTGTGTTTTCCTTCCAAAGGAAAAAGAGTCATATAAAAATGATTAAAAGTGTTTTTTTTTGTTACTGAATAGCAAATATATTTTTATGGTTATATGTTAAATAATCAGAATGACTCACATGCTCATTAATAAAAATGTGTTGATTAATTTTATGTTAAAATCATTAGGGTTTAAAAATTATGAAAAAGGGACTGTTGGCATCTGAATTGAGTTTGACCAAATTCAAGATATTGTAAAAGCAGTGTGAATATTCAGTACCTAGATCAGATGCAAATTTTTCTTCTTGCTTATGACAAACATTTCCATCCCACAAGAAGCCTGAGCCACCTTTCCAGTGTCTCCGGAATGGTTGGCCATCCACAAAGAGTGAAGGCCTACACAGATCACAAGAGCAAACTGATGTTACCCTGGAGAGTACCACATGAAGCGGGGGGGGGGGGGGGGGAGGGTCCTAAAGAAAGGGAATATATGAAAGCTAGTCATTCCCAGTTCAGAAGCTGACCACTATAGAGTTGCTTTAAAAGTTTGGGAGGCTTCATCAATGAAGTGAGGGTAGTGGCCAGTAAATTATTATTTCAAGAAAACAAATTTGTTCAATACAGTAAAAATTTAATAGAAAACAGGGGGAAAAGGCACAATTTTGTGGATCAGTGATTGTCTTAAACCTCCGGATGGTTTTAGAATCACTCCGAATTTTCCAATTTGCCTAGCTATTCCATTGGATGAGCTTCATACTTGCTAAGAGACTGGTTCTTAAAATATCTCCTTCTTCATGCATTAGTGTCATCAGGCATCAAGTTGTCAGGTTTCCAGTGGTCTCACTTTTCCTGCACAGATGTGATGAATGAAACTCTTTTCACGCCAAGGTGTTAGAGATTAATTTTTTTCTGCCATTTAAGTTCTTTTTAGGACCCCTGGAATACTTAATGTGAAAAAAATTAAATCATTAATGGTGGGGTCCTAGATATGGTGATTCTTTGTTGGAGGCTTATGCATGTGGCTTAAATCCTGCCCTACAGGTAGCATACCATTTGTTTCTTCCTTCTTTCCTTCCTCTCCTCCTATCCTCCTTTCTTTGCTATAACTTTTACTGATCAACCAATGTATCCCAAGCACATGAATAAGTACTGAGTACAGAAGGATGGATATGATCCCTCCTCTCAAGCACTCATAGTTTCATAGAGGAGATAGTTATGTCAACCAGCTCATAAACCTTGAAATGATCATAATTAAGTACAAAGAAGAAAGAAGAAGGGGATCAATCTTGTTGAGGAAGGGACTTGTGAGAGACCCCACTCAGGTGAAAACATTTAAGCTGATTCTTAAATGATGGAAAAGAATTTCTCAGAAGGAAAAGGGAGGGATTAGAGAAACTGGCCTGAGAGTTTGGCGACAGCAATAGTTCAGCATGACTTGAACACAGGGTGTGAAGAAAATATGTCAGGAGATGAGGTGGGAGAGCTCCTCAGAAGGTTGGGAGGGACTTTGTGGGCCTTGCTATGGTTTGGAGATTCCATTCTGTAGTCAGTGACATACTACTGAAAATCGAAGCCAGAGAATAACTTGCTTCTATCACTCTGACAACAATGTATACTGTGGATAGGTCAGAAGAGGAAGAGGATTAACAGAATTTTATCATCCTAAGAGGGACTATCACAGGTGAGCCTAACCTAACCAAGCAATCCCTGAAAAGAGGTCAGCAAGATTTGAAACATAAGAGAGATTTTCCCACTAGCGGTGACAGAGCAAATTGCCATGTTGTAGAGAGAGCAAAGAACCAAAGCAGTTTCTGGGGGCTGAGAGTGGTCCCTTTCCTACAGCTAGCAAGAAAACAGGGACCTCAGTCATGCATCCACAAGGAAATGAATTCTGTGAACAACCAGTGGTCTCAAAGCAGATCCTGACAGAGCCTCAGATATGATCATAGCCTCAGCTTAAACTTTAATTTAAGCTTAAGTAGAGGGCTCAGATAACCCATGATCAGACTCTTCATCCATAGAACTGTGAGATATAAATTTGTCTTGGTCTAAGTCAGTTTGTAATCATTAACCATTCAGCAGTGGAAACCTACTACATGCATGTACTAATGGCACAGTTCAGAGAGGTGCTGTCCTCAAAACCAGCAGGTATCGCTTGACTGACTTTTTTTTTTTCTTAGAGAGAGGTTGTATGCACACGCACGCACACGTGCGCAGGGGTACAAGTTGGGAAGGGGCAGCTCAGCACAGTGCCCAAAGGCTTGATCTTAAGACCTTGAGATCAAGTCTTGAGAGCTTAACCCACTGAGGCACCCAGGCACCCCTTGACTGACTTGTTTTGATGACCCTTCAAAAAAGTTTTAATCTGTTGATGGCTATATATACATTTAACATAGTGTGCATTCAGTTATCTATAAAAGTTAATCTTTCATTCTTTGGGGCCATTTTGTTATTTAAGAAACTATATTTCCATTACATTGATGATAATTTTTCTTTTCAGTGTGGTCCTACTAATGGCAAGTCTGTATGTGTGTTTCACATGAAATATACACTTGATTATTGCGCAAAATTTGGTTCTAGCATGATATAAATATTATGGCTATTGTATTTGAAATATTCTTTTTGAAAAACAAGGTTATTAAAAAGTAATTAAGTTGGATTTTTTAGTAATTAAACTACAACATAAAAGTAACATGAATAATTGTCAAGGAAATTGTTGTGTATTATTTTTCATATTTTTATTTCTTTGGTGCAGAGAAAGAAAATGACAAACCATTTTTATACTCTATTACTGTGAAGAAATACAACATATCAACTGTAATGAGGAATAATTTGTTGGAAGGAATAATATTTGGAATGAAATCTGGCTAAATATATATCTCCTCTAAGATTTCCGTTAAGCAGGGCTAAAATCTGTAGAAATTGCCCTGGGTTTAATGATCACATAAATAATCCTGTTTCAATTATCTGAGACTTAGATAATTTCTTAATAAATGAGTTAAGCATCAGACAAGTTTGTGTCTTTTGTTACTTTACAGTATTGATCTAGATAAAGATTATCCACAGTGGAGTTATGGGAAGAGGCTCCATGTGGCTGCTGTTTTGTATTTTTATTAGATTTCCAGCTAAAATATCTACTTTATCTAAATCAGCTTCACGCTTCTGAACATCGGCATCCATCAATTGCTATTTATTTCACTTTGCTGGGTTATTAGGATGACTGTGTCTCAGTCTTGTCCCTCACTTAGGTGCCTGCATTTGGAGCTAAAAGAGGGATGTTTAGGGGTAGATTCAAGAAAGGAACTAGGATATGTAGCAACGCAGGGAAGCGTGAAAAGGTTTATCGTCCTCTCTCCATTTACGTTGCATCTGAAGCTCCCTGGTGAAAGAAACTTGCGATGGATTCAGAGAATGAGTCATCAAACAATACTTTGACAACATGGAATGGAAACGTGTATCTGTTCACAAACGATTTAAAAATATCTTACTTCTGGTAGAAGAACAAACTTTGTAGAGAAGTTTGAGAAACTGATGGAGCGCCTATCTATTCTTAACCATGACGAATTTGTGAAAGGTGTGAGTCGCGGCTAGTTTTTAATAAGCTGGGGAAATGTCTTCCTGGAGGCTGTGTTACTTACTGGGTGAGAGTGTTTGAGCAGATTAATGCAGTGTTTCTCATGGTGTGGTCCAGAGAAGTCCTGCATTAGAATCATTGAAATGTTTGATTGAAAAGGAGATTCATGGGCTGTACCCAAGACCTACTAAATCAGAATCTCTGGGGAAAGTCTGAGGATTAATTTTTTTTAAGTTTATTATTTTTGAGAGAAGGAGAGAGAGAGAGAGAGAGAGAGAGAGAGAGAGAGAGAGAAAGCACAAGTGGGAGAGGAGCAGAGAGAGGGAGGCACAGAATCTGAAGCAGGCTCCAGACTGTGAGCTGTCAGCACAGAGCCTGATGTGAGCTGAAACTCAGAAACCCTGAGATCATGACCTGAGCTGGAGTCAGATGCTTAACCGAATGAGCCACCCAGGCACCCCATGAGGATTCACTTTTAAGAGGATCTCTAAGTAATTCTGATGCACGCTAAATTTTGAGCACCACCAGTTAATATATACATATAGCAGCTCCCTGTTCTTTCTTGCCATTGCTGGATACTATCACTACTATTTACAACTTCCCCCATTTACCCTCAGTCCTGTAAAGATGCGCTAAGGTACAGCTTCACAGTGTATCTGAATCACTGCCTATTGTTCCTCCTTTTAACTACCTTCAGCCACTTAGTAGATCGCTTCTGCTATTCATCGTGAGGTCAACGTTGTCTGGTGAAGCCTGGTATAATGTTGCTTCTTTACCACTGAGGATATTGCCTAATCATGGAATGTTGAGTGTGATGCATCGGTGGAGTTGATGAGACTGACGGAGGAGAATATGTCCTTGAAGGGGAATTTCCTCAGCAGATGACAGAACCCTTAGAAAACACAGATGAACCTGAGTAGAGTCTGTAGTCTGATGATACACTGACACATCACTGTATCTGTTCGTTATGTGGAGTGTTCCAGAAGGGAAGATGACTAAGATGTTGTCAAAAACCAGTGCCCAGGAAAGTTATTTCAATGCTGTGTGTGTATGTATGTATGTGTGTGTGTGTGTATTTATATATATAACTATATATATAGAGATAATTATATATATAGATAATTATATATATAACTATATATATATATAAAATTATCTATATATATAATAGATCCTAATCTTAATATATCATCTTAATATAGATAATTATATAGATAATATAAATAGATAACAATTATATAGATAATATAATAATATATAGATATATAATATATATAATATATTATATATATAATAATATATAATAATTATAATAATATAGATATATAATAATATAGATAATAATTATATAGATAATATAGATAATTATATATATAACTATATATATATATAAAATTATCTATATTTATAATTTGCAACAGGGATACCTGGATAGTAGTTTTCTTAAGAAGAGTTATTTAAAAGCCAAGTTCATTATAAATGGATACATTATTCCTATATTACTTGTGGTGAAGATGGTGGTAATCTCGATGGGTGACTGTGAGCAGTGTGTTTTCTTTAGAATCCCAACTCACCTGAAGACACCTCACAACTTCTTATCCACATCGTGGCTAGAAATAATAACAGTATTTAGCTAATTAAGTTGTTCTGTGGATTTATTGAGATAATTCACGGAAAGCAATTAGAACAGTACTTGAGGGGATCCTGGGTGGCTCAGTGGGTTAAACGTCAGACTTCAGCTCAGGTCACGATCTCACAGTTCCTGAGTCTGAGCCCCGTGTCCGGTCTGTGCTGATAACAACTCAGAGCCTGGAATCTGCTTTGGTTTCTGTGGCTCCTACTCTCAATCTGTCCCTCCCCTGCTTGTACTCTGTCTCTCTCTCTCAAAAATAAATAAACATTTTTAAAAAATTTAAAAAAAAGAACAGTACTTGATATGTGACAAGGACTCAATAAATATTAACAATAATAGGTACCATTTATTGAGCATTTACAATGTGCCAGTGTCTGTCCTGAGTGCTTTGCATGAATCATCTCAGCAAGTTGCCCAAAGTCATGGAGCTCTAAAATGGCAAAATTGGGATTTGAACTCAAGCATGCTCCTAACCTCTGCATTATCCTTCCACTTCCATGAATGTGGGTCATTATTCCTTCACATTATTACTGAAATAAATTCCTCATTTGATGCCTTGCTGCTTGGTTTTACTTCAGCTCATTTTGAAAATCCAAATAACCTCCCTATTCACTCAGTCACAGGATTTAGCCAGGCTTCTTGTGGATCAAATAACTACCAAAGAAGGGAAATGAGTTAGAGGCAGGCAAAGGGTGCTCATTTTGCATGTCAGAATGGGAGATGGCCTGAAAACTGAGAGAAGAAATGTCATGAGGGCATTGGGACAAGTGAAATGGCTAGCTTTGAGTATTTTCCAGGCTCTGGGCAAGTTCTCTGCCAAGACTAGTCTTATTCCCCAGGGGTCATGCAATGCAGACTGCCCTTGCTGTGGAAAAGAAAAAAAAAAAAAAAAAAAAAAGTCACCACCTAATATGTGTATGGTGTAAGCCCTATGCAGTAAAGTTGATCTCGGTTCCATTCTCCAACCTCCCACTGCCACTCAAACCTAAGTGGTACTTTCCATATTTGCTTAAATGCTTCTACCAGATGCTGCCATGGATTTTATTTATTTACATTTATACTTAAAACACTATCTGATTATGATCTCTGGGGTCAGCCCTGAGTTTAAATCCTGGGTTGGATATTTCCTGGTATGATCTACTAAACCGTCTGTTCCTCAATGTCCTCCTGTAAAATGGAAACGAAAATGGCACCCATCTCATAGGGTGTATATGAGGATGCTGTGAAAGAATCCATATAAAGAGCTTAGTTCACTATTCTGTGTCAAATAGATTTTCCTAACAATATAAGCTATTATCATCTAAATTTTGTTTTAGTAGATTTTTAAGCTTTGCAAAGACAGGGGAGAGGATTTCTATTGCCCATACACCCTTGTATGGTACCTAGACCAAAAATCTAACAAATAAATAAATGACAAATAATCAGAAATAAATGGAATGAAGTTTAGTTTTGACCAGGCCAACTAATTGAGGCTCTGAGACTAGGGTATGGAGAAGCCTTTCTCCCCTTTCCCTCCAGTTAATGCCATCCCCAACCTGCAATAATAAAAACCACAAATAAGCAGAATCTCTTGCTTCTCTGCCTTAGTTCACAAAAGGGCAGCCTCATCTCTCATTTTAGAAGGAAACATTGTTTTCCTTCCAAAAGACATATTGCAGAAAACAAAGCAGAAATGGGTTCATTTCTGCCAGGAACTGGTGATTTTGAATAAACTGCACTTTAGTGATATGCTCTGAAGTGCAAAAGTGTCTCTAATTAAGTGTGTTTATTTTTCTGGGGCCAGGCCAAGGAAATCTTCGTGTGACAGTAGACATTGAGCGACTCCCCAACGTTGTTTTGTTGAACCCTCTTTCAAGCAGTGGGACTGAATCTGCCTCTCACCCTCCTCATTAGTTTCTTGAGAGAATGCCATGCAGAAGCTTTTGGCAAATTGTCATGCCAGCGTTCCCTTCTCTCACTTCTGCATCACCTCCATCCCTCCCCACTCCACTCTCAGGGCTGGGGCACTTGCATCTAAAATTGCATCAATCCAGGAAGGGCAAGCAGTCTTTTCAAAGCTCCTAATAAAGTGTTGGCTACTTACCTCAGTGATGTTTATATGTCAGTGAAGGGAAGCATTTATCAAGTTCTTAGTGTATACCTGGTTGCTGTCAAGTCTTTCCCATGGGGAAGGTCCTGAAAGTCAGTATACAGCTACCAGCCTGAATGGTTTCTGATGCTTTGGGACGTGGAACAATGTATCAACTCTTCCCAAGGCTCTGTTTCTTCATCTGTGACCGTGAAATCTGGATCTTCTTCAAGGAGTTGTTGTGAGGGCAGGACAGTCAATGTGCTTAGCTCAGTGCTTGGCAAAGTGTGTGTGTGTGTGTGTGTGTGTGTGTGTGTGTGTGTGTGTGCATGCTTATCACATTTTCTCCATTCATCCATCAACAGACTCTTAGGTTGTTGCCATGTCTTGGCTATCGTGAGTAATGATGCAATGAACATGAGAGTGTAGGTGCTGATGAACTGATTACATTTCCCTTGGATGTGTACCCCAAAACAGGGATTGCTGAATTATGTGGTGATTCTATTCTTAATTTTTAGAAGAAATTTCATACTGTTTTCTGTCATGGCACCACCAATTAGATTCCCACCGACAGTGCACAAAAGTTCTCTTTTCTCCACATCCTTGCCAACACTTGTTATCTTTTATCGTTTTGATAATGCCTGTCCTAACGGGTGTAAGGTAACACCTCACTAAAGTCTTCCTTTGCATTTGCCTGGTAATTAATGATGTTGAGCATCTTTTCATGTGCCTGTTGATCATCTGTATGTCTCCTTTGGAAAAATGTCTATTCAGGACTTTTACCCATTTTTTTAAACAAGTTATTTGGGTTTTTTTCTATCTTTCTTCTCTTTCTTTTGCTATTTAGTTGTATGACTTTCTTACGTTTTTGAGATATTAACCCTTTATCAGATATATGATTTGCAAATATTTTCTCCCATTATGTAGGTTGCCTTTTCATGTGTTGATGGTTTCCTTTTTGGTGCAGCAGCTTTTCAGTCTGATGTAATGCCACTGTGTGTAGCTTTGATTTTGTTGCCCGGACATCAATTTTAAATATGAACATAAAGGACCTGATCATTGGCTTTCATTTACAGGGCAAGCTGAAGGGCTCTACTGGGTTCCCTTGGGTAGAAAAAACTTAGAACAAGCCCCTCTGGAGGCCAGAGGTGATATATGTTTAAGTAATGATAATCCTGTGAAAAAGCAGGAAGAAGGGTCCAGGAATTCACTTAACTACTAGTTTGGAAACTTCTTATGTTGCAAAGTCATAGGGGCTGGTGGATTAATTAGAATGTCACAGAATAGTTTGCAAGGATCATTTTGGGTACAACCTGCATTTCTGGGCTGACAACTATTTGTGCCGATGTTTGGGTTTTTAATTGGTTTAAAGCTGTGTAGAATAATGGGAAAAATATTGGGCTTTGAGTTGAACGATCAGAGTTTGAATCTTGGTCCTATTACTCACCAGTGGTATGACCTTGAGCCTGCTATTTAAACTCTCGGAGGCTTAGTGCTTCTCTATAAATCTTATCTAATTATGCCTGTTTTCCAAGTGGCTAAGAGGGAAAAGCAATGTATGTAAAGGATCTGGTATATGGTAATTACCCAATTAATAGTTGGATACTGTTGTTATCCAACATGTATCTATTCCATTCCATATGTCTGTGAACTATAAAGTGCCTTCCACGGAGGCATGTGAGGAACATAAAGGTAAAGAAGGCATGATTTCTGCCTTCTAGAAGCTTACTCTTAAATTGTGAAGATGTGTGCTCGACTGTAATATAACGTATCATAAGAGGAAAAGGTACTGTAAAAACACACAAAAAAAGGAAGAGCTTTCCTACAATTCTGCGTGAAGTTTTCTGGGAGAGTTTTAGTAACTTGACAGGCAGAGAAAGGACTTTCCAGATAGATACCGTGTTTTGAACAAAGGCTGGAGACGGAGAAGCTCAGAGTGAGTTTGGGAGAAGGAAGCTGAGCTGTCAGGTAGGGTGATATACAGAAGTAGTGCCCATGAGGTGCGATTTTCCAGCTGGTCTCAGATCATAGAAGGACCAGGATGCTGTTCAAAAGAACTTGGACTGTTTTTCAGTAGGCGACTAATCCCATGGAAGGTGTTTGATTAAGGGAATGATAAGATGAGGGCTACATCCTAGAGTGACTACTTTGGCAACCCTGTGTGGTATGAATCGAGCGTGGAGAGACTTGTGATAAAAATAAGAACTGGTAGTGATTGAACACTCTCTCTGTTCTGGAAGTATTACTCATTAAGTCCCTCAACAGTCCCATGAGAAAGATGCTATCATCATCACCTTTTATACAGATGAGCAGATTAAGGCATGGAGATGTTAAGTAACTTGTCCAAGGTTGCACAGCTAAAAAGGGTAATACATGTGATCTAGGCATTCTGGCTCTGGAGTCCAAACTCTGAACCATTATACTACGTTGCCTTAAAAGCCAACCAGCAGTTAGGGACACCTGAATTCTACCGTGTCCTGCTTTTGTCTGCCCTTCCGTGCTCTTTCTTGGCCCTCAGTTTTATTCATCTATGAATTGGCTTTCTGAGATGCTTTCTAACTCTTGTTTCTGTTTTTGTTTTTAAGTTCTGTATTTTAACGTAGGCCTGATCTATATGGGCAGTAATGGGGTGGAAGGGGAATGAAATGATTGTGCAAGATAAAGACAGAAACGCCAAAGTTTTGTTTCTGATTTTTTGGTTGTTGTTCTCAAACTTTTTCTGGCTCTAAATTTATCTAAATCAATTAAAAAAAAACAAGCATAGGAAGTACACATTGTAAAGAAGTATATATTTTGTCATATCGAATAGCGATGGGCTAATGCATAAGATAACTGCTAAAGTCTAAAATTTACAAATATTAGGGATATTTATTAGTTTATTATACTCAGGCTTTGACACAGTATGATAGGTATTATTCAAGTGAGAGTATTAGTTCACAATGACTCAGATCGAGTCCTAGCATAAGGCATCTCTTTGAGAAGAAAGTAAATCCTGAACGACTCTCTAAAGCCCCATTTCTCTCTGCACTCAGCTAGTTGGGGCAAAACACACACTTGCTTTTCCTGACTAGTAAACAGTGTTTCTGAAGCAGCCGAATCCAAGCTGTCACTCTACCTCTCGGCATTTTCAGGCTTTTTCTTCCTATTTCAAGATGCTGAGCTTGGTGGCTGTCTGCAATGGGAGTTCTGCCCTTGCTTAGTTTCCGTTTCCAAGGCAACTGACCAGCCCAACAAAGCCACCAGCGGGAGCGCGGGTCCTGGAGCTGCGGAGCCATCACTGCCGTGCGCGTCGTCTTTCCTCGGGACCGTCCTGGTGACCTCGGGGTCTTCGGGTGATCTGCGCGTTACTTCATGCGTGACTGTCTCTCTGTGTAAGAGTGATAACAAGGAAGCCGATAATTCCGACAGGCCCCACTTAATCCGGCTGCCACTTCTGGCCTCTGCTACAGTAGACAGGATGGATGCATTTCTCTTATTCACGCCCTTTCTCTCAGCCTCTCCATCTCGCTCTCTCTCTCTCTCTCTCTCTCTCTCTCTCTCTCTCTCTCTCTCATCCTCTCTCTCTCTCTCTCTCTCTCTCTCTCTCTCTCTCTCTCAACCTCTCCTCCTCCCCTTCCCCTCTGGCAGTAGCCTTCTTAATGTAGTTTAATGGCTTTACAAAGAAAGCCAGGCAGAGGAGCACTTCTCACTGGCTGTGGTCGGACCATGACCTAGCTGACCATGAACTTGGAAGGGCTTGAAATGATAGCAGTTCTGATCGTCATTGTGCTTTTTGTTAAATTATTGGAACAGTTTGGGCTGATTGAAGCAGGTTTAGAAGGTAAGGGAGTGCTTTTTAGTGACTTCTAAAAATTCTCTGTTTTGCAATAAAAATTTCTTAAGTGAATGTAAAAGGCACCTGAAATGAGATCAGAGAAATGTTACTCTGGGATGGACAGGCAGACAGGCAGGTCTTTCAGAGTAGGGAAGATGAATAAAATAAACTTTTTGTAAGTTTCAGTAATGTTTTCAGAGCAGAACATTAAGACTCTGAGAACCACTTTGAATCAAAATGTGGAAACCAAAATTGAGGAAATTAAAGGTTACTGATTGGTATGTCTGTTATATTGAGAGCATCTAGTCCATATTGATGTTAGACTTTGTTTAATCTAATATCCCCTTTTATTGCATCAGCAATTTTATTTGAGTATGTTGTAAGGTCTGGGTTTTTTGTTTTTTTTTTCTGCTGTTGTTGTTGCTAGGCAAATGCATTCATCAAATGAAAATAGACATTTATTATAATTTCTTATGGTTTAAGATTAGAGCCTAAGAATGACAAGCTTTTTGTAAGGTTGTCTTGAGAAGTATTTACAATATTACCTTTTCACATTTCAACGTAGAGGCTAAGGGGAAGAGTCCCCAACTTACGAAGGACTTTAACACAGATTCCAAACGGCCAATGTATTTCAAGTCTTGCTGTTTACATTCATCAGAGGCTCATTCTCCTATTCTCCTTAGCAATCATCTCTTTCTTAAAAAAATAAGGTGTGTTCTTGCCTGTATTTTTTCCGGATTAAATGTTTCTTTGAGAATCTGAGTAAATTTAGATTATTGTTTTCTTATTGCTCGCAACACATTTGAGAGCATGTTTGCATACAGCTAGTTAACTGTTTCTCTAAAGTTGTCAAAGCAATTTCCAAAAGCATCCTTGGGTGATATTTGGCATGGCTATGCTTTGGTATTCGTGTTGCTTCAGATTTTAAACTTGAGCAAAAATGCAAATATGTTGTAAATGTATTTATATCCACAACTAATCCAGCCCTCCAGAGAAAGACTACCACATGTGACATGATTACATTTACAAATAGCAAACATCAAATTACAGTATATGTGTCACTCTGATGTAGGTTATCAGAAACCTACATCTGTAACTCCTTGTGGGGTAAGGGATGGTGGAAAGCAAGGTTTGCTAAAGTAATTTTAAAGTGAGTTTGCAGAATACTTCTTGGAGCCTTCTGTGATGGAAACTTTCATAGTGCCAAAAAGAAGATAATTTCTAAATTCCGGAAGTGTGGAGAGTTCTTTAAAATTGACTTTATCTTGTTCATTGTTATAAAAGCAATCGCTTGTTTTGGCTTCTCTGTTCATTTCTATGTGTTATTTTACCTGGCAAATGTGACAGGGACCTCCCATTTTAATGGACTAGTTTGGGTTTGTTTGTTTGTTTACGTTTTTTGTTGTGTTTTGTTTTATATTCTGAGTCTGACAGGAACATGAAATAGTGTCAGTATTTCTAGCCACATTGAGGGATTTGTTTTACCTGATTTTATAGATGGTGTGTGCCCATTCTTGAAACTCTTTTGTTGAGGGCTTTTACTCTGGATTTGGGGATGAAATCTACTGTAATATTAGTTTTGTTTCAGGAGCACAAACATTCACGCTCCCAAACGAGACCAGGTGTTTCCTTCTTCTAAAGGCTTCTAACCTCTAAGAAACTATTTGTTTTTCCTTTTCTTTATTACTTGCATTCCAAATTGTACTGATTCGTATGAACTGTTTCTTTCTTGCATTCTATCTATATTTTACCCTATCAGCATTTTCCAAGCTAATATTGTACTAATGGTATGGAGAGAATGTGCTCTGTCATAAACTTCAGTAAAAATTTATATCTGATTTGTGTCCACTGTTTTTAGAAAACATTTTGAAATGGCAAAACGTTGATAACCATCTGAAGGATGAATTATATTTAATCTGTAAAATTTGATTGAAACAGAGAGTAATAGTGCTTTCCATTTCGAAGTTTGTATAGGACTTATATCCCAAGTGAATGTGAGAATCAGAAAAACCTTCAAAACAAGATTTAAGTTGGCCGCATACTTTGCTTACTGGAGATGTAAAACAAATGAATAGACTGAATTGTTATATTTTATTGTATATAGTGTGAATCTATAGATCAGAATGTGTACACTCTAAAGTTACAGCCCAATATTAATTAATGAAAATGGTAAACAGTATTTAATATTAAAATAGCCTCCTAACAGATTCTCTAGAGCTTTCTTAGAAACAAACACTGATGCTCACTTCATTCAGGTTTATTTTCACATAGGAATTTTCTTCCTTGCCCACCATTTTACATATCTAGGTTGGGGATAATGATTTCTTTCACCTTTCTTCGTTCTGTCTGCTCAAGAGTCCTATTAAATAAATTTGAATAGTAAGTAGAAAAATCTGAACCTAACTTAAAGCCCTGTGAGGATGATTTTGATTTTTCCCCCTAAACTATTAAACCTTTTCTTGTAATGTTATAACTGTTCTACAATGTAGTTATCATTCAGAATGCAGTTTTTTTTTCTTTTTGTGTTATTGTATATGCAACACGCATTGTGTTCTCAAGGGCACATATAATACTATGTCTGCATAATGTAGTTACTATCTTGCTTTAAATATAGAGAGAGTAAATGGACTTCAGAATAAATTGGTAACATTAAAGTCTGAAATATTTGTATTTGGTTGTCTTGGAGTACTTTGAGTTCTCATTCTTTGTGGAAGAACTGGGGATTAGGTCCTGGATGTCCTAGGTCCTTCTGTTCCAGTCCATGTGTGATGTGCATAAACACATAACGCTACACATATATCCATGGCTTATATTTATAAACAAAAAAAGAGTTGCATTTAGCAGGTGACATTATTTAACATGAGACAATGAAACAACAGTAAGAATACAGATTCTTACCCCTCCCCTGCCACACGCTTGTTTTCTAACCTTGGATAAGCCACTTTACGTCTTTTGTTGTCTAAACTGAGAAAACTGGAGTTGAAAATCTCCATGGAACTTTCCATTTCAAAAAGTTTGTGAGTATCAGGTAATTAAAATTGTTCATTTACGTAATACATATCCTTTCTTATGAAATAGGTATCAATGGCCTACTTTGTAATTGATATGAAGTGCAACCATGAGACTGGTCTTTCTTCCTCTTCCATAGTGGGATAATTCATCATACCTCAGGGAGATTTTCATTGTATTCCAAATGAATAGAGAAATGTCCTTTCCTGTAGCTCTAGACTTTGACATTTGGGACTGCTATTTTAGGCATCCTTGTGATAGAATTTCTCAAATCTTACATGGAGTTCTAATAACGAATAAACACATCGTGTTATGATTTATTAACAAAGGTCAGTAGTTTTATGTTTTGGTGTTTTGTTCTGTTTGTTGTTTTTTTGTAATTCAGTTAAATTTCCATAAGTTTTTCCTTTTTTTTTTTTTTTTTTTTTTTGTAAGCAAAGTAAGTAATCTTAATACCAGGTCAGTATGCATACAGATAATAGGTTTAACTTGAGCAAAGTTTTGAGGCTATCACAGAAAGCCAATGTTTTGAATTTTTAAACTTCCTCTTCTTAGTGAAGAATTTAGGCAGCTCGACTTATGTTGCTTTGGAATACTCCTAATACCCCACAACAATAAATTGCCTCTTTTCCAGCTATAAAAATGAAAGTGGTTTTCTGTTAACGCATTCCAGGGAGAAATTGAATCAAAATTTTAATGGCAAAGCTATTTCATTATCTCTGTATGCAACACTGGGCTGTGAAAATATCTACTTTTCATCCAAATATGCATTAAATCATGGTGAGGTAGTTACTGAATTAAGAAAGAACCATCTTTCTCCCTTCTACCAACCTTAGTAAAAGGCAAAATTTTACAAAAATGCAATCACACACATGGCTTGGGAAAAAAAAATCACTTTTATTGGTAATGGTCTTCAATAAAAAGACAAAAAAAGAAATTAACTGATAATCTAAGTCTTTTGTAGAATGTATGCACATTAGAATTTCTTGTGTACTTATTCAGCTCGCTTTATTTATCATATATCTGCAATACTGTAATACAAGTTTCCCCAAGAGTTCTAAACTCTTGGGGTTTGTGTATATTAGCCATATACACAAAGATGGATTTTTGGAACCCAAGTTCTTAATTATCCTGTACTGTTGACAGAAGTGTGGGTATGTTGGGTCTGTTAATAAATTGGGTCAACTGGAAAACAGTACTGACTGTGTATACATTGGATGTTGTCTAATGAGGACCAAGGGGCTGGAGATGCCTGGAAGGGGGCAATTATTTCTGTCTCACATAGCTTAATTGAAAGTCATAGAGCAGACTCTTTTTTAATTCTTCTGGCATTCTGCTTTCCTAAATGCAATGGGATGCCAAAACCGATGTGTATTTGGACTATCAGAAAAGTTTTGCTTAACTGTAGTGTTTAAGAAATATAAACGTAATATGTGGTGATATCATAAAATGGAAGCATACTCTTTATACCACTTAAGAATGGAATACAGGGAATATTTATATTATTTGAATTTCTTTAGGGTGTTTTATAGTTAATATGTGCTTTATCTCAAGAATATTAATGTCTAAGAAGTGACTAAGGAAGAGGACTTAGTATATTCAGAGGCAGTATATTCTCACAGAGAATCTAGAGTTATTTTGCTTGGATTCTGATCACAGTTTTGCCTTTTGACAGTCATGTGATTTGGGGTTATTATCTTTTTTAATCCATAAGATTAAATAATGATAAATAATATTAATGTATTGCTTTATTGAAGATTACCTATATGTAAGGCAAGTGTTAAACATGATATACTATAAAACTGTGCATAGCATTGTATTACCATAGTAATATCTTGTTAATCTACACCATAGTCCTCTGAGGTAGGTACTATTATTCTCAGTTTAAAAGAGAAAACTTACACTTGCAGAGGCTAAGTAACTTGGCTCAAGGTTACTCAACCAGTAAGTCACAAAGCTGCAGGTCAAATGCAGGCCACAAGGCTTTATATCCTAGTCTATAACTTTAACTTCCTGGACATTTAAAGCATGATGGCAATGGCAAAGGATTTGGTGAAAAGGATAGAGCGTTAGGTCAAGTATCTATCAACTTTTTCTACTAGCCTCTCTTGAACACATTCTATATGCAGAATACCCTTTAATCACTCACATTGTATAATACACATAAATATCCATTCTGACATAGTGACTGTACTGTTCTAACTACAACATAAAGAATATTCTAAAGACCCTATCTTATAATTAAGACAAAATCTTGTAACATAAATGAATCTGCATTAAATTCCAGTCAAGTCAAGTACAGTCTTTCATTCAGCTTTGAGGTGAAAAATGAGGAGAAAGTAGATATACATATTTGTTCTCAGACTGAGCCTAGTTTCTGTTTGATTTGTCTGTGGCTAACAGGTGGGACAGCTAGAAATAGATGGGACAGAGAAGGTCTGGTGATTCTGGAAAAAGGAGAAAACTCAACATAAGATACTACAGTGTAAAGAAGAGACCTTGAATCTGGGAAGGGGATTATTTATGAAAGGGTCTGAGATTTATGGAGGGGATTGATTGGAACACAGACAAACAAAGGTAGTAAGATGATTTATATTGGAGGAGGATTTGGGGTTAGGTGCATTCAGCGATGATTTAGAGCATCACATAAGCTTCAATGGGGTTTTCAGCTTGATTGGGATGGTGGTCAACAGAAAATGTATTCCAGCCTTTATCAGCAAATATAAAGAGTAGAACACAGGTTATTCTTATGGGGAGCAGAGGGCAAGGGAGGAAGAAAGCTTGCTTTAGTTGAGGATCTATAGGACAAACCAGGTGAAAGAAGGGTTACATATGCTATGCCCTGGAATTATCGTATCAACCACACCAGTTTGCAGGTGTTACTTCTGGTTTGCAGGCAGATAAACTGGAGATTCAGAGAGGTTAATAATTTGCTCAAGGTCACAAGAGAATAAGTGAAGGAATCTAAATTAGTTCCAGTATCTTCAGAGTGGCACTGATCCAAATGGTGTTCACTATGACTACGGAAGATAAATATTCAAAAATAAGAAGAAAATGTACACAGATAACTAAAAGCCATACCAAATATAAAACCTATAGACTATTAAAAAAAAACAGTTCCTTTTTAAAAATTTTATTTCTTTTTTTAAACTTTTTTTTTAATCTTTACTTATTTTTGAGATGGAGACAGAGTGTGAGCAGGGGAAGAGCAGAGAGAGAGGGAGACATAGAATCCAAAGCAGGCTCCAGGCCCTGAGCTGTCAGCACAGATCCCAATGAAGGGCTAGAACTCACTAACCGTGAGATCATGACCCGAGCCAAAGTCGGACACCCAACCAACTGAGCCACCAAGGCGCCCCGAAAAAAGATTTATTTCTTTTTACTTCTGTGGAGAGGCATTTATATCAAAACACGACTGTGACAATGAACCAAAATAAATGAAGAAAGAAGGGGAAAAAGGGAAAGGCATATCTATAAATCACATATTGAAGTTCTAACTTAATCAAGACTTCATAAAATGGAAATTCTTCAGAAATTACAAATTCTGAATCAATCATTTTGTCGATGAAAACACTGAGTCCCAGAGAGATTAAGCAATTTACCAAATGAGTTGTTTTTGACAGAAATCTTCTCTACAGAGAAAAAATTCTAATGGGTTATACTCCAAAAATAAACTTTGAATATGACCTAAGTTCCACAGAATATTTACCCAAAATAAGGATAGCTCTCCTAAGTTAGTTATTTTGCTAGCAGACCAATAATTGTAAAGTTCAAGGATTCTAAGATTTCGTTGATGGTAAGTTCATTTCCAGCATAGTTTTATCATTTGAAGTATAGGTAGTACCGGGCACTGGGGTGGCTCAGTTGGTTAAGTGTCTGACTTTGGCTCAGGTCATGATCTTGTGGTTTGTGAGTTCGAGCCCCGAATCAGGCTCTGTGCTGACAGATTGCTCAGAGCCTGGAGCCTGCTTCGGATTCTCTTTCCCTTTCTATCTGCCCATCACCCACTCACACTCTGTCTCTATCTCTCTCAAAAATAAATAAACATTTGAAAAATTAAATTAAAAAAAATTTAAAAAGTAGGTAGTACCACGAAGAATCCTTAAGCTGAGGAACTTGGCTGTAAATTAAGGTGTTTTCTATTTGATGATTTGTCTAAGTTAGTGGTAGACGGTATTAACCACCTGACAGCCATTCAGTGTCCCAGTGGATGAATAACAGAAGACCCAGGCTTAATACCCAGTAGCAACATATACAAATCACAAGGGCAGGTATCCTAGTTGTTCATCACTTTGATTATTAAAAACGGAAGCTAAACTCCTTACTTTATTCGCTGCTTATACTCTCTCACAGAGGCCTACCTTGGCCTCTCTGTTTGAAATTCACCCATACCATCCAGGTTTTGGGATGTAATTATTTGAAAAGCATTTGACCAGGTCAGGAGACTCATCATCAAACAAATCTCACTGCTGAAACAGTACCAACTGTATATTTCAGTTATTACAGAGAGATCTTGGAGTATAGACATTAAGAGCACAGACTCTAAAGCCCAAAATAATTGGATTTAATAATAATTAAGTCCCAGTTCTAACACATATTAGCCATCTTGGGTAAACACCCAAATCTTCTCTACCTCGGTTTCTTTATATCTTAAGTGGGAATAATCATAGCATTTCCCTCTTCTGTTTGCTGTGTGGTTTCACATGAGTTTGCGAGCTTAGAACCCTATCTAGGATGTTATAAGCAATGTGTGTGTTTTGCCATTATGGCAAGGCACCGTCACCTTTCTTTCCAAAGAAAGCAGGTGACCACTCAATATCTGAAACTAAAAGTTGAATTCATTGCTTGCTAAGCAAGTGCGAACCATACTTATAGGGTGCAATTGCTTGGAGCCAGACACTGCTGATGTTATACAGGGTTTTGGGCTTTCCACAGAGTGGTTCCCACTAATAAGAAGTTGTCTTTGATTGATTTGGTTGGGTTTAAAACTGGTTCTGGTGCTACTTGTTGCTGTAATCAAAAAACCATTCACTTTCTGTCTTGAAACTATTGTATAGGAACGTCTTATTTTCATGGTGAATAACATTTATGATTATTTATTGAGCAGCTCCCAAGTGCCAGTCACTGTTCTAGACACTGGGGATGCAGCCCTAAGCAAAAACACAGAACTTCCTTTCTTGCAAGTTAACCTGCCAAGTTTTGAGATACAAACTATAAATACTACAAAAAGGTATGGGAGGCAGAATAGTTATAGTAGAATCCATTCATTCATTCATTCATTCACTCATTCACTCACTAAATACATGATCCATGTAGACTACTACAGCGACTACTATAACCCATGCATTGTTCTAGGCACAGTAATGAACATAATCCAAGTTTTGTGGAATTTATGTACCATTGAGGAAGCAAGCCACAAAGGTAAACAAAGGGATATATAATCTGATGTTTAATAGAGACAAGCACAAAATATAGTAGGGGGTCAGAAACAGGGGTGTTGTTTATAAGAGCGCCTGGGTGGTTCAGTTGGTTGAGCGTCAGACTTCGGCTCAGGTCATGATCTCGCAGTTCATGGGTTTGAGCACCACTTTGGGCTCTGTGCTGACAGCTCAGATCCTGGAGCCTGCTTTGGATTCTGTGTCTCCCTCTCTCTCTGCCCCTCCCCCACTCACTCTCTGTCTCTCAAAAATGAACAAACATTAAAACAAAACTTATAATAGGGTAGTCAGAGAAGGCCTTTCTGAAGAACTGACTTTTTTGCTAATACTTGAAAGAAATGAGTGTGTAAGACATAGTAGAGTTTGGAACAAAAGGATTCTAGGTAAAGAGATGACCATGTACAAGAGCCTTTGACTAAAAGTATGTTTCATGGGTCCAAAGAGCACAGGGAGACTTGTGGACCTGGAGCAGAGTGAGCTAGTGAGGGTAGTGGGAGCAGTGGAGGCATGGCCAAGGTCATTTCGTACCGGGGGATTATAGGACTTTGAGTCTTATTCTTTTCCTGCTGGGAAACCATTGAAAGATTAGGGTAGGAAGTCGCTACGAGTCTCCCATTCCAGCTTCTTTTATAAGCCCTGATAACAGTTTCTAGGCCATATATGCCTACCACAGTCTCTGCATGGGGTAGGCAGAAACCCCTTTTCCCTGCTTCAGGCACCTGCCAGGGCACTGATTCATTACCTTCTGTCAGAACTCTCTTCCCCGTAAAAACTCCTTGTACTTCCCATGACCGATCTTCCTCATGTGCTCAGGCTAAATGATTCATTCCTCATTCCTTGTTGTGTGGCCAGGTCTGCCCATCTACCAGCCACCCGGGGTGGTGAGCTGGTGAGCAAGTCGAGCTCACCAGGTGAGCAAGTCGAGTCTTTATTTCCCGTTACCAGAATGCTTCAAGATCCTTGGACATAGGGGCGCCTGGGTGGCGCAGTCGGTTAAGCGTCCGACTTCAGCCAGGTCACGATCTCGCGGTCCGTGAGTTCGAGCCCCGCGTCGGGCTCTGGGCCGATGGCTCGGAGCCTGGAGCCTGTTTCCGAATCTGTGTCTCCCTCTCTCTCTGCCCCTCCCCCGTTCATGCTCTGTCTCTCTCTGTCCCAAAAATGAATGAAAAACGTTGAAAAAAAAAAATTAAAAAAAAAAAAAAAAGATCCTTGGACATAAACCACACTCTTAATTGCATCTATAGGACTGTTGTAAATTGTTTTAATAAGACCTTACTAGAAAAGACATTTTTAAAAATTCAAATAACACACCTTGAGCACCTGCCACAGTGGGAGTATTATGACAGTGAAGGCAAACAGGCAAGTTCCACAAAAGAGAAAGTCATGTTGTTTTCCTTTGGGTAACTCCTTCTCCCCCACATATTAGCTTTAAATTCAAGTTGGCATATCCCACACTGAGAGGAGAATAAAACATTTACATTCCAAATATTTGTAATAATAATAAGTTTTCTTTGTAACTAGCATGAATTGTGGAGACTAGTCCAACCCCCACGTTTTATGAGTAAATTGAGGCCCAGGAAGGTTAATTGACTTGTTAGAAATGACAAAACTAATTGGTATCATTAGACACTATAATAAGTACATCATCTATGATAGAATGATAAACCATATTCTGGGTGAGGCACTAATTTTACATATTTATGGCATCCAATTTTTATAAAACCCTCTAAGAGTAATCGTATTAGCCGTAATTCCAGGAATTCTGGTTCTTTATTTACTTAAGAATATATTATGAACACTTTTTCATCACATTCCTATTTTCTAGTTTTAATGCCTTACGCCCAGGAAGATGGGGGAATTTTCTGGTGCACAGGTAGAAACAAGGCTCCTGAAAAAACTGGTGATGTATGCCACAATGTGATCCACAAGAGTGAAAACAGCAAGTTAAATCCAAAGTGCCTAGTGTTCAGGCATTCAGGCAGCCATCAAATGAACCAGAAGTGGGGCCTCAGGTAGAGAAGTCCCAGACCAGGTGAACAGGAAGATGGTGTCAGTTGCTAAGAATACCAGTAACACCTGAAGGAGCACTTTGTTGAGTAAGTGTCAGATACTGTGGCCAGCATTTTGTATGCATTATTCACATTGAAAACAATTTTTAGGAACCAATTATGTAATTGAAGATTTAACAAATGATAAAGTATTTGTTCCAGAAGTTTTCATCACTTGTCTGAAATCTAGAAGTGGTGGAGTTGGGATTCAACAGGTTCTAAGCCTAAGTACTAGATAGGGCTAGGTTATGGTCAAAGACAGAATTATCTTGAGATAAATGAAGCTTAAGCTACAGAGTCCCTCAAGTGTGTGGGCCCTTTCCCATTCCCATTCCAAATAAATGTTCACTTCCATGCCAAATTTTGCATACGTGATGTTTTTATTCTTTTCTTACGGACTTTTCTCCCCCAAATTATATAAGGTTCAGGCCCCTTAAAACCAAGATCTGCCCTTATTGTGAGCTTCGAAGAAGTGCCTTCCTTTCTATGATTAACATTCATGTCTGGGGACACAGAATACTTTCTGTGTCTATCCTCCAAGAGGAAGCTGGCTATGAAGTTTCCATTAGGGGTTCTCATGTCTCTGCCTATTTCCACGGCTACTCAGACTTCATGCCTGACTGACAGGGTGAGGATGAGATCATCTGGCAACATGATGTTTCCAGGCCTCGCTGATTATAAAGAGAGTGCAGTTCCTTTTGCCACAGAACGGACTCAGAAACTAGCTGGGTGTGGGCCTGCCGGAGGGTTTCAGGAGCCAACTGGCAGCATGGCTGAGTGGAGAGAGCATGGGCTTTCACATCAGACAGATGTGGATTTGAGTCCTACCTCTTTCACTTACTAGTTGACCTTGGGAAACTTACTTGATCTATTTGAGCCTCAGTTTCAACATATTGTAAGCTTGTCATTGTTGTGAAGACTAACAGCAATGAATGGATGGTGCCTGGCTCCATTACTGTGGTCTGTAAATGTGGTCATTAGTTGTTAGATCCAGTGTGAAAGCCAGACAGGATGAAGACTAGGGAAATGAAACACAGGTAAACATCATGTATTATTTACCATTTATTTTATATATGATTATCTAGATATATGCTACAGATTTGGATACCACCATGGATATATTTATGTCTGCCCTTGTCCTCCTCATCATTTAGGACAGATGGACCCTTTCATATTAATAAACATTCATTCATTCATTCATTTATCCAGTATTTACCAAGTTTCTACTGGATGCTGTTCTAGGGACTGAGCATATGAGAGGGACAAAAACACTGAGGCCCCTGCTTTGGTAGAGGAGTTGGCTTTGGTTGCAGCAGGGACTCTCCTTCCTTATATTATGTGTTAGGAAAGGCAAAGAATACTGGTATAGATGTGGTTACATTCATAATGAGAAGTTGAGAGACATTGTGTCTGATTGTTTTCTTCTGTTAATATGAAATGGGATGAGGTAAAAAACATTTGTGGGGTGGCAAGTAATGGATACTTAAAGGGAACAGAAAGTACAGTATGGTCTTTTCAGAGACTGGGGGGAAGTGAATTTACCAAGCAAATGTGAGAAGATTGCCCGGTGGTGCTTAGTGACCATTTGAGGCCAGTGGTCATAATTTTAAAAGAAGATGCTCCCTGACTTGGATGCACTAAACACTTTCATGGGTACATTACTTCAAGATCACTCTTTCCAAATATGTTCAAGGAGAAGGATTAAATGGGATAGCAAGTGTAAGAATGGGGAAAATAGCAAGGAGATTAGAGGGAGTATGCTTAACACAACCTCCAAATATGCAAAAACAGATATAGAGGCTCAGACTATGGAGGTCCAAAAACAGAAGACTTGAAATCGAGCCAGCTGGGAACTGAATCCTCCAGTTGTAGGATGAGGCAGAGACCAATGATTGAAAATCCCATTTCTCAATCGTGTCACTATAATGGTAAACTATAAATCAAAATAACTAGTAAAATTGCTCAGGAAGGGAGGCACCTGGGTGGCTCAGTCGGTTGAGCGTCCGACTTCGGCTCAGGTCATGATCTCACGGTTTGTGAGTTCGAGCCCCACGTCGGGCTCCGTGCTGACAGTTCAGAGCCTGGAGCCTGCTTCGGATTCTGTGTCTCTCTGTCTCTCAGCTCCTCCCCTGCTCATGCTCTGTCTCTCTCTGTCTCTCAAGGTGGATAAACATTATTTTTTTTTAATTGCTCAGGAAGGGGATCCAACAAAGTGTTTACAAATACTGGTTCATCTGTTATGGTGAAAATACTTGAGAAAATACTTTCAGACTGCTCTTCAAACAACTGATGAATTCCATAAAGTTGTGTCTGCACTGTGCCTTCATAAATGGAGTACAATTCAAATACAGAGAGAGGGATTTTCTGCCTAAGTTCTGAGTTTCATAAATAAAGCTTTTTCCATTAGGTTTTTAAAGATGTTTTTAATGATGATGCATTTGCACATTTATTTGTTTCTGCAACTTTCAGCCACCAATCTCTTACTAGCTTTTAGAAGATTCAGTATCTATTAGCCACAGATATGATCCCTACATTCAAAAATGTGTGTTCAATGGCTGCCAAAATTAATGAGGTATGTAACTTTGTATGTTCGTGTACATATACCCACTTGTGCACAAATATGTTTGTGTAAACATATACTGGACTTATCAGGGCATGTGCTTACACACTTCAGACATACACATACATACACTCCAAGAACATAAGCTATGAAATTTATCAGTTAATGTAATAGGCCACTGTGCTCATTGAAGAAACGGATTCTTGATTCTTTGAACCAAGGCCTGTGAAGATCCCTCACGGGGTAGATTTATATTTAACCATTTGTATGAGTACAAAGGAGAAAAGGGGGCATAGTGAAAAAAAGAAAAGCGAGAGAATGAAGCTTGAGTGTGGGCTCATGTGGAAAATGCTATGCTTTGGAATAAGAAAGCCCTACAATCTCTAACTAGTTGTGTGATCTTATCCAAGTTATTTAACCTCCTGATTCTTCTCTAAATGACTCCCCTGAATCTAACTCACAGACTAGTGTCAGAAACAAATATATATTTAATAGACATTAAGTACTTAGAATGACTAGTTTTGGTCCCTAGTAAGTGCCCAGGTGAGTGTTCTCACCTTTGCCTGATTCTTGGTCACCAGGTCATGTGCCTCTCTCCTTGAGTTTGGAAGGGTTCTGTTTGTGTTTTCCTGGATGCTTCTTCTGGGTCCAACCTGCTGCCGTTCCTAAGATTGGGGTCCTCCTTCACTGTTTGGTGGCATCTCCCTTGGCCACACTTCAATTCTGAACTTTGTTTGGGCAAGAGCCTTATTTCGTCTGCATGCTAATAAATTCCCCCATTTACCCAGCATATGTCCCATGAGACTGGCACTGTTGCAAAGATGTTCAGAATATATTTCTTAAGTTAAAAGAACAAGTTTCAAAACAGGATGCAAAATAATGATCCCATTTAAAAAATACAGAGGGTGGATGGAGAATGACCTTGAACTTGTACATTTTTGTTAGCTTTTATATAATTTTTAGAGGTTACTTTTAAAGGGAAAAGAATATCAATATGAAATGCACATTTTTTTTCCAGTAGAAGTGCAGTGCCCATTGGAGCAGAGTCATTTATCAATTGAAAATGAAAAGCATTTTTTTTGATCCAGAAAACATATTTAAAAAGGAAACGTTCTGTTTGTTTGTTTTATCTTTAAAAATAAGATAACTCAGAAGACATATCTTGGAACTAAGGACAGAGTTTCATACCTTGAAGTCATTTTTCAACTTCAAGTCAAACATTTTCCTCAGTGGTTGATAAAGAGCTGTCTCTATAAATATTCCTATGTCAAAGAACTTATCAAGGGACTAGGATATTGATATTTTGCCTAAGAGCCTCACTTACCTAAAAGAGGAACTCATTTTCTGCACCTTTTACGAGGAATTGCAGTTTTATGATTCTTGGGCATAAACTAGTTCACTCTATTGATGTGTTTTGCTTCATTTCCTCTGAAAGGGGAAATTGACCTGGGTGTGTGATGTGTGGAAAAGGGCGGGGCAGAGGGGAGTGTGCAGGGGACCATGGTTGCTGCTACTTGGCTGTTCTCCACAGCCTCAGTAATTTTCTTTCTTGAACAGCAGCTTGCTCGCGTCTGAGTGGGCACCATTCGTGCAAAAGCTTAGGTTTGAATTCTTTAATATGGGAACAGATTAAAAGGAAAGAAGTGACAGGAAGAGCCTTCAAGAAGTACAAGGAAGTATTTAAGACCCGTGCAAAGATTCCATGACATGAGCCCCTAGCAAAGAATTATAAGGAGTTCTCACACATTTTTTGTTTCTTTCAAAAGTACTTTATAAAATTTGGCCATAGAGATCATCCACCTAATTTTCGTTTTTCATTACTAGATTTTTTTTTTAATAATGAATGTGAAGAAGACTAGGTTGACCTTGATTCAAATCAGTGCAGTTTGGAGCATAAAAAACCCTACTTTGAGGAGCTAGGCTGAAATCTGGGGATGCAAAGGAAAATATGATCAGCACCTTTTCAGAATGTAAGTCCAAGAATGATTCCCCCACATTGTGGATGCCATGGAAGGAACACAGCATTGGTTTCAAACAGTCTATATTTTCTTTTTCTTTCTTTTTTTCTCCCTCTCTCTCTCCCTCTCTCTTCCTCCTTTTCTTTCTTTCTTTCTTTCTTTCTTTCTTTCTTTCTTTCTTTCTTTCTTTCTTTCTTTCTTTCTTTCTTTCTTTCTCTCTCTCTCTCTCTCTCTCTCTCTCTCTCTCTCTCTCTCTCTCTCTCTTTCTTTCTTTCTTTCTTTCTTTCTTTCTTTCTTTCTTTCTTTCTTTCTTTCTTTCCTTTGTGTATGCTTCCAGACTCAGCTTTACTAGTTACCTACTAGTTAGTTTTTCTTCTCCAACAGGTTGAGATCAGATCAACCCCAGTGCATTCCTGTGAATACTGCTGTTTCTACAACATCACTTGCAGTAGCCAGCTGAGAAGGACCACTCAACCAACACTTGTTACACCCTGTATCACAGGTGGCCTGATGGTAACAGGAGCATGCACTCTGGGATCTAATGCCCTGAGTTCAAACCTCAGTCCAGATGCTTACCTGATTTGTAATCCTGGGCACACCACTTTTCCTTTCTGTGCCTCAGTTTCCTCATCAGTAAAAAGGAGATAATAGTATTCATATTGTATATAAAGCGTCTGAAGTCCCTGTCTCAAAATAAGCACTGTGTGTGTATCTGCCTTCCTTGTTTTTAATAATTGTCAATTCTTTTTCAAAATCGAGTCTAAGTGGTTAGTCCATTCTTTTCTTTTTTTTTCCTTTTTGTAATACTCATAGTGGCTTCTACTTACCTCAAGTTTCTTTGATTTTACATTGTTTTGCATGTGTTTTTCCTATAGCCTAAGCACACATCTGTACATGGTTAAACCTTCACAGAAAAAAAAAAAAAAAAAAAAGGCAGGTGACAGGCTCAGTTAGCACTGAGCAGGGAGCCGTGCTGTGATCCAGTGCTCAGTTCATGGCTCCCCCCGGGCTAGCCACCATCCAGCTGTACATATGCCTCTGGGCACAAGCAAGACCTCCTGAGAAGCTGCGTATGAGTCAACACAAATCCTGCCACTGAGGGAGCATACCCAGCTTCTGGTAGCCAAGCAGCTTTCCTCCCCAGTAGAACCAAATATCTTTCTTCAGGCAGAAAGTATTTAACATATGCTTAAATCCCCTGCAGCAGTACTTAATAGATACTCAGCAAATGGCTATGAATAAGGAAGTCAGACAAATGACTATAAAATACTACTTTTATATTGCTAAACCAAGTTTATAGTTTTTTATTCTAAAATATTTTTATAGGGGCACCTGGAAGACTCAGTCAGTTAAGAGTCTGACTTCGGCTCAGGTCATGATCTTGCAGCTCGGGGGTTTGAGTCCCACGTTGGGCTCCTTGCTGACAGCTCAGATCCTGGAGCCTGCTTCAGATTCTGTGTCTCCCTCTCTCTCTGCCCCTCCCCCACTCACATTCTGTCTCTATCCCTCTCAAAAAATGAATAAACATTAAAAAAAATAAAAAATAAAATATTTTATATATTACATATAATTCAACTTATAAATGTTAAATAATATTATAAAAATTATAAATACTTTTAAAGTTACAAATTTTATATATAATTCCCAGTAATGAAAGGGTAGAAGGTAGGGAAGATGGGGGTAGAAATTTAGAGAAGGGAAGTAAAATAGTGGGAGCCCTTATTAGTCTTTACATAGCCTAAAGAAACCCTCCAAAGACATCTAGATTCTTTTGCAAAATAGGTTTAAGTGCGGGTCATAGCAGTATAGAATTCTTGAAAACCAATTGGTACCAGGTTCTGACACATACTTGCTTAGACAAGTCACTAGTAGGACTTTTGAGAAATAGATTAACTTACCTGTACCCCCGGTTCCTCATCTGTCATGTGGAGCAAATAATGTTTTCTCAGAGGGTTGTTGTAATGATTAAATGGATTAACATATACCAGCCACTTAGAACAGTGCTTGGCCTTATGTAACTCTGTTTGTTATTGCTTTATTATTCTAATACTCATCAGACATTACGTGAATATGTTATTTTTTTACATGAATATAGTCTCACTTCTGTCTTTACATAGTGATCATAAAGCATATGGAACGTTGTTTAGTGCATCTTTATTTTCATATATTTATAAATGCACTCTAATGGGAATATACTAGTGTTATTAGCATTAGTATAATTGTATTATATTGCTTCATATAAATTATACTTTGTTTTTTTTCCCCAAATTAAGGCAGGTTCATAAAATTTGGGGCAATGGAGAAGTCTGTGAAATAAAAATGTAAGCCCATTGGGTACCTGTTCTCTCTCCTCTCCTGCTGTAGAGTACTGCTGGAGTAACAGTACTTTCTTGAGTATTTTCAATAGAGTTTGAGGTTCAGGCAGGACAAGGTCTCTAAGGTCATGGAGTTTTATAAACACTGAACTGTAGGCCCCCGGGGCGCACACAGAATACACTTGGACATATTAAAAGTGTTGAAAAGTATTGTAAACAAACTGGCCTGCCTTTGTTGAACCATGAACAATGCTTACCTCCCATTAACATCCAACAGAACACATTTGGAAAATGTTGTATAAAGCTATAGTCAGCATGAAAGAGTGGAAAGTCCATGAACTTCTGGGTCAAAAGGGTCTGGCTTTGAATCTAAGCTCTGTCCTTTAGTGAATCTGTGTTAATTCTTTTACTTTCTGTTTCATTTTTAACATAATTCAGTTTTCTTGTCAGCAAAATAAGGACAATGTTATCCCCAAAGGTTCATTGTAAAAATTAAATACCAGATGAAAAGCATAAACATACGTCACAAATATTACCCCCCTTCTCTTCTCTCCAACGAATGGAAAGAAAGTTACATAGAGGTTTCTGACAGACATCAGGAATCCCTGGGGAAGTGTTTTGCAAATTGCTCATTGAAGAGAAATGTTTCTGGCTGTGGTTTAAAATCGGATATAAGATGCCTCAGTTTATGAGAATCCCTTTTCAGAGAAAATACTTCCAGGTTCTTGGTCTTGGCCTCATACTTCCTTCACCCCAAAATAATATACCTTATCTCTTCATTTTGTCACTTTCATGGCTTAAGATATAGCCAGTTGGGGTGCCACTTATCACATAATAAGCTCAAGTCATGTTAATTCTCACCTACCCAACCAATGACTATGTCCTTTTAACAGGGCACTGTGGCCTTATCAAATGCAGGCGTCCAGAGTAGCATTGTATTTTTCTTGAAATGCACACACAGTCAAATATTCTATTTACTTCAAATGTTCTGAATTCTTGGCTACTTATTCTACAGTTGAGAGCTCCGAGCCTGGTTTTCAAAATAAGCAAAACAAGAGAGATAAGGGGGAAAAGAGAGGTATGCATGATAAGTGGAGGACAGAGAAATCCCTTTGAATATCTGCATTTAAATGGAAAGGATGCCGAATTGGGGGAAGGACAGAAATGGATGAATATAGGCTCTAAGGGCTCAGATGAGCAATTTTCATTTAGAGTTTGTCATTCTTTATAAACAGCTTTGTAGTATTGCAATAAGTCATGCCTTTGTTGGAACAAAGCCAGTTCTTTTGTACAATGCTGGATAGCAGGCATTATGCCATGGTTTGATTTTGTTTGCTTGTTGTTTAGATTGTAGTTTCTACCATCAAATTTCCCTGGCCTTTATGATTTTATTTTTGATTTAAAAAATTTTAAAATACAGAGTAATTTCTCTGAAGTTCAGACTGGCTCATTTGGAATGTGTAGTGATTGGGGCATTGTCTGAACCAAGCTTCTAAGCAATTCTTTATTCATAGAGAGTTTTAGTCTAAAGAAGATTTGGAATAGGAAATATTTAAAATGCTGGAAGAAGTCAACTGCTTTCAAGCAACATTCAAGTTCCTCAGACGCTATTTAAATAATGCATGTAATTAAAAATTATTTTTATCTATTCATTAAAAGCAAGATTAAAGAAGGGTGTCAAATAGTCTTGACTTTGTTATCCTAGTTTGAATTAATATTTAGTTTAAAAATAGATGCTAATGGATCGACCTAGGCCATAACTGGGAGGGTTTGTACATTTGTGTGTGTGTGTGTGTGTGTGTGTGTGTGTGTGTGTGTGTGTGTGTGTTGTATGCTTTAAGGACAGAAAATAACAAAATGTGATGCTAAAAAAAAAGGAGGTAAGAGTACTGATGTAGAGATCACAATTATTGGGGTTTGAATCTGAGGTATTCTTCCTAAGGGTGTGATTTGAGCCAAGAGCTTTAGCAGGTGTTATTGGTACCTACCCAGGGCTCTCAGAGCCTTTTTTTCTGGTGATAGTGCCTATCCCCCAGCTGTGGGCACTCCCTAAGTGCTCATAACTCTGACTTTCTCTGGAGGATTACCCTTGAGTGATTGTAGCCAGGGTGCCTGGGAGTTATTACCATCCCCCCTCCCCCCCCCCCCCCCACACACACCCAGACTATCTGGGACAGTAGGTATTTAAGCCTCACTCCCTTGCCTCAAGACAGGACAGACTGCTTTCCTCTTTATCTTGCTCAGCTCCCCCTGGATTAGACTCCTTCTCCTTTCCTTTCTTGCTCCCTACATCCATTTTTAGTTTCCCTCCCTAAGCCATTTGCATGAGAAATGTGCCTCAGGCTCTGTGTCATCCAGGACTCACAGCCTAAGACAAGTGGCTTAACTTCGCTGTGTCTAGTTTCTCTCTCTGGAATAATATCCACAGAATGAGAAGCACGTGAAGTAAGTGTCTGGTACGACGTTGCTGCCTTTGCTGTTGTTTTTATTACTCCTTGAATTGGTAGCCGATAGGTTGAGATATTAAACTACTTTTTAAACTTAAATAACAAAGGGTAAATTCTTCATTTCAGAGCAGCCAACCTAAGAATACCCACCATGGGACATTTGCACATGTATTTTCTTTACCATTAACCATCATTAAATAACATTTGCATCCAAAACTTAGATTCACCAATATTTTTACATGGAGGAGTCCACTATAGTTTGTATCTACAAAAACTTATAGTCCAGTAAGGATATTAGAGAAATACATTACAAGGAAGGGTTAGAAGGCACACAAAAGGATCCAAGAAATATAAAAACACAATGTGTGTTCTTTCAAGAAAAGGAAAGCTACATTCAGATTGAGGCATGAAATAATCTTGAAGGAAGGAAGAATGGATGAATAGATGGATAGCTAATTGGCTGACCTTCTGGCTGGAATTTTTAATAATTTTAAATGAGGAATAATTTATATTCCACAATATAAATTTACCCATTTTAGGTAGACAATTCACTAATTTTAGTAAATTTATCATGTTGCCCAACTATTCTATCCATACAGTTTTAGAACATTTCCATTATCCCGATAGGATCCCTCCTACCCATTTACACTTAATCTCTATGCCCACCAGTAGCTCCAGGGAACCAGTAATGTTTCTGTCTTTATAGGTTGTCCTTTTCTAATGTTATACAAATGTGTTCACATAATATGTGGCCTTTTTACCTTTCTTTTTTATTTAATGTTTGAGATCCATTTATGTAGCATATGTCACTAATGTATTCTTTTTTCTTGCTACATAGTATTCCATTATGGCTATACTACATCATCTTTAACCATCCACTTGTTGGTGGACATTTGGATTGTTTCTATATTTTGGCTATTTGGGGTACAAATATTTGTGTAGAGAATAGATACATTTTAACAGTTGAATAGAGCTAGAAGTCAAGGAAATGCTGTGAAAAAGGAATGGAGATGAAAAATTTGTATTGTGTTTAAGAAAGAGTGATTACTTATTTAGCAGAAGCAAAGAGCATCATAGAGGCATAGAGAATAGAAAAAAAGGAAAAAATAGCACAGTTTGTCAGTATGTATCAAGAGAAATATATATCTTATGGTATGTTCTACCTAGAAAATATATCATGCTCAAGACATTTTGCAAAATGCTTGATCACATGCCCCTCTGGGAAAATAGCAATCAATTCTCATTAACATTTTAAAAATTCTGAAAAGTCCTGTAGGGAAGATAACAATTTTTTAAATATATTTTTAAAATATCTAAATTTTGTTTAATCTGGCATCACACACACACACACTTTAGAATCTATTTTTATTAATTAACTGTATTAATATTTCATGAATCTCAAGTCCTATGGATTCACTGTGGTTAATGCATATAAAATAGATACACAACAGATTCTCTATGAAGGCCAGGATAGTAATTATGGGGAAGAAAAAACTACTCTCTATAAAAGATAATGTGGACATTTCTAAAATTAACGTAGCTCTTTGATTCCTTACCATCTTTTAATTCATACTTCTGTTAAGGCAAATTGCATCCCAAATATTAAAATGGGAATACCACCACTCTAACCTATTCCTCCAAGTTTGTGTTTTACAAACTATTTGTCATATGCCATTATTGGATTAAGAAGTCATTTGTGTGCATTTTGAATGAAATAGAAAAAATATCAGAGTGCACTGCGTATGGTTAAGCTAAGTATTGTTTCACAAAACTTTTGTTTCAATTATGTGTGTGTTAGTGTATCTGTGTCTGTGTGTTGTCCCAATTTATGAACAGTGTGTTATAGTTAAGTAAAAAGTGAAAGTCATTGTTCTAAATCATGGTTTCTCAGAGTATAAGGAAAATATCATGATGATGCAAGATGCTTTTTGGTGATATATGGACATCATATTAGTAAGGAGGTATTTACACCCTTCCTAATCCTAGTTCAACCCTTTGATTTTAGAAATGAGACGATCTCTTTTTCGTACTGGTCTTTAACACACCAAAAGCAGTTTCTTATGTATCTTCTTTGTACAGAGATAACAGTCCTGAGATCAGACCTAAAACTCCAAAACAGTGTTGTTTTATTGTATTTGTATTTATAATTACCTCCTTATCACAAATGGTACTTATCTGCAATTTGATTGTGATATAATATTCCCTTGTAAGTAGCATTGTACGTGTAAATTATAAGTAGCATTTAAGTATAAATTAAGTGAAGTAATTAAAAAAATAACAATTGTGTAAGTGAAATAATGGATTTGGGTAAAGATATTAAGGTGTTTGTGAACAACTGAAATTTTGGAAACATTCTAAGCTTTACCTAAACTGATAATGTCTTTTACTTAGGAAATCTTCCATGATATATATTTTTAACGAGTTGTTTAATGTCTCTTTGGTGATCACATTCTGATACCTGGAAACCAATCATTCCATTTTAGACGCTACCCAAGCAAACAACAAGGAATGCTCTAGAACTTAAAGTTTGCTGGTGAAAGAGGCAGACATGGCTTTTATAGAATTTGTTTTTCTTCTTTCTTTGCCAAGGAATCTGTAGAAAGACTGCAGCCTGTCGTGAAAGGCCCATAGCTGTTTTCCACATCCCTATCTCATTAGATGAAATCAACTCAGTTGTCAATGCCAGGGTGTTTCGCTTAATCCGATATTCAGATCATTGAGAAGTTGCCATATGTACATAGACTACCAATTTTCAAATAATTAGAATGCAATAAAAATAGAACCAGTGCTCTCCTGATGGCTGTGTATAATTTAATCTCTTCTTGTTGAATCGCAATTGAATTCAGGGTCTGAAAGACTAATGAGAATATTAATTGGATTTGTATTATATATGTGCAAAGATACCACTTAATCAAGTTGCAATTTATTGGATGCCAGATAAGAGTTTGCTTGGGCTCTGAGTTTGTCTGCCACCTTCAAGAGGGTCCTGTCTCTTCTAAATTTGACACATCAAGTCAGTATCTTAATTCAGTCTTATGTGTCTGCTCTATGAGGAATCCAAACAACTGTGGCCCGCATCAGCTTCTTTTTCTAACTTCTCAAAAGGTCCTTATTCACACAACTTGTCCTGGGTCCCAGGATTTAATTGTTTTCCAATGTTCTGATTGTTTTTTGGGTCGATCTTAACAGCTAACAAGTCACTGAGGGCAAGCATTCAGTTCTACATATGACCCGAGGATCACTGGTGATTGATTAATTAATTGATTGATTGATTGATTCTTGCATTCAACAAATACTTTTCTAGGTTATTGCAGGGAATTTGCCCTTATGGGGAAGACCATGAAGGTTTGGGACAGAAGAACATTATGATATAGCTTATATTTTCGATAAGTTATTCTAGCTGATGGCTTCGTGGAGTAGGGGACAAAGGAGAAGCAGGAAACACAGTCTGGAGGCTTTTGTGATTACCAAGCTAAGATGTGATACTGGCATAAACCAGGGTGGTGGAAGTCACATGTGCTCGTCTTGTACTTTGTGATGTGCCTGGTATTTTTCTCTTTCCAATAAGTTTTTTAATAAGTATATGATAATATATTCCTATCTGCCATATACCTCCCCACTTTAAAACTCCTGACCTTCCAATAAATATAAAAAAGGCTTGTCTCTGCATATTTACAAAATAGTCTCAGAATTCGAGTTGGTGGGCAGGGAATTGGGATACATTTTATAGCTGCTGTGTTCAGCAGAATCATTCTTTTGCATCATATGCAGTTGAGTGCATTTTGATTTTCAATAGTTTTATTAGGTTGTTTTTTACATAGGCACAGGAAAAGAATGGAATTGATAGGACTGCAGAGGCTACAAATATCAACATCAGTATTTAGACAAAATCGAGTGACTAGATGCAGAATTGGGCAAGCTGCCTTTTACGACTAAAGAGAAATGTGGTGATCATTTTGTGATGTTGGTGGCCTCGTCCCCCAATAGTTCAGTTTTGAATGCCAGAAATAATTGTAAACTTGACTCTTTGAATGTCAAAGTAATGCTTTGTGAGATGCTTTCTTTAGCACAGGAAAATTCTAATCTGGACACATCCCCCAAATTCATTTTACAATATTGGGTGGATAATATCATGCCCACTTGACAGATGATGAATCCAAAACTCCAATAGAATACCTGACTTGGTCAAGGTCACACTATCCCAACACTCTCAAAATAAAACCTTGATGTCAATGGAGAGTGAATATTATGAGAGTCTCTTGTGTTCACTGCTGTATCCCCAGCACCTAGACTGGTGCTGGCTGAATAAACAGTTGAAGAAAAAAATGACTGACTGAGGGAATAAATGAAAGTCACAGAACCAAGATTATGATAAGACCTGACTTAAAATATTAAAAGGGGAACAACTTGATAAAGGTGTAGAAAATATGTGTATCCATAGCAGTGATAAACTAGAAACAATAACTGTTATTTTACTTCTTATTCTTTAATGTTTATGTATTTATTTTGAGAAAGAGAGAGAGCACATACATACATATGCGTGCACGCACACACACACACACACACACACACACACACACACACACATATACAGGATAAACATCTCAATGGGATTACTCCATAAGGAATTAAGTAATTATATACAAAAAGGGATAATTCAGGTGATTGTCAGCTGTAATTAAGATTCCCAGTGGGGATTCTCTTCCCTCAGGCATTATGTTAGTTTGCTAGATTGGCCACAACAAAGTACCACAGACTAGGTGGTTTACACAACAGATATTTATTGACTCACAGTCCTGGAGGCCAGACATCTGAAATTAAGGTGTATAAGGAGTTCTTTACCTCTGAGACTCTGAGGGACCATCTGTTTTATGCTTCTCACCTAGTTTCCAATAGCCTCCGATATTCCTTGCCTAGTAGTGGGTGTTCTTCCTGTGTCTTCACGACATTTTCCATCTATATGTGTCTATCTCTATGTCCAAATGTCCCCTACTTATAAGGACACAATCATGTTGGACTGTGACCCATCCCCATGACCTCATCTTAACTTAATCCTTAGCAAAGACTCTATTTTCAATAAGGTCACATTCACAAATACTGAGGGTTAGGACATCAACATATTTTGGGGGGCCCAATTTCAAATGGCATGTTCCTTTTGTTCTGTAATTCCAACTTGGACAGATATTTTTTCCCCTGGCACCATAGGATATCATGGTTTTGCATACTCCTCCCCCTTTCTTCTTGGTTGGTCTCCATCAGAGCTAAGGAGCCTCTACAGAGGTTGCAGGTGTCACTGGGAGAGATGGGGAGTGGTTGTGCTAACACTCCCTTGCTTCCTGAGGATGATGGTGGAGGGTTTCAGTGTGCTGTTAATATTGATTACTATTTTCCTGACATATCGTGTCATTCTAGTTGGGTTGAATGTAGCGGCACCACTCACACATGACAGGGGAAGGTCAACAGTCATAAAGTCCTGCTGTCTTCCCCCTCTCCCCTGCCCCCCCCCCCAACTGCCCCTGTGCCTAAAGAGGAGGCCTAAGTCCTCAACATTCTACAGAGTGGACAGAACAGAGTTTGAATCCCAACCATGTATTATTGTTCATTAAGTTGTGTTAGAGTTGCCTCCTCAAAGCCCCTTTTATCTACAAAATGAGAACAGCAACTGTGACTTCTCATAGGATTTTAGGAAGATTGGATGAACTCTTGTGTTTTGTTTGGACCTACCTGCCTTCACTAAAAGTATTAATAAATTGGAGTTGTGTTAACAAGTGTCATAACTATAAGCATGAACACTTGCATGATTTGAGTGTCCATTTGCTCATTCTGTCCCACTAGGCTAAATTCTATGACTTCAGGTTTCCTGTTTTATGTATCTGCCTATCACTGTGATCTAATGTGGCCAATGGCATTCAGTATGGGCTCGAAAAGTATATGTTGAACATAGACGCTCAGGTGTGTGACCTTCTAGGATGCAGCGACTGAAAATAAAAGGAACACTGGACTGGAAGTCAGAAGACTTGGATTATGATCATAGCTTTATCATGAGTCAGCTGGGAGAGTCCAAAGGGCCTGGGAAAAGTATTTTTCTTCTCATGATCGCAAATGTTTTCATATATAAAGTGAAAAGGCTCAATTAGAAATTCATAGACACAAATGAGATTCACGTGTTGGCATATCAAAATCAATGCATGCCTATTAATCATACTAGATCCTAGGATTTAAGCCAATGGGATCTAGACCATTCTAGACCAATAGGATCTGAATATTAACAGCAGGACTGAGATTAGTTTTCCTTTAGGAATTGCTCCAATTTTGAGTACAATGGGATTCAATGATCAAATTCTTTTACATTTTGGAATTCTATGAATCTAGATTGTCACATTCACTTTTTTTAAAGTTCCTTAAAAGTCATTTGTTAAAGGGAGTAAAAAAGTCAAATTAACCATCTTCATAGTGATTTTTAAGCAAGATCCCCTGTTTTCTAGAAAGCAAACACAAAAGGGACATCAAGTATAGACCCCAGCTGAGTGAGTTTGTTGGGGTCCATACATTTAGAACTCTTGCTGAAACATTTCAATATTAGGACTTTGGCTCCTAAGTTCTTCAGATGTCATGAACTTGTGCTTAGAGAGAATATATGTACTCACCAAATCATTCACAGCACTTCATACCTTGGAGATACTAGGTTCAGATCCAGGCCATTGCATTAAGCAGGTATCACAATAAAATGAGTAGCATGATTTTTTGTGGTTTCCCAGTGCATGTTAAAGCTAAGTTTACATTGTACTGTAGTCTATTCAATGTGAAATAGCATTATGGTTTTAAAACAATAGATATGCCTTCATTTAAAAATACTTCATTGCTGAAACATACCAATCATCATGTGAGCTTTTAGCAAATTGAAAGTTTTGTGCTGGAAGAGGATCCTGTGTCCATGCTGATGTCTGTTGACTGATAAAAATGGTGGCTGCTGAAGGTTGGGGTAGCTGTGGCAGTTTCTTAAAGTAAGACAACAATGAAGTTTGCCACATCTGCTGCTTCTGCCTTTCGTGAATGCTTTCTCTGCAGCATGCACAGCTGTGTGATAGCACTTTGTCTACACTAGAAATTCTTTCAGGATTGAGGTTGGTGCTCTCAAACCTGCCACTGCTTTATCAACCAAGTTTATGTAACATTCTAAGTCCTTTGTGGTCATTTCAACAATCTTCATAGCATGCTCGTGAGGAGTGTATTCCGTCTTTAGAAGCTACTTTCTTTGCTCATCCAGAGGAAGCAATTTGTCATCTGCTGAAGTTTTATCATGAGACTGCAGCAATTCAGGTATATCTTCAGGCTTCTCTTGCTGTTTTCACCACATCTGCAGCTGCTGCTTCCACTGAAGTCTGGAGCCCTTCAAAATTATCTATGAGGGTTGAAATTAACTTCTTCCGAATTCCTGTTAATGTTGATATTTGGACCTCTTTCCATGACTCATAAATGTTCTTACTGGCATCTAGAATGTTGAATCCTTTCCGGAAGATTTTCTTTCTTTTTTTAAAACTTTTTAATGCTTATTTATTTTTGAGAGAGAGAGAGAGAGAGAGCGAGAGAGCGAGCGCAAGTGGGGGAGGGGCGGAGAGAGAATGAGAGGGAGACACAGAATCTGACACAGGCTCCAGGCTCTGAGCTGTCAGCACAGAGCCCGCAAGATCATGACCTGGGGTGAAGTCGGAGGCCTCACTGACTGACCCACCCAGGTGCCCCCAGAAGAGTTTTGATTTACTTTGCCTGATCCATCAGAGGAATCACTCTCTATGGCAGCTATGGCCTTCTGAAATGTATTTCTTAAATAATAATACTTGAAAGTAGAAATTATTCTTTGATGCATGGGCTCCAGAATGGACGTTGTGTTACAGGCATGAAAACAACCTTAATCCCATGTACATCTCCATCAGAGCTCTTGGGTGACCAGGTGCATGGTCCATGGGCAGTCGTATTTTGAAAGGGATCTTTTTTTCTGAGCAGTAGGTCTCAACAGTGGGCTTAAAATATTCAGTAAGCCATGCTGTAAACAGATGTGCTGTCACCTAGGCTTTGTTGTTCCATTTATAAAGCACAAGGAGAATAGATTTAGCGTACACTCTCAAGGGCCCTAGGATTTTTGGAATGGTAAATGAACATTGGCTTCAATGGCATTAGCCCCTAACAAGAGAGTCAGCCTATCCTTTGAAGGTTTGAAGCCAGGCGTGGACTTCTCCGTAGCCATGGAAGTTGTAGATGGCATTTTTTTCCAATAGAAGGCTATTTCATATACACTGAAAATCTGATGTTTCATTTAGCCACCTTCATGAATGATCTTAGCTAGATCTTCTGGATAACTCTCTGCAGCTTCTACCATTCACACTTGGTGCTTCAGCTTCACTTTTATGTTATGGAGATGACTTCTTTCCTTAAACCCAACCTCTGCTAGCTCCCAACTTTTCTTCTGTAGTTCCCTCACCTCTCTCAGCCTTCACAGAATTAAAGAGAGTTAAGTTGTTGCCCCAGATTAGGCTTTGCTTTAAGGGAATGTTGTGGCTAATTTGATCTATCCAGACCACTAAAACTTCCTCCATATCAGCAATAAGTCTGTTTTGCTTCTTTTCATTTGTGTGCTCATTGAAGTAGCACTTTTAATTTCCTTCAAGTTTTCTTTTGCATCCACAACAGTGTGGCTAACTCTTTGGTGCAAGAGGCCCGGCTTTTCACCTGTCTTGGCCTCCCAACATGCCTCTTCACTAAATTTAATTGTTTCTAGCTTTTGAATTATAGTGAGAGACATGTGAGTCTTTCACTTGAACACTTAGAGGCCAATATAAATTATTAACTGGCTTAATTTCAATATTGTGTCTCAGGGAGGCTGGAGGAGAGGGAGATGGGAGAATGACCCCCTCAGTGCAGTAGAGCACAGACTATATTTATCAATTAAGTTCACTGTCTTCTATAGACACAGTTTGTAGTGACCGAAAACAATTAGAGTAGTAACATCAAAGATCACTGAAGGGGCACCTGGGTGGCTCAGACGATTAAGCATCCCACTTTGGCACAGGTCATGATCTCATGGGTGGGTTCGTGAGTTTGAGCCTCGGGTCGGGCTCTGTGCTGACACCATGGATCGGGCTCTGTGCTGACACCATGGATCCTGCTTCGGATTCTCTATCTTCCTTGCTCTCTGCCTCTCTATCACAAAAATAAACATTAAGAAAACAAGAAAACATTAAAAAAAAAAAGATCACTGAACACATATCACCATAACAGACATAGTAATGATGAAGAAGTTTGAAATATTGTGAGAATTCCCAAAATGTGATACAGAGACATGAAGTAAGCAAATGAAGTTTGAAAAACAGGGCCACAAGCTTTCAGTTTGTGAAAAAATGCAGTTATCTGTGAGGCACAATAAAATGACGTATGCCTGTATTTGAGGAAATATGATGATTTTCATTACAAATGAAGACATTATAATTCTGTGCTATTTTAAGTAAAGCCCATTAGGAGTCCCTAGTAATTGAATTTTTCCATTGTAGTAACCTTTTAGATATATGACCTTCTACATTGAAGTTGGAAGTGATTAGTACAAGTGTTCTCAATTTCCTCTTAGCTCTGTTGTCTTAAAGGATTCTAAATTAATTTGTTAAATGTCATATCCCAAAGGGAGAAATAAAGATTCTCCTTTTTGTGATTAGAATCCTAAACCCTTTCTAAAACTGTTGATTGTTAACTGAGACATGGTTTCCAAGAGTAGTTTCTCCTTCCTTGTTTTTCCTTTATTGGGTCCACAGTATTTTAATCTCTCACACGTGGCACTTCACAGCATCTAGATGGTTTTCACAAATCTTTTTTTAGTTTGATTTTCACAACACATCTGCTTCCTAGGACATATATTAATATGTAAAATAAATTTATGGGGGATTCTTTTTTCTTTTATTTGAGATTATTTATTTTGAGAAGGCGGGGCGGGGGGGCGGCAAAGAGAGGGAAAAAGGGCAGAGAGGAAAGACAGGAGAATTCCAAGCAGCCTCTGCACTGTCAGACCAGAGCCTGACATGGAGCTTGATCTCACAAATTGTGAGATCATGACCTGAGCTAAAATCTGGAGTCAGACGTGTAACCGAGACACCCAGGTGCTCCTAATATGTTAAAAAAAATTTTTTTTTTCAACGTTTTTTTTGTTTTTTTTTTTTATTTTTTATTTTTGGGACAGAGAGAGACAGAGCATGAATGGGGGAGGGGCAGAGAGAGAGGGAGACACAGAATCGGAAACAGGCTCCAGGCTCCAAGCCATCAGCCCAGAGCCTGACGCGGGGCTCGAACTCACGGACCGCGAGATCGTGACCTGGCTGAAGTCGGACGCTTAACCGACTGCGCCACCCAGGCGCCCCAAAAAAAAAAAAAATTTTTAATGAAAGATTCAATCAGGTAGAGAGGAATTAAGTGATTTCTCCAAGGTTATGTGAGACCTGTAAGCAAAACCTTAGTCTGTTCTTTTCTGCCTGTCATCTGTTTATTCTGCAAGAATTTATTGAGTACCTCCTGTCCTACCACATTCCAGAAACTGTGCTGTACATTTGGGATTCAGATGTGACTAGGACCTTGCCCATGGAGAGCTCCAGTCTTATGGAGACACACACATACACACATGTGCATGCAAATACACCCACACACATATACGTGCATACATGTACACAAACACACAGTATAGGAAGTGCAACGGTAGATGTATATACAAGGTATGCCTGTGGACTATGGAAACGAGTGATCAACTCCCCAGGGGGTTGGGGTTTAGTAAGAGAAAAAATTAGAGGAACTGTGGCAGCTTCAGATTCCATTATAGGTGGTGCTTGGGAGCTCTGCAGTTTGCATGGAAATAGATATTACATTGTTTGTCTTAAATATATCAGGAAAGAATTTATGTAAGATCAAGGAAATGTCAATTATCCATATTTTAGCATACACAGAATATGATGATGCCAGTAGGCATCCTTTGTTTCTGTCACTGTCACTGTCTAAAGATGACTCTCAGATTCCTGGCCTGAGTGACTGCTTGGACAGAAATGGCTTTCACTGAGATAGGGTAATACAGACTTTCTATGGGAGATAATTCAGCAGTGGTCTCTCCATTACACAATATTGCCTCCACCCAACATGCTTTCCATTAGTAACAATCCACAACAGAAAAAGGACTGAAGTAGTTAGATCTATAAATGGACTAATTAGGCAGGTGCTTGAGGTATAGTGGGTAGACACTTATGGAGGGTAGACACCGATGGAGTCAGAGGGACTATGGGGACCATGTGCTTCTCAGTTGAGTTTGAACTAATGGGAAAAATTTTTATTCAATTATCCTTTCCAACTTTTGATGTACTATCAGTAGTAATTAAGAATAACAATAAATAGTGGCAACAGTATTATCAACAAAGCGGCACCTTAAGAATCTGCCTGTATTGTCCTTGGCAATGAAATGAGATGCTGTAGTCTAGTCATGTCATTCCTAAGGGTGTTGCCGCTAAAATGCTTCATTTAAGCGAAGGCGATACCATTAGGAAAATATAGAAGTGAGATTTCTTAGTCTTAGAATAACTGCTATAGATAATTGACAACTGACTTTAAAGGAAAAAATCAGAGAATCTTAGAACTTCATTAGCATATATGCCTTTCATCATCCTAACAGCACACAAGAAGGGTCTGAATAAAATATTTATATGTACAAATTGCCTAGTAAAATAATGGCATTAAAGTGAAATACAGTGAGCACAGCATCATGGCTTATGGAGGTATGAATTGTTGAGCTGAATTAAACAAGAATAGTCTGCCTTAATTCTTCTTCTTCTTTCCTTGGTTTAGCCATCTTTTTAGTGAAGTACATTTATTTCTTTAACTGTTCTACAAGATGGAGATATTTGAAATGACTGGAAAAAGAAGTTCAGAGTTCATATTCAAGAGCTGGCAAAATGTAATGATAAAGCACGTCAGGCCTAGGGTTTGCTGCTCAGTTTCTTGATCTGTAAAGTGGGGATAATAAGCCTTCTGCCTAATAGGTTGCCATGGTGACATACTTGCATGATATCTGACTCACAAAAAGCACTCAGTAAATATCAGCTATTATCGTCAGTTAGCGTTGTTTTACAGATGACTAAATAATAATAGCCAACTCTAATGTAGTATTTATAATATGCCAAATGCTATTCTCAGTGCTTTTCATGTAGTAGCTTATTTGCTTTTCCAGCAACCCTATGCAGTGGGCACCACTACTATCCCGAATATAGGTGATGAAACAGTGGTACAGAGGTTAAGAAAAATGTCCAAAAAATACCTACCTGAGAATGGAGCCCAGTGGTCTGTCTTTGAGACTATGTGCCTGACCATCATGTGATAACCTCCTCAAGATAAATTGCCAGTAATGCAGTTATCACAAATAATAATGCTATTTGACCAAAAAGAGGTATTCTTCATATTCTGCCATTTCCAGATAATGATGGTTCTCTTAAAAAAAACAGCAAAATAAGTCAAATATATGGGGTGCTGATGGAGAAAGACCATACACACTCTTTGTGAGTGCTTCTAATAATTTTACCTCTTTGCCTTGCCCTATCCTGAGAGCTTTTCATGATTGCTAATGATTTCCCCGTCTGGAGAAATTATTGCCAGACTACTTGATAATTCTTTTCCTTTCCTGTTTTCACCAGTAGTTTTGGTTCTGTTTTCTTTCATTGTGAGCCTTTTAGCAACCTGCTGCTTTGTTTACAGAAAGGTTTTATTTCTCCTGTTGATCCCAGCCTTCTAAAGATGCTGTTCGAAGCACCATGCAGTGATTATGAGGCCAAGACCACTGCCCTGTTTATCCCTCCTCCCGCAGGCTGGTAACCAAACAGGAAGTCCCCCTCTAGGCCTCTCCTTTTGGCCCCATCAATCCTTTGGACAATGCTAGTCTAGTTGCTTCCAAGAAGTCTTTATGAGCACTGACACCCTAAGAGTCATAAGTAACACAGGTGCAAAACGCAGATGAACACAGGTTGCATGAGCCATGCCACAGTCCAGAAATTGAACATCTCAAAGCATGAATCGGTTCTTTTGACTACCACAGCTTCTGCTTCGTCCAGATGGTAAGCTCGATATTTAGAAACGAGAGGCATTTTGTTTTCCTGTCCGATTGTCTCCATTCCACCCAGAAAGACAGGAGTAAAATAGATGCTCATCAAAATATCTCCAATTCATCAGCTCTATCAAAGCCAGGAGGAAGTGTTCTGCCCTGAATATACCAGACTAAATATTCTGAGTCTGTAGTGTCTGACCATGACCTGACACTGTTGCAGAAAGATAAACAGGCAAACAAGTAAACTTTTGGTTAGTGATCCCATGGAAGAACCTCCTGTATGCCTCAGATTTTATACATCAAAATCAGATGGCCAGATTAAAACACTGATCCTCAAGCCGTATTCCTGAGAAGTGCTAGTATTTCAAGCTGAATCAACATGCTTCTCTCCACCCTAAATTAAATAATGCAGCCATTCCTCATTTGTCAGGGGAAAAATATATGGATAGAACTTTTGCAACTTTAAGCTTTCTTCTACGGTCTATCCTTAAATTACTGGTGTCTGCTGGAAGGTTCTGGAGGGAGATAAACTGAATGGGCAAGTAGCAAACATCTATCAATGCAGAAACTAAAAAAGACTAGCTGATCATATTTTGATCTTTGGATTTCTTCATGCATATAAATGATGATTGAATGTGAAATATTCCTCCCTTCTGCAATTAAAACTGACCTTGTCCATTGGATAGAAGGAATGCCATACTGTTAATGCCATAGTTTCTAGGTGCTCTGGTGTCTGAGCATTCTTGAGCTGCTATCCTTCCCTTAGCAAAAAGCCACCTCTCAGGCCTGTGAGTATGAGTGTGCACATCAGTGATGCCTGTGGTTCCTGAAGAATTGCTATGTCATGGGAGATGAGAGAGGACCCATCATCTGGGCCCTCAGAACTTCCTCAACTAAAACAGCTGTACTTTTCATCCTTTGCATGGTTGGCCTTTTGCATTTCCATGTTAAGTGCTAATTTGATTTTTTTCTTTAAATGAGTGGCTCAATTAGTTAAGTGTCTGACTTTAGCTCAGGTTGTGATCTCATAGATCGTGAGTTTGAGCCCTGCCTCAGGCTCACTGCTGTCAGCATGGAGCCCTCTTTGAATCTTCTGTCCCCCTCTCTCTGCCCCTCCCCTGCTCACACTGTCTTTTTAAAAAATAAACATTTTTAAAAACCTATTACTACAAAATGTTGAGAACCACTGCCCTAGCCAGTGTGTAAGATAACCCAGAGCTTGAAAAGTCTTTGTGCCAATGAAACTTGCTGGTGGCCAAACTATTTACCAGAGTATGACAAGTTACCACCCACATCCCACCCCAACACACCTGACTTAATTGTCAAGTGAGGTGCTCAACACGATAAACTCAGATGAGCTTTGCTTAAAAATGGGAGAGTAACAGGGTAGAACTAAGGCAAGTTCCATTTAGGATCTCTTGCCAAACTATTTCTCTTTAGGTCATGTCCAAAACCAAGGACAATTACAGAAGTCATGCAGATGTTGGGGACGGTGCCTCATTTGAGCTCTGACTCCCAGGGTCCCAGTTCTTTTCATGTAGCCTCAATCTTTTTTTTTCCTCCCCCAAATTTGGAGGGTCTATTTTCTCTTTCCTCCTTACAAATTTCTAACTTCGTGCATGTGAGTCTTGGTTGTCATGGCAGTATTCACCCAGGCCACTCTAAAAAGGGAATGGGAATGAAAGAGGCGGTGAAAACCTTATAGATGGATTCCTTGGATTTACTCCGTAGAAGCAGTCCCTGTGGCCCTTATTTGTGATAGCAGTCAATCACCAAACCCTGTCTGTTGGGTGTCCCAATTATCTTTTGATACAATATATCATCTCTATGCCTTCTATCACTAGAAAAGCATGTTTCACTTGGATCATTAACCTTCTAAGATGTTTCCTTATCTTCTTTTAGCTTTTCAGCCTTTCTTCCTCATCATACACAGGTTGTGATTATATCACTGTCCTTTATAAAACCACAGCTGGGGTCCTTAACAGGGCAGACAAGGCCCTGGTTCATTGTTGTGATTCTACCTCTTGATATACGATCTTGTAAACTGTATTTTCCAACCAAAACGAAGCACTTGTAGATCCCTAATCAAGACCGACTCTACCTGTACATGGCATGCACAGATGCTATTTCTCCTTCCTGATAGACATGCCTCACAACTCACCACACCACCCCCACTAGTTTCTTAGGTCAGTCTTCCTCATTTTCCATATCTTAGTTTTAACCATGACTTTTGTCCAGGAAGCCCTCCCTCACTATCAATCCAAAGACTGGACTGGATATCCTCCTATGGCTCCCAAACCATCTCTGTCATGACCATGAATACATTGGATTTTAACTGCCTTTCCTATTTAAACTCCCCAATGAGGCTATAAAGCCCTTGAGGGCATGGACTGTTATATCTTGTGCATTCACTTCTCTCCTGCCTGCCCATCCCCACCTTAGGCCTAAACATTGCCTGATACAAAATGTGTGTTCAGAAAGTATTGGTGAATGAATTGCCCCTTAGTTCAAATATCTCACGACCTTTTCAAAGACCACATGTAAAAGAAGTATTCTTCTTCTCCTTGAGTGAAGCAGTGACTAATACATGTCTATAACTTCCTGTTCTCCCCTACCTCCCTCAAGACAAAGTCAGGCTCATTAATTTAGAACCCTGCCAGTGATCTGTGTCTTCCAAAGGAACATTAATGGCTAATTAGTGAAAGAAAGCAGTAGTATTGGTGTTAAAATGAGAAAATATTAGAATGGGGAATGGCATCCCTATACAACATTCATAAACGTTGAGAGCACTCTGTTTCACTTGGTCCCATTAAAAGATCAGTAAAACCTGTTTATGTGCAGCCAGAGACTCTGTTTTCATCTAAAAACATGATGCAGATAGTCATTTCAAAATACACACTGAGACTTGAATATTTATTCAGTTAGTTTAAGAAAATTCTGCTGTTGAAATTCCAGAAAATGTAAATGTAGAAAGATTGATACACGGAAAGCCCAATTCATTAAAAGTGACCTTTTAGAATGGGTTGCAAAACTTAGCTGCAGGATTGTTATGTTGTATACAGGATAGATGGTATAAAAATAACTCCAGAAGAGATTTTTTTAAATTCACCTTTTCCATTCAGGACTTGAGATTAGTCAAACATAAGGTTATGACATTATCCTCATAAGAGAATGAAAAGGCAGCTTAATGCACTCTTCAATGAAAAACAAATTCAATTAAAAGAACATATAAAACAGTAGGAAACTGCCATGATGAATATTATCCCAGCTAGGCAAATTCAATAATACAAATTTTTTGAGTCAGTCACACTTGGGGAAAAAAAAAAACAACTAAACTTGAAGCAGTATCCATAATGTTCGTCATCGCTGAACTAGTCCTTCTGCCTGTGTCGTTTCATTGAATGTCAAAACTAGCCTGCATTGTAGTCACTGTCACCCCCACTTTACAGATAAGGAAAGTCACTATGTGACTTGCCCAGTATCTCATGGATAGTAAGTGCTAGGGCTGGGACTCAAAGTCCATCCTGGCTGACTCCAGATCATCCAGTGGTCAATAGTGCATTATACCCCTTTCTGCCAACAGGAGCCTGTTGCCACAGGGTCATTTTGTGTTGTCTTCAATCTTTTTTAAACTTAGTTTGCTTGGCATTTTGTATTTAAGTAATAATTTGTTACTTTAAGTCAGATGCTGGGCCTCAATAAAAACATCATTATATGAAAATGAAAGCATAATAATTTGTATTATTAAATCCACTGGCATAGGAAAAACGATGCCTTAACCATGCACAGCAAGCTTTGGGAAGTAGTGTGTTCATTTCCCTAAAAGTATACCTGAGCTCAAATTCATCAGTACAAGAGCTGACACCACAGACATCATCATTATGGACTCCTAACATTCAGAAAGACTTGTGTTCTCACTCTGCTACTTGATATCTCTGTGACGTTAGGGGAGTAGCTAAATACATTTAAACCCATATTTCTCATCTGTGAAATGGGACTAATAATGCCTATCTCCTTGGATTATTGACAAGACTAAATGAGATAATATACATAAATCGCTAGTATAGTGGAAATGAGTAAGTGCTCAAGAAATTTTGACAATTATTATTACAGTCTCACTGAATTAATCCCTGAATAATTATTTATGGGAATTACCGTAATCACAGATAAATTATCTTATTATGTAGGAAATTTATAGAACTCCTTAGCCCTTTCAAACATAGAATTGTTTCCAGCAGCACCTGGGTGGCTCAGTTGGTTGAACATCCAACTCTTGATCTCAGTTCAGGTCATGATCTCACCGTTTCATGAGTTTGAGCCCCGCATTGGGCTCTGAACTGGTGATGTGCAGCCTGCTTGGGATTCTCTCTCTCTCTCTCTCTCTCTCTCTCTCTCTCTCTCTCTGCCCCTCCCCCACTCATGCTCACTCTCTCTCTCTCTCTCTCTCTCTCGTATAATAAATCAGTAAACTTAAAAAAAAATCTTCTAACATGTAATTGTTTCTTTACTGTTCCAGGTAACATAAAAATTGACAGTTTATTCCATGAGTTCAAAAGTCAGAAATAAACAGTGTGCATTTAACTGCATTCCGTGTATCAAACAGGAGACGACGGCTGACTTTTAATTTGGAGCACCAAGTTCTGATTTGTGAAGCTTATTTTTGATTGTGCTTTTATCTCTTCGCCTTCAAGGTCAATACCTTCACTCAAAATAAGCTGACTACAAATTTGACCATAGCAAGCAAAATTGGTTTGTCTGTCGCTATTATTCCAGGCTCTTGCCATTCTTGCCGGGCTTTTACGCCTGCAGCCCAGTAAATGGTTTTCACGCTCCCAACTCCACTCAACAAAATCCATCCTCCCCATTGTGGTCAGAGTGATCTTTGTAGATTGCAAGTCTGATCATGAAATGTTTCTTGCTTAACATTCTCTAATGGTACTTCATACATAACATAACAAGGCCCTTCATGGCCTGGCTCCTCTTAGCCAATCATCTTATGCCTCACTCCCCTCTCTTGTTGCTCCTTGTGCAAACACACTCAGATACATAGCAAGCAGTTTCCCATTTCCCTGCTGTTCCTTTTGCTGGTCTTTCTCTTTCCCTCCCCTCTTTCATTGGTGATTTCCAGGTCCTCTCTTAAGAGTCACCTCAAATGTTACATCTCTGTGATCCTTTTCTGGTCCTGTAGACTCAGGCCAGGTGCAGTCAAGTGTTTCTTCCCTGCGTACTCCGTAATATCTTGTGTCTATTTTATTCTAGCTCTAATGTATTCCTTGTACAACTTTGATGTCGCTCATTGTGTGTCAGGCACTATTCTAAGCACTTTACAAATATTAACTCCTTTAATCTTCAGGACCACTCTGCTCAGTGGGTGTAGTGTTTTTATCTTCATGTTACACATGAAGAAACTCATGCACAGAGAGATTAAGTAATATTGCTAATATGTGGTAGAGCCAGCGTTCAGATTCAGCAGTGAGCTGCCTGCATATACGTGCTTAGCATATGCACTGTGTTCTTAGCCATTTTGCTAACCAGCTGTGTCCCACGCTAGTTTTGGGAGGAATCTTTCCGGTTCTTATTTCAGTGTGTCTTTTTCCTATCAAGCGCATACTTGCCATATGTAGGTGTTGTATATTTGGAAGTAGTTGAATACATTCATCATTCAGTGCTATCCCTACATCATTCCATTGGTTTTTCAGGCCTTTGAAATTATTGTCTCCTTGGATCACAAGGCTTCCATTTATTTTGTGGAATGCTGGGTATCAGAACAGATCTTCTAAAACCCCCCACTTAGCCACTCATGCTCGTCATCCATTCTGAGTTTCCACAATTGTTCCTATGGCAGAGAAAGCAAAAAAAAAAAAAAAAGCTCCTTACCCTTAGTACCCCCTTGTCATTGGAGCTGAGTAGTTGCTCAAAAAAAGTCATAGAATTCTAGGATTTGGCCAGCTAGATGAAGGCCCAGGAGCTTATTCTTTTCACTTGATTAATCCCCAAGAAGATGACTCAAGCTAAGCAACCTAGAACAGAAGCAGCATGATGAGAGTTAAGAGCATGTGTCTTACAATAAGACTTGTGTTCTCATAGAGCCTTTGCCACTGACAAGCTGGGTGAACTTGTGCACATTCTTTAGCTCTAAATCTTAATTTTCTCTTCTGAAATACATAGATTTGTTTTTTAGGAACTTTTTCCATTTCTTCCAGATTTCCTGATTTGTTGGCATATGATTGTTCATAATATTCTCTTATTGTTGTTTGTATTTCTGAGGTGTTGGTTGTGATCTATCCTCTTTCATTTGTGAATTTACTTATTTGAGTCCTTTCCTTTTTCTTTTTGATCCAAATGACTAGGGTTTTTAAATTTTATTAATTCTTTCAAAGAGCCAGCTCCTGGTTTCTATGCTAAGTGAAATAAGTCAGTCAGAGAAAGACAAATACATGATTTCATTCATATGTGGAATTTAAAAAAACAAAACAAATGAACATGGGGAAGGGAAGCAAACATAAGGCAAAACCAGAGAAGAGACAAACCATAAGAGTTTCTTAAATACAGAGGAAAAACTGAGGGTTGCTGCCAGAGTATTAGGTATGGGGGATGGGCTAAATGGGGGATGGGCATTATTAAGGAGGGTGCTTGTTGGGATGAGCACTGGGTGTTACATGTAAGTGATGAATCACTAAACTCCATTCCTGAAATCATTATTACACTATATTGTAACTAACTTGGGTTTAGATTTTTAAAAAATGAAGACAAATAAAAACAATAAAGTAAAATAAAAAGAAATACATAGATAATGTATCTGCCACACCAAAGTGTTTGCTAAAATTTAATAAAATATTATATCTCTACCTTAGTTCTACCCAGCAAATAGTAAACACTCAAGGGATAATGACATGTTATATCAACTAGAAATGTCACATGGACAGAATACTTATGTCACCATGACACAAGCATATCACCAAGACATGCTACCCTTATAGTTAAACTCCATGAAAACCTGGATCCTAATCAGAAGCTATTTGATGGAAGCCATGGAAACCAGAGAAGGGGCAGGTATTTCAGCCTTGATTATGAGCGGCATCAGGAAATGTTTTGTTATTTTTTCAATCATTCACTAAACAGATGTTAATTAGACACCTACTATGGGTCAACCACTATACTAGGTGCAGAGGATACACTAGTTAAAGAGAAGGGTAGAGTCCCTGCCCTCAACTTGCTCACAGTCTTATAGGAGATATAGATAAGACACAAGTGAACAAGCAGATCAATGTGAGATAACAGCTTTGACACATGCTACAAACAAAATTAACTTAGGGCACTGATGGAGAATAACTGGGTAAGGTTGAAGGGCTGGCTTAGCTGGATTTCCCGGATGCATATCCTGAGATGAGATTTTGTGTCAGTGTGATTTATTAGAGCATGTTCCCAGGGAAAAATGGTAGGAAAGTGGGAATAGGGCAAGCAAAGGAAGGAGGGCACGCAAGAATGCAATATCAAGCAAAGACTCTCAGAGGACAACTTTGGCTCAGTCCTGCAGGAGAGCTCCGAGGGAATTGTATTTCAGCTGCAGAGTTGGGCCCATCATCCACTGAGGGAGCTGGAGCATTTTTACTCTTCACCCACCAGACTTTGGTTAGGGTTGCATTCCAGGGCAGAGAGAAATAGAAATCAATAGACACTTCTAGCTCTCCAAGTGGTCACTGAAATTCATCTGCTGACAAAGATACACAGAGCTGACTGTTGGGAGTGAAAGCTCAGTGACAGTTCATGTTCATGAAGACACAAGCGTGGCCCAAAATGACATGGGCAGAGTACCAGAAGCACCTACTATGGGGATTGTCAGCTGGCGAGGTGATGCTAACCAAGGCCTGAATGATGAGAAGCATCCAGCCTTGTGAAGAAGAGGGAAGCATTTTCCAGAAGAAGGAACTGTTTGTAGGAAGGCATCAAGATAAGAAGAAGCATAGTGGCATAGTGTGTGTAAGGAATTTGAAGGATCTGTATATTGGCAGTGTCACAAGTGAGATGAAGAATGTTATAAGACTAAGGAAGTATGCAGGGGTTTGAAATTTGTAGGCAACATGGAAGAGCTAGGATTTATTCTGACTGCATCAAGTTTCCATCTGAAGGTTTCCAGCCTTGGAGAGACATTATGTTATTCAGGATTTAGAGAAACCTCGCTGACCGTTATATGGAGTATAGATTAGAGCAGGGGAAGAAGAGCAGGAATAGAGCTAGCATTCTGCACTTTATTGTTGTAGTCAAGGTGTGGGGAAGAGTAGCATCAACCAGGGTGGAGAATAGCAAAACCTGGAAGAGGTAGATGGAGATAGCATTCATTGTAGAGGTAAATCCAGGAACTCTTGCTGATGAGTTGGGTGTGTGGGTGAAAGAATGGAAGTAGGTGAACATAAGGCTCAGTGTTTCTGGGTATAATAACTGGGAAGGTGTGGTGGACATTTACCGATAGCAATGCAAGACAGATGGGGATAATGCTAAATGTCCAATCATCGAGATGACATTCCCTTGGAAGAAATGAAAGCAAGAGTTTTGTTTTGTTTGTGTTTGTTTGTTTGTCAGACAGAACCAGGGCAGTCAACACCCGGGGTTGTCACCCGATAGAAGTTGCAAAGAACTGAGGCTGAAGTATAAAAAGACCAAATCCCTTATGTGTTTACATCGGTCTTTCCCCTACCTGTCTGTAAGATCCTTAACATAATGGACCGCTTTCTTCTTTTCTATATCTATCATGCTCAAAATGGGCCTACTATGTAATAAGATCTGAACACGTGTTTATTGAAATAACAAGAGTTCCAACATCAAAACTTGCAGCCGGAGGCAGAAAATGAGATGAAGAGTGGAGAGGGGTAGAGGATTAGAGGTGGGATTAAATGGTATTAGAATTTGAGATTGCCATCAACCTATCTGTCACTAGACTTTAAACCAGGAAACTGAAGGCGTTTTTTATTTTCCAGCCATGTGTATTTACACTCATGTAGACCAACAGAGCATCTATAAAATGTATATAGACCCACTGTGTTTGACCCTATGAACTAAATGAGTCTTCTCAATGCCTGTACCATTAGCTCTGATGACAGGCATTTAGCGGTGCGGTGGTAATTACCTTAAGGCAGGAGTCAAAATGCAGTTAATTCATGAGTTTTGGAGTCTAACAGTTCTGGATTCAAATCTTGGCTTAACTGCTAAACTGAGTGTGATTTGGGAGGTTACTTAAACCCAGTGAGCTGTAGTTCCATCATTACTAAAGTAAGAACAATAGTATCTCCCTCAGGGCTGGATAAATGTTACCATCCATGTTAAAGCATCGCGATAGTAGGAGCTCAAAAATTACTTGCTATTACTGTTATGATCATTGTAAGTGTCATTAATGGTTCAGTGTATCACTGAATGAATGTCCTGAATGAATGTAACTAAAGAATAAATAACACTCTTTTTTTTTCCTTTGGTTTTAAATGTCTATTAGGATAAAAACCAACTAATTGTGTTTAGAGGTTTTTAAGCGAAGCTAAGTCAGACTATATTTTGGAAGCACATTGAAAATTCTACAGCTTTAGGCAAATATAGGGATGTTTCATTATTATCACGCATCTGGTAGGCTGAAAGCATTCCAGTAGAAGAGGGATATGTCTTAGGTTTAAAATAAAGAGAGGCAGATAACATTGGCAAGAAGCAATTACAAGGTGAAGGACATGTTGCCAGGTTTTTGTTTTGTTTTGTTTTGTTTTGCATTTCTTAGGTAATTCAAAACAGATCAAAATACAGAAGCATTGAAACACTTTCAAATTCACAATCGACAGTATGAGAAAAGTAAAGGCATCAAGAATTATAGAAACTGTATCAATTGTCTTAAAGAAATAGGAAGAAAGTGATAGTTAATAGCTTCAGAATTTAATTTATGTCTCTTCCCCAAAACTTCCATGCTTCTGGATCACGGGTCTGGATAATGTTGCCAAATGTGATGAGCTGGTTAGTGGATCTCCAATTAAAGAAATGCTCAGGCTGATATATTATTCTTGTTTATTTCCCTCTCCCTCTCTCTCTCTTTTTTTCTTTTTCCTTTTTTTTTTTTTTTTTTGTTCCTTTTTGCTGAGGTGAGTCTGCATTTTCTTAGAACCTGCAGTCTGCAGTGTCTGTTTCAGGAATTACTAACTCAGTCAATGAATATTTATTTAGCATCTATTTTATAGTAGATAGTGCCTGAAAGTTATAAGGAAAACTCAAGACTGAGCTCTATTCATCCCATATTTACCAACAGTGAATTTTTGTCTCACATCTGCCTAAGCCTGTAATGTGAACATCAATAAATCACCCAATGGGACAGTCCTAAATATGGTCATATGTGGCGTGGGGCTAGAACTCCCATCTCTACTATTTCATGGCCCCTCCAAAGCTAACATTAAATGACAGAAGAGAAAGTGTTTTGAAATGCTACAATTATGCTTGGGAAGTTGTGTTGTTACCATTGCCATATAATTGAAAAAGAAAACATTTGATTCTGGACAAAGTAATTCAAGGCTGATCGATAAAGCAAGACTTGGTGAGAGCCAAGAAACATAAGAGCAATTTGTTAGCTTGAACAGTTCCCCAAACCCTCCATTGACTATTCAACTCTTTCTGATGACTGTAACTGACAGTGGTTTAGATGAGTGGTTCTTCAATTTGAGTGTGCATGACAGTCATGAGGAAGGAATGAGGGAGGCATGAAGTCATGTGAGAGAGAGAGAGAGAGAGAGAGAGAGAGAGAGAAGGGAAGGAAGGAAGGAAGGAAGGAAGGAAGGAAGGAAGGAAGGAAAGGAAGAAAGAAAGAAAGAAAGAAAGAAAGAAAGAAAGAAAGAAAGAAAGAAAGAAAGAAAGAAAGAAAGAAAGAAAGAAAGAAAGAAAGAAAGAAGGAAGAGAGAGGTCAGGAAGGAGGGAGGCAGGGAAAAAGGGAGGGAGGAAGAGTGGGAGAAAGAAAGAAAGAAAGAAAGAAAGAAAAGAATGAATTCTAGCCCTAAGCTCCATATACCTGTAAGTATTTACTTTCTAAGAGGTGTCTTATATCTAACATACCCAAGATGGAGTGTTTTCCACCCACAAACGTGTTCTTCTGGTCTTTCCCACCGCAGTTGACAACACACTCTCAACACAAGGGCTCAAGTCAAACACTTTGGAGTTTATCTCAGCACCCACACCCAAGCCATTTATTCATTTATTCAACAAATGTTTACTTATTTAGCATCCGCTGTATGTCAGGGACAGTTCTAGATATTGGGGGATAGAGCAGTGACCAAAAGTAAGCTTGCAATGCTCAAAGAACTTAAATTCTGATATGTAAAATATAAAACACCAAGTAAATAAATAAGTATATAGTATATAGCATATACTGTAACCAAAATATGAGCATTTCACACCATCTTCATTGCCACTACCCCAATATCGGCCATCACCCTCCATCTGGTCTACTGAAATGGACTCATTACTAGTCCTCCTGCTTCTGCTGTCCCCCAAGCAGTCTATTATCCACACAGTTTTTAGTTGATTTTTTAAGGTATTTATCAGATTATGGCATTGTCCTACCTTAAACCTCTTGGTGACTTTCCTTTGCATTTAGTGTTATATCCAGATTCCATAATTAGCAGGGCAAACAAGACCTCTCCAAACTGTCTTACTTGTCTCATCTCTTCACCATTCAGAAAGCTCCTGTGGCCTTCTTTCTGCCCCTCTGAATGCTAATTTCATTCAGGCCTCAGGGCCTTTGCACTTGCGCTTCTTCTTCATGTAAGTCTCTCCTAAATATCTGATTCTCATTGTCATCATTTAGGTCTTAGACCAAATATCACCTCCACAGAGAAGTAGTTTCTGACCCCACTTCCAGCACACCTCACTGCCACAACTCTGTGTCTTATTACTTACTTGTTTTTTTCTCTTGTGACATTTACTGTTCTCTGACATTATTTTGCTAGCCCCATGGGTAATTGTCATGAAAATGTAAGCTTCATGGGGACAGTGACTAATTCACATTTGCTCATTGTTATGTCTTCAGTGACTAGGTAATTGCTTGACAAATCATAGGTACTCAATGACAATTAAATGAATAAATGAATGAAAGAATGAATAAAACACTATGACTAATTGTCACGATGTCTCTTCAGATCACTTTGAAGTTGCTTAAGGTCATTGACTTTGCCTTTCAACTTTAAACCCGTGTTTGACACAGCACTGTGCATACAGTAGATACTCCACTGGAGTGTTGAATGAGTAAATAAATAGACATTTGACTTCCCTGAACCTCTGCAGCAACATTCTGAGTTAGATGATATTTCTTTATTTTAAAGGTAAAGATTCAGAGGTTCAAAAAAGTTGAAGGGACTTGCTTAAGCAGAAGCAAAGAATAAGAAAAACAAAACAAAGGTAGATCATCCCAGAGGCTGAGGGAGGGGAGAGTTTAGGAAGATTAAATGTCAGAGGACCAGATGCTGTGGAGGAACTGAACATTGACAAATGGATTTGGCCTGAAGATGGATTTTGATAACTCTGAAGAGGATAGTGGAGCTGAAGGAAGGGGTATGAGAAAAGAAAGAGCATGGGTATAAGAGAGGGTGTTTAAGAACACAGACAAAATTTTTTTTAAACTCAGATGATATTATTATTTGGATATGCGGGTAGAATTTAAACATATTTGAGCTAAGGTGAAATTATTGCTAGCGAGAAGGGGAAAGTCCAGGTTGGGGCGTGAGTTTAGGAGTGAGAGTGCCAGGCAGTGAGAAAGGTGAGAAAGGTTGGGATCCCAGAAAGGCTGTTTCTCCCTCCATAGTTGTGGGAAAGCTGGGCAGAGGCAGAAGCCAGTACATAATGCAGTACACACAGCAGTAGGAAAAGAGCTTATCCAACACTGGCTTGGTTTCAGTAAGATGTGATGGGGCAAGGGTGAGAGGTCACCTTCCCCTGAAGTCAGAAAGGCCTGGAAGTTTCATGAATGATTATTGAAAATGGTGGTTCATTTGTGGATGAGTCCAGGGATGGGTAAAAGGTACAGAGCATTTTAGGGACCATATTGGAAGATGGAAGCAATGGGGTATTGAGAGGCCAGTAGCTGATAATTTGGGGGGGATAATGTGATTGTCACAGAATAAAGTCTTAAAGCGTTTTTAAGAAAAAATAAGTCTTTGGTTATTATAAATAAGCCAGTGTGGTTACTGGTTTTACCCTTTGATAAATGTGTAATCTTGGATGAGTCATTTCCCCTCTCTACACCTTCATTTCCTCTCCTGTGGAAGAGGATTACTGCCATTTGTGAAGATTAAAAGAGATTATATGTACTCAACCCTTACCAGAGGAGCTGGGTCAACAGAAAAACTCAAAAAATGACTGACCAGCAAGAATAAGGAAAGGTTCAAAGAGGGCCATAGATATCATTGGAAAACTTAATATACAAGAATACATCGGGAAAATAATTTTAAACACATAAACTTGCCTGTCTCCTGCTATGAGATTCTGGGTCTGTAGGTCTGCAGTGAAGCCTAGGGATATGCACTGTAACAAACCAACACTCTAGCTGATGCTCTTATGGGCAATCCATGAGTTGTGCTGAGAAGAACCTTGAGAGATGGAGTGGTGATTGGTGGAGTCGCACAGGAGGGAGCCAGCCCCATACAGCTGCAGTGACATTGGTGTAATAGCCATGTTTGACCCTCTAGATCAGGGGTCTTACTTAGTAAATAATGGAAAACCATCCGTGTATTTATTTATTTGTTCATTCATTTGATATAAAGTGTGGTATATGCACCATTTTTACCTAATTTCAAAACAGTTCCATCACCTCAAAAGGCAAACCTGTACCCATGAAGCAGTTGCTCCCCATAACCCCCTCTCCCTTGCCCTTGGAAGTGACCAATTTGTATTCTGTCTTTACGAATTTACCTGTTCTAGATATTTCATATACACGAATCATAACAATATGTGAATATTTGTGTCTGGATTCTTTCACTTAGCATGAGGTTCATCCACGTTGTAACATATATCAGTACTTCATTCACTCCTTTTTATGTCTGAATAATACTCCATTCAATGCATATACCATGGTCTGTTTAGCCATCGATGGACATTTGGGCTGTTCCCACAATTTAGCTATTGTGAATAATGCTGCTATGAATATAGTTGTGTGGAGACTCTTAAAACATCTCTCTGCAGAGGCAGAGATTTAACCCACCTAGTTGAAATCACTCAGGTAATCGTAATATGGAGCCAGTACTGAGAACCTCTGTTCAAGATGTTGACTTGAAGAAAGATTTGAATTGCCATATGATTTTAGCACTATTTAGCAGGCAAGTTCCTCTTCTAAGACTGATGAAACATTCCTCTAAAAGGCTTAGTACACAGGTAGTACTCAATAATGAAGGTTGGATAGCTGGAGAAAGAGATATGATTCCAGACTAGGTCAAAGTGAACAATTGGTGTGAGTGAATTAGCTGTGTCCTGCCTCAAATGTGGCCATAGCACATGGAGTCACAAATGACCTCCTGGAATGTATTCTACTTTTCTCTCCTCAGACGATTGCTTTCTAGCAATGCCTAAAGAGAGAGGTAGGGGGTAACACATTTTATACCTGTCAGCTGAATAATGCAGCTGAATGAGCCAAAAATGAGCCTCAGAGACCCCTCACAGTGATCTGAGAAGGAGTGTTGGGATTTGTCAAGGCTGCATGAGAATAATATCCAGGTAGGAAAGAAAAGAAATTGCTGTGGCAATTATTTCAATGAAAAGGAACACTCAGTGTCAGGCCTATACATTATCCTATCCCTGAACCACTCTTGATGTCTCAGAAAGGTATGAGTGTGTCCTTTGATGCAAGGGTTTTGTACTTCTGTAAAAGCTTACTTCTGAAGAGTTCAAAGTGCCTTCCGTGGACTCTCTCGTAGTCTCTTTCAACCCCTTTGTGGGGTAGATGGCAAGTGCTATTCTCATCTCACAGATGATAGGAAAGCTGAAACACAGAGAGGTTAAGGGGTGTGTTCAAGGCTTATCCTCAAGTCTTTTAGGATGGGACTCAAGGCTCCAGGTTTCCAGAGTCCTCACGGTTGGCCCTGACACCCCCTTACCCTTTCATCACAAGGTCAAAATATAATAGTTACTTAAAAAAAAAAAAGAAAAGAAAAGTATCTGCCAACAGGGGAAGATGGATATTTTCAATATAGTACCATCAACTGCCTGAGTGGAGTTTTCTGTCAGGGTCACAGTATCATTATTGATTCATAGCATGGGGAAATTTTTTACCTTCATTGTATTATTATTATTATCATCATTGTTATTGGAAATCAGACAATTGTGTTAGCATTGTTGGTATTTCATCAGGTCTCATAAGTTGCTGTCCTTAGATGGGGGCGTGAAATGGTACATTTTTTTTTTATCACACTTCATTTCATTGTGACAGAAAAGGTATTATAAAGCCACCTCAAGCACATGATCTACTTGAAAGATAATTAAAGTGTGATCATTTCTGAGTATATGACAAATATTTCCTTCCCTGGAGAAAATTTCGAGTAATATTGTTGTCTGAACTCTGATTAGACCTTAGTATAGCACCCAAGCATTATAGGAGGCCCCTAGTGTTCTTACCACGGGACAAACATCAAAACATCAGAATTGCTTTTACACTTATAATTTACTTTATTATATTACAAAAGCAATACATAGAAATAAATATTAAAGGAATAAAATTCAGCTCATAGGGATTTAAGATGAAACATAAATACCTCTTTCTTTGTATTATTTCCCTAAAATTTTCTGGATTATACTATAATATACTATATTCTATTGGATATCTTGGATAGCTTTTTGAAAATTCATTTCAACTTTATAAATCTAACATTTAATTTCTATTATGTGGTATTCCATTGTTTGGCCATATAATAACTTCCTCAGTATTGGACACTTATCTCTAATTCTCCAATAATTAATAAGAAGCTGTAATAAATAAATATTTCCCTATATATGTAATTTTTGTGTCAAAATAGAGGATATTGCAGAAAATGAATTTCTAGGATAAAGCTTAGATATGGCTTATATATGTTTATTTTAAAATCTATAACATATAGATATATATGAATATAATACATGTTTATTACATATATTACATATATTCATATTTTTTAGAATGTGCTAGATATATATTGCTACTGTTCTCTGAGAAGATTTGAAACAAAAAACACAACTTCTCAAGTCCCAGCATAAAGCACCTCTTGGATCAGAATCTCCCAGAGTATTTGCTGAATATCATTTTTTGTTTGTTTGTTTTAAAGCCAAACATTTAATTCTGAATCACAGTTCATTTAAATTCTCCATTCCATAGGATTACCAGCCAAAAACATAAAGGTCAATTTGAGTCTACAATCCATGCAAAAATCTAACTTTTAAAAATTATAAAGACTAGGGACACCTGGGTGACTCCGTTGGTTTCAGCTCAGATCATGGTCTCACAGTTTGTGAGTTCAAGTCCCATATCAGGCTCAGGCTCTGTGATAAGAGCATGGAGTCTGTTTGGGACTCTCTCTCTCTCTCTCTCTCTCTCTCTTTCTCTCTCTCTCTCTCTCTGCACCTTCCTCCCTCCCTCCATCTCTTATCGACTGTCTTTCTCTAAAAATCAATGAATAAACTTAGAAAGATTATAAAGACCAGGTCTATTTTTATATAACTATTACTCTTGATAGGAAGATCCGTGCCAGTTTTTGTCTTGAACATTGTCCCAGGAAAACCAGTGTGAAAACTCAGCAAAATAATAGGTTGCTGCTTCACAGGATGGGCATTTTTGGTGACTGGCACTTACTGGAAAGATTGGGTATCCACTTGAGCAGAGCACTCATTGTCATTTTCTCAGGTTAAAGTCACAGAGCTGAATAATAAATGAACATTGTTATAAATATAGGGAAGAAGTTTCATACTACATACAACTTTCCAAGTCTAGAATTTCTGTTTGCTATTTTTATTATGATTATCAGCATTTTCATGCATATATTAATATTTTGAACGCTTGGGATTTTGAACAAAGAGTATAGTTGTCTAGAATCTTTTATGACCACCTGTGTTCTTACAGAGAAATATTCCTGGAAAATAAAAATGCAAGAAATAAATGGGATGCTTCAGGCTTTGCAAACAGTTTACTGCTCCCTTTACACTTTTAGAAAATGTGTTGCTTGGATAAGATCTCTACTAAAAAGCCTTAAGGGATATCAAGAAATCACCACTCTGAACCCTTCCTTATTAAAAAATACATAGAAACCAGCTTTGTCACAAGGCAGTGCTTTCGGTTATCGAGAAGCTATTATGCTTGCATAAAATAATTAAACCACTGGCTGTAAGCTTATTGAATACTTCAAAGAGAAAAAATTCCTCCATAGAAAAATATTGCACAAATCTTAACATAATCCATGTTATCGGCACAGTTTTTCATTACCAAAATGTTGCTACATTTTAAGATACGCTGCTGATTTGAAGAGCGATCAAATTTAAATAAAGATAGGTGTGCACATTATAAATGAACACTTACAAATCTTATCTCATTAATGTATTTAACTCAGAGAAGAACAAAATATGTGTGTGGGGGGGAGGGGGGGAGTGGATATTGGATCAAAGGGGAAGGTAACTATTACCTAAGAAGAAATCCTAGATTATTTCATGTTTCACTATCAAGAGTGACGACACAAATTCAAGAATTTAGAGTGCCTGTAGCTACCTTAACTATGTCTAATCTGCCATCATCTGTTGTTATTTACTACTGTACCAAGGTTTAAGTCTCTTGGCGGAGAAACAAGTTCATGTTCAAGCGCCACAATTTATCAGACAAGTTAAACTTGGACAAGTCACATAATCTTTCTGTAGTTCAACTTCATTGTCTGTGAAATGGTTAAAATAGCAACTCTCTCACAAGTTTGCTACGAGGCTTAATTATTATTGGACATGCAAAGTTCTGGGCACAATGTCAAATAAATAGGAGGCATTCATCGTCACCCTCAATTAGATGTATCTCTCGGGCCATTGTGGTTAGTTGACCCTACAAGAATTGTCTCCAGTCCCTGTGCTTTGAATATGCTCTATGAGCAAAGAATCAAGGAAAAGAAAAGTACCCACTCTGTTCTAAACACTCTGCTAGGTACTTGATACACAGTATTTTATTTAATCTTTTCACCAGTCTTTACAAGGTCAAGAAAATAAAACTTAAAATGATTATAATTTGCCAAAGTTCACAAAGTTAGCACGATATGGAGCAAGTAGTTTAAGCATAGTCTGGCTACAAGGTTGGAAGGTAAGAGACTCAATACTTACAGAGATACTATTGACTTCATCTTCTTCGAACTCATTGTATCTCCAATACCACCACTAATTTGTAATGACAAGGACTGCTACTTGGACTTTTGACACTTCCATTTCAGACTACAGGCTTTCTTTTTTCTTTTCTTTCTTTCTTTCTTTCTTTCTTTCTTTCTTTCTTTCTTTCTTTCTTTCTTTCTTTCTTTCTTTCTTTCTTTCTTTCTTTCTTTCTCTCTCTCTCTCTCTCTCTCTTTCTTTCTCCCAGACAGGTTTCTATTATCTAAGTCTACGTTTTTTTATTTTTATTTTTTTAATATATTAAATTTATTGTCAAATTGGTTTCCATACAACACCCAGTGCTCATCCCAAAAGATGCCCTCTTCAATGCCCATCACCTACCCTTCCCTCCCTCCCACCCCCCCAGCAACCCTCAGTTTGTTCTCAGTTTTTTTTTTTTTTCAATTTTTTTTTTCAACGTTTTTTATTTATTTTTGGGACAGAGAGAGACAGAGCATGAACGGGGGAGGGGCAGAGAGAGAGGGAGACACAGAATCGGAAACAGGCTCCAGGCTCCGAGCCATCAGCCCAGAGCCTGACGTGGGGCTCGAACTCACGGACCGCGAGATCATGACCTGGCTGAAGTCAGACGCTTAACCGACTGCGCCACCCAGGCGCCCCTTGTTCTCAGTTTTTAAGAGTCTCTTATGCTTTGGTTCTCTCCCACTCTAACCTCTATTTTTTTTTCCTTCCCCTCCCCCATGGGTTTCTGTTAAGTTTCTCAGGATCCACATAAGAGTGAAAACATGTGGTATCTGTCTTTCTCTGTATGGCTTATTTCTATCTAAGTCTACTTTAAAGATATATCTATCTATATCTATACCTATATCTATATCTATACCATCTATATCTATATCTGTTACCATGCTGGAGGCATACCCAATATAATAGTATGATTACCCCAAGGATTGAAATTTTCAGCCGCTTTCTTTCTATTGCATTGGCTGCTGTCTACATGATATCAGAAAATCTAGTCATTTCCACTCTAGAATTAAAGAAAATAGTTTTTTAGTCTAAACTGAAAAGAAAATTTGTTCATTAGACTGTTCTCTGTTGTATGGAGAAGGTATGTAGTACTTACTAAATTTTTCACTTATTGACAACTTATATTGGATTCATAGGGGGAGCTACAATAGCAAAAGCATTGACTTTAAAATTATTATATGCATGTTCCAATCACACTCAACCACATAATGGATGCATGACTTTGCAAGTTATTTAACCTGTTTAAAATAAGTTTTCCAGATGAATTTGAACAATAATAGTACCTACCCCATAGAGTGACTATTTGGACAAGGACTATTTGGACAGTACAAGGGCTGTGCCTGACTCACATTAAGCCTGTTAGAATGGTACATGACATCAAGAACTGCTGAGCTCCCCACCTCTCAACTGGGCTTTGTTAACACCTATAATAGGGGTAGATTAATCTCAGAAGGCAGATTTGATTCTCAAGCACTCCTATGAAAGACAGAGGACACAAGTTCATATATACCATTCATACCATTTGCCTGGCTAAAAAAATGCAGTATTTGGAAATTCTCCAGTTATCAAGGCTTTGGGTAGGCTAGGCAATCACTGGTGAACCACCAGATGTTCAGAGAAACCCAGTTAACAACTATATGCAGAACTTGTGTGAGCACAGCTTAGGGGAGTCCTCTGCTTCGAGTCTCATAAGGTGGCAATCAAGATATTGGCAAGAAGTGAGTTCTCATCTGGAGGTATAACCAGGGAAAAAGCTGTTTCACTGCTTATATGATTATTGACAGAATTTGATTCCTTGTGGCAACAGAATTCATGGCAACTTGCTTCTTCAAAGCCAATAATAAAGAAACTCTAGCAACATAGACAGTACAGCATCACATGATGTAATCATGTACACTGTATCACAATTGCCATATTCCCTTGGCTACAATCAAGTCACAGGCCCTGCCCAAACTCAGGGGAGAGTACCATACAACAGCACAAATTTTAGCAGGCCAAGGTCAAGGAGGGCCACCTAAATCATCTCTCTGCCACATGGCTTCTTCAGGTGCTCTAATTCTTGATGTGGTCTCAGTTACTTCTTTCAAATTTCCAGTTTGAACTCTGATATATTCTACTTCTCCTCATCTGACTCCTAGTACTGGTTTTAGAGATTATTCTTTCCTCAAAAACTTATCACACATGGTTCACAGGGATTTCACGTTTGTTCACTCAACAAATGTTTGTTAAGCACATGCTATATGAAGGTGCCATGAAACCATGGAATATACAAAACTAAGCAAAAATAAGGAGACAATGTAAAGAAAAGCAAAGTATTGCATTCATAGAGCTTACACTTAGCGCTCCATGAATTTGTGATACCTATTTACTTACCTGTATTAGAAATGAATAGACACAAATGAGCGACTGTAACTCATCTATGTGCTGTGAAGTGTGGACAGTGGATACGATGTGGTGTCTTCAGGCAGTCACTGAATGCCTGGGGGAAAGAGCAAAAGTTCAGAAAGCCAGTCTCTTCCTCATTGCCTAGAGAAAGTCAAGGAAATGACACTTATTTTCTCATTTTAACCTCATAGAAACATAATAATTCATGTTAGCAGCCACATTTAATAAAAAGAAAAAAGCCGAGAGGTCAAATAGTTTAGATCACAAGTGTGAGATTTGAGATGAGATCTTCATATCACTAATATCAGTGCCCCAGGTTGTTATTCATATAGGATAGGGCGGGATTTGTTTCTTTTTCTATCCATTTTATCCTTAATTTAGAAATAGCCTTCCTGTAATAAATTTGGGCAAGTTATCAATCTATACAAACTTATGATTCATTAACATTCAAGAACTTTTTTTTTCTAAAATAAATTTGAGGGGCATCTGGGTTGTTCAGTCATTTAAGTATCTGACTTCAGCTCAGGTCACGATCTCGAGGTTTGTGAGTTTGGGCCCCGCATTGGGCTCCATGCTGACAGTACAAAGCTTACTTGGGATTCTCTCTCTCCCTCTCTCTCTCTGCCCTCTCCCACTTGTGCATGCTGGGTCTCTCTCTCAAATAAATAAATAACTTTAATAAAAATATTTTTGAATAAATTTGAATTTTAGTATTGCATAAACAATATTCAATTTATCATCTTATTAGTAATGAGATGGAAGCATTAATTATTGTTATTGAGGACTTAGCAGCTTAAAGAATCAGGGCTCAGAGACGCATCTCATTTAAATGTGAATTTTAATAAAGCATTTGTTTTAAATGTTGAAAAATATCCTAATAGTTTCAACTAACCTCGAACTTGAGTATTTCGTGATGCATTTAATGGAATATTTTTAGAATCAGAATTCATCAACATTGGTGCCGAATTAACATTCTGTGTCTCAGTTTGATAGAGAATTCAACTGGAAAGACATTTTCCTCTCTGTGGGATTAGTAGGTTTATATTCAGTATTATAAATAGAATAGATACATAGCCACTCACAAACGTGTTCTTCCCAAACAACCTCTTTCTACTGGTAGAAACATAAATGTGAACTGTCGATGTGGTAGAGCTTTATGGCTAGTAAACATTTGTCTATCCAAAAAGCAAAAACAAGTATTCAGATTACTGAACAATGTATAAGGAAGCCATTTTAGAAGTGGCTTTGGTCTTTAGCCATTGATAGCCTGGTTTTGGTGGTAAGTGGTACAGAGGGAAACTGTCAGTATGTGTTAATCTTCCACAATTAAGAGAAACGAATGAACAGTGAAGATGAACTTTTTATTAAAATATTGACCCAACTAAATGGGCTGATGAAAAGTTTCTTTCTCCCAGAGAAAGCCATTTCAGCACTAACAATTCCTCCATGTTTTACAACACGCTAAAGCTCTCCATATGTCAATGAATTCAGCAAATCTGCAGTCAAGTCTATCCTTGTGGTCCATGGGGCTTGGCATGTGTCATTTCCTCCAAAAAAAAACTGACCAGGGATCTTCTCCAACCAAGGTATTCATGCACTAAAGCACTCTAAAGAACAGGAGGCTTGTTTTAGTTTTGATTTGGTTTTATAGCCTCAGGAGTATTTTATGCTCAGACAATGAAAAGGTATAAACAGGTTTATAAAACCAGTTGCTGAAGGACCAGAGTAACTAAGGGATTTAACTTCATTTGCTTCTGTGTTATTTCCTGCACTGCAGAAAGTATTTATAATTTTTTAATGTTGATTTATTTGAGAGAGGGGGAGACTGGCGGAGGGGCAGAGGGACAAAGGGCCAGAGCCTCTGAAGTGGGCTCTGTGCTGAAAGTATAGAGCCCCATGCACGACTGGAACTCACAAACTGTGAGATCATGACCTAAGCAGAAGTTGGTTGCTTAACTGACTGAGCCACCCAGGTGACCCTGCAGAAATATTTAAGGTAACTGTTAATTGCAGGTGGAGAGTTTCTAGTTCCTGGATTTGCCCATGTGAAGATCTCATACATAGATTTATCCATAACTCCCATAATCTATTCAAACTCTGAGATTGCCAGGCTCCAACCACTCCAGGATGTATTGGGGATTGTCCTAGTGACAAGGAAACAAACCTGCATTCTTAGCAAACCCATTAGCAAGTGTTATGTACAATGCCATTTGCTTAGAATTTGTTAGCAAAGACATTTCCACAGAAATATAAATTTCTTTCATTATTTTTATCTGTATACAGAAAAAAATAACTCTTCGGCCCACACATAAAGTTCCTGAAACAACTAAATAGATCTCTACTTTTAAATCATCCTTATATATTTTTATTATTACCATTAATTACTGAAAATGCCCTCTATCATATAGAGTGTTCTCTATTATTAAGCCGTTACTTTTGCTCAGAGAATAAATAAATATAGCTTAGGAAAGTACCAGTTACTTCTATGAATCACCTTGAGGAAAGTGCCACATGCTTCAAGAATAATGGTTATTCTTGGGGCGCCTGGATGGCTCAGTGGGTTAAGCGGCCGACTTCGGCTCAGGTCATGATTTCGCGGTCCGTGAGTTCGAGCCCCGCGTCAGGCTCTGTGCTGACAGCTCAGAGCCTGGAGCCTGTTTCGGATTCTGTGTCTGCCTGTCTCTGACCATCCCCCATTCATGCTCTGTCTCTCTCTGTCTCAAAAATAAATAAATGTTAAAAAAAATAAAAAAAAAAAAGAATGGTTATTCTTGACTAACAATAAGCACTAAACACTCACTAAACACTCACTCACACTTAGACACTCTGCTCAGTATTTTATATACATGAACACATTCAATCATTGTAACAACCTATGAGGTGGTGACTATTATTATCCTCATTTTACAGATGATATCACAAAGGCAGAGTCTCAACAACAGTACAGTATTTGCTCATGGTGTCTCCTCAGTGTAGTGTTTATACATTTGAAAGATTTTTCTTACACAGGATTTGTTTGGTTAGTTGTTTGCTTTGGATCTGTGATGGCCTCCCAACAACCCTTAGAGGTGAAGAGGACAGAGAAGTCATTCCTACGCCCACAGTACATGTGATCACATGGCAGTTTTAGTGGCTAAATGCCCTGTACAGAGTCTTGGAGTTGAACTGTGTGGCTTCCAGTTGGTAACTCGAGGCCCCGTGTGGAGCTTAAACCAATATAAATGCAAAGCCCCAGCCTATTCCAGGGAGTGACAAAGCCTCATGAATTTCCACCCAATATAAATAAAAGTCCCAGTGGCTAATTCTTAAGGTTTCTCGGATTCATTCATGTCATTTCCTGACAGAACCCCTCTTCCCCCATCTGGCTCATTCCCCTGCAACGACTGGAGTTCGTCGTCAGCTCCGTTCTGCACTGCCACCTTTAGTCCTTACCTGTTTTACCTCAAGACTCAGCCACAGGCCTCTGACTTGACTCTAACCCTCACTTAAGTGACAAACAATGAACCTGTGTCTCTTCAACAAGTGTTCACCACACAAAAAGATGTATTTTCCTGATTATAAAAGGTAACTCATGCTTGCTTTAGAAAGTTTTGGAAAAAACATGAATAAAAAGTTGTGTTTTTTTCAAACTACTCAATTTACCACTATTAAGTTATGGGAGATAGATAGATAGATGATAGATAGATAGATAGACAGACAACACCGCACATACTGTATGTAAACTGCCTTTTAATTTTCATCTAACTACATACCATGCACACACTCCCACTAAATATTCTTCTGCAACATCACTTGTAATGGCTCTAAAGTATTCCTCATATATAAACATATAAGTGTGTGTGTGTGTATATGTGTCTGTGTGTGTGTGTGTGTGTGTGTGTGTGTGTGTGTGTGTTAATGTAATCTAACCAGTTCCATATTTTGGCCTATTTAGATTCTTATTTTCAATTTTTCAATATTATAAATAACAATGAGATGAACATCCTTATGGATAAATAACTGATTGCATATCTTGTTATTTCCTTTAGGCAGACTTTGACAAGAAAAATGCTATTAAAGCACACATGCAATTTTAAGGGAAAAATGTTTCAACATTCATTTAAGGGATTGCTGTCTATAAAGTGACATTCTTCCACCTGAAGACTAGAGAGGAAGGCATTTGGAGATGGCTGCCCTATTTGGAAGTGATTGTTCTTCCACTGTCACCTTTGATTTCCCGACTGTTCTCGTTTTAGCCGCCCCTGTTCTCCAGTTTAATCTACCACCACCTTCCAGACTTACATGGAAGCCAGAAAGCCTTTCCTAATTTACTGTACCATGCACTGGGCTTCTCAGACAAAAATCACATAACTTGAGGCTAAGGATAGCCAAGTAAAAACAGACGAAAGGGGATGAATAATATTTGGAAAATCTTGTTGATGGAGGATTATACTGGAATGAGTAACTTGTTGGGAGAGATTGGATTTTAGAAAGGTAATATTTGCATCATGGGATCTGTTGTAGGCTGCATCTGGCCTCTGTAAAAGATGTAGGAATTTCTCTTGCTGCTACTTTTGAAGTGTGAGGGCTTGGTTGGACCAGAGATTAAACTTCAATTGCTTTTATTCTAAGGGACTTTGAAGACCTATATGGATCAAATCCCTTTATTATTCATTTTATTGTCTTCATAACACTCGTAAGTACGGGAATTCATTCATATGCTTGTTGTTATCTATCCCCTTGTTAGAAGGTAAACTCCAGGAGATGGCACCTTGTCTAATTTGCTCCCTTTATAATGCCAGCACTCAGCACAGCATATGGCATTGTTATGATCCCAAATAATATCGGTAGGACAAATGAATGCAAGGATTGTTATCTTTCTCTAACCCTTTGTATACCTACATTTTTAGTATGTAATATATCATGTACTGATTTTTTTGTCTTATATAAGGCATCAGAGATTTTCCTCTGCATATGCACACCCTCATGGTTTTCTGTTATGCTCTTAAAGGACAAAGGGGCATAACTGAGAGAAAAATGTATACCAACTGAATGCCTATTTTAAAGGACAAGCTTAATGACCACTTATTAGATATGTGTTTGCTAACTAGAGGCTAATTAAAATTATGTCAATTTCTGATTTTCAGTACCACCTGTAACTTACTGGATCTGGCATTTTCAGATAAAGCTTGCTGACATTTATCTTGAAACACTCTTTCAATCAGCATAAAACCATGCCTGTCTCAAGTCTGGTTATATAAGAATTTGAATGAGGAGAAAACCATTTCAGTGAGGAAAAAAAGCCAGTGGCATCAGTGATTTGCTGGTTGAGATTCAAATGTTACATTTCCCTTTTGATGGATTTGAATGCTTGTAATATGTCTTAATGGAAACATGAATCAAGTTTTCCTTATGAAAAGTAATGTGGTTCTATCAGTACAAAATGCAGAGCCCATACCACCTGCCCGGTTCTTTGATAATAGAACTCATCTTTGGAACTCTGTTATTTATTTTGCCAACTTTATGTTGCTTCTTAAAAAAAATTCTTAATTAATGCAGGGCTTAGAATGTAAAGAGCAAATACAAAACCAAGACCATTAAAGTATGACTGAAAAAGCCATTTATTTTCATTAAACATGACTTGAGACCTTCTAGATTGGAACCTAAACATCTCTCCAAATGAAATGTTTCATATTCTTCTTTCCTTCTGTCTCTGATGATTTTAAGATGGTATCTATACAATACCTCCTCCTTGGAGCTGGCCTCTTCTCTGAGTCCCCAGGACATTGGGTTTGCCCCATCTAAGCACCTACCACAGCTTGTTGAAATGATCTGCTTCAACAAATGTTAACTGATCATGCTGTATGCCAGTTACTATGAAGTTGAGCCAGAGACATCCCTGCTTCATAGAACTTGCATTCTAATAGGCAGACAGATCCACGATATATTACTAGGTAAATGGATGTTGTGAATTGAGAAAGCAGGTTAAAGCAATACAGGAGGAAGGTGGGCACTCTTCTAGGGTCTCTGAGGAGGAACATTTGATCAGGGACCTGAACACAATGAAGGAGCAAGCTATAAATATCTGACGAGACTGTTATAGACAGAGGAGGACATGGCAGGTATAAAGGCCTTGGAACAGAAGCCTGCCCTATGTGTTTGACAAAGAGCAGGAAGGCTGATATAAGGAGAGCAGGATGTGTGAGGACAGGAATGGAGGAGATGAGGCAAAGTGACAGAAGGCAGTCAGTTCTTCCCAAACTGCCATTAGCACAGGTGTGTTAACCCGGGCAGGTGGACCAGAGCATTCAGGGGGTCAGTGAACTGGATAAAAAGAATATTTTATATGTATTTTCATTAACCCTAACTGAAATTTAACATTTCACTTAAATATAAATGCAGAAAACAAGCCACAGTATTATTAGCAGCATCTGTGACTTCATAACCAATAGACTTTAAAATATTTCATATCACATTGTAATGTGAATATCTCAAAATGCTTTTTATGTTCTTTGCTACTTTAAAATTATGCTAATTATTAGATCTGTTGCTACTGTGTCTTTTTTTTAAATTTTTATTTAAATCCAAGTTAGTTAACATACAGTGTAATAATGGTTTCAGAAGTAGAACCCATGATTCATTATTTACATACAACACCCAGTGCTCATCCCGACAAGCGCCTTCCTTAATGCCCATCACCCATTTAGCCCATCCCCTTACCCACCTCCCCTCTAGCACCCCTCAGTTTGTTCTCTGTAGTTAAGAGTCTCTTATGGCTTACCTCCCTCTCTGTTTTTATCTTATTTTTCCTAACGCGTCTTTAATATTTTGATAACTCTATCATAATAGAGCTGATTTGTTTTGTAACCTTTTTAAATATATTATATATTATATAGTATATAATTTATATATTCAAACAACATTTTTCTGAGGTATGTATAAGCTCGACCACACTACCACGATGTCATAGTACAAAACAAGTTTAAGAACCCTTGCAATAGTAATAAATATTGCACTTCTTAACCAGATGTTTTTAATAAAATGGAATAAGGTGAAAACACATAATAACACACAATGCATGTCACATACTAAGTAAAAGTGTATACCAGGTAGAAGTTTGGTAAAACTTTTGGGTAAGATGTCTGTGTGTGTGTGTGTATGTGTGTGTGTTTTGCATCATGATCTAAGATGTGTTTCTTAATATTTTTTAATGTTTATTTATTTTTGAGAGAGAAACAGAGCCAGAGCATGAGTTGGGGGGGGGGACAGAGAGAAGGGGAGACCCAGAATCCACAGCAGGCTCCAGGATCTGAGCTGTCAGCACAGAGCCGGGTGATGCAGGACTTGAACTCAGGAACAGTGAGATCATGACCTGAGCTGAAATCAGACGCTTAACCGACTGAGCCACCCAGGCATGGCAAGATGTGTTTCTTAATGTAGGATCATAACTTTAAAAAGGATGAAGTCAGTGGGTGAAGGTGGGAGCATATGAACAAGAGGCAGGAAGATTCTGACACATTTGTGAATCTCTGTGAGGAATCTTACAGTCTTCAGAACATGGAAGTGCCCCATAAACATTTCTTGCCACCACTTGCCTAAGGAGCTGCTTTGAGGCTCATCCCTGTACCAGTGTGTTCGATTCCTGCCCCCACCCCTCCCTCTCCTGGGCTCTTGCTCTGTCAGTGTTATTAACTCCCCTCAAATCATGGCCCTCTTTCCCAAAAGCCTGTACTCTCTCCTTTCTTGTATTTATGTTACATATTATGAATGTATCCACTCAGTAGTAGGAGACAATGCTTAACCTCGAATCTGAAAGATAATTAGAAATCTGCTAAAAGAACATCCAAGACAACAGACATTCTAATGAGATGAGGAAAATGTGAGCAGTGAACGAGAAAAAGGAAATATTTACGAAGCACCATCTGTGTTCAGGCATGGTGAGCGATGCCCTGTCTTCTGGGACCCACAGCCTCAGAACCCATTATATTCCAGCTTCCTTCCCTGACTTCACTGAAATAATGTCTCAGGTTACCATCCTGAACTCATCCTGAACTCACTGGAATATTTGCGGTCTTTGTCCTACTTGACCCTCACCTATCTCTCTGTTCCTGATCCCCACGCCTCTTGAGTTCATGCCTTCCTATCAGTGATCTCAAACTATTTAGTTACCTAATTTTTCCTGTTTCCTTTTTCTCATTCACTGCTCACATTTTCCTCATCTCACTGGAATGTCTTTGTCTCAGATGTTCTTTCAGCAAATTTCTAATTATCTTTCAGATTCCAGGTAAAGTGCTGTCTCCTCAGTGAGCTCTCCTGCCCCCTTCATGCATTTCTGCATTCCCCTGAGCTAATTACCTCATTCTCTCTATCGCCAGACCTCATATATTATATATATCATTATTATATTTGCATTTTAACCAGTTATCTTCTTTTCACCTTCTGTGCTAGCCTGGGGGGTTTCCCTGAAGACGAAGAATAACTCTTTTTATTGTTTTGTTTTTTGTAAGTTTATTTATTTATTTATTTTGAGAGAGACAGAGACAGCATGGGTCAGGAAGGGGCAGAAAGAGGGGGAGAGAGAGAATCACAAGCAGGGTCCACACTGTCAGTGCAGAGCCTTACACGGGGTTCAAACCCACGGAACCATGAGATCATCACCTGAGCTGAAACCAAGAGTTGGACACTCAACTGATTGAGCCACCCAGGTGCCCTGACAAGGAAGAGCTCTTAACATAATTCTTTGCACAGTGTATGCACTCCAAGAATACTTTTGAGTGACTGGATGACTGAATGAATTCATAAATAAATGAAAATAAGTAATCCTTCTATTCATTCAACAATAAACTCTAGATCTAGGGCAGTGCCTAAAATACACAGTGAGTTCTTAATAATAATTTATTGGATAAGATATTTCACTCATAATAGGTAGACATAAAAACTATTGAATGATATGTAAGAAGTAATTCTTCAATTTGGATATATTTTGCTTATAAGACACATGTCCCACAGCCAATTGTTATTACCAACTGTTACCCAATTCCTTTTACTAAGTTCTCCTTTATCCGTAATGTAGTCATTGATAAGGAACTGTTTTATAAGTGGATTAAAATATTGTCTTCATTAAAGCGTTGTATATAATAAGTCTGATTGTGCAATTCAGTAAGTCAATTGCATTGCTATTCTGTGTGTTCAGCTCCTTCAAAGTGACACTGATGCTTTCCACTACTGAAGTTAATGCCTTTGTTAGGAAATTTGTACCTGCGCTCACCACGGGAGAAAACAAAAATAATATCTCCGACAGATGACAGGGTCTGAACATAGGCATTCATTCTACCCAGCAGTTTATCAGCAACAGTGGATCAAGGCCCCTTGTCAAAAACAAGCACTGGGGTAAAGAACAGGTCATTTCACCATAATGATGAGAGCATTATTAACCTGCTCATATTCTTTAAGTGTGCCCTTGCCTATCGGGCAGCTTCCTTTCTCCCTCTGATTGAGTGCATGTGGTTATCTGTGTCTTGACATTGACCACAATTGGGAAAGTCAGGCATCTGTGCCACAAGGTTTGAACACTGGAGATAAATGGACTTGAGAGGCCACAAATTATTGATATTATTGCAACACCAAGTGCCACGCTTACCCTCTCCCTCACCTTCTGACAAATGGCTTCCCATATTTGTCATTGAGATGGATGCTAACGTGGTACTCTCAACAGTAGGCAGAACCATTTAAAGAGAAGTGTAATCATCTCAAATCTTCCTATAAATACACATGGTAGCCCACTGAGAAGCACTCAGTCATTATCAGAGAGAGGAGTTACAACAACCTATTTTTCAGGAAAGAGCCAACTCATTATTGAGGCACAGTTCCAAGATATACTGGGTCATGGAGAACCTTCAACTCTATCAAGGAATATGCACTAGTAAGCTGTATCTTTTTTTTTTTTAATTTTTTTTAACGTTTATTTATTTTTGAGACAGAGAGAGACAGAGTATGAACAGGGCAGGGGCAGAGAGAGAGGGAGACACAGAATCTGAAATGGGCTCCAGGCTCTGAGCTGTCAGCACAGAGCCCGACGCGGGGCTCGAACTCGTGGACCGTGAGATCATGACCTGAGCCGAAGTCGGACGCTTAACCGACTGAGCCACCCAGGTGCCCCGTAAGCTGTATCTTATACATACGTTCACAGGCTTGGATAGTTTATCTGCACAGGTTACTTGTTCTTAATCAATTAAACAACACACCTTGGGAAACAGCACCTTGTATAGATGTGACAAATATGTCCTGAACCTGGAGCTACTTTATATGACAAAGACCCATATATACAAAGAGCATCAAAGTTTTGTACTCGGAACACGTGATGAAACCCAAGTTTATTTAAAATTAAATGAGATTCATTTACCTAATTTTAGTGGATTTAGAGAACGAGAATAAATTCATAGGCCTTTAAGAGAATCTGGCCATGCCTCCGATGTGCAAAATTTCAGCAGAGTGCTCCATGGAAATGAAGTGTCTGAGGCTGGAAGGGAGAAGATGTTTCTGAGATGATTGGCCAAATTAAGGAAGAGTTTACGTCTGATCTATTTACGTTGTTATATTAGTACCCTAGGGATGCTGTAATAGCCATAAACTTGGTGGCCCAATGCTGTGGACATTTCTTCTTTCATAATTCTAGACACTAGAAGTCTGAAATCAACATGTCATGAGGACCATGCTGTCTCTGAAGGCTCTAGGGGAGAATCTTCCCCTTGCTTCATCACCCCTGTGGTTGTTGGCAGTCCTCGGTAGTTCATGCCTTTTAGCTGCACCGCTGAATTCTCTGCCTTTTCTCCACAGTGCTGTCTTCCCTCTGTGTGTCTGCCTCTGTTTTCAAATCTTCCTCTCCTTATAGGGATGCCAAATGATTTTGGAGCTCATCTTAATCCAGTATGAGATCATCTTAACTAATTTTATCTGTAAAGACTTATTTCCAAATAAGTTCACATTATGAGGTTCTGGGGACATGTGAATGTAAGGGGTTGGGGGAGTGCTCCATTCAATCCAATATAGTTGCTGGACTGCTTTATTTAGAAACATGGTTGGTTGAATGACTCTTAGCCATGGCCAACAAGAGAACTGCAGGGGCCTATAAGTCCACAAAGAAGTCTCAGGGAATAAACTAGAGTTAGACTCTCAGAATTGCACCAGGGAGCAGAATCAAATGGGAAAAGCAATCAGATAGCTGTAAAATACCAGTAAGTCAAAATGGCTATGTGAATATTAGCATTATGTATCATTCCTCACTACTTTTTAATATTCTTGGGGTTTGTGTTTGCTTGTAAAACCAATCTGTTTGCAAGAAGCATTGCTTTTTTACATACACTCGTCCATATGCTCCATCTTTCTAATTAGCCACCTCTCTCTCTTTATTCTCTAGTGATGGGACCTGCCTATACCTACTGTGTACACCAGACAGCTGTTTCCTGTCTTGGAACCTTTGGGGTTCCAAGGGGGACAGCCTGAACACTTTCCCCTGGCCCCCCTCCTGCGTGCCTTTCTGGGGCTTGCTTATCTGTCTCCGTTGGCACCTCCTGAAGAATGACTCCCTAGGCACCGTGCTCACCTTTATTCTGAGCTGGGCATCCTTCCTCCCATCTTCTATATTGCTTAATGCAAAACACTCTCTTTGCACTTACCGAAAACAGCTTGATAATTACCTGTTAATGTATCGGCTTTCTGCCAGCACACTGGGAGTTTGGGGATGGCTGAGAAGGTATGGCCAGCACTTAGAAGGTTCAGAAAACTGTAGGCAAATAAAAAAGTAAATAATTGACTGAGGGTCAAACAAAGGCTAAGAACCTACTAGGAAGGAATAAGGCACTAAGTGTGACCTCAGAGAGCTTGCATGGATGATAGGTGATAGGTGATGTGCCTACAAACCATGTTTTGAGACAGTCTGTAGTGCCAGAAACGAGGCAAATGGAATAGATTAGGAAATTAGCAGATTGAGTAATTATTCCAACTGTGGGATGATCTTCTGAGATTTCATGGCAGGTATGGTATGGTATTCAAGTTGGGCATTGAAGAATAGCTATTTTCTGCAGAGAAAGCTCAGTGGGGCTGGAGAATAGTAAAGGGGGGGGGGATTTTTAAGGCAGAAGGAAATAAACATGACTGAAGGCATGAAGGTGTGTGAGTCCAGGACCCATTGGAAAACAGTCAATAATTCAACTTCGATGCAGGGCTGCTGACATGATGAGTTTGCTGTGGCAAAACAAGTTGACAGGAATTAGATGCAGAGGCCTTGGGTGGCGGCACAAAGAGACTTTGCATGAGCATAATAGTGGAAGGGTGTGTTCAGACCTCTGTCTGCCTTGGTGTAGTGAGTCCTACTCCCCAGTCACAAAGGCTCTGAAGAAGCGAGTGCAGGAGTCAGTGGAGAGTGTAAGGATAACACAACACAGAGGGACAAGCCATGACAGGAAAACGGACAGGAGGAAAAACATGATATAAATAAAAGAATAGCAGTGTGTTTTAGGAGGGAGTGGGTGACTGGATCGATCTGATGGAAGCAAGTGGAAACTAGACCTTCAAGTAAGCAAAGATGGAGGAGGAAGCGAATGAAGAAGTGGGTCCTTATGTTTCTCTGGGAGACTGCTTTCATGCCGCAGCCAGGATGAACTGAACACTCACGTGTTTTCCAACTGCATCTTTTTTACGATGTTTTAACAGAGTGCTCTCAAACTGTTGTCTGCAGAAGGAGGTGTTTTGCAAACTGTTGACTGCCCACTTGTAAGGGCAAAGCACAGAAATTGAGCATAAGCAGGGCACCTGGGTGGCTCAGTTGTTTGGGCGTCCGACTTCTCAGGTTATAATCTCACAGTCCATGAGTTCCAGCCCCACATCAGGCTCTGTGCTGACAGCTCGGAGCCTGGAGCCTGTTTCAGATTCTGTGTCTCCCTCTTTCTCTGCCCCTTCCCTGCGCAAGTTCTGTCTCTGTCTTTCTCAAAAATAAGTAATCATTGAAAAAAAAAATTTTAAGAATTTGAGCATAAGCATTTAAAAACTGTTGCAACAATTTGCTATCATCACAACAACTTTAAGTGCTATTTTTTTATTATATAAAAGTATCTGTGTACAATGCATTGGAAATTAAAACAAAACTGATCCTTCACTGTAGATAGTTTGAGAAGCACTGTTCTATAAAACCAGTCATTCTCCCTAACATAAAGGGTAGTTTATGTGTCTACTCCTCCAATAGCTTGTCAGTTCTCTGTAGAAGATAGAAGAATGTATTTGAATCCTTTATGAACCTTCAACTTTAAGCATGGGAGAGAGCACAACACTCATGATCGAGAAATAATTAGGGTGAAATTGATCTTGATAACAAGACAGTCATTTTTTTTTTTTTTTTTTTTTTTTTTTTTTTTTGCTGTTGAGAGGTAGTATCAGGTTGGCTATTTGGGGTAAAAGCCACAGAACTAGAATTTAGGAAATAGGAATAGACACAAGCAAGAATAAATACAAATACATAAAATGTAAGCAGGCAAGAGAAAATTCACAGTAGATGCCCCAAAAGAGGGATGAAGAGTGAAAGGCAGCTAGAAAAGGTGAACAGTGGTATGCTTCAAACTTTGGGGAAAATGGGCTCAAGAAGAATGGGCTCACAATGTGGACAGAGAGGAGAGGCTAAAACTGAAACTGTCTTCAAAATCACAGCGCACAGTGAGGTCCAAATGGTGAACACATTTCCCTTCTGAGACTTTTGCTTTCTGTAGAATCAGAAAACTGCTTCTGGTTTCCAAGATCCTAAGCATGAACCATCCCCAGTAGGCAACCCAGTGTCCTTGACCCAACAAAACTCTGCTGCCAGTGATAACTTAACCTAAGAAAAACAGATGATTACCAATTTCACTGCAACACACTGCGTGTTGTTGACAGACTGAAGCCGTTCTGGACTAAGGGTCTGCTACAGGACTGTGCAAGCTTTTGCGGTTACACTTGATCTACCTAAAGAATTTCAATTAGTTTCCATCTGTGAAATATAAAACTGCATTCTTCTGAATGCCCTGAGCACTTTCTAAGCACCAGGCTATGTTGCCAAAGTGACAATTTGCAAGGAATCTAGGCCATATTTCAGAGAATCAGAATCTGGTCAAACTTGAAAGGATGTTAATGACAATCTCCCCAAGCTTTCATTTTATAGAAAGGGTAAGAAAGGCACAAAATAGTAAAATAACTAGTTCAAGCTCATGTGATGAGTTATTTCAGACCAACTGGAATAAAGTTTTCGGTCTTCAAAACCCTAAACACTTTCCAGTATCTTCAGTTCTTCTCTGTCAACTATACAATCATTGCATTATGGATTTCCCATTAGGAAAAAAAAAATATTCTCTCAAACCCCACAACCAGTTGATTGTTTTGGAAAAAACAAACAAACAATTCTTATGTGTGATTCTTGTCACTGACCATTAACCACAGAGCACCTTCCTTCGTTTCAAGATATTGTAGCATTTCATGGTGATTAAAAAAGGAAATACTAGCAAATAGGAATTAACATTTGCCAAATAAAATTCATAAAACTAAAGCAACCTTTCCAACAAAGAAAGCCTTGCAAATTATTTAGATGTTTCAAGGACATTTTGGACTCTTGTGTTCTTCAAGCACGGACCTTAGGGTTCTAATTGTTTCGCCAAAATCCTCTACGATCACCAAAAACTTGTTAGGAGGCAAGAGACTGGATTTTTGACTACACAGCCTTGCAAGTCTCATCCTCACAGTGAAGTTCATGGTGCTTACCTTCTATAACTCTTGTAAACATGATTTAAAGTAATACATGGACGATGCAAGTCATGATGCCCTCGTCATGATAAGCACTCCATACATGTTAACCACTCATCATAATCAGGAGATGGCTTTGTCAGGGATGTTGCAGGGAGGTTTCTGTATGGTGGTGGGGTGGATTGGATTTGAAAGTGAGGAAGATCTTTTCTGTTTCTGAGATTCTGTGATTCTGCTGGTCCTTTCTAGCTGTGGCAAGTTGACTGAGTCTGTGTTTCCCTCTCCGGCTAAATCCTGCTTTTAAGTACCTTCTTCTAATACTAATTAATCAATGGACCCCACAATGTTTGCATCTCTGTTTTTAGTTTAAGGCGCTCAGTCATTACTGGAAGGGAAGGAAACTCATTCAGAGTGAGCATCTCCTGAGTGCCATGTTCATCATTCATGTTACTTAATCCATCCAGCATCCTACAGGGGAAATAGTGTCACTTCTTTTTATAGATGAGGAATAAACTCTCAGATATATTAGGTGAGTCATCCAAAGTGCAGGATGGAGTGAATGTATAATTCATTGTGCAAACCAGGACACTTTGAAGAGTAAAGGGGGCACTATTAATTATTCTGGGTCAATAATTATAAATTAGGACTTTTCCCAGGTAAAGTGGGACAAGTGATCTCTCTCCCCTGTGAATAAGTTATAGAGCCAGAATCAAAACACAAGACAATCTCTAATATCCTGTGTTTAACTATAGTTATGTTAAAAACACCTTCCTTGTTACCATTTTATTATGTTGGGCTGAGGCCACTGTCCGAGTATAAGTGAAAACTGGGGCACATATGAGAACCTGCTGACCTGAGATAGATAAGGAAGGAGTCATTGACACTTATGGCATTTGGTTGGTAATTTGTCCTTTTACCAAACGCTAAATATTTATTGAGACCATAGGACATGCCAAGAACTTTTCTGCATGCTTTGCATATATTTTCAGATTTAAACTATGCTGTGAGGCAGGTGCTGTTTATCCATTTTACAGATCAGGAAACTGAGGCACAGAGGGGATGATTTCCTTTCCTGAGATCTTTCATATGCAAAGCAAGCAGATACGTTTCTTATGGCTACTGGAAGGAATGACCACAACCATAATGATTTAAAGTGACACAAATTTATTCTCATACATAGTTCTGGTGGTCAGAAGTCTAAAATGGGTTGACAGGGCTGATTCCTAATGGAAGCTCTCAGGGAGAATCTGTTTCTTTGTCTTTTCTAGAGTCTGGAGGCCTCCTATGGTCCTTGGCTCATGGACTTTTTCTCCAATTTCAAAGCCAGTAGTATAGCATCTTCCTCTCTCACTCTCTTTCTCTCTCCCTCTATGCTTCTGTCATCATAATGTCTTTTTATGACCTTGATCCTCCTGCCTTCCTCTCATAAGGACTTTTCTGATTCCATTTGACCCACTGAATAATCCAGGATAAGTTCCCCATCTCAAGGTACTTAATGTAGTTATACTAGTAAAGTTGCTTTTACTACGTAAGATAACATATAGTATTCTGCCTTCCACAGCAGGGTTCAAGCCCTTCTGGCTTCCTTAAACCACTGTAATATAGTGTCTGAAAATTCATAAATAATTTAACTTGAGAATGTGTTATATGCCAAGTACTTGCCTCATGTTTTATAGGAATTGAAAAAAAAATACGATGATCCCACTTTTATGTGCAATGCTGGCATTAAAAAATATTCAGTCACTGTAAAAAATTGTGTTATGTTCTATAAAGTATGTGTGCTATGGAAAAGGACAATGAAGACAAGAAAGGATCCATGTTACAAATTAGAAGTTAAGGAAGACTTCTGTAAGGAAGAGACATTTAAGCAAAACCCAAAAGGTGAAAAATATTTGCATAGATGTGTTCGTATAAATAATATTCGAAAAAAATTTTAGAGAGTATTTACATTTGGTTATGTTAAGAGATTAAATCAAGGAAGTGATTGCATCCTTCTTTCTGTGTTTTTGTTTCCTCTTAATTTTCCAAAATTTCTAAATTGATTAACTTTAAAAAAAATTTTTTTAATGTTTATTTGTATTTTGAGGTAGAGATAGAGACAGAGCATTAACAGCAGAAGGGCAGAGAGAAAGGGAGACACAGAATCCGAAGCAGGCTCCAGGCTCTGAGCTGTCAGCACAGAGCCCAGTGTGGGGCTCGAACTCATGGACTGTGAGATCATGACCTGAGTTGAAGTTGGATGCTTAACCGACTGAGCCACTCAGGCACCCCCAAATTGATTAACTTTTAAATGAGAAATATTACCTTTAAATTAAAAAAAAATTGAAAGAAACTTTAGTTTATGAAAGATGTGGCTACTGTGTTGCTTTTTAAGACTGAATCTATAGAAAATATCCTCAATCATCTATGAACATAGACACTCAGCCTATTTCTAAACTGCCTCTCATTCAAATACATTCAAGTTTCTTTAAGACCAATACTTCCTTAGATTATGCATTTCTCTTTTTATTCAACATTGTGCTACCATGAAAGAAAGTATGAGGTCAACACTCTAAAATACAACAAAAATTGAAAAATATTTGAGATGTCTTTAAACATTTATTTCTTATATTATGGTGTATTAATTTCAAGCTTGCTTCTATTTGTAGTATGGAATGGACACTTCTGATACTAGAATCCATTCTAGTCACTTCTATTGCTCTAAGAAACATGCTTAGTCTATATTTGAAACAACTGACTCAATAGAAAAAAAAGAAACAGGCCTCTCTCATTAATGTTTGATCTGATAGATGCATCCAAATGCTGGTCAGCTTTCCACTGAATGTTACCATGGGGAACGGTTTTAAGAACTTCATAGGAATACAAGAGAAGAGGAAAAAGAAATACTGTATGAACATTCAGCTGTGTGGCCATGTCCATTTTATTCATGTGGCTGTTTATATTTAGATCTTAACATTTTGTTGATTTATTTCTCTGAGCCGTTATCCATTCTTCTCTGGAATACTGAAATGCATACCTAATTGGCTTCACTCCCCATTGCTCCCTCTCCCATCCCAGTCTTTCAGCCCACTGCTGCCAGAGTAATCTGCCACATTCTCTCACTGCATCCCTCCCTGCTCTAAAAGTCAATGTAATGCTACAGCTATTTACTATGTGACGTGCATTATGCTGGGGCTCACGAGTCTGGCCGCATGAGTAAGAAATAGCTTCTTCCCCCAAGAAAACTCAAGGAGTTTTCATTTACAATCTAGTGAAAGAAAGAAACATTTGAACAATGAGCTCTAAGACAGAGCTGGGTAACATCAATGACAAGTGTAGTCTCTGGAGTAGGTTTTAAGAGCACAGTGAGATGAATAATGAATTATCTAAAAGCCCAAGCTCTAGCTAATTAGAGTATCTCTCAGAGCCCTTTGTTTTCTAGTTCAGATCATTCTAGATTTAGCCCATCTTTTGCCTTCATGAACTTTCGTCTCTACCTTGGCCTTCTCCATCAGCTACTAAAGACTTTTTTCCATGAGGACTTTTGTTAAAGGCAAGTTTAAGAAAATTCACATCATACCAGTTTAAATAAAAATGATAACATATTACGTACCTGGAAAGTTTAGAGATACTTCTATACTTTTAGAAACTATCTAAAAGTGAAGCTTCAGGTAAAGTTTAATCCAGCAAGTAAAATGATATCGCATGAGTCTTGGCTTGCCTCTCCTTTCCTATGCCTTTCAGGCTGAGGACCTCTAGCCATTCTGGGCTCAGCCTCAAGTTACAGCAAAGGGGCTTAGTGCTGGAAAAAAGGAAAAGTTTTGTTTCCTAGGAGTCTAACACAGTCTTTGAGTCTTATTCTCATTGCCTGGAATTGAGCTGCAGCTCCATTCATGAATCCAGTTATCCTCACTGGAGCATTGTATCAATTATCTTAGCCCAGTTTGGGCCCATCCCTAGAGTTGGTGGTGGTGGTCATCTGTTAGCTGCATAGTGAAAATGGGGGAGGAGCACTTACCTAAAGGGAGAGTGTGGTAGTGATTTGCGAAAAATGGGTGAATAAACGGGATGGAAAAATGCTAAACAAGAAGGAAATTAATGAATTAAAAACTGAGTAAACGGTAACTTTTTGAGCCCTCATGATTCTTGGGTAATATTTTCCATAATGTCTTCCTATGCTGTTGAAGGAATCTTGAACTCAAACATTGTTTCCTTTCATCAAGTTTGTCTTATATGTTGCATTTTCCCAACAAAACCTGGCATAATATTTTGCACAGAACAAGCACTCAATATGCTTGTTAGCATTCTTCAATTCAAAAGTTTTCACTCTACCATTCTACTGAAATTTTTTTCTTAGAATTTGACCAATGTTCTCTCCGATTTTAAAGCAAAAGTTTCTTCCGTGTTTTGTTTTTTTTTTTTCATGGCTTCATTTCTTTTTGGCTCATTTATTTTTAGCACTGAGTAATATTCCATTGTCTGGGACTTATCCATTCACCTACTGAAGGACTTCTTGGTCATTTCCAAATTTTGGCAGTTATGAGTAATGCTGCTATACACATCCATGTGCAGGTTTTTGTGTAAGATTTCAACTCCTTTGGGTCCATGCCAAGGGACATGATTGCTGTATAATCTGGTAAGAATGTTTAATTTTCTAAGAAACTACCAGACTCTTTCAAACTAGCTGTACCATTTTGTATCCCCACCAATAATGAATGAGAATTCCCGATGCTCCACATTCTCACCTTTGCTTGGTGTTGCCAATCTAACTACAGTTTTTTGAAACCAGTTCAACTCATTAATGAGAAATCATGTTTCTAGAACTCCTAAAAATACTGTCAAGATTTGCAGTAGCTATATCTGGAATTTTAACTCCTGACTTGGATCCTTCAAACACGAACCTGCTATAGGGTGAAAATTAAAGTTAACTCTCATACATACATATATTTTATTGAGACATTTTAAAATAAATTGTAAAAAAAATGTAACAGAAATCCTAAATTTAGGTCCTTCTCAAGGTTTTCAGTGAGAGAAACACTAACTGAGCCCAGAGATTTTTGTCTTGAATTCCATGGAGACTAATTCATAGGCCTCAGGGCATCTGAGAATTCCCTGTCATTGTATGAAAACTTGTATGTGTGCCTTTTCTAAGAAGATAGTTCAGAGGTTTCTTTGTTTTCCTAGCAGTGCCAATGCCCTATTAGAGGTAAAGAACAAATTCTCTATCACGGATATGAAAATACTCATTCATTCGCACAGGAAATAAGCACTGAATGCCTTCTATATGTCAGGCATTATTCCAGGACCTGGGAAAACAATGGTGAACAAAGTTGAACAAAGTCCCTATAACTATGCAAAGATGAATACAGGAAATAGAAAGTAAAGACAACTGTTGGTATCATACAGAATTTGAGGGACTGAAAATTCTACCACGAATCAAACAATCAATCAATCTATCTACCTATTATCTATCTATCTATCTATCTATCTATCATCTATCTGTCTATGCAAAGTGTGAGTAACCACAAGCTACTTTGGATACAGTGAGTAACATTAAGTGAACTAATATTACCCAGTTCTGGAACAATCCAAAATCTGCAATATCAACCTGTCTTTTCTTCTAGTGGGCTATCCCAGTCGCACAAATTTGTAACAGCCTGCTGGACCATCAGGTGTATGTCACATTGACTCCTGTAAATCAGAGTTTCCCAGAACATGGTTAACATTTTCCTCTCATGACCCCCTTCCATGCCTTTGACCCAGCCCAAGCCCATTTTTATTACTTTGCACCCTATTTTTATTTAGATGACCCCCCAAGTCCCAACCCACTTAAACTCAATTCCTCAAAACTTATTTTGTGCACTTTCTGCCCCCCCCCCCCGCCTCGGGTCCTATGCAATCACTTTCCAAGTCTAGCTCAATGGTCTCTCAATCCCAAATGTGCGTTTCAAACGTGCGCTCTAAAAGTTGTGTTCTAGTTAGGTTGTATACTATAAAATGTTTGTTCCATGGTAGTTTCTCAAATTGACCCCTTCTGGACTTAATGTGCCTGCACTCTGCACCCCATCCTGCCTTTAACACATACCCCTAACCGCTCCCAAAGCTAAGCCCTTTCTGTGGGCTCTCTGAAGACTTCTCTGATGTTGTTCTCGGTAGTCGCCCTTTTGCACCTTTGACAATAAAATGACTGTGAAGGGATAGTCGCCTTTATAATTATTGTTGAGCATTTCTCATGAATTTGACGCTGAGCTAAGAAAGTACGTTGCATTTATGAAGGGGAGTTCAGGTAACACAGTGCTAAGAATTTGGGCTTTGAATCCCGGCTCTGCAGCCTATTTAACGCGGGCAAGATGCTTAAATGGTACACCTCGGTTTCTTGCTCGACTGAATGAGAGACAATGACAGCCAATTCATAGGTTGTGGTGAGAAGTGGTTAAGATCATGTAGCCTCACGCCCTGCCTGATGTACGGTAATCACTCAGTGAATGTTGATTGTTAGTATCGTCATTAAAATTCATGACAAGTATTCAGAATAGTTATTATTGTCTCTCTTCCTGCTTGAGACTTACTGGAAAGATAAATACCGCCTATTCTTCTGGTAGATAGCCTCCTTCACATTTCGGCAAGTGGGAAATCTTTGCATGTTCCTTGCAACCTTCTCCACAAAGATTTTAATTGATTTCCCTCCCTTAAATATCATTATTCGTTATTTATACCTGATGTATGCTATTCTTCACATAAGAGGGATATGTGTCTGTGCGTTTTATCTTCCTCAGATAGTAATTCCTTTGGGAGCATGTACTAGAATTAAAGAAGCTTGAGGGCTTCAAGCTAAAGGGCTTGAGATAAAAGGAACTGGTTTTGAAGTCTGGCTCTGCCATTTCTCAGCAAATGGCTCAGTCTCTCTGTTCCTCAGTTTTCTAATCTCTAGAATGGGAACACAAATGTTTCCTTCGGGCGTGTTTGTGAAAATTAAATAAGCCAGTGGAGGAAGAGCACCGGATACAGTGTCTGACATGCGGGCAGGGTTCCGTTCAGAATAAATTCTCCTCTTACAGTGTCCTCAAGAGGATACAGTCCTCAGCCTCCTATTCTCCACAGCAGTCAGCACACTTTCTTGCAAATATTTGGTGCTGAGAAAATTTCCAAAACACTGAATTACTGTTGCATCTGGTGATAGCAAATGGCAATATCAACAGTGAGGACACATCACAATATAAATATACTAGTGAGTATATGGTTGCTATAAAGTTATCTTCTTCTTACGATGTAATAACTGCATATCAGAATTATCCCTGGGGTTATTCTTACAATAACTCTCACAAACCATTAGTCTGGAGAGTTTGTTTTTGTGAAATCGTCACCACCGTGAAATGACCTCACTCGTCTCTGCATTCATCGCACTTTGGACGTACCTTGGTCACAGACTTTAACCCTTGTGTTGTACTTGTTACTTTACATTTCCGTTTTTCCTACTGACCTGTGATCCCTCAAGGAGGAGCTCCCCTCTTACTTGTCTTTCATCCCTAGTCTCTGACACAGCATCTCGTCTGGAGAATGTGCCAGGCCACACGGCTTGGTCCTCAAGGAACTGATGAGATAGAGGATGATGATGAAGTGTAATCATGCTCCCTCCTGCATGAGGGTCCAGGTGAGCACAGAGGAAGAGTCTCCATAGAGGGAAGGATCCCACGGAGGCTTTCTGAGGAAATGAAGCATTCACTAAGTTTCAAAAAAAAATGAGAGAGAAGAAAGCACTAATAAGAGAAGAACACTCATTTGGTGGAATGAATGAATGTGTCTTTTAGTTAAATCTCAAAGAAATGTAGCTTATAACATTGACTACTGGACTGAACCATGAAAAGCCTCACGTTTTTTATTAGCACAAAGCTGCACCATTTGCTAATTGAATTATGTTCATTAATCGGAAAAAAAAATACACCAACGAAATGAAGAGACTTTATAAGCCATGCTTTATAAATCAGATCCTTTTAAACTCCTCTAAGATGTTTCACTGTTTCAAGCCCATCCTTGAAATGATCGAATAGGTCTCCCTGAAGATCTCCAAAAGCATGTCAGAATGAAGATAATACACTCTGTTATCACTCAGTTAATTTGTGAACGTGAGTAATTAGAGAAATTGGCTGTCAATACATACCTGTAGGACTGAGCTCTATTACAATCCTGTGGGTAATGGCTGCCAGCACACATTGCTTGGCTATCAGCACAGACTTTTCTTGCAGATACTGGGAGGCTGGTGCTCTTGGGACTTATAACAGAAGGTTGCAAGATAAATACTATAAATCTTCTGAAAAAGTCCACCCAGCGCATTTGCTAAAAATTAGCCCCGGGGCACTGGAAAGACTATGTAAATGAATCACGTCCTGCTTGTCTGTCTCCAAAGCTCAGCCTCCGTGTATGCAAATGGATGATAATAAATGAGAAAAACAGCATGAAGAAAGTAACAAGGATAGACTGTAGAAGACAGGGGCTGAGATATATTTTTTATATGTAAAGTAGTTTTTGCGTACGTACCTAGATGTATCTGAATAGTTACAAGGTAGTCAAGTTTTAAAAGTACAGAAGATAAATTTGTATAAAATGGTAAAAATGTATGTCTCAGCTTTAAGATATGAGGATAAAATGCTGTATCATTTTTTATATATAGGTGAGAAGAGGAAGTCTATTCATGCAACACAAGTAATCCAATTGTATCAATTGGAACAACAATCATCAAAAATCTTTATTTTAGGTACTAAACATAGAAAATTATATAAGACAAAAGATCCTCATTCATATGGAAGTTAGGAGTAAAGGAGATGGTCAGATAAACTCACCACTCATTACACAGTGTAAAAAGCACAACAAAAGAAGCGGGAGCCAGGAGCAGAGTCAAACTGACGAGAATGAGGGTAGGACTTCTTTCTGGAGATGACATCTGAGCTGGGATTCTTGACTTTTAATGTGGCACATACTGTGTATTGTTCCAGATCTAAAGAGACAATGAGTTAGTTGTTGACATTTTTACATTTTCACCAAGTAAACACTAACAGCCAGGCACAGTGAAATGTTTTACCTGTTGTTTTTTTTTTTTCTTCATGGCTAAAGAGAGAGTATACATCAGCATTCCCACTTTATAGATAGAAACACCGCGGCACAAGAAGAACATAAATCAATTATACTCAATCGTAAGTTTCAGGGTCAGGATTCAGATCCAGGTCCTTGTAAATAAATGCAACACCTGTGTTGTAAGGCACCTGTGCAGGGACATCAGAACTTTCCAGAGGAGAAAAGTAGATGTAAACTGGAAAAGTCAAAGATTTCTTGGAGGTGGGAAATGGGACTGGCTCCTGGCAGATGGAAGGATTAGGAAGGCAGAGTGATGGGGGAGGGCATTTTGTGTGGAATGGTGAGCCCGTTGAAGACATGGTTTACTTTTGTATGGGCCAAACCAGTTCCCTCTGATTCTCTGATTGTTTAGAATCTTAGTGGCTTGATCTTGCCAATTCTTCCCAACTTCCAGTTCTTCCACACTTGGTTTGGATAGCATTTCAGCACTCCAGTGCCGGGATTGTCCCCACTCTACCCCATGTGTTCTAGGATAATATATGGCGATCATACCGTCCTCCGTGGCTGAAGCAGCTGAGAAACAATGATTCTTACTTGATTCTGACCTTGCTGAGAACCAAAGCCATTGTAAGCTTAGTTCACTGTAGTTATATACTCTCTCTTCCTATGCCAGTGTTGCTCAACTGTTTTTGTTATTGTTCTATTAAAATGCCTTTTTAGAAATTTTTGTGTAATCACCACTGATTAAATTTTAATACCCAGATATGTTGTATATTTAGGTATTATATGCAAATCTGTGCTTTATGCATAAAACGAGTAAGATTTTTTTTATCATGAACCAATTTTCGTCCCCTTGGGACTGATAAAGCCCCTGATGATAATGAATGCCTTATGCTATGCCTTGTTCCCTATTTTGCATTCTGATCTTTTGGGGACAAGGAGAATGATGAAAACAGACAATCTGGAATCAAACTACATTCCAAGACAGGTTACCTAACCTTCCTTCATGCAAATTTCTTCTGTGAAAAATGGTAATAATAATATGTACCTAGGGAAGTTTTATTAACAGATTAAAAGAGATAATCAGAAACAAAGACATAATAGGAACTTAGAAAATACAACTTTCTCCCCTTTCCAATGCATAGTTTCTTTCAAACTCTGCCTTTATACTGCATTTTTCATCTGCTGATTTGCTCTTTTGTTCAAGAGGATAGAAGTAAGGAGGCAGAATAACCCCAGAAGGATTTAGGACATGGAAGAAATAGAAAAAGCCTCACCGGGGAAATTTACAGAGCAGGTGTACTGTCACAGTTGTCTGAAGAGGGAGAGTCAGGAGTCCTCTCTCTACACTGATGGGCAGGTACCTTTATCAGGAAGGTGTGTTCCTCCCGGAAGTGAACTCTCACTTTTATTAACCCTGCCTTGGAGGAGAAGCTCTCCACTGCTGTGTGGTGAAGAAGAGAACAGTATTTGAAGAAAATCTAGGCAGAAGTTAACTGTGCTGTTTGTGCTCTGACCTGGCCAAGTATTTAAATGCTTCCTGATCTATAAACTGGCTTTAAAATGAATACCTGAGTTAGAGGATTATTTTGAAAATTAAATAAATTAATACCCATTACAATACCTGGCACATAGTTAGGTGCCCAATATCATTTATGCTGTTTTCTCTCCAAGCAGCTTGACTCTCTGAAATGCCATAGGGTACAATGATTTCATATACATGAGGGATTAAAAATGTACACTTTATATAACAATAAGTGTAAGGATAATAATAGCTTACCCTTCTAGAGTACTTCATAGATATATAATATTTTCTCATTCATATTCTGCAAGAACACTTGGTGAAATAAGTGTGAATGACATTATTATCCCTATTTTAAAAGTCAGAAAACTCAGACATCATGTGACCAACCGAAGGTCATAAAGTAATAGATTATATAGCTGGAATTCAAATCCAATTTCTCTGATTCTAAATCTAGAGCTAAACCTCACTGTTGCTTAAAATTGCTTATAAATCCTCACTTCTCAAGCATGAACTCTAGTGAATTTTTTAAAGTTCTTAAAATCTTTAAGTAGACCTCACTTGTTTCAATTTTAATAATTCTCCATTGGTAAATGTTAAATTTTTGTGCATTTTACATATGACCCTACCCATAATTTTCATTGAGGTCTCATTAGGTCTTTGAATAATGTTTGAAATTCAGTTTAATTCTCCATTTAAGAAAGGATTTGAGAAAATAGGATCTCTTATCATGGGCTTAAGTTGGAAAGATTGAAAATTGTAGCCCTTTCGGCAGGTACTTGGAAGAAATACTGAAAGAAAGGTTTTATAATAATACTTACACAGCTTTGCACATATGATGCAATCTTGGGCAATAATGATCAAACTGGTTTTTTTTTCACCTAAGTTATTACATAAAGCCTGTCTCTATTTCTTGCAAATGTCTTAAAAAATAATTTTACTTTAAAAGCCAGTGGTAATTATTTTAGATAAAACGTCTTCCTTTCTGTGCTTGGATCTATGCAAATAATAGATTTCTAGCTTTCAATCTCACTCGGAGCCTAGTTTTAATCTGTGTGTTAACTCTCTAGACAATTTTGATGGTGGAAAATTTCACCAAGGGAGAATGCCTTTCAGAATACTAAATTCCAAAAGCACAACCTGTCCTTCCATATTGGATTTGGCAGTTTAATAAGAGCAGGAGCTAAGTACAGAACTGCTCAGAAATATTTAGAGCAGTGAAAGGAAAGAGGCAACAAATCTTAATGAGCCCACAGTCTTTACCAGGCAGCTAGTCCACTTAAGCTAATTTTCCCATTATTCACAAGTTCTTGAGAGCACTACAATATAGGTTCCTTTATTAATAGCTCTTCTGTCATCCATTATTTAGGCGTCTTCCATATTAAATCACCAGTGCGTCAGTCCCCTAAAGCAATACACACAAGAGTTTTAAATAACCAATTGACAGGAAGTTGTCAGGAGAAAAGTTTATTTCAACTAGTTAAACATTTCAGCACCAACAATGCTTTGTTTATAGAGAAGACAAAATAGATGAGAAATTGGTTATTAAACTTTGCTTAATTAGACAAAATCTTGCACTAAAAAATTGCCTTATAAATGATGGAATTGTATTTATTTGGTGGAGGATTAAATTCAATTAGTTATCATGAACCTAAATATAATTTAGTGAAATTTTATCAAGCATCTTCTATATTCTCAACACCTACACGGCACTGATAGGGATATAAATAAAATATAGATTATTTCCCTGACTTTCAAACATTTAAAGTTTTGTTAGGGAACCAAAGTACACATAACACATCCACACCCACACCCCCTATATATGTATATGTAACATTAATATCTAATAATAAAATAAATCTTATTAATGATAAAATATATGATAAAGATTTGCATTACTAAAGGATAATTAAAAAGAGTGAGTTTACAGGCACCTGTGTGGCTCAGTTGGTTGAGTGTCCAACTCTCAATTTTGGCTCAGGTCATGATCCCAGAGTCATGGGATTGAGCTCCATGTCAGTGTGGAGCCAGCTTAAGATTCTTCCTCTCTCCCTCTGTCCCTTGCCCCTGCTCGTGCATTCTCTCTCTCTCTCTCTCTCTCTCTCTCTCTCTCTCTCTCTTAAATAAAATTTAAAAAATTAATGAGTCCAGAACTCATGGTAATTGCAGAAAGCTTTGCAGAAAGCTTTGGTAATTGCAGAAAGAGATCCCACTGGAAAGAAGATAAGCAGAAGAATAGATGAAGACTGTCATCAACCAGAAAAAAAAAATAAGAATCAAAACACAAGACCAGAGACTGAGCAAGGTCAGCTTATGCAGCTGAGAATGTTGATGTGTTAAGACCCCTGGGAAACATGGTTTGGTGTAAAAGTAACAGAACCAGATTATGAAGAGATTATTCTGTAACTATTTTGGAAAGGATCTACAGATAATGGGGAAATTACCATCTATACTCAAAAACCGCCATGACCCACATTATTCTTAGAGAGTAATATAGCGGCACTGTGTCTGTGGTTGAGAATCATGAGGTCATCAGGAGGGAGGACATTTAGGAAACTGCATAATAATCTAGGAAGAGGGAGAAAAGGTCTTGGCATAGAAAATGGAGGACAAAACGAGAATAAAGAAAAGAGGATGCATCTTACAAATTGTAATTTTTTAATTAATCCACTTAAGTTGTTAGTAAATACAATTCTTTTAAAAAATAGAAATAATTAAGTGATTGAAATAGGATCTTCCCCTGAAGACATCCTGTCATATTGTTATTTAAAAGGTACATTACCTTAGGAAAACATTACACTGATGATTTACATGGAATAAGGTTAAAAATAATGAATGACACCAGAGAGATTAATAAAAAGACATACATTTTTTGATGCCTCCATTGCCCGTGAAGTTAGCCTACTCTAGAAGGCTGCCACAAAGTAAATTTCTGTCTGAGTTGTTAGCTAACCAAAGATTGCTTGATGGTTTGTGATTTACTTAAAACAAGGCATTGTGTGTGTATGTATTAAATTTTTACTGCACAAATACCCCTTATTTATTGTGAAAAAGTTAGCAAAGTTTAAAAAGAGAAAAGAAATGAGAAATTCTGCAATCCCACCACCCACAGATAAATATCGTTAACATTTTGGAGTATTTTGCTCTTGTAGATCTTCTGTGTAATAAATATATTTGCTTGGCTTACCTTTAGTTCTTGTTTTCTCTTTTTGTCTGTCTCTTTTATTTTTATTTTAATTTTTTAAGAGATAGACACAGAGTGAGCACAAATGGGGGAGAAAGAGAGAATCATTTTTTTAATGTTTATTTTTACCTTCTTTGAGAGAAACAGTGAGTGGGAGAGGGGCATAGAAAGAGGGAGACAGAATCCCAACCAGACTCGTGCATGTCAGCACAGAGCCTGATGTGGGGCTTGAATTCATGAACCATGAGATCATGACCTGAGTGGAAATCAAGAGTCTGATGCTTAACCAACTGAACCATCCAGGCACCCTTGTCTCTTTTATTTTTAAATACACTTATTCTAAATCATCATAACCTATAAAAATAAAATCATCGCATTTCTCTTAGTCTCACAATATGGAAACACAGCATCGCTTATTTTCGGTATGGAGTGTCTGGGAGACTTGGAAAGGAAAGAGCATGAGTCTTGCCTTTGTTCAGGGTCTGGGTTGTTTTTGTTTGCTTGTTTGTTTGTTTGTTTGCTTTTACTTTAGAGGGTGGACTCCTGTATGTGTCCCCTCAGGCATCCAGGAACTGGTTACAATGAAGATGAGGGCCTGGGTATTATTCCTTAGAGCCACAGGGCCTTGGCATGGAGATGCCTACAGGCAGGTGGTCTGGCATGCACATGTGATGGCTTCCTCCGGTCATTCTCACCTGGTCCCTCCTTAGATATTATCTATCCTAGAGGATCATTAACTCCTTATCCCTTGCAAGGAGGACAGTATGAGGCATGGGTAAAGTGGGGTGAGGGTGCAGGTCCTAGCAAGAACAGAAGCAGGAAAAGGAGCAAACGCAGATTATTATGGGGTCCTTCAGTTTCCCTGAAAGTTGCAATAGGCTACCATAAACCATGAACATTAGACATATTCAGGAGAGAAATGGGAAGAAGTGGCGACACCAAAATGCACTAAGTCTCCAGGGACGATGAGTCATTAAGGTGGAGAGCTGACCGGCCCTGGTTTCCCAGCTGCACAAGCCCTGTGGGAGTCCCTGCTCCATTTCTTAATAGCTGTGTTGGGAATGTGAGCATATTGCTTAACTTCTCAAAGGACGGTGTTCCCGTCTGTAAAATGTGAATAAAACATCCATCCCATAGGTTTGTTCTAAGGAATAAATCTGATATGTCATGTGCCTGCCACAACACCATCCTTCAAGTCTGAACAATGATGCCGTGCTGATGCAATATAACCGTTAGAGCAGTAAAGCGCATGGGTTTCAGAGCAGGTGAGAGACAGCTCAAGGTCACGTAATACATCAGTGGCAAAAGTGAGATGTGTGGAGGCCTGGTTCCCAGTCCAGTTCTGTCACTTTAGAAGGAAGCCATTCCATTCCCAACAGATGGAGTGCATGTTGGAGTAAACATTCAGAAAGCCTCCTTGTGCCATTTCCCCCAGTTCAGGGAATCGTGGAGCCCTGCATCCCAACCGGAAACCTCTCTCCATGAGGTATTCACAACTATTTAAAGCAAAATAAGAACAACAATGAAAACCCCTCTCAACATAGTCTGTTTGACTGTTAGGAAAGGTCACAGCCACGTAGTATGACTAATTTGGACTGCAATCTTTTAGTTACTGCAGTATCCAGAAATAATTTATTATCCTGACATTAGGTAAAAGAAGGAAGTACAAAACAAATATTGCAACTGGCATTTTATAAGATGTCAGTGGAGCAGATCAAAGAGTCCCTATTCTTTATTTTATATCAAGATGAACCTGTTTGGTACCTGTCATGGAGTGAAGCTTATCTAGAGGCAACAGGAAGCAAAGGTTATCTTGAATACAATGGAAAAGGGCAAATGAATGTTAACGTTTAATTAAAGCCACTGGAAAAGAATGGCCAAGTGCAGGTGGGTGCTGGAAAGAATGGTGTGTTGGTGCCTGAAGGAGGCAGGCTGGCTGAGCACCCACCGGGAAAATCTGTATGCAGCCAGTTGAAGGGACAGCTCTCTTGGGGTCACTGATGTTACAAGACAATTGTTTGCCTTCCGAAAAGAGCACACAAGAGAAAGAGGCCATGCAGTGTGGTGGTTAGCTGCAAGAGCTTTGAAATCAGACTTCCTGGATTTGAGAAGCAAGGGCTGGGAGCCAGACCACCTGGCCTCAGACACCAGCAGTGACCATTTACCAAATGGGTGACCTCCGGCAAGTCACCGAGTCTCTGTCTCTTACTTTCCTCTTTTATAAAGTGGGGATAAAACTACCTAGTCACAGTAATTAAATATTTAAAAATAAGGTACTATTTGTAAAATACAGGGCAAGCTTTATATATAAGTATTTATCAAATAGAGTCCTGAGTCCTTGCCCACCATATACTCCTAATAGAAGTTACTTCGACTTCTAAGCCTCAGGCCCCTCATCTGGAAAATGGGTCTAATCACAGTCCCTGGCTTACACAGTTGTGAAAGCTACATGAGATCAGGCACACATACACCTAGCATACAACCATCAAAGACTTATTATCTTGGTTTCTATTTCACCAACTAGACCAGAAGCTCCCTGAAGCAGATGTTCTGTCGTGTTCTTCTTTGGGTCTGCTTCAGGGATTTCCTTATTAATGTTTGTAAAATGAGCAAAAAGATATAAAGACCCAGATAAAATACTCTATTTACATGTAATACAGACACATTCGTGCCCAAACTTAGAACATGCCCTCAGAAAAGAATCACATGGACACCCTCTAAGACATACATGGAATTATACTCAGATAATTGTAAAGAAATGAGATTTGATCTAGTAGTCACATAACACACTGATATTTTCTCTTGCATCCTTGACAGATGGTCTCCAACCTCTCTCCAAAACTTCCAACAAACAATCCATAATCACGTCTTTCATGGAGCAAATATATTCCCTTTTCTCTTACATCCCAGTGGAGCTTTTAAAAATAGCTCTCTTTGGTAACCATGAAAAAGTCTCATTATTGCAGTCAGTTTTGAGCCTGTCTCCATCAATGAGTTGTAAGTCCTTTGAGATAGAGGATAAAGGAGTGCCAACATTCTCATTTTTCTGTCTCCCAGCTGCATATAAAATATTCTTATGCCCCTAGTAGATGTTCAGTAGCTATTAATTTAACAAGTGAATCAAATGATTAGAGATCCCATATGATGTTTCCCTTTCTAAGAAGATAGCTTATTTTAAGTAAAATATCTCCTAAATCCAATCTGCCCTTCTGTTCATGTATTATTTATCATATTTAAAATCTTGAAATCTATAAGCGATCAGTCTTTATTTCCTGACTCAGGGATCAGGAATTTAGATTTTTTTAATAGCTGACATTTTAATGTTATGGATTATTAGACCTCTAAGGGGAGTCAAAATTGCCTCCTCATTTTACATATTGGAAATCCAAAGCCAATCATTAGCCAAGCCAGGGTTTAAGGCTGTGTCACATGACTCTTAATCCCACATTTTTTTTTCTACCCTACCATTCTGCAAGCGCTTTATTATTTACAAAGTTCCTTTAACCTGCAAAAAGCTATATAGCTTTTTGATCCTTAAATCTATGCGATAGAAACAACACATTATGCTATTATGTGTCAGGGAGAAGAAAACAAAGTCTAAAATGTCCAAGGACATCCTGCCTCAGGGGAGTAGTAAAGCTGTAAGAGTACCCAGATTCAACTCAGGTTTTGTTTTTTTTTTCTTTCATGGGAGCAACCAGGAAAATGTACATAAAAGAATGGATATATCTTTAAAAATGGGGAGAGTAGAGAAAATAAAGGTATATCCAAAGTGGGTGGTGATAGTCAATGTCAAAAGGATTTCCTGCCCACTTCCCTCATTAAAAGCAATGGGACAATTCTGGGGATTAAAACAACTGAGCTCTGCATGGAAACCAACTGAAGGGTGAGCACAAAGCAAGTTTCCCCCTCACTTCACGCATGAGAATAAACCAATGTTTTCCACCACTGAGGAGCCATCTTGGGATAGAAAACAGGAAAAAAGAGAACTAGCCCTTGCAGAGAGTTGGACTTTGGATAATTTGTCTTAACAAAAAGAGAAAACTGAGATATGTCCAATTAGTAAATTTAAATCAACACACCACCTCTCATTTTCTGCTCTCTTTATATCATTTGTGTCATTAAATTACATGAAAATCCTTTAAGACATTCAGGAGAAACATATGCGGCTGCCTCATGGGTGTGATATTTGGCATAAGGTCCCTAGAAGGATGTGTGCTTACTTACCTTGCTTCCCTGCAGAAGTGGTGTCTGATCCCTACAGAGTGAGAGCTGGCAGGAGTGTGGACAGGGCAGTCCCCTGCCTTTCGGTCCGCTGCCTTTCAGAGGCAGGAGCTCCAGAGGAAGCATGCAGGTTCAGCAAGCCGGAGACGTGTGTCAACCCAGGCAGAAAGAAATCACAACCTTCTTAACCAGGCATTGCAACTTGGTTGTTCTCAGTTGGAATCAAAGGAGGGTAAGCTGGAGTTGTCTTGTAGATGCTGAATAATTAGTGACTCTGAGGAATAAAATAAAACCATGATTATGGCTCTTTTCTTCCATTTCTGGAATGATCCCATTTATTGCAATGCTTCTCCTTCCTGCAAATCAGCTAGTCAGTAAACATCATCTGAAGACCCACAGGCACCATGATTTTGAGGGGTCTCTTCTGGTCTCTTCCAGCTGTGCCCCTACCTATAGGACCAAGGACACCTGATCACCTGAGCCCACACTCTGCCTCTGTTCCACATTCTGAGCACCCAGGACCTCAGAATCACTGAGGTAGCTAAATGGCCCACATCTGTTTTCAGGGCCTGCATGAGCCACTCTCCTGAGTTCAGCTTATGAATGGCAGACTGCACAAGGGTATGTGCAATTCTAGCCCGGAAGAAGAGCCACTGTTGGTGAGTTCACAGAGGGTGTGGAGTGAGATTGGACTTATGGCCCGGAGTATCCACACATATGCATGCAGGGCCCGTTACTGTGCAGGACTGAACTAGGGATGTGACTAGAAGAGAGCAGGCCATCAGCCAAGAACTTCCACGTGTATTCTTGTCATGGCCCACCAATGAGACAAGTGGGCCCAGAAGCTCTTTTACATGTTATATTTAGTTCCTTGGTTTTCTATTTAGTGACGTATCAAGCACCTTCACGAAGTTGTAGGGAGGTACTGGCAAGCAGGACAGTAACCTGGCCCATTATAGGGTTTATAAGTCGATGTGTGTGAATTCATTAAAGTCCTGGAAGCATGAACGGATATGATGGAAGAAGCAATGTAAACAAGTGGGAAGAACAGTGTTCGAAAGAAACAGATCGACACCCAGGTTCTGACCTGCCACTTCTTACTTTGGGGACCTTGTGAAAATTACTTAGCCTCTCTGAATCATGGCTCCAAATGTCTGACTCTAGATTTCGGTTCAGGTCATGATCTCATGGTTTGTGAGATTGAGCCCTGTGTCAGGCTCTGCACTAACAGCACAGAACCTGCTTGGGATTCTCTCTCTCTGCCCCTCCCCTTCTCTCTCTCTCTCTCTCTCTCTTTCTCTCTCTCTATCTGGGGGGAGAAAACCTTTAAATAAATAAATAAATAAATAAATAAATAAATAAATAAATAGGGCTTTAAATTTTACCTACCTTCTAAGATTATAGTGGCAGGAATAGATGTGAATACAATACATTAGGATACTTCACCTGCACAGTAAGCATTTTATAAAGGTAGTGATTTTGTAAGTGTGAAGGGTAATAAGAAAATAACGTTTGCAACACAGAAAAGACCTAGGATGCAGTGGGGATAATTGATCTCAGAAAGGTTTAGATTAATTGGAAGATGACATCTACTGAAGGTCAAACACAATAGATATTTCTGTTTTGAGAAAACTTATTTGCCTAAACATTCAGTAAAAAGTATTTTACCCATTTTAAAAGACTATAATAAATGGACAGTGGATGCTTACAATTCAGAGTGCAGCTGTATAATCAATGAAAGTGTGTGAGCACTTAGGGGTCCTGAAGGCATCACTTCTAAATTCTTCTCTGACACTTAATCATGTGTTCCGGCCCTTTTTGTGTATCTTTCTCTTTCATTACCCTTTACTTGTTGTCCTTTTAACTTGAATGTTTTTAAAGCATGTCAACCTCTGGACTGCAGCAATTAAAAGATGTGGGTTAACTTACACAAATTAATGCCTCAGGTTAAAAGCATGTCGGGCAGGAATAGACATTGCTAGAATAGAAGGCTTCATGAAGTTCATATTTGGAAACTATCATATAGGCATAGGCAGTCTTATGTAAATCCTTAAAACATATTCTCTAATAAAAAGGTGTGACATAATAAAAGTTTATAGGAGAAAAGTATAAAGAAAGTCCATATTTGGAATGAGAAAGATCAGGTTTCTATACAGTTCCACATATCATTGTTAATAATTCCTTTAAAATTTTTTCACAAGATGGGGTGCCCAGATGGTTCAGTTGATTGAATGTCCAACTTCAGCTCAGGTCATGATCTCACAATTCATGAGTTCGAGCCCTGCTCGCTGCTGTCAGCGCAGAGCTGGCTTCAGATCTTGTCTCCTTCTCTCTGCCCCTCCCCCGCGCATATTCACACTCTCTTAAAAATGAATGAACATTAAAAAATAATAATGAAAAAATAAAAATTAAAAAATTTCGCCAGAATATCTTGATGTATTAAATGAAGTGGTTGAAATTGATTCCTTACTCTAAGGTTTGAAGCAACATATTGAGGTTTTCTTTCCTAATTAGTGAGACTCAAGCATATTTGTGTTCCTGGGATCATCAAATCCAAAGTTCAGATATTTTTAGAACTGTGAATAAGTAACCTAAAGGAAAATGTTCAGAAAAAATATAGATTGCTTATATAGGTTTTTGTTTCTAATGGGTGAGATAGTCATAGTTCAATTTATATTTTTGGAATATTTATTAAGCATCTAGTATGTGTCACTCATTTGAATTCATGCTCTCCCAGACCTTTCTATGGCTTTCTTGCATGACTCCTCTTTAATATGTAAGTACAATAAAGTCATATAATTTGCATATCAATCAAACTAAATTAGTATCAGATCTAGATTCGATGTCATTGGTCTGGTTGTAAATCTCAACATGGAAAAAAAATCTGAGAATTGAGAGAATTTTCTATCTCAGAAGGTTATCTATCTCAAAGGTTTTAGAAGATCTAAATATGTGATGGAATGCAACATTTATTTAGTTAAATGATCAACTCTTGTTCTCAGCTCAGGTCATGATCTTACAGTTGGTGAGTTCGAGCCCCACATATGGATACATGCTGTCAGTGCAGAGCCTGCTTGGGATTCTCTCTCTGTCCTTCCCCCACTAACACACTCTCTAGCTCTCTCTCTTTCTCTCAAAATAAATAAATAAACTTAAAAAATAAGTTTTAAATGATGAAGGCATGGATAGAGCACTATAAAATGTTTTCACTTTGGGCATGCAAAAGCCAATACTTGGGGCGCCTGGGTGGCTCAGTCAGTTAAGTGTCTGACTTTGGCTCAGGTCATGATCTCACGGTTTGTGAGTTCAAGCCCCGCATCAGGCTCTGTGCTGACAGCCTGGAGCCTGGAGCCTGCTTCAGATTCTGTGTCTCCCCCTCTCTCTGCCCCTCCCATGCTCATGCTCTGTCTCTCTCTGTCTCTCAATAATAAATAAATGTTAATTTTTTTTTTTAAAAGTCAATACTGGTTTCTACTAAAGCAAACATAAGTATACACTGTGAACCAACAATTCCCCTTCAGGTGTCCATCCAAAAGAAAAGTGCATACATCCATCAAAAGACACGTGAAAGGATATTCATAACACCCTTATTCATAATAGCCAAGTATTAGAAACAACCCAGATACCCACAATAGTACCATGGATATATTCATATAATGGAGCACAACACAGCAATAAAAAACAAACAAACAAAACAATAAAAAACAAACAAACAAAATTCACCAGATCATGGTGAATTGCACATATATAACGATGAAAGAAAACAAAACCAAGCACAATAAACTACATTGTGTATGATTCCATCAATATGAAGTTCAAAAACAAGCAAAATGAATACTTTGGTGATATGTCAGAATAGTGGTGGCTCCTGTACAGGCAGATATTGACTAGGAAGAAGTATGAGGGGCACATGAAGAGTTAAAAATGTTCAGTATCTTGAGGTGGGTGGTGGTTATGTGTGTGTGTTCACGTGCATGTATATGTATGAGAAAACTTACCAAGAGATACACTTAGGATTCGTGTACCTTACATATTTTCTACCTCAGTATTAAATTGTATGAAGAGACAAGATTATACCTGTTTTTCCTGAATAATGAGCATTGTGTAACATGTGAACCTATGTCTTTGTGTTGTGATATATATTTGCATAGAGATAGGGCCAGTGTAAAATGGAACTGCTGCTCCCTTGTTTAAATATTAAAAATTTTAGGGGCGCCTGTGTGGCTCATTAGGTTGAGAATCTGACCCTTGATTTTGGCTCAGGTCATTATCCTGGGGTTATGGGATTGAGCCCTATGTTGGGGCTGTTTGGAATCCGCCCCCCCTGCTTACGTGTGCTCTCGCTGTCTCTAAAATAAAATTTCAAAACTATTTTTAAAATATTAAGAATTTTATGACGGCAGTAGCAGAACGTTAAGCCGAGTGTGGGAACCTCTTAAGCACAAGGCTCTAGGGCACACCTGTGATGCCAGCCCTACACAGAGATACTCAGAAGATAGTCTGAAAATCAAGGAAGGTTGCTAAGATCAGGCATCTACATGGTGTAAAATGAACGGTGAAAATTCCTGGTTCTGCTGGGAAAGCGTAGTTCTGGGTTAAAGAGGTTATGTCCCATTGAGCTGGATGGCTAAGACGTGCTAGTACTCTACCGAAAGGCAACAGGATAAAAACTTATTATGGGAAAACACACTAAAACGGAGATTAGATAGAATGCCTTAATTAAGAGAAATCTATGTGAGAGTTATGAATAGAAAACATGTGTTCTATTAAAATGAAACATTCAGTGCTCTCCATGCCAGAAGAGAAACACTGAAATTGTACAGAGATAATAAGCTAGAATAGCATGAGTGCTAGTGATGACTTCGGCTTCACTGATTGAAAATGTTTGACGCTGTATTTATATTACTTTAATCATTAAATACACCAAAACCCTTTGGGAGATTCATGCCTCTGGGGTGGAGTATTGGACCTATGAGAACAAGATGAGACCATGAAAACACATTGGAAGCCAAAGGAGGCTGGGAGGCTTGGGGATGCCCAAGTAGCTGGACATGGACTTTGTTTCCTTACAGGATTTTGTTTTCTTCTTACAAAGTGAGATCCAGCCAGCTGGGTGTCACCAGGCTTTCAGAGGCAGGGTCCATAAGATTAGCCCCAGGTTTTAGCACACTGGAGAGTGAGAATCTCCCTGGACAGAAAAAGGTCGCAACATTTTAAAGTTTGGTTTTTTTTTTTTTTCTTATACTGATTTCTTTTATTTAAAGTGTATATCATGGTGATTTGATATACACATATGCTGTGAAAGGATTCTGCCCATCTAATTAACACATCCACCACCTCACATATTTATCTTTGTGTGTGTGTGTGTGTGTGTGTGTGTGTGTGCGTGTGTGAAAACATTTATGTTCTACTCTTAGCAAATTTCAATTATACCATACAGTGTTATCATCTCTAGCCACCATGTTTTACCTAAGATCTTTAGATCTTATTCATCTTATGGCTGAAAGTTTGTACCCTTTTACTAACCTCCCCTTCCTATTTGTCCCCTACCCAGCATTTGGCAACAGTTTTCTACTCTCTGTAAATTCGAGGTTGGTTTTGTTTTGTTTTTGTTTTTGTTTTTTGTTGTTGTTTTAGATTTCACATATTAAGTAACATCATGCAGTATTTGTCTTTTTCTTCTGGGTTATTTAACTTAGCATAGTGCTCTCAAGTTCTATCCATGTTGCACATGGCAGAATTTACTTGTTTATCGTGGCTGAATAATATTCCATTGTATGTAGATACCACATCTTCTTTTTCCATTCATCCATTGAGGAACACTTAGATTGTTTCCATGTCTTGGATATTGTGAATAATGCTGTAGTGAACTTAAGGGTGCAGATTTTTCTTCAATATCCTGTTTTCATTCCCTTTGGATATATACCCAAAACGTGTGATTGCTGGATCATGTGGCACTTCTATTTTTTTTTTTTTAATAACTGCCATACTGTGACTGCATCGATGTGCATACTTTTTTATTTTTTGAAGGACCTCCATACTCTTTTCCATACTGGTTACACGAATTTGCATTCCAAAAGTATACCAGGGGTTCCTTTTTCTCGACATCCTTGCCAACACTTGTTATCTCTTGTCTTTTTGGTGGTAGCCATTCTAACAGGTGTGAGGTGATACCTCATTGGGATTTTGATTTGCATTTCCCAGATGATTAGTGATGGCACACACCTTTTCATTGGCCATTTGTATGTGCTGTTTAGAAAAATGTCTTATCACTTCCTCTGCTTATTTTGGTTATTGAGTTGTATGGATTCTTTGCATGTTTTGGATATTAACCCCTTATCAGATCTGTGATTTAAAAGTATTTTCTCCCATTCTAGAGGTTACCTTTTCATTTTGTTGATTGTTTCCTTTGCTGTGCAAGAGTTTTTTGATTTTTTTCTATTTTATTGACTGGTAGTTGACATATGATGTTATATTAGTTTTGGGTGTACAACATAGTGATTCAACAATTCCATACACTATGCTCTGCTCGCCACGATAAGTGTAGTTACCATCTGTCCCCATACAATGTTACTATGATATTATTGACTATATTCCCTATGCTGTGTTTTTCATCCCAGTAACTTATTTATTTTATCATTGGAAGTTTGTACCTCTTAATCACCTTTGCCTATTTTGCCTATCACCCCAACACTCTGCTCTCTGGCAAACACCACTTTGTTCTTTATATTGATGATTCTGTTTCTGTTTTTTGTTTGTTTTGATTGTAATAACCTTTAGGTCCATCCATGTTGTTGCAAATGACAAAATCTCATTCTTGTTTATGGCTGAGTAATATTACAGTGTATGTATGTATGTGTGTGCCTGTGTATACACAACACATTGTTTTTATCCATTCACCTATCAGGGGACACTTAAGTTGCTTCCATGGGTTGACTATTGTAAACGACGCTGCAGTAAACATAGGAGTGCATATATCTTTTCAAATTTGTGTTTTTGTTTTCTTTGGGTAAATACCCAGTGGTGCAATTACTGGATGATATGGCATTTTTATTTTTAATTTTTTGAGGACTCTCCATCTGTTTTCCACAGTGGTTGCACCAATTTACAGTCCCATCAATAGTGCACAAGTGGTCCCTTTTCTTCACGTCCTCATTTACAATTGTCATTCCTTGTCTTTTTGATAGTAGCCATTCTCACAGATATAAGGTGATAATGCATTGCGCACAACATTCTCAGTAAGGCATTGCAACCCAGCTGTTCTCAGCTGGAATCCGAGTGAAGACAGTTGTCTTGTAGATGACAAATAACTGTCAACATTGAGGAGTGACACATGACAAAGCTCAACTAAACTAAAATAGCCGTTATTGGTTTTTTTCTTCCGTTTCTTCAATGACAACTAATGTTCCCATTTACATCAATGCCTCCTTTCCAACTACACAGCGACTATAAGGGCCTCTTGAAAATCTAGTGGCATAAAGCAAGCACTCCCTTAAAATTAAAGTGAGCTCACTCTGAGCTGCATGGGTTAACAAATGAATGTGGGTCTTAAGACCTTTTATAAAAATCTTCATAACTTTTGAATGGATGGCTATATTGTCAGTAAGTCATTCTCTAACATTTGTAACAGCAAGTTTCCAAAAGCTTACAAGGCTGCTGATATAAATAAGACTTTATTTGTACTGGCATACCTTGTTTTATTTTTCTTTGCTTTATTGTGTTTCACCGATACTGCTTTTTTTTTTTTTTTTTTTTACAAATTGAAGGCTTGTGGCCACCCCGTAATAAACAAATCTCTCAGTTGTATTTTTCTAACAGCATTTGCTTGCTTCATGTCTGTGCATCACATTGGTAATTCTCACAGATTTTTCAAACTTTTTCATTATTTTTTTAATGTTTATTTATTATTTCTGAGACAGAGAGAGAGCATGAGTGGTGGAGGGGCAGAGAGAGAGGGAGACACAGAATCCGAAGCAGGCTCCAGGCTCTGAGTTGTCAGCACAGACCCCGACATGGGGCTCAAACTCACAAACTGTGAAATCATGACCTGAGCCAAAGTCGGTCACTCAACCGACTGAGCCACCCAGGCACCCCAAAACTTTTTAATTATTATTATGTTCTTTATGGTGATCTGTGATCAGTGACCTTTGATGTTGCTGTTGTAATTGTGTGGGATGCCACAAACTGCATTCATATGACAGCAAACTTCATCATAAATGTGTGTGTTCTGACTGCTCCACCAGCCAGCTGTCCCCTCCTCCCCCTCTTGGGGCCTTTCTATTCCTGAGACATAATAATGTTAAAATTAGGCCAAATAATAACCTTACAATGACCTCTAAATGTTCAAGTGAAATGAAGAGGTGCATGTCTCATTGTAATTCAAATAAATAATTAAGAAACAATTAAGCTTAGTGAGGAAGGCACATTGAGAGCTCAGGCTGAAAGCTAGGTCTCTTGCACCAAACAGTTAGCCAAACTGTGAATGCAAAGGAAAACTTCTTGAACGAAATTTACTCTCCAGTGAACACGCAAATGATACGAAAGTGAAAGGGCCTTATTGCTGATATGGAGGAAGTTTTAGTGGTCTCGTTACATCAGACCAGCCATAACAATTCCCTTAAGCCAAAAGCTAATCTGGGGCAAGGCCTTAACTCTCTTCAATCCATGAAGGCGGAGAGAGGTGAGGCAGCTGCAGAAGAAAAATTTGAAGCTAGCAGAGGTTGGTTCATGAGGTTTGGGGAAATCAGCCATTTCTATAGCATCAAAGTGCAAGGGTGAAACAGCAAGGGCTAATGTAGAAGCTGCGACCAGTTATCTAGAAGATCTAGCTCAGACAATTCATGAGGGCCGCTACGCTAAACAACAGATTTTCAATGTTGCTGAAATAGCCTTCTACTGGAAACAGATGTCATCTAGGACTTTCACAGCTAGAGAAAAATCAATGCCTGGCTTCCAGTCTTCAAAAGGCAGGCTGACTCTCTTTGTAGGGGCTAATGCACTTGGTGACTTACAGTTAAAGCCAATGCTCATTTACCATTCCAAAACTTCTAGGGCCCTTAAGAATCATGCTAAATCTATTCTGCCTGTGCTTTATAATTGGAACAACAAAGCCTAGATGACAGCACATCTGTTTACAACATGGTTTACTGAATATTTTAAGCCCACTGTTGAGACCTCGACTGCTCAGAAAATAAAGGTTCCTTTCAAAATATTACTGCTCATTGACAGTGCACCTGGTCACCCCAGCAGTTCTGATGGAGACGTATGTGATTAATCTTATTTGAATGCCTGCTAACACAACACCCATTTTGCAGCCCATAAATCAAGGAGTAATTTCAACTTTCAAGTCTTATTATTTAGGAAATCTATTTTGGAAGTCTGTAGCTGCCATAGAGAGTGATTCCTCTGATGGATCAGGTAAAGTAAATTGAAAACCTGCTGGAAAATGTTCACTATTCTCATGTCAGTAAGTGCATTCTTGATTTATGAGAAGAGGCCCAAATATCAACATTAACAAGAGTGTGAAAGGAGTTGCCTCCAACTCTCATAGATGATTTTGAGGGACTCAAGACTTCAGTGGAAGAAGTCTTCAATGGAAGATTTCAATGCAGATGGGCTGGAACTAGCAGAAGGAAGAGAATGAGAAGTGGAGTCTGAAGATGTGATTGAAATGCTGTGATCCCATGGTAAAACTGAAATGAATGAGACATTGTTTCTTACAGATGAGCAAAGAAAGTGGTGTCTTGGGACAGAATGTCCTCCTGGTGAACATGCTGCAAAGATTCTTGAAATGACAAAAAGGATTCAGTAAACTTATTTGGTCAAGAAGCAGCAGGGTTGGAGAGGATTGACTCTAATTTTGAAGGAAGTTCTACTGGGGGTAAAATGCTATCAAACAGTATCCCATGCTACAGAGAAGTCGTTGATGGAAAAGAGTCCATTGGTGTGGCAGACTTCACTATTTTCTTATTTTTAGAAATTGCCACAGCCACCCCAACCTTCAGCAACCACCGCCCCGATCCGTCAGTAGTCATCCACACTGAGGCAAGACCCTCCACCGGCAAAAAGATTACAATGTGCTGAAAAGTCGGATGATGGTTAGCATTTTTAATCAATAAGCTATTTTTAAATTCAGTTATGCACACTTTTTACATATAATGCTAACACACACTTCATAGCCTACAGTGTTGCATAACCATTAACTTTTATGTGCACTGGAAAACCAGAAAAACCATTCCACTTGCTTTATTGAGATATTCACTTTATTGCAGTGGTCTAGAGCCAGATTTGCTGTATCTCTATGTGTGCCCATATTAATATTTGAACGTAGCCACACCTGTATCACATCAACTCTCAGTTATCTCTGGGTGTCCAATAGGGTGTTTCATGTGGACTTACCTGCACTTCTGCCCTGGCCTCCTGGTAGATGCCCACAGGTCCTGAGCCACTTTGAGGTCATCGACGACCTTGTGGAAGGAGACATTGTGGCAATCCCTGGGGGAGTGCGAACAAGAAAAGTCAAATGATGCTAAGGAGAATATAGGAGAATGTCACTAATCAGGAAGTAATACTTGTGCTGAGATCTAAAGGTTAGGTAGGAATTAGCAGGGCACTATCAGAACAGTAGGAGCAAAACTGTTAGGAGAGAGGGAGCTTGGTGTGGACAAGGGAAATATGTTAAAGAGAAAATGTCTGCCCTAGCAACAACAACAACAAGCCCCGAAACATTACTTCCTTAACACCACGGCTCTTCATTCCTGGCCTCCATAGTGCAGAATTGCAGCAGGTGGCAGTGTGTCTGTCACACAGTCTTTGGGGAACGCTGGCTGGCAGTGATTGGATACGCCTCCTTGGACACTTGACCTTCCATGTTATTTTGTGCATTGACAATACAGCTGCCGAAGGACAAGAGAAAAAGCATGGCGGGGGGTGTAGTGTGGGGAGGTCTGGAAAAGCCATATAACATTTCCACTTACATTCCAATTACTCTGTCTCAGGAACATGGCCACAAGGGATGGTCAGATCTATGGAGGAATTAAAATTTTTAGAAAATAATTCATAGTTCTGAAGCATCATAGATTATAACTGAGACCATAGAATCCAAGATTATTTATTACTGTGGCTGAGTTGAGATATAGGCTTATTCCTTTACTCATTCATTCACTCTTTCACCCATTTATTCCTTGAACATTTATCAGCTACCTACATTATACTATGGGATTGGTCAATAAACCACATTTTCATGCCGTGATTAATAAGGTGGACAGGTTATAAACAGAAATGCCAGAAGGAGACATGGGCAAACTTTTTTCATTTCATATTCTGGATAATCATTACGGAGAAAGCTGTAATTGCTCGTTGGTGCCTAAATGAAATTCTTATGAATATAAAACAGGTAACATTAGGGAGAAAGTTTTTAAGTAAAGAATTCATTTAAAAAAAAACATTTGATGGGGGGCACCTGGGTGGCTCAGTCGGTTGAGCATCCGACTTCGGCTCAGGTCATGATCTCACAGCTCATGAATTCAAGCCCCACACTGGGCTTTGTGCTGACGGCTCAGAGCCTGGAGGCTGCTTCAGATTCTGTGTCTCCCTTTCTCTCTCTCTGCCCCTCCCCCGCTCGCACTCTGTCTCTGTCTCTGTCTGTCTGTCTGTCTCTCTCTCTCAAATAAATAAATATTTAAATAAATTAAATAAAACACTTGATAAACTAAAATCTGTGAATGTATGTTTATGAAATTCCATTGTTCCATTCTCATCAATTGTTCTGTTTTAGATGTCTCAGGTATTGTCACTCAGACCGCAGCACATAACCCCCCACATTTTATGCACTGAAAGACTCAGCAGTTTGATTTGCTTTAGTAATTGTCAAGTAAGATGTCAGAAAACATGTAATGATTTTTGCCATTCCCTTAAGTAGTTTTAAAATACATTTTAAAATTGCAGTTTGTGATCAATACTGTATGATTGCTAGACAGGGATTTGCAGACCCAGAAGTTACCCAGGCAGAGGAAAATATGATATTTCTCCATATTTTTGACTATTTGGAGTCAGGTGGCTGATAAAACACTTTCCTAAGCAGGAGCAGGACCCTGCTTAAACACCCTGCCAATCATCATAGCTTATTTTACATTGACATTTAAAGCATTTCTCTGCTATCTGTACTTTAAAATCCTTGGCTCAGTTGTGACACATAAAGATAGCTTTAAAAGAAGTGTGAGGGGCGCCTGGGTGGCGCAGTCGGTTAAGCGTCCGACTTCAGCCAGGTCACGATCTCGCGGTCCGTGAGTTCGAGCCCCGCGTCAGGCTCTGGGCTGATGGCTCGAAGCCTGGAGCCTGTTTCCGATTCTGTGTCTCCCTCTCTCTCTGCCCCTCCCCCGTTCATGCTCTGTCTCTCTCTGTCCCAAAAATAAATAAAAAACGTTGAAAAAAAAAATTAAAAAAAAAAAAAAGTGTGAGTAATTAAAGCAACAAGCAATTAACTAATTGATCCTAGAAAAAACGATAGCTTACACAACACCAACAGTGTAATTGTAGCCATTTTGTGAGGCAGCCTGGTCTATGATCATGTATGAGTCTCCCTTGTTAATTCTTTTGCAACAAGCAATCAGAGTGAAAATACTTACAAACAAATTTCCACTGGGATTGTAAACCTTTGGACCTGCTCTCATTTGCTATCTCCCCACTGTGTCTCTTTCCTTGTTCCTCTGCTTGGATGTCTCCCATCCCCAGTCCTCCTATGCCACTTAACAGATGATCCATTGCTTGTATGGGAAATCTTCCCTTATGTCCTCTTCTGCCTTCCAGAGAATCTGTGTAGACACTTGTGCTGGGCTTCTGTAGCCTCTCGTTAGGTCCCATCATAGACAGGACCAGTGAAATAACGTTCATGCCCAGTGAAAGATGAAAAAGCAGGGCCCATGCTGACAAACTAAAAAGAATTTTTAAATGGTGACATCAGAGCAGGAGAAGCAGGAGATCAAGCCTGGAGGCCATCTGAGATGGGGGGTTGGTAGGAGGCGTGAGGAGGTGGGGGTAGGGGACCCATGGCACTGCAGGGATCGCCTGCTCTGTGAAGCCAGTTCTGTTCATAGCCTCAGCTTGGGATTGCTGCTGTCTTTGCCTGTGAGGGTAACACTGCACAAAGCAGGAGCCATAGTGTAACTTGTCTGTATCGCCATCAGCCACAAGTGCCTGCCTGGCCCCGGTAGGGTTAAATGTCATGATCTGCAAGGCATTGTTTAACTTGGATGTCTTCTATGATTACATCAACTCCTCTCTAGCTCACTCTCCTGGAATCTCACTTGCCTTACTGAATATTCACTTTGTCTCAGGGCCTTCAACATGTGCTTTCCTCTTCCCCCAAAAAACCATACGGTTCTGTAAATCTTCAGGTCTTGACGCAAAGCTTCTTTCCTCAGAGAGCCCTTCCCTGGCCACTGCTAACTCAAGTAGCCTCCGACAGCCACTTTTCTGTTGCCCTTGTTTATATTCCTGCATTGATTATTATTTTAATTTATATATGCTGCATTTCCATTCCCTGTCTCTTGTCTCTAAAATGGAAGTTCCATCAGGGCAAGAACTTTGTCTCTCTTGGTTTCCCCTGTATCCTCATAAGGAAAAATGAAATACAGAGCCTGATACCTCTAAGTACTTGTTGACTAAATGAATACATAAGTGGGGCGCCTGGGTGGCTCAGTCGGTTAAGCACCCGACTTTGGCTCAGGTCATGATCTCGCGGTCCCTGGGTTCGAGCCCTGCGTCGGGCTCTGTGCTGACAGCTCAGAGCCTGGAGTCTGTTTCGGACTCTGTGTCTCCCTCTCTCTGACCCTCCCCTGTTCATGCTCTGTTTCTCTCTGTCTCAAAAATAAATAAACGTTAAAAAAATATATATATATAAAATAAATGAATACATAAGTGAATGTATGTTTAAAAACTGCTTTTTATGGGGCGCCTGAGTGGCTCAGTCAGTTGAGTGTCCAACTTCAGCTCAGGTCATGATCTCACACGGTTCATGAGTTCTAGCCCTACATCGGGCTCTGTGCCGACGGCTCAGAGCCTGGAGCTTGCTTCGGATTCTGTGTCTCCCTCTCTCTCTGCCCCTCCCCCATTTGCACTCTGTCTCTGTCTCTCTCAAAAATAAACATTAAAAAAATTAAAAAATAAAAACTGCTTTTTGTCTGATCTTAATTATTTGGCAAAAATTTGAGAATAAAAACTGAGTTTCTGTTACCCAAATGCCGGGTGTCCACAACCACAGCCCAAAAGCCAAATCTAGCTCACCTGTTTTGGTAAAGATTTACTGGAACACAGCTATGCCCATTCATTTCCATCCTATCAGTATCTACTTTTGTGAAACAGTGACAGGGCTCAGTAGTTTCAGCCGAGACTGTATTGTCTGTAAAGCCTATTTTCTCTCTGGCTTGTAGAGAAAGGATTTACTAACCTCCGGCATAGTGCACACACCATTTGAGAACATAAGAAAAAGTTACCTGTTAGGGCAGGACCTGGGTGGCTTAGTTGGTTAAACATCCGACTTTGGCTCAGGTCATGATCTCACGGTTTGTGAGTTCAAGTCCCTGTCTGTGCTGACAGCTCAGAGCCTGGAGCCTGTTTCGGATTCTGTGTCTCCCTCTCTCTGTGACCCTCTTCCGTTGTGCTCTGTATCTCTCAAAAATAAATAAGCGTTAAAAAAATTTTTTTTGAGAAAAACTACCTGTCAAATAGTTTAGAGTCATCTCCATTAACAAAACAAAAGTAAGCCAACTGCAAAAAAAATTCATTTTCATTTTAAATGAAGAATTCTCACATTTATCTTCCTTTAAGTGAAAACAGCTCCATGTGAGTCTGTTCAATGAATACAATGAATCCACTGGGTGCTTAGCTAACTATTATTTAGGAATGGAGAGAGCAGGAGAGGGGAAAGAAAACAAAAGTGAGAAGGCAACACAGAAAAAGACAAGGCATTTTATTTATTTTTTATTTTTTTTAACATTTATTTATTTTTGAGACAGAGAGAGACAGAGCATGAACAGGGGAGGGTCAGAGAGAGGGAGACACAGAATCTGAAACATGCTCCAGGCTCTGAGCTGTCAGCACAGAGCCCGGCGAGGGGCTCGAACCCACAGACCGCGAGATTATGACCTGAGCCGAAGTCGGCCGCTTAACTGACTGAGCCACCCAGGCGCCCCAAGACAAGGCATTTTAAAGAACAAGCCAGGTGGAGACTGAAAGCACACTAAAAGAAGAGTTGGGTGGAAAATCCTTTGGTGGTTCCTCAAAAAGTTGAACAGGGAATTACCCTGTGGTCTAGTAATCCCATTCCTAGGTGTGTACCCAAAAGAATTGAACACAAGAATTCAAACAGATACTTATACATCAGTGTTCATAATAATACCCTTCAGGATAGCCCTAAAGGAGAAAAAACAAAGTGTTCTTCAACACATGAATGGATAAGCAAACTGTACTGTATACACACAAAGAAACACCATTCAGCCAAAAAAAAAAAAAAAAAAAAAAGAATGAAATTGTGACATCTGCTACAATATGGATGACCCTTAAAAATGTTATGCTGAGTGAAGTAAGCATTTTTTTTAAATACAAATATTGCATGATTCCACTTACATGAAGTGATGTAGCCCAATTCACGGGAACAGAAAGTAGAGTATGGTTACTAGGGACTAGGGAGGGGAGGGAAAGGGATTATCACTTAATGAGCATAGAGCTGTTACTTGGGATGATGAGAAATTTCTGGAAATAGATGATGATGATAGTTACACAACATTGTGAATGTACTTAATGACACTGAATTGTACACTTAAAAAGTTTAAAATGGCAAGTTTTATATCATGTGTATTTTACCACAACACCAAAAAATTGTTTTAAGAATAAGAAACAAGGGCGCCTGGGTGGCTCAGTCAGTTAAGCATCTGACTTTGGCTCAGGTCATGATCTCACAGCTCATGGGTTTGAGCCCCGTGTCAGGCTCAGTGCTGACAGCTCAGAGCCTGGAACCTGTTTTGGATTCTGTGTCGTCTTCTCTCTCTGCCCCTCCCCTGCTCACGCTCTATCTCTCTCTCCTTCAAAAATAAATAAACATTAAAACATTTTTAAAAAAGAATAAGACAACAGAGACTGGCAGCAGAGATACCAGTCTCCTCTTTGTCCCTAATGCCATGCACAATTCTAGACAAAAGGCATATAACCTTGAGACAACAGCTTATGGAAAAGCAAAGGGCATACTGCATGTGGAAGCTAGAACTGATGAGTGACCAAACTGGGTATTTAGCTGGGGAGATTTCTAAGCGAGATGTTGAAGGAACAGCTTGGTAAGAGATGAGAAAAATGAAGACGGAATTGTTGAGCCAAAAGGGAGCAGGACTTAAAGATTTGGAAAATTCTCAGCCTGTCCACATTAAAAAGAAAAGTAGAAAGTGTGTGTGGAAGACAACCCTAAAGGTGTGGAAGAACCGACCATTGGTCAAAGAGATTCGTGTGGGGATGAACCACAGAATTCATCAGCCACCCCAGCAGGAAACTGCCAATTTGAGCTGAGCGCGGAGGAGAAGGGACCTAATGGAGGAAAGCTGCAAATGGGTGTTTTTACAAGACAAGGGAAGAAGGCTCCTGAAGGCAATTCAGAGATCATCAAGGCCATGGTTTGGGTTTTCGTAGGCTCTGACAGAAGCTCTGTGGATAGGACCACTCAGAGCCCTGGAGCACAGTCCGTGCCTGGTAGAGAGCTGTAGTGTGGGCAGGATCCGTTGAGTTGCGGGGGTGCCATTGCCACCCCAGGGAGTCTGGAAGGTAGAACACTGAGCCAAAGTAGATGGTTGCCAGTCCTAAGATCTCATGGAGTTTGCCTTTCGAGGTGTCGGACTTACTTGGGACCCATCACTCCTTTCTTCTTCCCTGCTTCCCCCTTTTGGAATGGGAGTCTCTCTCCTCCATCTCTCCCATCATTGTGTTTTTGAAACATATAACTTGTTGGATTTCACAGACTCTTAGCTGGAGAGGAACTTTGTCTCCGGATGAATCCTACTTCCAATCTCTCTCATATCTGATTTAGATATTTAGACAAGACTTAGAGTTTAAAATGGATGCTAGAACAAGTTAAGATCTAGGGACTCTTGGGGCGAAATGAATATATTTTGCATGTGACAAAGACATGAATTTTGGGGGGCAGAAGGGATACAAACATTTGATCCACAGCATTCCACCAGACTGCTATGTATGGGTTGTTTGTATGTCTCCAAAATTCATATGTTGAAGCCCTAATACGCTGCTAATTAGAGGTAGAACTTTTTGGAAGGTGATCAGGTCTACAAGGTGAAGCTTCCATGATGGTGTCTGGATCTTATAAGAAAAGGAAGACAGCATGGGGTGCCTGGGTGGCTCAGTCAGTTAAGCGTCCGACTTCGGCTCAGGTCATCATCTTGCAGTTTGTGGGTTCGAGTCCCACATTGGGCTCCGTGCTGACAGCTCAGAGCCTGGAGCCTGCTTCAGATTCTGCGTCTCCCTCTCTGTGCCCCTACCCCACTCACACTCTGTCTCTGTCTCTCTCGTTCTCTCTCTCTCAAAAATAAATAAACATTAAAAATTAAACCAGATGATTTCTAACTGATCTGTACATTGAATGGAACATTTTTATCAGGAACAACACACACACACACACACACACACACACACACACACACACACACTTGAGACTCATCTGATGATGTCCCTGAAAATTGAGGTCATCACAGAATTAAAGCAGTACAACATTTTGATGAAACTATTTACCTATAAGAAAATGTTGATGTTATCCTACTGGTAGAATACTCTACAATTAAATTTCTCTCCTTAACCGCAATAAAGTTGCCCTCAGAGTGTCACTGGATGGCTGCTTGTAAGTTACAGGTCTAGACAAAAGGATTCAACATTAATTCATATCTTTAAGATTATTATAAAACAATGCGAAGTGGATGAATATTAGGGAGAGTTATGAATTAAGATCTCTATTTAGAAGCATAAAAATGAATCATGTGTTGAGGTCATATGATTCTAGTAAGAAAAAGATCATAATAGTAGGAAAAATAAGGATTTCTACCATTCAATGTATGTCCACTGTGTGCCAAGCTATGGACCCTTTGCTTTACATATATCCAAACAGTCAATAAGGAAGGTATAATAGAACTGATGAATCAGGAATAAACACACTGCTTCCTTTTACATGTTTTAAACCATATTATTTGAGACTAACTCCGCCACCTTTAAATTGGTTTCATCCATCATTTAAGAGTCTACACTTAATATTACATTACTAGATCTTTGGAAAAATCTGTTTCATCCATGAGGGATTGTTCATTTTCCAAGAGCAATACAACTGTGTTTCATAACCAGGTCCACTGGCCGTGTTACATGGGGATCCCTGGTCCTCATTTCCTAGTTAACTAGCATTCTGTTGTTGCACATGTGACCACCATCTTTTGGCACTAGGGAACATCTCCTTGACGTGTTCAGGAAGGGGATTACATGGCACCAGTAAGACAAATTGGCCTGTGGCAGCACCGGGTTTGTGGTTTCCTTGCAGCATAAAAATTTTCAGAAGACCTATGCCCACCTTCTCTCATTACGCTGTATGCAATATACAAATTATTTCCAGGCCCTAAGTATGGAACCGTAAGATGCTGCTCACAAATTCCACCCTATCCAATATCATGTCCACCCTCCCCAATAAATCTGATTTCTTCTTCCTCTGCTATCAATACACAAAGCTGTCAGATGAGGTGACTCAGAGTGCCGGAGTAACAAATGTTATTTGTTCCTCCATGTTTTTGCATGCTCTCAAATTCTATCTTTGTTCAGAATATCTCTGTGCTTACTGCAAACAATTCTCTTTTGGACCATTTTGCTTCTTACTGTAACAAATGACAAAGAAATGGAATTCATAGAGGTATTGCTTGGAAAGATGATACTAGCAGATTGAATTTCAGGGCAAAGCTATTATTTTGAAAGCCACAATTCTCTGATCTACCAGGATTTGCCTTTCTTTCCCTATCCAGGGAAGGATTACTGCTGACAAATTGTAACTCCTTTTCAAAACATTTACTTTTTCCTTTCAAGGCCTCCTTATGAAACCTTTGAAACTCACAAATAAACACTGTGAGGCAGGAGTAACAGCAGCTGTGCCACCTAAATGTAATTACACATGTAATTTGCATGGGACTTGGTTAGGTAGAATATGTAAACAGATTCTTTGTTGGTCATTAGGATTTCTTTCTTTTTTTTTTTTTCTAATCTCTCTTTCTTTCTGTCTCTCTCTTTTTTTCTTGGAAAGGCAAATAAAGTACAATGTCCTTAGGTTTACTTTTCAAGCCTGTGGAGTTTAGGATGTTAGTTGATAACTGTTTGCTAACCTTTCACTTTTGGTTACTGTTCATCTTTCCTGGTTTATCACTGAATCTCTGGCACCTGATCCCATGTCTGAAACGTGGGATCTCTGGCACGTGATCCCATGCCTGCCCACCCGCAACTCCCAGCAAAAAGAAACAAAGAGAAATTGCACTTAGTTCAAAAAAGTAAGAGGAATGTGACACACACCACATTCTTTTTTTTTTTTTTTTTTTTTTTTTTTTATTTATTTTTGGGACAGAGAGAGACAGAGCATGAACGGGGGAGGGGCAGAGAGAGAGGGAGACACAGAATCGGAAACAGGCTCCAGGCTCCGAGCCATCAGCCCAGAGCCTGACGCGGGGCTCGAACTCACGGACCGCGAGATCGTGACCTGGCTAAAGTCGGACGCTTAACCGACTGCGCCACCCAGGCGCCCCGACACACACCACATTCTTAATGGGCAGTGCTTTCCTACACTCCTGAAATCATGTCAACCATTGCAGCCAAAGAAAGATTAGGCTGCATCTTTCCCCCAGTTAGCTGAAGGACGGGGAGTGAGGTCTGTGACCGGCATGCCCCAAAATTGTTTAGTAGATGGTCCTTATAATGGTTATCACAGTATCACCATGACGGTAATGAGAAAAAGCCGAAAGGTCTTCCTCTTTGTATCCTCTTACAGGAGAATTGTAGTTTTAGAATGAGCAAAATTCATATTCAGAAGTGTGAAATGGTCAAAGCCATTAACACAGACACAGGAATTTTGAAATCTTCTTTGGCACTTTTTTTCTCATATATCTTAAGAATCATATTTCTTCAAAAGGATCACATTAGGTTTTTATTTTTTTCTCCAATATTTAACCATAGGAATGGACTTGAACTACAAAGTTGTAGACACTCAGAAACATCAATGGTTTGATGGTAAAGCCTCACTGGTGTGGCTAAGGACATAAAATGCAAAAAGGAATACAAAATTCAGAAATAAAATGAAGGGTAAAATGAAATCCCTGAATTCAATCTTTTACTAGCCCTCTGGCATTTGAATGAAGATTGTATCACCCTGAATAATTACTATAATAATCATTACAAAGCTGAATAATTTTATATTCCTGATAGACACAAAGTGCTGCTAACAACAATATATTTTGCCCTTCAAAATATTAATTGATAACAGGATTGGAATTAGACTCTTTACAATATTACATTTCACTGGCATCCCATTTGGTGTTGTAAGATAAACTCTGTTGACGTTTCAGAGGGACCAGGAAGATGGATGTAGATTTTAAAAAGGTGTATGGATGGAGTTGTAAAGTGGGATGATGAATTTGAAAAGCTTCAATAGTACCAAGCCTGATCCTCGTTCCTCACATTACATAATCAATTCTACATGTATCTACTATGTTAGAATTATGATTGATAGCAATTATTATGAAACATTTGACACATATCAGATAAAATCTTCTGTGTTTGAAGTACATTATTTTTTTACACTTTGTAAATGTTTATTTTATTTGTTTTGAGAGAGAGAGAGAGAGTGCAAGCAGGGGAGGGGCAGAGAGAGAGAGAGAGAGAGAGAGAGAGAGAGAGAGAGAGAGAATCCCAAGCAGGCGCCACACTGTCAATGCAGAGCCTGATGCAGGGCTTAATCTCACAAACCATGAGATCATGACATGAGCCAAAATCAAGAGTTGGACACTTAACCCACTGAGCCACCCCAGCTCCCCTCTTTTATGCTTTATAATAGCTCTGCAACATAAGTATGATTCTCATTTTATCAAAAAGAAAACCAAACTCTATGCAGAGTATTGAGTTTTATCCAGGTTCAAATCCAAGTCTTTCTAAATCTAAAGGTGGCTCCTTACCATGGTCTGTTCAGTCTCTCTAAACTTTTCTTAAGGGTCTATGTGCTCATCTCCTTTCTTAATTTTAGGAATGAATTAGTGAATGGGCTTGACTCCTACCCTTAAAGATATTGCCCTTTAGCTAGTGAGTTAGATTTTTTAAAATTTTTTTTAACATTTATTTATTTTTGAGACAGAGAGAGACAAAGCATGAATGGGGGGAGGGTTAGAGAGAGAGGGAGACACAGAATCAGAAGCAGGCTCCAAGTTCTGAGCTGTCAGCACAGAGCCCGACGCGGGGCTCGAACTCACGGACTGTGAGATCACGCCCTGAGCTGAAGTCGGACACTTAACCAACTGAGCCACCCAGGCGCCCCAAGATTTTAAATAACTATATTAGCATTTAATCCATTACCATGATGGTTAATATTATGGAGGAAAAGTCCAAGATGCTATTGTGGGTGGGGGCATGGTCCTCAAAATAGACAGAAAGAAGTCTTAAATATGGAGGAGTAGGAGTTATATATATCAGGAAACTTTTTTAACTTAGTTTTCTAAAATCATCAATTCAGGGCACTTGGGTGGCTTGGTCAGTTAATGTCACGATCCCAGGGTTGTGGGATCCAGCCCTGCATCAGGTTCCATGCTGAGCATGGAGCCTACTTAAGATTCTCTCCCTCTCCCTCTCTCTCTCTCTCTCTTTCTCTTTCTCTCTCTCTTCCCCCCTCTCTCTTTCTGCCCCTCTTTCCCACTCATGCACTTTTTCTCTAAAACAAAAAATAAACATATAATCAATTGAAAATATTCTTTTCATAACATGTGTAATTATTTTTGAGGGCTGAGCTGAATTTCCTGGCAATTCTCTACAGATAATAAAGGTATCTTTTTTAAAAAACAAAATAACATAAGAACCCTTATCTATAATATATTATTATCACCTTTAACATTTTTCCATGCTAATTGAGAAGAAAGGAGGAGAAATCACACTTTTGGTCAATGTTTTGATTCAAGTGCATGTTTGGGACTTTTGGCCCTTGGTTGCTTACTTGAATTTAGCAGTTTAAGTGAGTAAAATCAGGGTATTGTTAGCCAGGAGGTTTTGCTTTGAAGATTTGCTTTTCCCCTTCTGATTTTTTCTTTGATCCAATGCAAAAAAAAAAAAAAAAAAAAGTGTCCTTTTATAAAACTACATCTACAAGGCAATTGCAACAGAGATTCTTTGGAACAATGTTGTCATCATTCAAAACTCATGATAAAGATAAATACCAGACACAATTGTGAAATATGACAAGCCTTTCCTCCACCTAGAGAAGTAATATTTCCTGGCTGCGAATGAGATGGCAGGTGCTACATGATTTTTAAAGGTTTTCTCATTTCACTGTCACAGCAACCTGATGAGCTGGGAATTAGTGCCATTACTGCTGTTAGTAAGGTGAGACTTGTGACAGATGCGAACACTGAGTTTCAGAAAAACTAAGTGAATTTCCCCAAGCCAAAGGCTAGTGAAGTGCACAGTCAGGTTTCAGTTCTGGGGTCATCGGACCACAGAGCCTCTGCTCCGTCCATTGTAGCTGGGACGTTATTCTGTATTTGATGTCATTTTCTTTCAGCCCAGCTAGAATAGGAGCAGCATGTTTTCAGGATATATCAAGCACAGAGAGGGTTCAATCTACAGGCAGAGCTAAAAACTAGAAAGAAGGAAATGCTAGAGAATGAGGAAGGATAATCTAGCTGCCCTAATGCCAGACTCAGCAGGTTGCTGCTAAAGACTGACTTCCATGCAATACAATCCTGTAACATGACACTCTTCTGTTCTCTTAATTAATCAAAACCCTATTAAATTTCTCACCCACTTTCTGCTGTGCCTAACAGAGGACAAGCATGCATACTGAAAATAAGCAAAAATGTGTTTCAATAAATTAGGTGGAAATCTTCTCACTGAGGATGAATGAGCAGGTCTCACTCTTACAGGTTATGCCCTTCGTAACTTGCCAAGGTCTCTTGGCTATTCTTTTGCCCTTAATAAATATCAGTGATCCTATTATATATTTATTACCTCAGCCATTAGACCATCCATTTGAATGCAACTGTGTACAGCCACGCATGGTTAGCTTTCCTTGGGATTTCATATCTGTTTAGTTTGGAAGGGGAAACTTAAATATACATATAAAATTGATGTTTAAAAAAATAAATCTCAAGCTGTGGTCTTGAGGATTGTCAGAAATGGACCATATACCCATATAAATGATAACTTTGACTTTTATTGGCTTCGGCTGAGCTATCCCTTAGAGGTATAACAAAATAAATGAATTACTTATTGTCATATTGCCCAGAAGAAAATGAAATGAGAAAATACCCACGTTGCCTTAAGCCAAACATATGGAGTCTAGAAAAAAATAAAAAGCCATGCTATCATAAAATATGATGTTTGGTGGCTGCCTTTTGCAAAGCCTGTTAAGTTGAGCTAGTAAATGGGTTGAGAAAGGCAGGAAGGGAAATTCTGTGCTTTCATTTTAAGGGTATAAAGTGGCGCTAGTTTGTTGATCAAAATCCTTCTTTAATTATTGAATTTTTACATAAGATTAGGAATTTGAACTGATTTCACTAAGAGATGCTTGATAAGGTGAAATGTACTCTTTAGGAGAACCCATTTTACCTCCACTTATCTCTCCCTTATCCCACCTTGACCTTGGGTCACCTATCTACTTCCCCAGAAAAAGAAAACTTTAAAGAACCTCTGATATAATGAAATGTTTCTGTGGACACAGCAGAAACCTTTGCTGGAAATAGTTGTAGGTATTTGCTAGGTGTTTCAGTGCAAGCAATTGGGCTAAGCAAAGTATACATTTCTCTCATAAAATCATTGATTCTTTTTGGTAAATTAAGCATAATCTCTCTGATAATAACAGTTTGGAGCAGAAGATTCTCAGAAAAGTAAAGAAGAACAGAGAGAAAGGAAAGAGGAGATAAAATTTTTAGAAAGAATATTGAAGATCTATGCTTGGAAAAGTGGACCTATGAGCAAGAAAGCAAATAGAGGTGGACAGTTACTCAAACTAGATGTAAGAGTTGGGCTATTTGTGTTTGAAATCGAGAAAATAAGATGTCATTTAATTATCTCAATGAGAGGGAAAGTCTGTATCTCAAAGCCCGTGTTGATAGATGCCCTCAGCTTTGAACAAGTAGTAGTGTCATCAAAGGGTCAGGAATGAAGAGAGCCTTATAAAAAAATAAATAAAAAGTGACAAAGAGCTTGTGTTCAGCCAGTGGAAATTATTTTTTCTCATGATGCTTCTTGTCGCTGTCTGCCGGCATTGCAGATGGCTAGCGTGGACCCATTTGCCATTGTAGAAATGGTTGTAAAGGGGATTACACTCGTCTCAAAAGCAAACAAACGAAAAATGACCTGGAAGTGTTTTGTCCCTAAAGATCAGTTGAAAAGGTCCACAAGGATGATAGCGACAGTGATTAACATTGACATGTTTTCACACGTGTAGAACCTGGTATGGCACATATTTCTATCCCTGTTTCCCAGATGAGTGAATGGAGGCAGGCAGAAACATGTAGCCATGAATCAAGCAAGAAAAGTCAAAGAAGACAAGCTTCTGGCGACGTGCCAGGTAAATGTCCCAGGGAAAAGGTAGACTTTTCCTGGAGCCCTGAAATCATATGACTCACTGAGCAAAACATAAAGCTTCCCTGATATGAAAATCCTAGTCACAGAGACATGACGTTTTCTCCTAAATCTCAGCACAATTTGAATTTTAGAGGTAAACAAACATCTTAAAAGTCCAAACCAAGAATTATGTGTATTCTGTCCTCCACGATATTTATATTTCTAGAAATTATACTAAAGGAAAACAACTTTTTGTGACTCTAAGCAATTGTGTAGATAATGAGCTTGCACTTTCCTGTTTGGCTGTGCTTACCTAGTACCACCTGGTGGCAGCTAACGTTATTTCAGGACAGGAGAAGACTGTAAACATTCCCAATTTCTCAAATTCCAGCTTCAGTCTCAGGCGGGAGATGTTCAGCACTGGCAATATTATTGGTCTGGGATCCCAGGTGCTAGGGAGTTGGAACTCGGTGGAAAGGTAGCACTGAAATCTCTTGTCATGTTGCCAAGGCCAAGAATCAGCCCACTATTTATTAGGAATGCACTTCCAGATGAATTTTCCTTAGTCACCACGGGAGGATGTTTATTTCTTTGTTCTCTTTCTTCCTGATTCCAGACATCGATGCATAAGGCAGCTTAATAGCAGTGGGAATGCCAAGTAGAGGGTCACAACGGAGAACAGACCTAAGTGGAACATACAAAGGTGTCAAACCTATCACCTTGTCCTCATTAATATCAGGTTACAGCTAATTGTGCTAACAACACGTTTCAGTCTCTCCCCTATCGTTATGTAATAATGACTTTCTTTTCATCACTGGCTTAAATTGCTTTTTTAGGTCTAGTCCCCTGGAAATTTCTTATGTTTCCCTAGACGCTCCACTGTAAAACATTTATTCAACCAATATTGATTTGAGTATCCACTATTGCCAAATGCCTTGCTAGATACTAGGGATTTCACTTCGAACTAAAGGATTAAATTCCTATTCGTACAGTTCTGATGGAAGAGGCTCCTGCTACTGCAGCTGCTACGATTACTACTGGTACTGCTACTGCTTTTCCTACTGCTACGAACTTAGTGAAAGCTGTGCCAGGCTCTCTTCTAAGTGATTTATTTTCATTGGTTCATTTAACTCTCACAACAAGCTTATGAGGTAGTTACTATTTGTATCCCAGTTTTATTCGTGAAGAAATCAAAGCCCAGGGAAATTAAGCAACTTGCCTATAGTCACCCAAACAATAAGTGGTAGAGATGGGGTTCAAACTCAGGCCGATTCCAGAGTCTCTTCTTTTTAAAAATTTTTTTTAACGTTTTTAATTTATTTTGTGAGAGACAGAGACAGAGTGCGACCAGGGGAGGGGCAGAGAGAGAAGAAGTCACAGAATCCAAAGCAGGCTCCAGGTTCTGAGTTGCCAGCAGAGAGGCCAATGTGGGGCTCGAACTCAGGAACCCCTTGACATCATGACCTGAGCCAAAGTTGGACGCGCAACCCACTGAGCCACCCAGGCACCCCCAGAGTCTGTTCTTAACCACTGCTTCTCAATAAACAAGAGAAACAACAATCAGCAGAAACACTAATAAACAGATTTACAATAATTTACAATAGCAAATAATTATAATTTATAATAATCGTAAAGTAATTTACAGTGGCAAAATGAGTCATAAGGAAAATCTAACGTAGCCACGAGGATACCCAGTGGATGGTCTGGGGGGAGAGAAGTGAGAATAGAGGGGCTCCTCTAGACTGAGTGGCCAGAGACATTTCTGAACAATAAGAGAGGATCCATTCTGCAAAGAGGGAGTGTGGGAAACTCCCAGGAAGAAGGAACAGCAGGTGTAAAGGCAAGAAGAATGTTTGAGAGGACTCAGGCTGGGGAAAGATGGTTTCTGCAGTTGGAGGTTAGTGAACAAGGATGTGGAGGAGATGAAGTTGAAAAGGTATCAAAGGCCTGATCCTGCAGAGCCTTAAATGTCAAGGCAAAGAGTAAGAAAATGTGTGGTCTCCTACTGCGGACTCTGCAAGTTCCTCTGAAGAGATTCATTCTAATGACAGTAAGACGTCACTGGGTGGCCTTGAGCAAGGAAATAATATGATCCCTTTCATCATCGTGACTGCTTCTACTGAAAGGCTTTCGCCTATTCATAGCTTCTACAGTTTTTCTCAAAACATTTCGCCAGGCACATAGGAAACCTATATCTAGTATCCCAAACCTCCTTAGCTGGGTTCTCTCATTGAAAGGTCAACAGCCTTCTTTCTCTTGACCATTCTTCGAGACATTCTTCTTTCTAATTGTTCTGAATGTCCACTTACAGCGTCCGATGTCAGTGAAAGTAGAGCCATAATTACATCTCCTCTGACTAAGGGCTCCAGTAGAGGCATTCCAACAGTGCTGAAAGCAGATGAAATCATGTTTTATTGCTAGAAACTGGAGATTGTTGGCATTTAGTAAAGCAACTGTTTGACCGAAGGGCACTATCATGCTAGTGTTAATCATGAATCTCTTCTATGTTTGTTTTATTAAGTTTCAAGATTTTACTATCTGATGAATAATATTCCCACAGTGGGTGTTAAGGGTCCAAAGGAAAGAATTATGGCATCTATAGTAATGGTATGGAATGGATGCAGTGAGGTCAGAAGAAAAGCTGTCTGAAAGGAGGCAGGACATGTGCTTCTTCAAATACATGGTGTCTCAACTTCCTCAGCATTTCATATGTGCTTCCCATACGTGTTTGACTTAGGCTTACTTATTAGATTGAAAAATCTCTAATTAAGAAGTTTTATAGCTTTTTATTATCACAAAATCAAGCATGACACAACACCTTGTAGTTTATAAGGTGCATATGGTTAGTTGGATGGATGTGTGAGTGGGTGGGTGAATGGATGGATGGATGGATGGATGGATGGATGGATGGATGGATAGATGAGTGGATGAATGGATGGATGGATGGATGGATGGATGGATGGATGGATGGATAGATCGATACATAAGTGAGAATTCAAAGGTCTTGACAGAGTGCAGTCCTGGTAATGCTTCTTCCTTGCAAGTCAACCTTGGTGATGACCAAACCAGATGAAGTAACATGTGGTCAGGAACTGAAATAGCACTGATAGTATGTCTTAAGAGAAACATCAGCTTTAATGTATAGAGAATGGCTGAGTTTTAGGTGTCGTATTTCTAACTGTGGAGCCAAGCAAGTCAAGGGCATTTAATCTAATGATATTAGTGCAGGACAAAACTTGTCAACCTATCCTAACCCCCTTTTAGACTGGCTAACACCATAGGTTTTAGATTAAAGGTCTCTATGTCACTGCCTTCAGGAATATATTCCTTACCCCCATGTAGATTAAGTGCCCATCCCAAGTCCTTCTACTCCACAAGAATATATTGTAATTTCAATGTAATGTGTGTCGTTTCAAGTTATATCCTCTGTGTTTGAGGCCTTGTATATACTAAAATGACCAAGGATGTTGTTTCTTAATGAGTGAGTATAACTCCTTCCAGTATAAATCCTTAAATATATTCTTATAATCAGTAGATTAAGATATTATTGCATAATCACTTTATGGTCAGTATTATGTTCACTACATAAAGATACTACAAATAGGTAGGTAGGTAGATAGATAGAGAGATATATGCATTTTTAATTGATAGAGGCTATCTGTGAAGATGTAAAATAATCATTCTTTTATATATTTGCCTACATATACTCGGGTGGGTGGGGAGCACTTGGACAATAGAAGCCATTTAACTGACCAACATTATCTCTTTCTCTCTTTATTGAATTTAAACAAGAAAAGCAGTACAATATTTGTCATTTGAATGCATCAGTCAAAGAGACACCTGGGGCACCTGGGTGGCTCAGTCGGTTAAGCCTCCGACTTCGGCTCAGGTCACGATCTCGCGGTCCGTGGGTTCGAGCCCCGCGTCGGGCTCTGGGCTGATGGCTCAGAGCCTGGAGCCTGCTTCTGATTCTGTGTTTCCCTCTCTCCCTGCCCCTCCCCCGTTCATGCTGTGTCTCTCTCTGTCTCAAAAATAAATAAAGGTTAAAAAAAAAAATTAAAAAAAAAAAAAAAGAGACACCTGGGTAGCTCAGTCGGTTAAGCGTCCAACTCCTGATTTTGGCTCAGGTCATGATCTCACAGTTGGTGGGATCGAGCCCCACATCAGGCTCTGCACTAACAGCATGGAGACTGTTTGGGATTCTCTCTCCCCCTCTCTTTCTGACCCCCGCCTCTGCTGGCTCTCTCTCTCTCTCTCTCTCTCTCTCTCTCTCTCAAAATAAATATAAAACATTAAACAAAAAACTTAAAAAATGAATATATCTATAAAAATAGGGACTATGAAGTACACTCAAAGTTGTTAATTTTAATCATGTTATATATATATATATATATATATATATATATATATATATATGTTTGTTTTGTTCTTGTGCTCTCTTCCATATGACACCTCATTAATTTTTTCTCTTATCCATTTTTTTTTAATTTTTAGAGAGAGAAAGAGAGAGCAAGCAGGGGAGGGGCAGAGGGAGAAGGAGGGAGAGAATCCTAAGCAGGCTCCATGCTCAGTGGAAGCCCCATGCAGGGCTCAGTCTCACAAACTGTGAGATCATGACCTGAACAGAAGTCAAGAGGCAGACGTATAACCAACTGAGCCACCCAGGCGCCCCTTTTCTCTTATGCATTACTTCAAATATACTCAAGATCAGCTACCTCCATTTTCCTGCTCATTTATTCTTTATATATTTTTGTTTTATTGGCCTTTTATTTAGTTTGTAAGTTTTCACTAATTAACATCTATTACTTTTTCATCAAAAATAGATATTAATATATCTACAGTAGAAATCTAAGCATACAAATATTTATGCTATTTGTTATTATTGTGAATCATTGTTTTTTATTTGTAGGCAATGAGAATGAAAAATTATTATTGGAATTCTAGTTATAAACTCTGGAACTGAAAGTCTGATTCATGCAATTAATCTGGAATTACTTTAAGAGCATTTCAACTATTTGTCCATGGATTTTGGAAGGATGCAGAGGTCAGATTTATGAGAGTTTGGGTAATTGTGCTTTTAGGCATTTATTTAAAGTGGTGTCATCTTAAACATTTCAGTGTATTTATGTTCTTTATTGACTTGGGTCTTGAGTAATTAAATGCAATGGAAGAAGTACTTGGTTTCTTAGCAGCCTGTTATAAGCCCTTGATAGAAAAAAATATTTATTGCCTGAACTGTCTCCTCAGCCACCACTGTCATTATAACCTCAGCGACCTACTCTGTACTTTGTATGGTGCATGATGCCTAGTGGGGGCTCCAGGAACTGGCATGTGACTGAAGAATAAATGAGCTAAAAGAAGTGGAGAGAGATAATGTAGACTGTACTTTAAGGAGATGGCTAAGTGAAAGAAAAAAATAAATGAGGTGTCATTTGGAAGAAGACACAAGGACAAAAGAAGCATTTATAAAGACCATTACTTTCCCACCTGTTATAAAAGCCACATAAATTAGTTATAAGAAATTAAGAAAATTCAGAGAAATGCAAAGAAAATTAAAGCCCTGCCTAGTCTCATAAGCTAGAAATAACATTTTAATTTATTTCGCTGTATACACCCACATGTACACACTACCACACACTCATTTATAGGAGTTGAATTTCCGAATTTAATTTGGAGAAGTATATGGTATTTTACTCATGACTAAATTTTCCCCATGTGATTTGTCATTTTTCAAAACATTCCATCCTACATATCTATCGATCCACGTACTCTACTCTTTTATTTCTGCCTGAGTAACTACTGAGGATGCATGATTACTATTCCTGGAAATAAGCTACATCTATGAGCCTACCCTCCCTCATATGAACGGCAGTAACAATAATGGAACTGGCATTAAGTGACACCAGGTGACCCCTAGAAGCACCATACTCGGGTTTGAAAAACAGTGCTCTGGACAAGAGGTGCAAGAAAGACAATGAAGTCTTTATTCCTATCAATATTTATGGCTTTCAACTAGAGAAACAGGTGATAGAACTTGCGTTGACTTTCAAGCACATCTTCTAACTTATAATTGCATATATAATCAAAATTAAGCCTTGAAGCTGTCTTATGCCCTTTGGAGCCCCCAGACTAACCACTTTCATTAAGAGGCTGGACCTTATTTCTAAGGCAGATAATTAAAAGTTGTTGTAACAAAGATGGAAATGATAGTGTCTTATGCTAAATCCATGGGGATTTGTAGCTGAAGTAGGTTGAGGCTTTAATAGTGAAAAGATGTTTTTGACAAAGCTGCCTGGGGCATGCTAATAGATAGGTCTTTCTGAATTTAATTTGGAGAAGTATAATAGCTTGTGACATGTGGGGACATTGTTGGAAACTTTGTTGAAAGTTTGCTTTTTAAGATGTGTTATAATTTTATTGCAGGAATTTGTTTTTAAATATTCATTCAGGCATTAATGGCCGTGTCAGAGCTCTCCTGATACGTGCAAGGTGCATGCAGGATGGAGGGTCAGAGAGAAAAGATATAAATATGAACATAAGCTTTCCTACCCTTGGGAATCTCAAAATCACCTGTTCCCATAATGCATGGTCTGATAAGACGTCACGCACATAGTTTATACTTGAAGACTTCCTGATGCCCTAAACTCCAAAGCACCTAACCAGCAGTCCTACAGTTTAAAATTTCGAATTCTGAGAGTGTTGAGGAAAGGCAAATATCTTCCGCTAGATTGTATTGTCCACGAGGTCAAGGGCATTTTAACTTCACTCTACACTGAAACCCGTCCACAACGGCTACATGCAGTATACAGTAGGCACTGAATAATTTGAATCAATAGGCCAATTGCACCAGGCTTCTTGGAACAAGGATCTGGAATTCCCATTACTGAAGTGATTGTGTTATAGATTTGGACATTATATCCAAAGTATAGCTGACTAAAATGTAAATATGTATTCTCTGAGGGGTAGCTAATTACTAGATGACTTTTTTATCAGCAACAGTATTGGATTGATATATGAAATAACTGAAACTTTGAGAGCAGACCCTGGAGAACAGAGAGAAGTGCTGAATTTGCTTTGCTATTTTACCAGGGGGCTTGAGGTCTGGAAAGAGCCTCAAAATGTGAGAACTAAAACAGCCCAGAGATTTCTAGATGTGTCTCCCAAGGCAAGGAGAATAAAAATAAATCACAGGGGCTACAGGTGTCCATTGACAGATGATTCAATACAATGGAATACTATTCAGCCATAAAACAGGAGGGTACCTTGACATTTGTGACAACATGGATGGACCTAGAGAGTATTGTGCCAAGTGAAATAAGTCAGAGAAAGACAAATACCGTATAATTTCACTTATATGTGGAATCTGAAACACAAAATGGACAATAATAGCAGAAACAGACCCATAAACACAAAGGACAAGCTGATGGTTGCCAGAGGGCAAGGTGTGGGGGATGGACAAAATCGGTGAAGGGGAGTGAGAGATCCAGGCTTCCAGTTATGGAATGACTAAGTCATGGGAATGAAAGGTACAACATAGAAAATATAGTCAATGGTACTACAATAGCGTTGTATGGTGACAGCTGGTAGCTAGGCTGGTGGTGAGCACAGCAGAACGTATAGACTTTGAATCACTAGGTTGTACACCTGAGATTCACGTAACATCATGTGTCAACTATACTCAAATACAAGAAAATGAAAATGCCCATAAAAACACCAGACTTTAATTTTACATTTTTTTTCAGCTGCAGCATTACCTGTCTTTCAAATGAGGTCAGAAGAGAACCCACCCGATTTATTTTATTTATTTAAGTGTAGATGATCTCAGAACCCTAACCGAGGCTCTTTGTGGTCCCATTTCTCTTGTTCATGGAGGCTTGTGGGGGAACTGCCAGATCCACCTATGAAGCCAGGAATCTTGTCCACCTTCCTCACTTTCCAAAGAGCAAAATCAAGGCTATCTGAGTTATATTACTTTTGCAAGATAATGTCCTTCTTAGGATAAGAATTCAGATTACCATCTTGGTCCTGAATCCCACTCAAGTCCATATGAGAGGAGCACCTGTGATCTTAAAATCTCAGCTTTGCCTTGTCTGGTTGGTGTCTGTGGGCCAGTGCTCCAGTGGAAAGTTAAACAGAAAGAAGGCTTTATTCAAGACTGTCGCAATAGGGGATCAAGACTATTGCAGTAGGGAAAGAGATTGAACCCAACTCCTCTGTATTAAAAAAAAAATGGTGAGATGATTTTTTTTTCTGTATTAAAAACTGCTTCCTTGGTCATTTTTTCTGGTCTTAATTTCTATATTGGGCCTCCATGCACACATAATAAAACTTTGATATTTTTTCCTCTCAATATGTCTCATATAGACTTAATTCTCTTTTACTGAGATAAAGTTGATATACAATGTTACATTAGTTTCATGTGTACAACATAATGATTCAAAGTCTATACGTTCTGCTGTGCTCACCACCAGCCTAGCTACCAGCTGTCACCACGCAGCCCTATTACAGTACCATTGACTGTATTCCCTATGCTGTACCTTTCATTGTGACTTTTCATTCCATAACTGGAAACCTGTGTCTCTCACTCCCCTTCACCCATTTTGTCCATCCCCCCACACCTTGCCCTCTGGCAACCATCAGTTTGTCCTCTGTGTTTATGGGTCTGTTTCTGCTTTTGTGTGTGTGTTCATTTGTTCATTTTGTCTTTTGGATTTCATGTATAAGTGAAATTGTATAGTATTTGTCTTCTCTGACTTATGTCACTCAGCATAATACTCCCTAGGTCTGTGCGTGTGGTCACAAATGGCAAGACATCATCTTCCTTTATGGTTGGGTTATATTCCATTATATTGAATCACCTGTCGACGGACACCTGGGTTGCTTCTATATCTTGGCTATTGTAAATAATACTGCAATAAATATAGGGGCTCATATATCTTTTTAAATTAGGGTTTCAGTTTTCTTTGGGTAAACACCCAGTAGTAGAATTACTGGATCACGTGGTATTTCTAATTATAAGTTTTTGAGGAACCTTCATGCTGTTTTCCACAGTGGCTGTAACGATTTACCATTTAAGGTGGGGGAATTTTAAACATTGAGTTGAGCAAGTGGTAAAGTATTAGAGAACATTAGGGAGTGGTTGGTCAATGTTATTAGGTCATCTGGGTTTGCTAATTGTTACTCATGAAAGTTAGTCTCCTACTCTCCCACAAAGACTTGGAAACATGTGCTCTTTCTTTATTGATGATTACAGTTCAAAGGGGATATAATCAGGTCCTTGAAAAAGAGGTTTTTGGGCATAGGAGATTTACATCGCCAAGGGTCAGAGAAAGAATTTATAATCTCAACCCTTCCATAGTAAATACACTAAGAAAAATAAGATTAGGAGCCTATATTTAGGAAGAAATTTGTCTCAAGGTTAGTCAATGTGATGGGACATTAAGTGCCCTCATCTCTAAAGAGGAGGTAGCAAAATCATATCTTAAGAAAGTTTTTGGAAATCACATGAGTTAATGTTATGAATGCATTTTTTCTTCCAAGATTTTATTGAAATTCAAATTAGCTAACATATAATGTAGTATTGGTTTCAGGAGTAGAATTTAGTGAATGAATGCATCTTTATATGTAGAACTTAATATCATGCAAATATCAAGTACCAGAGAGCCTATGAGAGCTTGTCACATGAGACCAGCTTTGGGTAAAGGATGTAAAGACAAAACCAATACTTCCTCATGTATAACAAGTTCTTAATGAATGTTAAGTACCTATTATGTTCAAGCCTCTAAACTTTATCCTTGTTTTCATTTTGCAGGGAAACAAACTGAGTCACACAAAGTTTAAGTCCTTTTTTCAAGGTCAAACACCAGCAGGGGTAGAGTTGTGATTCAACCACAGGACTGTCTAAACTCTAAGCCCTTGTTTTTTGTTTTTGTTTTTGTTTTTTTTTCCTCAAATACCAAACTTCTTTTCAGAAACTTTATCAGGCCTGAGGCCAGAGAAGACAAACCTATACAGTCTTTTTGTACAGAAAACTGAGAGGTCAAACTTACTGTTATTTTGTTCCCAAGTTTTGTTGACTGTGAGTGTTAAAATGAGAGGCAAAGATTGAGTGGACCTATTGACTGGACAATAGACCCATTCAACTAACTGCCAACTAGGAGCTATAAGGGTGCAATTTGACATTTTCTCGGACAGGCCATGTGAGCACTTAAGGACATCAGTACCCCATTAGGTGGAAGGCAGGTGACCTTTTCTTTCCTTGCCTTCTATACTTGGCATTAGCAAGAAAGGAGTGGGGTGTGCAGAGACAAGAAAAGCTCTCTGTCATAAGCAAGAGCCTTTTACCTCCTTGGGTACAGCTGGGCAAGAAGTATTTTATAGGAGCCACACACAAAATAAAAGCTTTCCTTTTTTTTTTTTTTTTTTTTGTTTAGACTGCAGCACGCGACTTTCTCTTCCACTTTGCTTATCAAGTCAAAGAAAGTCTGTTCGATAATTCTGCTGGAGATGTGATTTAAGAGGTGAACTCACCTAGCTGAAGTCAAAAGCTCTTTGCAGATAGTACTGGACCTATTGTCACAGGCTTGGGTTTTAAGCTACTTTCACTAAGAGGTTATGACCATAGAAAAAGCAGTATTTTTTTTTTCTCTGAGCCTCAGTTTCCTCCTTCATAGAAGAATACAAACTAAATCATTCCTGTGGTTGATTTCTTAGTCTTTAATTAAGATTCTAGGGAGCTGTCCAAATAATGTTTTTCCCAGGGGTGTTTTGGAATCACCCTAGCCAGAAGAGAACCTTTTTTCTCTGAAATCCCATCCTGCTGACTCTCTGGACCTCTCAAATATACTGCCTTTGTTTGTGTAGGAGGCACCCTCAAAACAACATCCAGAGACAGGCAGATCTGTGCCTATATGCTCACCCTGATGCTTACTGCTTGCATCATGTGGAATAAATGATCTAACCTCTGAGCCTCAGTCTCCTCATCTGTAAAATGGAGAAGTAGTGGATATTTTCCTATTTTCCCAGCTAGGGGTCTTCCTCTCCAAATTTAAAGCACACACTCACTTTTCCAGCTTCCCTTGTAGTTAGGGCTCAGTCATCTGACCAAACCCTCCATCAATCAGATACACAATCTCAAGACTTCAATTGAATGTGAGGAAGCAGATGCCACTAAGAATCCATGTCCTGACAAGGGCGGTAATAGAGTCATTCAGGTCCCAAGGAGAGAAGTACTGGGATTTAGATGTTCATGCTAGCCACGTAGGCTGTACTGCTGCTCCTATAGCCATCCTGGGATGTGATTGGTGTATGAACTTGACCAAGAATAATCCAAGAATGATATGGCAGCTCTCTCAGAAATTCTCAGAGCTAGTGACTATCCTTGAATGAATTCCACTGTTACTCAAACTCACTACCGCAGCCATCTCTGTTTACAACTGGAATTTGCGACTGTTACATGTGGTGCCAAATCAGTTTAAGGGTTAAAATCACATCCGTAATGTGCTGAACTTAATACCTGGAACAGAGTGGGTGCTTTATAAATGGTATTGTGTTTTGCTATCTTTGCATATTCAATCTCCTCTACTAAATGAAGAATTCCTTGTAGGTCAATATCCATGCCATATCAAGGCACCAGGTTGAGTGCTTTAGAGGGCATCAAAGAGACATTCATAATTATCGTTCCTTTAAAGACATTACATCTCAGTAGGAGAGGCAGGAGAACATGAGCTCGTGTGTTAGACTATCTATATTCCCATCCCATCTTTTGCAGCACCTAGCTTTCCCACTAATTTTGCAATACAAGGCAATCCTATACCTGTGTTATATTCTTGGTAGAATAATCTATTATTTTCTCCCTTATACAGTTTATGTAAATACTAAATGAGTGAATTTGATGAAAACATTCAGAATAAAGCCTGGTACCTAGTAGGTGTTTCCTAGATGTTGGCTCTTAGGAAAGTGAGATACCTATGCTCAGTTATATTGCTTAAAAGATCAGAGTGTGCAAAGCACAAGTTCCCAAGTGCCAAAAGCACTGAGGCAAGCACTCATGGCAACACCAGGAAGCTCCCAGAGTCTCAGAAACTTCTGAGAGCCACCATTAATTGAGTGTGTACTGAGAGCCAGGTGCTCTAAACCCCTTACACACACATCATATTTACTGTTCCCCAGAAACATGGAGCTAACGATGACTATTTTTATTCTGAAAATAAGCAATTGCTTGGTGAGTTGGTCAAAAGACCCAAGATGGAAAGAAGGGCCAGGACTGGATTCCAGGCCTTCTGATGCTAAACCCATGTTCTTAATCCCTACACTGCAATTTTTCTGAGTCCTGGGTTCTCCTGACCAAGTGATTCTGAGTGAAGTTTGATCTCCTCAGTCCTTCTGAAAACACTTGCATTTATGTAGTCTATGGAAACGGGTTACTGCCCATTATTTTAGGACGTGTAATGGTTTGGAAACTGTCCACTGAGAGGGTGGTTCCTGCTTGAGTATAGCTATCCAAGAGCAGCACAGATGTAGTGTTCTGTCTCTGACAAAGAAGGAATCCTCTTTCAGCATAGGGCACTGTTTTAATTACAGAATCTACTTTTATTGACTCTACATAGCTCACCATCTGTCTAGGACCTTATTAACAGTTGTTTTAGGAAAGTATTGTTGACAATTTCCTACAGGATAAGACTCATTTTCTCCTCTACCCCAATGGTTTAGACAAAACTCACTTTGTCATCATGCAGTTGGATTTGGCCATTTAACCGTCTAAAAGCATAATTAGAAGTTTTCAAAAAGAATCAATAGGGAAAATGGAGGCATTTATGTAGATTTATTTGTAATATAAACCTGAACCAGTTGAATCCTCAGTTATTGAAGTCAACTGAATTGAAAAAATGTTACCACTCTCAGAATACAAGTTAAAGAAAGCTAAGGAAAGCAAAGTAGTTGGCATATAAAGCTTCCTACGTCACAACCCATTTCCTACTTAAAAATTAAATTTGCTATGGGTGGCTCAGTCGGGTAAGCATTCGACTTCAGCCCAGGTCATGATCTCAGGGTTTGTGGGTTCAAGCCCTGAGTCGGTCTCTGTGCTGACAGTTCAGATCCTGGAGCCTGCTTCAGATTCTACATCTCCTCTCTCTCTCTGCCCCTCCCCTGCTTGCACTTTGTGTCCCCCTCTCTCACTATCTCAAATATAAATAAACATTAAAAAAATTTTTAATTAAATCTACTCTGATTAAATACAGCTGATTGAGAGTTAAGAAACATCTGACACAGGGAATTAAAAAAGAATTAGAACATGAATCAGACTTCCATATCTGTAAAAAGGGAAATTTACCTTTTATCTAAGCAAAATATGTTTCAGCTGATGTATAAGCAATAGATATGTTATTGTAAGTATTATCAGGGTATCTTAAAATTATTTTTTGGTGTTTTATTTTCCACATGTCACATAAAATCTCAGAAATTCACTTTAAAACACTCCTTCCTGCAATACATACCAAGTAATCATAATGCAGTTAAATTCAAGTTTTACTAGACTTTCAAATGGCATTTATTACAATATTGCTTTTTGTGGCCTGTATTCTTTAAAACAATGATTTTTTCTTTGCCTGCTTTCTGACTCAAATCCCAGGGATTAATAATTTAAAAGGAAAATATGGAAATTTCCTATTGGGGTAAAATTATTTTAGGTTTATTGACAGTCTCAAATATCACTTTTTCATGTTTATTTAAATTTTCCAAAGAGATTTGGGGGCTTCCACTAGTGACTGGCGACAAGGGCAAAATTTTTTTCAAAGATGTCTATTAGACACCCAAGCAAATTATGCATTCTACTCCATAGTTATGGTTATATTGATATAAAAAACATACTCCCCTCCATCCTGTAAAAAATAGTTTTATAAAATTAGCACTAAAGAAACATCTCCCATGTTTCACCTATGATTTTAAGTATTGCTCAACACAGAACACAGAACTCCATGAATGGGGAGCCAATTATCTGGCTGGGGCATCATGGCAGTATCCAAAATAAACCTCAGTGGTAAAGCTTTACTAAGTGTAATTTGATATCTCCTTAAAGGTACTTTAATCTCAAGAGTCCCTTTTTTCCTACAAACATCCTGTTTATTTGAACTCCTAGTCACTTAGACTCTAAATAAAAAGAATTTCCATTTTTCTGTCTTTAGAAATAGGATAACAAAGTAAGGGTGTTCCTCTTTGATATGTAGGGGGACTGTTTGCAGACATTATAGAATAGGTCTAACAGGGGTCTAATTGTTTACCAGAACAATGGTTTTTCTGGAATATAGCAAAGTAAGAAACATAGAAATGCACAAAAGACCCTTGAATACAAAAAATCAGGGCCAGAGGCTAAGAGAGTGTTTGAGGAGCACATGGGGTCAGTCATTCAGGGGTCTTTTAATTTAGGACCAGGTTCATATATCAGAAGCCTATGGGGAAAGGACTACCCTGAAAAGTGAATATAAAACATAACAGCCACAAAAAGTAAACAGAACCAACAAAAAACTTCCCAAGACTGTGACCAAATTTAGTAGCATTGGGCCCTTATTTATTCCATGAAAACTTCCTTTGAATATCTATTTTGCAAAACAAAAACAAAAACAAAAACAAAAAACAAAAAAACAAAAAAACCCCTACTGGTGTGGAATTTGATAACATCATTGAAGTGCTTTAATGTAGCTTCAATTCCTGATTTGGGGGCCATAGGGTTCAAATCTACAGCTATGGATTGACTTACACACTTACATCAATTCTTTATAAAGAAGAATTTTTTTAATAAATTTACTTGTGTGCACGACATCCCTGGTGCTATTGGCAGAATAGAAGTGGTTTCGCTGTGGTTTTTTTTTTTAATTTTTTTTTTTTAACGTTTATTTAGTTTTGAGACAGAGAGAGACAGAGCATGAACGGGGGAGGGTCAGAGAGAGAGGGAGACACAGAATCTGAAACAGGCTCCAGGCTCTGAGCGGTCAGCACAGAGCCCGACGCGGGGCTCGAACCCACGGACCGCGAGATCATGACCTGAGCCGAAGTCGGACGCTTAACCTACTGAGCCACCCAGGCGCTCCTCGCTGTGTTTTTATGACTATCAGCAGCTCTAATAACAGTCATAGATCAGAACGGGAATGAGCAAATAGAAAGAAACTGTCAGGTGTTTCCTGGTACCTGAGAAGATCTTACTGAGAGCACATGTGAGATATTATCAGAGAACTCCCAGAAATACTTGCAAGTCATGTTTAAAGAGGTGGCATAGCCATGGGGGCAGTGAGGACAAAGGCAGATATGCTGTTTCATGATTCTTGTCTTGACCCTACTTTGTTTTTTCCAGGTTAATGTGGCCTTGAGATATAATGTTGACAAATATAAAGTTCCCAATCATGTTGAGTATATAATGGGAACTAGTAAATATTGGTATTCTGAATCTATTGAAGGCCATTGAGATATTTTCTGAGAATACTGGAAATTATGACTCCATCTACCTTAGGATAATAGGTCTTTGGATATGAAGAAAATCTAGATGGTTTCTATAAAGCTGTCCTTTCTTTATTTGCATATTTATTTCTATAACCTGCCTAGGCTAGGAGTAAGAGAGACCCTGTATACCTATGCTTAAGAGAGTCTTTTCCCTGTATGGACATCTCTCTCTGGTATACCTGGGAATGAGAGTCCACCATAGCCATTAAGTTGCAAAAGGGAATGGAGAGAGGTTAGCGCTCTTTGTGGAAGGCTAAGGATAGTCGCCCTTGGTTCCATGCTACCATCTCTAAGTATCTCTTTGTGGTCGTTTCCCCCAGAGAAAATCTTCCCATTCAATACCAAACCATCAGCACACATGGCTGGAATGAAGGCAAAGATTAAAAGTATATAAGGGACGCAGAGAAAGACATACCATATGTTTTCACTTATGTGTGGATCTTGAGAAACTTAACAGAAGACCATGGGGGAGGGGAAGGGGAAAAAAAAAGAGAGAGGGAGGGAGGCAAACCATAAGAGACTCTTAAGGACTGAAAACAAACTAAGGGTAGATGGGGGATGGGGGAAAGGGGAAAGTGAATGATGGGTAGGGAGGAGGGCACTTGTTGGGATGAGCACTGGATGTTGTATGGAAACCAAGTTGACAATAAATTATATTAAAAAAGAAATAAAATTTAAAAAATAATAAAAATATATAAGGGAGAGGTGCCTGGGTGGACTCAGCGGGTTGAGTGTCTGACTCTTAGTCTGGCTTAGGTCATGATCTTACAGTCCGTGAGACTGAGATCTGTGACAGGCTCTGTGCTGAGATTCTCTCTGCCCCTCCCCCGCTCTCTCTTACTCTCTCTCAAAATAAATAAATAAACTTTAAAAAAAGTAAATAAGGGAGGATTGCTCTAGTACATGAAACTAGCCCTTCCTTTCTTCTTTCCTTCTTCCTTTCCTTCCTTCCTTCCTTCTTTCCTTCCTCTCTCCCTCCCTCCTTCCTCCCTTCTTCCTTCCCCTGCCCCTTCCCTTCCTTCTCTCCCTTTCATTCCTTCTTTTTTTCTTTCTTTCTTTCTTTCTTTCTTTCTTTCTTTCTTTCTTTCTTTCTTTCTTTCTTTCTTTCTTTCTTTCACTTTCTATCCGTATTTCTGTCTTTCCGTCTTTCATTTTTTTTTTTTTTTCAGAAAAATAATGCTCTTTTGAACAAGCAAATGGGCAAATGAATCCTTTTAGGAACAACTTTTTTTTTTTTTTAAATAATAGTTTGCTCCCTGGAAGGCAAGGTGGCTTAAAAGCAGGCTGAATTTCTTATGATAATAGCCACCGAGCTCTGAGACACTGATTTCCGAGGACACTGAGGTGGCTTCATCAGCGTGCCAGCAGTCTTCCCCAGGACCATGAATCACTGCATAATTTCTATACAAGTACTTTCTGTTCACAAAAGAAAATAAGTGAATACTGGCATCAGTAAGAACTGGAAATGGCAGTTCATCATCTTTGTCACCCTCCTTGTTAATCTTAAAGAAGTAATTAGAAGTGGGAGGTGGGCAGGACTTTCATTTTGCATTCCTTACTCTTGGGTACAATTACAATTTTTATTAGGTGTGAGCATGCAGTGCATTTATGATTTTGTAAATATGCATCAAATAAAAGTCACTATTGATGACCAGTGACCAACTTGATCAGTAAGGAGCAGTAATGCTTTTAATGTCAATTTGAAGACAATATTAGCAGAAGCATTTAGCATATAATATGTTTATGTCCACATAATAAAAAATGATTTTTTAGGCATGCCTGGGGGGCTCAGTTGGTTAAGTGTATGACTCTTGGTTTTGGCTCAGGTCATGATCTCCTGGTTCATGAGTTCAAGCCCCTCATCGGGCTCTGCAATGGCAGTGCTGAGCCTGCTTGGGATTCTCTCTCTCCCTCCCTCTGCCCCTCCCTCACTTGTGCTCTCTGTGACTCTCAAAATAAATAAATAAACTTAAAACTAAATGAATTTCTAACACTAGTAAGTGGAGAGACACTAATAGTTCCATGCCAACAGATCTTCAACTCTCATGCAAATGGTTGAAAGAATGATGGGAAGCAGAAAGTTTGATGAATTCATTACATGTCCTGAATCAGGAAATATCCCAAGTGATAATTATTTTTCTTTTATATTTTTACGTTTCTCAATTAAGGTAAATAGATATAAAAGAAACTGCACATATTTAAAATATTTAAACTGCACATCTTTAAAATGTTTAATACGTTTTCATATACATTACAAAATATATAAAGTATATATATAATTCCATATAAATAATTCCAATCAAAATAGTGAACTTATACATCTATCATCCTCAAAAGGTTTTCCATTTCTCCTAGTAATCCCTTATTCCTGGCCTTCCCTACCACACTTCCCCAGGCAACCATGGGTCTGTTTTCTATATTAATTTTGCTTTAATTTTACTTGTATTTTTAAAATTTGAGTGTAACTGACTCAGAATGTTATGTTGCATTAGTTTCAGGTGTACAACACAGTGATTTGACAGATTTATACATTATGCTGTGCTCATCACGAGTGTAGCTGCCATCTGTGACCACACAGTACTTTTGAATTATCCTTAACTATCTATATTCCTAATGCTGTGCCTTTTATTCCTGTGACTTAGTCATTTTATAACTGGAAGACTGTGTCTCCCATCCCCATTCACCCATTTTGCCTACCCCCTCCCCTCTGGCAACCATCCTACTGCTCTCTCTATTTATAGGTCTGATTCTGCTTTTTGTTTGTTTATTCATTTGTATGTCTTCTAGATTTCACATAAGAGTCAAATCATATGGTATTTGCCTTTATTGTCTGACTTATTTCCATTAGCATAATACCCTGTAGGTCTATCCATACACTGTGTACCCTTTCGTCTCGTTTCTCACATTTCGCATAATTCTTTTGAGATTTTCTTGTTGTGTGTATCTATGGGCCATTCCTTTTTGATTCCGAGTAGTATTCCACCATATAGATGTACAACAATTTATCCATTCTCTTCTTGTGGGATATTTGGGTTGCTCCAGTTTGGGACTATTATGAATAATGCTGATATTAATATTTTTGTACAAGCCTTTGTATGCCTGTGTATCTTCTTTCTTTGGGGCAAATCCCTAGGAGTGAGATGGATGGATGGTATGATAGGTATGTATGTTTAACTTTTTAAGAAACAGCTAAACTGTTTTCCGAGGAAGTAGGACCACTTTACATTCCCTGTAGCAGCTTTTGAGAATTCTCGTTGCTCTACCTCCTTACCAACACTTGGTATGATTAGAATTTTAATGTTAGCCAGTTGTGCTGGGAGTATAATGGTATTTCATTAAGATGTGAATTTGCATTTTCCTAATGACTAATGATATTGAGCGTCTTACAGACGTCTATATACCAACCTATATGTCTTTGGAGAAGTGTCTGCTCTGAACTCTTGCCCATTCTTTAAGCTGGTTGTTTGTTTTTTTTTCTATTGAGTCTCGAGAGTTCTTTACATATACTGGGTACAAGTTCTTGACACCCTCATATATGCTTTGTAAGTATTTTTTTCTGTCAGTGTCTTTCAAAGTACAGACATTTATTTTAAATTTGAGGAAGTCCAACTTAACGATATTTTTTTTCTTTAGTAGATTATGCTTTTGTTGTCATATCTACAACATCTTTACCTAATCTTAAGATCATTAAATTTTTTTCCTCCTCTAGGGGCGCCTGGGTGGCTCAGTCAGTTGAGCATCTGACTTCAACTCAGGTCATGATCTCATGGCTTGTGAGTTTGAGCCCTGTGATGGGTTCTGTGCTCACAGCTCAGAAACTGGAGCCTGTTTCAGATTCTGTGTCTCCCTCTCTCTCTGCCCTCCCCCCACTCACACTCTGTCTCTCTCTCTCTCTCAAAAATAATAAATAAACATTAAAAAAATTAATTTTTTTCCTCTTCTGGATTTATGATTGTAGATTTTAAATTTAAATTTAAATTTTAAAATTAAATTTGATGCATTTTGAGGCAATTTTTGTAAACTCTGTGAGATAAGGATTGAAAGAATTTCTTTTTTATGTAAATCAAGTTGTTTTAGTACCACTTGTCGAAAGACTGTTCTCAGTTGCTTTGCCTGCACTGTTATTAAAAATCAGATTTTCACTTATTAGGGGATCTTATTCAATTCTCTCAATCTGTTTTTCTGTTTTTACACTTATGCCACACTGTATTGAAAATTATAGCTGTATACTAAGTCTTGAAATATGGTAGCATTATTTCTTCAACTTTTTTTTTGATTTTGTAATTTCCTCAGCTAGTCTAGATTCTTTGAATTTTCTTATGTATTTAGAATCAGCTTGTTGCTTTGTACCAGAAAAAAAACAAAAAACAAAAAAACAAAGAGAGAAAGAAAGAAAGAAAGGAGAAAGAAAGAAAGAAAGAAAGAAAGAAAGAAAGAAAGAAAGAAAGAAAGAAAGAAAGAAAGGAAAAAGCCTTCTATGGATTTGATTCGGATTGTGTTGAATCTATAAGTCATCTTGGGAAAAATTATAATTTTATTGTCTTTAATTTTTGATGCTATTATAAGTAATTTATTTTAGTTTCTTATTATTCAACATCACTATAAAGAAATGCAATTACAAGAAGTTTAATTATTATCTCTAGTAAGTTTTTGTGCATGTTTAATTGGAATTTATACATGGATATGTCATCTTCAAATAGAGACAATTTTACTTCTTCATTTTCAGTCTTGATAACTTCCTTCTTCCTTCCCTCCCTCCCTCTCATTCTCTTTCTGTCTTCCTTTCTCCCTTCCTGCCTTCTTCTCTCCTTTTCTTCCATTCTCTCCTCCTTTCTTTCTCCCTCCTTCTCTTTCTTTCTCCTTCCCTTTCTTTTCTCTTTCTCTTCTTTCTTTCTTTCTTTTGTTCTTTCTTTCTTTCTTTCCTCCCTCTTCCTTCCTTCCTCCCTTCCTCCCTCTCCCTCTATCTCCCTTCCTTTTGTCCTTCCTTCCTTCTTACCTTCCTTCCTTCTTCCTTTCTCTCTCTCCCTCTCTCTCTCTCTCTCTCTCTTCCTGATTGCATTGGCTAGAACTTGCACTATAATGTTTAATAGAAGAGATGAGCAGGTATCCATCTCTTATTTCTGATACTGGGAGAAAGCTTTCAGTCGTTCACCATTAGGTTATCTGCAGGTGTTTCAAAAATGCATTTGATCAGGCTGAGGAAGTTTCCTTTTATTCTCTGTTTGCTGAAAGTTTTCATTAGGAATGGATGTTGGAGTTTTATCAAATGGTCTTTCAGCATCTGTAGAGATTATCACTTTTTTAGATGATCAATTTAGTAAATTACAGAGGTTGATTTTCTAATGTTAAAGCACTCTGCAATCCTGAGATAAACTGTACTTGATCATAGTATGTTGTCATTTTAATGTATCATTGAATTTGAGTTGCTAACGTTTGGTTTAGAATTTTTCTATGTTCATTGGAGATATTGGTCTGTAGTTTTCTTTCACTGTAATGTCTTTGCCTGGCTCTGGTATTGGGATAATGCTGAACTCATAGAATGTATTGGGAAGTCTCTTTTCTTCATTTTTCTTGAAGAGTTTGCTTAGAATTTCTATGGTTTCCTCTTTATTTGTTTGGAAAAATTGCCAGTGAAACCATATGGACCTGGAGAGTTCTATGTGAGAAGACTTTTAACCACAAAGTTAATGTTTTTACAGATGTAGAGTTACTCCGATTGTCTATTATTTTTTAAATTTTCAGTTTTATTGAACTATAATTGACAAATAAAATTGTAAGATATTTAAAGTATGCATCATGGTGATTTGATACCGATACACATTGTAAAAGGATTCACCCCATAACTAACATATGTATCTCCTCATATATTTATTTTTGTGTGTGTGTGCATGAGAACATTCAAGTTCTATTCTGTTAGAAAATTTCCATTTTTTAATTGAAGTGTAATTAACAAATGATATTATTTTAGTTTCAAATAAAAGCAAATTTCAATTATACAATACAGTGTTATCAACCATAGTTATCATATTTTACATTAGATCCTCAGACTTCATCTTATAGCTGAAAATTTGTACTCTTTTACTTATTATATTTTCAAATTCATTTGTTTTTTTATGCAATGTATAATCTACTGTAAACCCTGTTTACTGCAATTAACATCTCAGACATTGTAGTGTTTATCTCTAGGAGCATGATCTAGATTTCCTTATGTCTTTCATGTTGTTTAATGTTTTGAACATACAGAATAGTTATAATAATCATTTAATGTTTTTTTCTTCTATTTTTCTAACTTTTGTGGCAGTTCTGGTTTGGTTTTGATGGAGTAATTTTTATTCTTATTATTGGTTCTATTTCTGGTTCCTTGTATAAAACCTAGTAGTCTGATTGGACAATAAATTGTAGTGAATCTTATAATATCGTGTGCCTGGAATTATTTCCTTATTGTAAATGTTCTTGAGCTTTGTTCTAGAATTCAGTTAAGTTGCTTAGAATCAGTTTATTCCTTTTGGGTTTTGCTTTTAATATTTGTTGGCTAGAATGAAGACAGCATTTTGCCTATGGTAATTACTTTTTACTCTTGAGTCAAGACCTTTCTGCATACTCTAGCCAATGTCCTAATGTCCCATGAGCTATGGGTGTCCCACTCCCATAATTGAGAGGATAGTCACTACACCTGGTTCTGTGTAAATTCTGAGTCCCATCTCCTCTAATCTTTGGTAACGCTTCTTTCGCCAATGTTGGGTCATTTCTCACACACATATGATGATCAGAACTCTGACCAGTGATCAAGGTGGATGTTCTGCAGATCTGAGTGTTTGTCTGTGAAATTCTCTTTTCTCTGATGCTCCATCCAGTAAACTCTAGCTTTGTCAGTCTCCCAAACTCACAAACTCACCTGAGATTCCATTCTCAACATGGCCACCTGAAACTTCTCTTAAGGTAGCAAACTAGGGCAATTGTAGGGCTCACCTCATTCATTCTCAGAGATCACTATGTATTATTGCCTGGTGCCCAGTGTCTTCCAAAATATTTTATAATATATTTTGCCTGTTTGTTGTTATTTTAGGTAGGAATGTAAAGTGCATCTTTACTTCTCCATCTTGGAGAATTAGAAGTTTCTAAATGGTAATTTCTTCTATTATGGGATGCTAGGAAAAAATAAAATTAAATGGAATATGTTGTTGGGGCACCTGGGTGGCTCAGTCGGTTAAGTGTCCGACTGGCTCAGGTCATGATCTCGCGGCTTATGAGTTTGAGCCCCGCGTTGGGCTCTGTGCTGACAGCTAGGAGCCTGGAGCCTGCTTGGTATTGTGTCTCCTTCTGTCTCTGCCCCTCCCCCACTTGTCTCTGTCTCTCTCTATCAAAAATAAATAAATGTAAAAAAAATTTTTTTTAACTAAATGGAATATGTTGCATGGAAAGAGGCAAGAATTTTGTGTGTTTTGCTAATTATTGTATCCTTGGTGGCTAAAAGAACATCTGATGAATAGTAAGCATTAAATACATAGTTCTCGATTGAATTAAATTACGATCTATTATATACTGAATAATTCATTAAGATTTTTTTTTTTTCAACGTTTTTTATTTATTTTTGGGACAGAGAGAGACAGAGCATGAACGGGGGAGGGGCAGAGAGAGAGGGAGACACAGAATCGGAAACAGGCTCCAGGCTCCGAGCCATCAGCCCAGAGCCTGACGCGGGGCTCAAACTCACGGACCGCGAGATCGTGACCTGGCTGAAGTCGGACGCTTAACCGACTGCGCCACCCAGGCGCCCCCATTAAGATTTTTATCATTAGTATGTATTATCATCATCCTAAAAAGCTGGTAATTCTGTCTTTAGCAGAGGAAGACCCACAGCTCAGAAAGGCTGTATGTCTTGCTCAAGGTCATAACAGGTCATGTTTTGGTCCAGGTATTTCTGACTACTCAGCTCTTATACTTTCCCCTAGGTCATATTATATCATCAACCAGAAAAATTAGGAGAAATTATCCATTGAACTTGGAACAAAATAACAAATCCCATCACTGAACCTCTCAAAGCAAATGATACTTTTCCAGTGAAATGCATGTTACTTATCAGTAATTCATATTACCAAAATACCTGGTTATGGGGCTTTGCAAACATAGACTGCACACCTTGAAAAGTAGGATTTTATAATTTCTTTCTAGCCTATAAAAACAATTGCACCAAATTTTCACAAATTTGTGTAAGAGGGTGATGATGATTCTGAAGTAATACACTCCATGATCTAATCCCAGTTCTGACACTTAATATCTTAGGAAAGTTACTTAATTTTCCCAAACCTAATTTCCAATATATACCAATGATAATGTTAATATTTTCTAGTAGTATGTTAGTGAGGGCATGCCAGATTTGGCTCAAAAGTCTCAGTGGCTTAAGAAAATTAATGTATATTTCTTATTCATGTCACAGTTGGACATGTTCCAGATCACTGTCCTGGGTAACTCTTTTCCATGCAGTAACTCAGGGATCCAGAATGTCTCTAATCAGTTGCTACACCATTCCTTAGAATCTCCTTGGAATTTACCTCTAGAGCCTCAACATTTAGCTGGCTGATGATCAAAGAAAGACAGTGTGTTTCCTTATCACTTGACCCAGAAATGATAACACTCTTGCCCACATTTATTGGTAAAATCCAGTCACAAGGCTCAACATTTAGCTGGCTGGTGATCGAAGAATGACAGTGTGTTTCCTTATCACTTGACCCAGAAATGATAACACTCTTGCCCACATTTATTGGTAAAATCCAGTCACAAGGCTTCACCAAAATTTTATGGATACAGGGAAATGCAGTTCCTGGCAAGACAGCTTTTTCTTAGCTAAAATTTCACACTATTAAAGGCGAGCCTGAATTTTTGTTGGTAGCTCTCCTTCTCTGCCACACCTATGTCAAGGGATTTTTATGAGGACTACAGAAAAGATATATGTAGAGTTCTTAGCATTTGGCAAATATTATCTCATTAAAATTTTAGGAGTGTTACTCTTATTAAGTCAATATATTGATCCAGATAAATTAAAGAATATTTAGGTACAAATCAAGAACTGTTCTTACCTATTTATTGAAAGAGATTCAGAGATTTAACTAAATGATATAAAATTATATCAGATGATAGAAAATGTTCTGAGTGTTGACCCATTTATTGTTCAGTGAAAATAACTTAACAGCATAGGTTTACAATATAAGTCTTCAGTGTAGCTCATCTGTATAACATAAAGATAAGCAAGGCAGCTAAAAATAGTTACGGAGATTGAAAGACCAGAAATTTATTACCTATATGTATATCAGCCTTCTTCCTTCTTTTCTAATAGTTGAATACCTTTATTTAACAAATATCATTCTGTACATTCAGCCCCTAACTGTGGTATCTCTCTCAGAATTAAGTTTTTCTTTCTACTTTCATTTCAAACTTTTAAGCTTGATCCCTCCAGGATAATCAGCATGGAGCTTCTGTGATCTAGTCTGGAATACATCACTAACAAATGACTTTTTCTAAAATATGGCTTTGTTCTGTACTACCTGGGATTAAGAACCTACAGTAGCTCTTTATTACCTATTGGATCAAGTTCAAACTGCTCCGCCTGACTTTTAGATCTGTAATTAACTGTCTCCACCTGATATATCAATGAAATACTATTTATCAAAATGGCTTAACATAACCTTCTCAGCAAATTCTTCAATTTCAATGTCTCTACTAAATATGTCCCTGTAATTTTTTTTTCACAAACATGCTTTGGCTCATAATACTCCTGCTAGAGAGAACATCTTCTAAGGAATGTCTTCTTAGGCAGAGGCAATATGTGCGTTTCCTTCAAGAGAGATTTAATAGGATGTTTGCATATAATAGAAAACTCAAAATAATAGTAACTCAAACAGTTGGATATTCATTTCTTTCTCATGTAAAGAAAGTCTCTAGGTAGACAAAAAAAAAGGGTTCTGGCACCATTTCCACCATCAAGGGACTGTCCAATTTTCTCTTCCACCATCCTAGGTCAAGGCTCAGCTAAATAAAACTGATAGGCATATCTGGCCCATGACGGTTTTGTGTGATTTACAAGCTAAGAATGGCTTTTACTTTTTTTTCCTGCCACATATATGTGTTGCATCTACTTCTGGACTTTCTGTTCTGTCCCATTGACCTATATAGGTCCATAATTTCACTAATAATATTTTGTCATGATTATTGTAGTTTTATAATACATTGCAAAAAATGGATAGTATGTATCTTCTAACTTTGTTCTTCTTTTTCAAAATAGTTTTGGCTTTTCTAGTTTGCTTACTTTTCTATATAAATTTTAGAAATCAGCTTGTCAAATTATACTGGAAAAACCCTACTGGAAGTTAAAAAAATTTTTTTTGTTTATTTATTTTTGTGGAGAGAGAGAGAGAGAGACAGACAGAGCATGAGTGGGGTAGGGGCAGAGAGAGAGGGAGACACAGAATCTGAAATAGGCTCCAGGCTCTGAGCTGTTAGTACAGAACCTGATGCAGGGCTCAAACTCACGGACAGGAAGATCATGACCTGAGCCGAAGTCGGACACTCAGCCGACTGAGCCACCCAGGCACCCCCCTACTGGAACTTTAATTGGAATTGTGTTTAACCTGTAGATTATTTGGGGAAAACTTGATGACTTCCAATCCATGAACGTAATATATCTCTCCATTTGTTTCAGTCTCCTTTGATTTATCATTGTGTAGTTCTCAGCATGTAGACCTGTTATCTATGTATTTGATGGGTTTTGGTGCTGTTGTAGATGGTGCTTTTTAAACATTTACTTCACTTTCCAATTATTTATTGCCAGTATACAACATTCAAATGGATTTTTGGTATAATGACCCTGTATCCTGTGATCTTACTAAACTCACTTATTAGTATTAGTAGCTTTTTTGATAGATTTTGGAGTGTTTTCTACATAGACAATATTTTTCTTAATTTTTTTAATGTTGATTTATTTTTGAGAGAGAAAGAGAGAGAGCATAAATAGTGGAAGGGCAGAGAGAGAACGGACACAGAATCTGAAAGCAGGCTCCAGGCTCTGAGCTGTCAGTACAGAGCCTGACACAGGGCTTGAACCCACGAACTGTGAGATCGTGACTTGAGCCAAAGTCAAACGCTTAACTGACTGAACCACCCAGGTGCCTCCATAGACAATCTTGTATGTGAATAGTGCAATTTTTCCCTTTTCAATCTGTGAGCCTTTTATTTTCCTTGCCTTACTGCATTGCCTGAAACCTTCACTACAATGTTGAAAAAAAAATGGTAAGAGTGGGCATCTTTGTTTTAAGTCTTCCATTTGTGCTTAATATAAGAATGTCTCTCCTTCAGAAGTTTATTGCTAACATTGGTAGTTTGTTGCTTGCTAGTGAGGTAATGAGGGGTGGAGGTGTTCACATTTTCTATTCTCAGTAATCCTGTTCTTCTCTCAGCAGTAAGAGATCTCTTATAATCTGGACCTCCTCCTTTTTTTGGTCTCTCCCCCGTAGATCCTCTATTCTCTTTTCCCACCTGCACTAGATCTTTCCCTGTGCTCTGAACACTGCCCTTTCTTTCCTGAACAGCTTAAAGATTTGTTTGTAGTGGAGAAATTGTTAACAGCTTAAAATTTTGTTTGTAGTGGAAATATATAAGCATCTAAGGCAAGGCTGTGTGTGTGTGTGGGTGGGTGGCTGGGTGGGTGGCTGGGTGTGTCCACACGTGTGCATTCTCTGAAGTGGTTACTGTACATCTTTAAAGTAAAACAAAACAAAAACAGGAAAGAAAAATATGCAGTAGAGACCAGATGTAGCCCTCAGAGGGGAAAGCAGAAAGGAGAAAAGAAGAAAGAGCAACGAGGACATGCCTTCCAGTTGAAGCAGCTCCGTTTAGGGAGCTTTCCTGAAGTCTTACACACCGCTCCTTTGTTCTGTGCATGGGACTGAACTTTACCACTTGGCCAGATCCAACTACATCAAATCTGGAAACAGGAAGTCTTTAGGCTGAGACATTATTACTCCTAATAGAATTGACCTTCTTTTGTTAACAAAGGCAGATGTTGGATAGGCAAGTATCCATCTCTGTTGCACATCTGATAATGATCATATAAGCTCTCTAGGCTGCTGTTCCAGCGTCAATAAAGGAAGAGTCTTAGCAGTTATGAATGATAGAATGCTTATGCAATTAAAGTGAATTGTAGATTGAAGGGCTGGTCACAGTCCTGAAATAGGTTATAAGCACAATGAATAATGACTGTTCAGCACACACTTTGAGATCTCTTTTCCTTTGGATTTCTGTGTTGCTTGTATATAAACATGCATTCACTCTTGCTATACTCTGAGTTCCTTTAAGGACAGGGACACGTCTTGTTTATCTTGTTATCTCTAGAGCTCTTCAGTTGTTGTAGAGGTAAAATTGAGGTTTGGTTTTTGTTTTAAACATGCTGAGTCACGTTATTTTACTTTAAAATTTTTGCCATAAGGAGGAATGCACTTCTTCAGTAATGAATAATTACTGAGTGCCTGCTGCAAGCCAGCCCATGTCCTAGGTGATACTAGTGAATAAAACAGGAGAAAATCTCTGTTCTCAGGAACTTATATCCTAGTATAATGGAAAAAAAAAAACAATAAATATATAAATAATAAAAATATATATTATGGGGGCGCCTGGGTGGCGCAGTCGGTTAAGCGTCCGACTTCAGCCAGGTCACGATCTCGCGGTCCGTGAGTTCGAGCCCCGCGTCGGGCTCTGGGCTGATGGCTCGGAGCCTGGAGCCTGTTTCCGATTCTGTGTCTCCCTCTCTCTCTGCCCCTCCCCCGTTCATGCTCTGTCTCTCTCTGTCCCAAAAATAAATTAAAAATGTTGAAAAAAAAAAAATTAAAAAAAAAAAAATATATATATATTATGTTAGATGGCAAATGTTATCACAAAACTAAAGTAGAATAAACCAATGCTGGATAGGGAATTTTGTGTGTTGGGGGGAGTGGGGATTCATAGTTTTAAAGACCTGTTCAAGGAAGGCTTCAAGGATAACAGGTAATATGAACAAAAAAAGAAGACAAAGATGGAGGTGGAGGAGGAGGAGGAGGAGGAGGAGGGGGAGGAGGAGGAGGGGGAGGAGGAGGAGAAGAAGAAGGAGGAGGAGGAGGAGGAGGAGGAGGGGGAGGAGGAGGAGGAGAAGAAGAAGGAAGAGGAGGAGGAGGGGGAGGAAAAAGAAAGCAAGCCAGCCACATGGGTAGCTATATGAAAAGTTCTTAAGACAGGAAGGATTCAAATGCAAGGCACATGGTAGACATGTTCAAGTAAGAGCAAGGAAACTACGGGCATGATTAGAGCAAAAGAAGTGAGGGAGAATAGATTGAAAACTGATTGGTTGACGTGCAATCTTGTAAGCTATGATTGTGACTTTGACTTCAACTTTGAGTGTCAAGGGAAGCCATCGGAAGGTTTTGCAAAGAAAAACAATATGATCTGGGTGACCTTTCAGAAGTATCACTCTGCTCGTTATGGTGAGAATATATAGAAGTGGTGACGGACTAAAGCAGGGAGATTAGTTAGGAACTAATGCAATGATCTAGAGAGAGACCATGATGTCTGGGATAAGGTGTTAGAGGTGTTGGAGAGAAATTTCAGATCGTAGCTACATTGTGAAGGTAAAGCCAACAGACTCTGCTGATGTATTGAATATGGGAGTGAGAAAAAAGGGAAACAAAGATGTGTTTGAGAATTATTGCCTGAACAACTAGAAGATAGTTTTCTTTTACTGAAAGGATAAAGAATCAGTAATCCTACCAAAGAAATTCATTTAGAAGGATAAAAAACTCAGTAGAATACATTGAGTTGGACATTCCATTAACGGGCCCATGTATAGAGGTGACAGGAGAGACTGGCATTCAGTGGAGAGTTGCAAGATGGAATACAAGGCTTAGAATTGTTAGCATATTGATAGCATGATTGGCATCCAGGAAGCCATGTGAAGAAAGTATTTCAAGGAGAAAGGGTGATCGATTGTATGGTAAACCGCCAGCTGATCAAGTTAGATAGGAACTGAGAATTGCTTGTTGGATTAGCTACATAGAGGTCATGTTTGATCTCCACAGTGGAAATTTTAGTAATGTGTAAGGGGAAAAAACTTTATTAGAACAAATTGAAGGGATAATGTGTTCATATCACAGATAATGGAATAATCTCTTTAGTATATAAAGAGCTCAAAGAAATTGAGAGGAAAAGGACCAGCAACAGGAAAAGGCTTTGTGTATAAAAAGTATTAAAAAGTATTAAGAAAGAAATAACGACAGGTCTTTAATAATATGGAATAAAATGCTCAATGACACTCATAATTAAAGAAATGCAAATTAAAACCACACTTAAATATGATTTGTTGGCGCATCTATCAGTACCAAATATGACAATATGCTTGGTTGGCAAAGTTCCAGGAAAATAACAGTTTCATATGTTGTTGGTTGGAGTAGAAAATGGAGCAACTCCTAAGAAGTGAAAACTTGGTAGTAAATTATAGATGTATTTACCTTTTGAGTGAACAGTCTACTTCTAGGAAATTATTCTGCACAGACACTTGCACAAATAGGAAATGCCACATGGAGTATTGTTTGTATGACAATAACAAGCACATGTTCATCAAGAGAGGAATGGCAGAATAAATTATGACATGCAGCCATCAAAGAGATGAAACATGGGGCACTGGGTGGCTCAGTCAGTTAAGTATCTGACTTTTGGTTTTGGCTCAGGTCATGATCTCATGGTTTTGTGAGTTCAAGCCCCGCATTGGGCTCTCTGCTGTCAGCATGGAGCCTACTTGGGATTGTCTCTCTCCCACTTCCTCCCCGTCTCAGGCTGTCTCTGTCTCTCTCAAAATAAATAAATAAACATAAAATATTATTTAAAAATTTTAATTTAAAAAGATGAAATAGAATAAAGAAGTTCTTTAAACACTCACAGTGGTAAGATCTTCAGGCTATGTCTTTGAGACAAAACAAAGAAAGCACCAGACAGACTGTATAGTATACTGACTTCTGCAAAAGAAAGGATCAGAAAATTAGAAACCAACAGAATGGTTCATCTATGAATTGGGAGGGGCAGGAGCAGAAGCAAGATTTCTTTGTTTATAGTTTTCTATATTGTTTGAAGTTTGAATCATGGCATTATTTCTTTTTCAAACTGAGAGGATGGAGGGAGAGAAGTTAGAGTGCATATAGACACCTTACTTGGGGTGATTTGCTATAATGGAGAGTAAAGAAATGAGGCAGTAGGCCTGGAGGAGCAGGTAGCTCGAAAGTTTCCTGCATTTTATTTTTATATTTATTTGAAAGAAAACTCATAGTATTGTGTAGACTGATGGCACTGGTCCAGCAGAAAAAGGAAAATTGGGGATAGAGAAGAGAAAAGAGGACTTGAGGTGATATCGGTGAGCAGGAGGAACTCCTCAAAGCCAGTGGGCAAGGGGGTGGGCAGGCTTAGACAGGAGCCCACACCCTTCATCTTCAGGAAGGGAAGGGAAGGCTATCATAGAAGTACAGAGGGACTGCTACGGACTGCATTGTGTCCCCACCCCCAAAATTCATATGCTGAGGCCCTAGCCCCAATCTGATGGCATTTGGAGGTGGGCCTTTGGGAGATAAACTGGTTTAGAAGAGGTCAATTGGATGGAGTCCTGGCTATGGAATTAGTGTCCTTATAAGACAAGACATAAGAGAACTTGCCCTTTTCTCCCTCCATTATTTGTAGACATAGCTAGAAGGCAGCTATATGTAACCCTGGAGGACAGGTATCATCGGAACCAGACAGTGCTGGCATTCTGATCCTGGACTTCCTAGCCTCCAGAGCTGTGAAGAAAACTGTTGTTGTTTAAGCCACCCAGTCTGTGTTATTTTGCTGGGTCAGCCTGAGTAGTCTGAGACAGAGCTGAGGGCCAGATGTGACTGTAGGAGCCTGTGAGAGTCATTAGTTAAAGTTTTAACTTTAATAAAATATTCATGGTTCTTTTATACAAATTGAATTACTTAGAGTGTGATCAATGCTGTCATTGTCTCTAGGATTCATTTAAAATCAACCTCCAATGACAAACTGAATTTAAGTCTTTTAAGAAAGAAAAGTTTCTTGGAATTGTTCTAACAAAGGTAGTTTCCTTTAACACACATTACTAGTCATCAGTTTATAGTCTATAGTTCTTACAGTTATTGAAAAGAGATTTTTCAATATTACAGGAAGGCTCTTTGTCCTTCTTAGCAAGTAGATATTTAGATAGAAACATAACTCTATGATGACAAGGTACAGAAGGAGTATAGAGATGTAATTTAAATGTTATGAACAGGAATATAAATTTTATATTCATTAGTTTCTGTGTCTATTAACAAGAAGTAACGGCTAGCTCCCGGCTTGTCTTTTCAAAGCACCCAAGTGAACAGATTGCCTTTATTCCAAGTTCCTTCATTAACTGCTTATTAAGACTGATAGTCTCTGAATTGAGGTCTCCTTTTCTACCACAGCAGAATTACAGAATATGGGGCTTATACATTTCTGAATTGACTCCATTGAGCTCTCAACAATTTTCTTATTGAATGAGTAAACACACACACAACTTTATACTCACAAATTGCCTTGAAATAAAAACCAGTTGAATGATGTTGTGATTTCTTGCTCGGCTTATAATTATTCCCTCCCCATTGTGCACATTCACATACACACAATAACTTGACTATATTGAACACTCCTCCAAGACAAGGGGTGATGTCTTTTACCAAAGTCTCAACACCTGGTCTGAGTCCCCAGGTTGGGACCAGGCTAACTGAGATGACAGTCTGGGGAGCCCTTCCAGAAAATCAGAGTCAAGGGTGGTTTTGCAAATGATGCTTCCCTGACTGGCCTCATAGATGCTTCCCTGACTGGCCTCCCTGCTTTCAGTCTTCTCTCCCTCCAAGCTTGTTTCCACCGTGTATCCAGAGCACAAATGGAGTCAGGCACTACCCTGCTTATGACTGCCGTCATCCTTAAGTCAGTCGTCAATCCCAAACTTCCCCAAGTTCTGTGGATCCTAGGCATCAGCTGGAGCTCCCTCTCCTTGGAATCTTGAAGATTGACTCCAAATCGTGCACACTGTCGTATGAACAGTCTCACACCCTCTGCCACACTTCTGTAGGTTCACCTCTTACTCCTACACCCTCTCTCCATTAGAGTTCTGTTTTACTCTACATATTGATTCTAATACATAATTCTTTCTGCCCAACTCCACCCTGATATCCCAATAGATGTGGATTCTTTCTTTGATTTCCACAAGTTCAAAACAAAATAGTAAAAATCCTACAGGTCTTTTGTCTTTGTGGTAGACAATCCAGAATACTTCAGGGAGAGGTGATAAAAGGGCATTTTCAACACAGCAAAATGAAAAGATTAAAATAGCTGTTTTATAACTTCTTTGTCCCCTTTCATATTTCGACCCCTGCTTTTTTATCTCCTCCCTCCATCTCTTTTTCTCATGTCCTCAAACCATAAAAGCCAGTTTACTTCCAAAGCAGGTAGATCAGCTTTCTCTATTCTTGCCTTCACTGCTTGCTACCAGCCTCTCTTGAAGTGTTGCTCCTTAGCCCAAGTTTGGGTGTATCCCTAACCAAAGCTCATTTCCTTCCTCACAGGGATTTGGAGCCAACCACTAAGAATTTTTTTTCACCTCACAATTCTAAAAATTCTTTCCTCATCTTATTTCATGTCAACAATGCCCTCTGTAGAAACTTCACATCTGTTCTTGCCAAACTCAATCTCTTGGGATCCCGGGTGGTACAGGGCCCTCTTATTTCTGGCCTTTTGAAGATATTATTATCTTTCCTTGGAAATCCCTTCACTCAGACAATTCCTCTTCATCCTTCAGGTCTCAACTTAGAATTCATTTTCCAGGCTCCTCAAGAGTAGGGCGGAGGCTCCAGTTACTTGGTTCTGGTTCACTTAGAGCATTTTCAGGTATGTGGCCATTCCAATTACTCAGATGAAATCCTCTGACCTTTTTTATGTTCCTTGAAGACAGCAAAGTTTCAATATCTAATCCCCACTTCCTAAGACAGACTTTGCACTTAAAAGTATTTCAATAAATAGTAAAATGCATAAATGCATGAAGGAAGAAAAGACTGAAATTTAGAGTTTCGCCAAATTGTTTAGTCTGAAACTATAAAACTCTTTCTAATTCACTGCCAATGTCTTTGATCAGACTAGCTATTTTTCTTTGTATAATCCTCTTAGGCTTTCACCGCATTTAGAATTTCAAGAACATTTCAAATGTAGGAACCAAGACAGTATCAATTATTATTTTAGTTTACACACTTATGTGATTCCTCTTAAGAAAAGTAGTTGGTTCAAATAAAGCTACTGGAAAGATATTTCTAAGCTGGCAATTCATCTTTTAATGCAGTATATTCAAAACCAATTTAATTCACATCTTCTTTAACTGTATCCAAATTTGACATGTTAGAAGCAGTGCAATTTTCCGTTCAGCAAAGTGTGAGTGTTCATCAAAACAGATAGATCATTCATATTGCCTCTCAGAGATAAATAAAATAATTTAGCAAATTGAATTGTGATGTCTTTCTTAGTAGGGATAAGTTGTCTATTATTCGCTGTGATTTGTCACTTCCCTTGACTTTTCTTAATGTTGTTTCCTTCAGCTGTGTTTTGTTTTTGTTTTTGTTTTTTTTCTTCAGGAATATCACATTTTGAATTTGGTCCGACTCTCTTTTAAGACCAACACTGTTTGTTTATTTATTTATTTATTTATTTATTTATTTTTTGGGACAGAGAGAGACAGAGCATGAACGGGGGAGGGGCAGAGAGAGAGGGAGACACAGAATCGGAAACAGGCTCCAGCCTCTGAGCCATCAGCCCAGAGCCTGACGCGGGGCTCGAACTCACGAACCGCGAGATTGTGACCTGACTGAAGTCGGACGCTTAACCGACGGCGCCACCCAGGCGCCCCAAGACCAACACTGTTTAAACTGAAAAAAAGAAAAACCAATGATTAATGCATCTTGACAGCAGAAGTTATGTTAAAGTTAGTAAAATAATTAGCATATGGTGAAAGTATTAGATGGGGGAAAAGATATAAGCATGCTTTGATACTAGATAAAACACAACTACTATCATCAAATACATTACAGTTATTCAGGGAGGTAAAAAGGGTGACATTAATTTAGTCATCCAAATATGGTTTTGGTAGTGTCAGTATTCCATATTTCCATATATATTAACTCCATTAGTCACCATTTTGTCCAAGATCTTAGCAATTGTTGACTCAGGCATACTCTGTTTTTACTCTCTGTGGGTTGTTATTTTGGGGATAAATTGTTCTTTTATAATAAACAATGTTTAGAAACACATGGTTTCTTAGCCTAAAGGGTTTCAAAACAGTGTAACAAATGTAAACATTGCCATGGATTTAAGCTATTGAGCAAAAAGCATTCTATCGAAAGTTGAGTCATTAGCCAATAGCTTCCCAATTTTCATATTATGAAGAGATTAATTGAGTAATATTTAGTCTATGATTTGGAAGAAAATGTTGCTACTGATTGTATGGGCATAAAATTACTTAAAATGTCAGAAGTCATAGAAATATTATTTGATTTTATTTATCTCTTTTTTAAATGGACTAACCCATAACCTAAATGAAATATGCTATAAATCCATTTTTTAGTTCATTTACTTATTTTGAGACAGAAAGAAAGAGAAAGAGAGAGAGAAAGAGAGAGAAGGGGAGGTGCAGAGAGAGAGAGAGAGAGAGAAAGAGAGAAAGAGAGAATCCCAAGTAGGTTCTGCACTGTCAGCTCAGAGTCTGGCATGGGGTTCGAACTCACGAACCAGGAGATCATGACCTGAGCCAAAAGCAAGAGTCGGATACTCAACCAACTGAGCTACCCAGGCTCCCCACCATAAATCCATTTTTGAAACAAGTGAGAAATACGTACATCTTTTTTAAACTTAAATAATAAAGTAAGATACATTCTGTGTGAGAAGCTAAACAACTTTGAGAACATTTATAAGCAATAGGCTTACCACTATAATATTCACTAGATCAATCAGGGGCCAAGTCAGAAAGATATGGAATACATATTGGGTATGTGAGAAGAGTTTAATAAAGGAATTCCGTGCAAAGTATATAAAGAAAGCATAAGAAATGGTCCAGTCTCTCAGGCTACTACCAGCGGGACCAACTGGGCAATCCTGCAACCTGAAGAAGTGAAGGAGGAGCAGCTGCTAGAACCTGGTGGGGTTTGGGGGTAAAGGGGTGAGTGTACAGAGGGCAAGAGAGGTGGAAGTGACCTTTAGTCAAAGAGTGCACCCAACCGCAGCCAGGCCTCTGGGAAGGAGCTTAAACATTCCATTTCTCTCTTCTGCTCTCTCTTAACTCAAGCCAGGGCACTCTAAGGGCCGAACTCCACCAGAAGCTGGAGGGTTTGAGAACCTGGAGGGTTTGAGAGCCTTGACAGTTCCTGGTTTACCACCTGAGATCAAGCAGGCAGTGCAGAAGGACGCAAGGAGGGGCAGAGATGCACCTCCCGGTCACCATGGGGAGCAATGGAACGTGTGTTGATAGAGCAAACGAACAAAAAATATTTCTTTACAGCAACTTTCATTCCACTTAATATTAATCATATCCTATTTTGTTTTGAATATAAAAATAGTTTTAGGGGCACCTGGGTGGCTCAGTCGGTTGAGCGTCCGACTTGGGCTCAAGTCATGATCTCGCAGTTCGTGGGTTCGAGCTCCGCGTCCAGCTCTGTGCTGACAGCTCAGAGCCTGGAGTCTACTTCGGATTCTGGGTCCTCCTCTCTCTACCCCTCCCCCCACTCATACTCTGTCTCTCTCTGTTTCTCAGAAATGAATAAATGTTAAAAAAAATTAATAATAAAAATTAAATAAAAATAGTTTTATGTTCTGCTGTGTTTTAAAATCTCATCATACCAGTTACTGGAAGGAAGAACTTTCTTCTAACTTGCAGTATTTTCTTTCTTTCTTTCTTCTTTCTCTCTCTTTCTTTCTTTCTTCCTTTCATTTCTCAGAGTCTTGCCATGTGTAAACATATACCTCTGATAACAAATTTGCTGAGGGCCGTATCTCTGGGTGGTTATTTGGGGACTGTGAGACTGTGACATACAGTGACAGGAAGATTTATTCTCATCATTTTGGAAGTGCAGAGGACTCTTTAACCTGCATTTCATACTGGGTGGGTGTATGTGGTGGGAATGTAAACATAATGCTGGTGACTGATCTTCCCTGTCTGGCTGACAGAATCTGGATTTTTCATATCAGTGTCCCACTTGTAAGGAGTTTCCTCTTTCCCACCAACCCGTACAATTATTTAAATGATGGACTTTAGAAAGCCAGTGCATAACTGGGAATAACAGAATTTACACTTTAAAATGGATTGCATATACTGAGTTGAGCAGTATTATTTAAGCATAAAGACAGAAGGAGTAAGTTGCAAATAATATATAGACACACTTGCAGTGTAGCTGTGATGTTTATGCTCAGCCTCTTCTAGCTAAGGGTTCAGTGAAATCTTTAGAGATGTTGGAAACATCTCTTTTCTGGATCTGTCTGACTGCTCTTACACTTACGATTCCTGTCCTCATCACCTTTGAGTTACCAGGTCATTTTCTGGGCTATGGTGATTTTCATCAAGCTCATTGTTTTCTTTGAATCAAAGCCAATGTAGTTACTGCAAAGACAGAAAAACAGTTCCTTCGATTTTAGGCTTGAATCAAAGCCCTTTCTACCTGCTTTTTTTATGTCGTCTGCATTCTCTACTGTACAGAGCCCAGTGGCCAGGAGACGTTGGAGGACCGTTGCCCTTATGAGATTTAGCTGAGCTTGGAAACATAGGATCAGGTTACTTTGTGAGCTAGAGCAATGGTTTTCAAACTCGTCGTACATAGGCCAGTTGCATCCACTTCACCTGTGAAGCTTTGTGAAAAGCCCAGATCCCCTGAAGTTTTTATTCGCTTGGGCTGCAGTTCAGGAACACGTGTATTTAAAATCTCCTGTTTGTAACTTTCTCCACCACCTCCATGAAGCTCCAAACAACTTTCTAGACCTCTCATTGCACAATTTATGGCTTTTACTAAGAATGCAGAAACAGTTGGCAGAGGGCTCTGAAGAAGCATAAGGTTTAGGGCTTTATTTGCCTGGCTCCCATGAGTGCTCAAAGTTGCAGAAAGTTTGGAATGGGGAGGGGACCAGGTTACAGTCAGGAAATCATTTCTACATAAATGTTTCTGGTAAACTGCCATAAGAAATCTCAAAAAGAATGGGCATGAAGGTTTATGACTTTGCTAGTTTGCTGTGATGTCTTACCTCATTCTGAAAGAATATCTAATTTTTCTTCTTCCCCCTAAAGATGGCCCTCCAAATAGTAGAAATGCCAGGCACCCCAAACTGGATCTGGCTCTATTTGAGCTTCTATTAGTGTGAGAAGGAATGAGGATGATTGGAAGCAGAGGCAGAAAAAGGGAGTGGCTATAAAGGAAATGGTAGATGTTGAATTCACAGCCTTTGATAAAGGGAGGGAGGGAGATGAAAGGATAGAGTGCTTCTAAGTTGTGAAGCCTGAGTGACTAGGAAGATGTTGGCATCAAGAGTGGACTAAGGGGGGGCGCCTGGGTGGCGCAGTCAGTTAAGCGTTCGAGTCTTGATGTCACCTGAGGTCATGCTCTGTGTTTGTGAGTTCGAGCCCCGCATCAGGCTCTGCACTGATATTGCAGAGTCTGCTTGGGATTTTGTCTCTACGTCTCTCTGACCCTCCCCTACTTGTGCTCTGTCTCTCTTTCTCAAAATAAATAAACTTAAAAAAAAAGTTTAAAAAAAGAAGAATGGACTAAGGAGATGGAGGAAGAAGTGTTGGATATGGCAAAAGGAGGTGAGCTCCATTTGGCATTGGAAAACTATATGGCAAAATAGAAATGAGAGTAACTTCAAATTTCAGTTTGTTAAAATCTCAGCTCCGGGACTGCAAAACTGTGTGTTCTTCAATAATGTTGTGATATATCTGAGTCTCAGTTTCCTGATTTTACATGGGGACTCCTCTTAGCAGTCTTGGAGGTTTGTTGTGAGGAATAGATGAGAATTTAAGTATGGCATTTAGCTCTCCGCTGGTCTTAAGACATGAGATGAATAAGTATTTGTCCCTTCCCTATAACATTTGGAAATCTTCAAATAGATCACTGTTAAATGATACATTTCTAAATTAGTACTCTTATACAGACATAAAATGAACACGTTAAATATTTTATTTAACTCATCAATTAATAAGGGAACCAGCAGGATGTTACAACTGGATCAAAAAGCAATTTAGTGTACCACCCATATACAGGCAGGTAGGAAATTCTGAAATGAATTTACAAATAGAAGCAAAGTAGCTTATTCCTTGGGGTAGAGGGAGATTATATTTCTAATGGATAAAATTCATTTGCATGCCTAGGTCTATGGACAAAAAACATTTGTATTATGAATTATCTATGACTTACAGAATTATACAATAGTTCAAGGAAAATGAAAGGTACAGATATTCCATAACATAAAAACCCTGAGGGTTGATACCCATGTATTAGTTTTCTATTTCTGTGTAAAACTTATCACAAATGTAATGGCTTAAAATATACCCATGTAACGGCACCTGGTCTGCTCATTCAGTTGAGAGTCCAACGCTTGATTTCGGCTCATGATCTCAGAGTTCATGGGATCGAGCCCTGTATTGGGGTCTGTGCTAAAGTCCAGAGTCTGCCTGGGATTCTCTCTCTCACCTCTCTCTCTGCCCCTAACCCACTCGTGTGCTCTCTCTCTCTCTCAAAATAAATAAATAAATAAATAAATAAATAAATAAATAAATAAATAGATAGATAAATAGATAAATAGATAACTAAATAATTTTTTTAAAAAACATACCCATTTATTACCTCATAGTTCTACCAATCAGAAGTCCATCATGGCTTAACTGTCTTAACTGCTTGGGGTTTCATAAGAGTTGCCCAGCCTGGGCTCTTCTCTGGAAGCTCTAAGGAAGTCTTTTCTTTCAAGCTCATTCAATCCTTGGAAGAATTCAATTCTATTAGGTTGTAGGACTGAGGTCCCATTGTTTTGCTGGCTCTCGGCCCAGGGTTGCTTTCTGCTCCTGGAACCAGTTGTATTTCTTCTCATGTGATCCTCCCCATCTTCAAACCTACAATGGCTTTTTAAATCCTTCTACTGCTTTGAGTCTTTCTCCCTCCTTCTTCTGCAATCAACTGGAGAAAGCTCTCTGCTTTTAAGGACTTGTGATCAGAATAGGTCCAGGTAGATAATTTCCATATTTTAAGGTCAATGGATGTATAACTTTATCTTTTTTTAAGTTTATTTATTTATTTTGAGACAGAGAGAGAGACAGAGAGAGTGTGAGCAGGGGAGAGGCAGAGAAAGAGGGAGACAAAGAATCCCAAGCAGGCTCTGTGCTGTAGCACAGAATCCTATGAGGGGCTCGAACTCACAAACTGTGAGATCATGACTCGAGCTGAAACCGAGTCAGATGCTTAACTGACAGAGCCACCCAGGTGCCCCAAGGACTTTAATTACATCTGAAAAATCTCTTCATAGCTATTCCTAAATTAGTGTTGATTGCATAACCAGGAAACCAGAATCTTGGGAGGAATGAGCTTTAAGATTCTGCCCACCATCCAGTAATCTTCTTGGCTCATTTCAATATCTTGCACAATTTTTTTTCCTCACAAAGCAGCATAAAGAAATTGCTTTATGTGGTTTAAATTTTAGGGTCCTCTCCTATGTATTTTAGGTAGATATGAACTAAACATAGTAAGAACATGTAAATGCTTCCTACTTATCCATAGCTTCAGCCTGTTTATAATACCAATTTTCAATACCCAAACATTATAGGTCATCCAAGTATTCACAGTGTAATTCATTAATCCCCAAATCATTACATGGCCATTAGAGTTATTGTCACTTTCTAATAGCCTTGACTTTTCTGGGGAATGCATGCATCCCATTTGTGTCAGTATCATTTGCTCAGAAAGCGTGACAAAAGGAAGGGAGCTCCTGAGAAAGCTAGGCTGGGGGAGGGACAAGAAGAGAGCCTGGTGCCTCTGCCTCAGATCTCCACTGCTTACCTGCAGCTAATACATCCAGGAATCAGCAGAGCCCAAGGAACGTTGGTTAGAAATTACAATTCTGAGGCAGCAAGTCAGAGAGGATTAGAAAAAATCTTCCTTATTAAATCTCCACAATGGGGTTGCTAAAAGCCAAAGAACCACCATAAGCCAAGAATATGAAAGTTTTAAAATTTCTGCATGTAACGGGGGCGCCTGGGTGGCTCAGTCGGTTAAGCATCTGACTCTTGGTTTCTGCTCAGGTCAGATATCACAGTTGTGAGATCAAGCCCTGCATCAGTTTCCGTGTGGAGACTGCTTAGGATTCTCTACCTTCTTCTTCCCTTCTGCTGCTTGTACCCATGGTCTTTCTCTCTCTCTCAAAAAAAAAAAAATGCATTTAGAATTTCCACATGTAACTAACCCCTCCCATTTTTCAGTGTCATCACTAATTCCTAAAGCTAGCCAATTTATCACCCCTCTCTTGACTTTCATTGTGGTCCAAACTTCTTTACCTTTAAGACCAAACTATTCTCTGAGAAAATAATACAGAAATGTATTGAGTCTCCATCAGACCTTTCTCCTATCAAAGTATATTCTAATACCTACCAGTTCTTGGCAGCTTTCCTTTTGTTCTCTTGTCCTGAAGCTCTCTACACAGACCTATATTCCACTCCATTTTATCCCATTTATATCTAATGCCATAAAATGAGATTTTCTTGTCAAATCAACTCAGACTCATTTGAATTGATTATTTTCCATTTAAATATACATGTGTATTTCAATGAAAGATGGGGCATGCTTTTCCTAAAATTTCACTATTTTGCAAATATTTAGCCAACACCATAAACTACACATATTTCTACATTAAAAACAAGGAGTTGATATCTTACAATGAAGAGACAAAAATTCTCTTTGTTTACATTTTTTTTCAAGTCATAGCTGATAGTTTTTTTGGACCAACAATACAAAAAAGTATTATTATATAAATACTACCATTCAAAGGAAATCAATAGGTAGTTATTGCATATCTGTGATAAGAAAAACTAACTTCTATATTCCTTTCTATGGAAAAGGGATAAAACACAGACTCCCCCTCCTTAAAGCATGCACAATCTAGTTTATATGCAAGCCACAATTGACCAAGATGATCAATAACAGTGTGCAGTTCTTAGATGAGAGAGAAAAATGATTATTCTAAACAATACATGCTAGTAGGGGCAGAGATGGAGGCAGGTTTGGAGGGAAAAACAGCCTTCATGGAGAAACCGAGCTGAAAAGGCTTTAAAGGTGATACATAGAGGGACACCTGGGTAGCACAGTCGGTTAAGTGTCCAGCTTTGGCTCAGGTCATGATCTCCCGGTTCATGAGTTTGAGCCCTGTGTCGGGCTCTGGGCTGACGGCTGAGAGCCTGAACCTACTTTGCATTCTATGTCTCCTTCTCTCTCTGCCCCTCCCCCACTCACTCACGCTCTCTCTCACTCTCTCTCTCTCTCTCTCTCTCTCTCTCTCTCTCTCTGTCAAAAATAAATAAACATTAACAAAGAATTCAAAAATATGATACACAGAGAGTAGGGGGTACTTTCCAACCATGGAAACTAACTTGAGTGAATACATTCTTGCAGAAAGGAAGGAGGCCCAAGGAGTATGTTAACTTGGCTGGAGTAGACAACAGGAAGTCAGAAAATATACTGGAAAAGTGGTTGCAAGTCAGACGGTAGAGGATGTGTTATTCTTTGGGCTGCCATAACACCACAAACTGAATAGCTTGGACAATAGAAATTTCTTGTGTCACAGTTTTGGAGGCTAGAAGTCTAAAAGCAAGATGTTGGCAAGATTGGTCTCTTCTGAGGGCTAGAAAAGACAATCTATTTGATTCTTCTCTCCTAGGTTCTGGTGGTTTGTGAGTGATATTTTATGTTCTTTGGCTTCTAGACACATCACCCTGATCTCTGCCTTCATGTTCACATGGCACTTTTCCTGTGTGTACATGTTTTTGTTCCAATTTCCCATTTTTATAAAGGCATATTGTATTGGGGGCCCAACCTACTCCAGGATCGCCTCATTTAGATGATTACATTTACAGTGATCCTATTTCCACCTATGGTTGTATTCTGAGGTACCAAGAGCTAGGACTTCAACATATGAATTTTAGGTAGACACAGTTTAGCCCCAGACAGAAGGCACTGGAAAGCTGCCTTTAGTCTGGACTTGATCTGTTAGGCACTAAGAGACTATTTAAGGTTTACTTATTGCTAAACTTAAATGTTAAATTAAATGTCCTTATTGTTAACAACTTCTTGTTAAATTGGCTTTTAGAGCAGTGGGGTGCACTGAGAAAGAGAGAAACCTATTAATATGAAGTTATAAATTAAAATGTAGACACAGAGGTGGCATATCATATCGATAGTGTATGGTTCTTACAAGTTTATTAATTAATTAATCAACTACTCTAAGCACAGAGCAAAGAGAATATATCTATGAGGTTTAAATGAATTTTAAGCACTTCCTGAGCACCTAAAATGTATCAAACATTGTTCTAAGAACTTTACACAAACCGCTTAATTTAACCCCTTTCAATATCTCAGTGGTATATATATTCTTATGGTTTCATTTTCAGGCAGAGAGGCTATGGTATAAAAAGGGTAGGAACTTGCATAACTGGAAAACATGAATTCCAACCCTAGGCAGTCTGACACAGTAAAGTAACCAGCTATAAGTTGGAGATTATTTTTTGAAGGATCATATATTAGTTTAAAAATTCATCACATTTGGCACTCTACTCTGATATATATATTTTTTAAGTTTATTTATTTTGAGAGAAAGAGAGAGAGTGTATATGAGCAGGGGAGGGGCAGAGAGAGGAGAGAGAGAACCCCAAGTAGGCTCCACACTGCAAGCTCAGAGACCAATGTGGGGCTCAAACCCACGAACTGTGAGATCATGACACGAGCTTAGATCAAGAGTTGGATGCCTAACCAAGGCACCCTCTACTTGGTATTTTAAATCTGAAACCAGTGTTTCAAATTTCTGGCAATTGAAAATTTGCCCTGCAGAAGATACGCATTCTGTGACTTTCACTTGATGAAGTTCCAGGAGACATAAAGCCCAGTGTGAAAAAGTACATGGAGCCTGGAGGAAGACAGTGGCTCAATAAATGTGGCTTTGAGAAATTAGTTAACCTCTCCACACTCTGCTTTCTTCACTCTGGAAATTGTGTCACAAGTTGGGGTCCCTGAGAAGTAGCCCCTGAGAGACGTTTCGTATGCAAAATATTGATGGTGGGATGCTCTTGGGATCAACTTCTATGACAGGAGAGAGAGTAGACAGAGGAAGATGTTGAACTGTGATATAGTCTCAGTAGAAGCTTCAGCCCATCTCCTGGAGGGTGCTGGCAATAGAATGGCCTTCGGGGTTTCTGAAGTAGGGCATAATGGAAAGCTAATACGTCATTGGATGTGGGTCAGCCTGGGAGAGACATGAACATGGTCGGGGGGGCTATCTGCCCCTGAGGCCATCCCTAAAGGATGTAGTGTAGTCTGCTGATAGGTGTGTCAGCAGCTGGCTGAAAAGTCCTTCCTTGAAGGGGCATCTGGGCAGGGCATCCTAATTCATAGTTGTTCTAATGGCAAGTTTTACATGACAGGTGCTCAAAAACTTGTTGACTTTCTTCTCATTTTACCTCAAGTACTTCTGACTGGTACCATAAAACTGAAAGTATTGATTACTTTTGTTGACTTTTCCTTTTATGTCATTTTTTTCTTCTCTTTTTCTTCTCTTCAAAGCACAAGTCAAGTATTTGAAACAAATAGTGAGTTTATTACGGACTGAATGGTGCCCACTCTTCAAAATTCAAATGTCTGAGCACTCATCCCCCAAAACTCAGAATGTGATTGTATTTGGAGATAGGAGCTTTAAAGGAGTGGTTAAGTTAAAATGAAGCTCTTAGGGTGGGCCCTATTCCAGTTTGACTAGTATTCTTAGAAGAAGAAGGTATTTGGATACACAAGGACACCAAGGATGTGTAGTATAGGAAAGACCATGTAAGACTATGGCCAGAAGGTGTCCATCTTAAAACCTGAGAGGCCTCAGCAGAAATGAAACTTGATGACACCTTGATCCTGAGCTCCCAGCATCTAGAACTGTGATAAAATGAATTCCTATTGTTTAAGTCACTCAGTCTGTGAAATGTCCTTATGGTAACCTAGCAAACTAAAACAGAGTTCAAACTAATATAGCCAGTTCATGCTGCTGTTTCCCAGGTTCCTAATTATTGTTTTAGGGATGATATTAAAAAAAAAAAATCAAAACCTTGGTGTGATGTGGGGTACTTTATTTGAAGCAAAATCTAAAATAAATGCAAAATACAAACACAAGTTAAAAAATACCTAGTGTTGGAATGGAAGAAGTATAGTCGTTTCCTGCGGCTGCTGTAGCAAACACTACAACTTAGTGGCTTTGAACAATATGACGTTATTGTCTTAGAGTTGGAGAGGTCAGAAATTGAAAATGAATTTCACCGAGCTAATAACATTTTGGCAGAGTTGCATTCCTTTCCAGAGGCTGTAGCAGAGAATCTGTTTTGTGGTCTTTTTCATCTTCTCGAGCCTTCCCTGACTCCTTGACTCATGGCCCCTTCCATCTTCAGAATCAGCAACAGTAGGTCAAATCCTTCTCATCCTGCATCACTGGGACACCCACTTCCCTGCCTTCCTTATGACCCCTGTGAATTCATTGGACCCACCCAGATAATCCAAGATAATCTCCTATGTCAACATTATTAACTCTATCAATGTGCAGTCCCTTTTTCCATATAAAGTACAGGTCCTGGGAATTAGGACTTGTACATCTCTCTTTTTTTTTTTAATGTTTATTTTTGAGAGAGAGAGAGAGACAGAGCATGAACTGGGGAGGGGCAGAGAGAGAAGGAGACACAGAATCTGAAGCAGGCTCCAGGCTCTGAGCTGTCAGCACAGATCCTGACTCGGGGCTCAAACCCATGAGCCATGAGATCCTGACCTGAGCTAAAGTTGGATACTCAACCGACTGAGCCACCCAGGTGCCCCAAGGACTTGCATATCTTTAGAAGGCCGTTTTTCTGCCCCAGCGATGTGAGATAATTATGAGAGAACCAAAGAAAATGCCTTGTCTCTGCCCATGTTGGTGATGGGACCATCTTCAGAATTTGAGCTTTTGGTATTAGTAAGTAATTCCAGGGGGAATAAAAGTGAGGATCCACTCTAGACAGAAAGACCACAGCATAAAAAATCATATTTGTGTTTGGAGAAATACAGGAATATATGTTTTGTTATTCAAAGCAATATATAAGCACAATTAAAAAATATAAGACAATTAGATGGGAAATAGGTCATTTGAACTATGTTTCAAGGAAGTAATAATGTTTAATAATTTGAATGGGATCTGTAGGAAGCAATAATGAGAAGAAACAGGAAATAAAAAAGAGAATTCCACGTGGCAGAGACACTACCAGCAAAGTCATGGAGATAGTAATGCCTGGGCACATTCATTTTAACTCTGCCTTCAGGAATGCAAGAAACATACTGGGAAATACAATCATCAAAGTTTCTGGTAGACTCAAAGAGGCTTCAAAATTCCAAAAGGAGGTAGGATAGAGGAGACAATACTCATTTTAGAAAGATACCATTTTCATGAGACATTAATTCTAAACATGTACATCTTAACCTCCAAAGATTTCCATTACTATGGAAAGTTTTCCTATCACTAAGTCTTCCACTGCTATTTCCATGACTATGTCACATCAATAATCCAACCATAAATATCCTGAATCTAGTTCTTTGCCAGTGCAAGAGTAAAGGCTACATTAAGACTCATTGTACCCACGGAGCAGATGAAGAATAAAGCCTCCGACAAGTTAAAACATTACTGTAAGTCACCCAGAGACAGATCTGAGACATTTTTCTGAAAACAAAATTCTAATAGGGATTACAAGAAGTGAAAATAGTTTTGTCAATGTATAAAATTGCAGAATCAGAAGAAGCTTGCTTTTTTCCCCTAAAGATATAGTATATTCAAATGTAAAAGTAATGCATAAAAAAGATATCAAAGAAAGAAACAGTGGAAGAGGGAGGAAGAGAAAGAATCTCTTCTGGCTCTCCTGACTAGAAAGGTTTTGAAGAACCACCTGTTGACAGCTGGGAGTTGCCACTTACAGGGATTTAAGTGCCTAGGCTAGTTACATCTCTGGGGATGCCACTCACTGCTGTTCTCCTTTGGCTGAAAGAGTCACTTTTTCTTCAGGAAGATGCAGTGATTTGCTCTGTGATGGACAGCGCTTCCAGTGAGTAGTCAGGTCCCAGAATTCCAAAAGGACCCTGAGGTCTCCTGACCTTGAAAACTAACCATGAAAGTTAATCTTTTACCATGATCTACTCTGATCCTTATTGTTGAGATATTTCATCAAGATAGAGGGAAAGAAAAGAGACATTCACTCACTGTATTCATTCATTCACTAGGAGCGATCAAAGGGATGGAACACAGAGGCCAGTTCTGAGAACAGGTTAGAAGTTCATAGGGAACAAGCCAACGAAGAGGAATGGGAAGAACACAAACATAGCTAAGGTTGTATAATAGCAATGGTGTGAAGGTAGCAGAAGTCTTGTTGCGGAAGAAGGGAGCCATAAACAAATGGAAAAATTCTCAAGGAGAAGGGACCTGTGGTCATTAAGACACATCTTGCCAAATTAATAGTTTGTCTTGAATGAATTTTTATCTCCGAGTGGTATCAGGACTCAGGAGTCTGGGTCCACCCTGTTTTCTCCTCAGAATTTATCTTGCCGAGACCCCCCCCCTCCCCCAACATCAGCATTAGTACAGAACTTGATTATTTGGCCCGGATTGCAAGATGACTCCCCAGCATGTCTCTTAGATGCTTAGGTCTCTGAACTTTATGGCAGAAGAATTGTAATTAAAAGTAGGCTTTTAACATATTTGCTAAGGGAAGAATGGACAAGAGGAGGGGACACATCTAGAGCATTCTGGTTAGAATACATCTCTAATAATTGGATAGTTTCCTCAAGATTCAGCATACTGTAACTTCTAGCTTAAAAACCCAGTGACAACCTAATCCTTATTTACTCTACTAATAAGCATAGAACAACAGTCAAATCACATTTCTGTGTGGTTATATTTAAAAAGAAGAATGCATTGTTCGTTCTGTGTACTTTGTTGCTTTCATTGTTCCTTCTAAAAATTATTCTTTGCTAATTTTCCCAAAAGATTACTAGCTTCCTTCAGTGGTTGTTTGTTCTTCAGGCAAGTCATTAGGTGGAGAACAGAAGGTCAGAAAACAAAACACTTTGCACCATAGGCCATTAAACAGTGGTAAATAGAATTAAAACACAGAGATATGTTGAAACCTTAGGGCATGGCAAGCATTCAGAAACATTTTTTGTGGCTCAGAAAATTTAAGGCATTACTTTAAATTACTCAGTTAGTGTCGGAGCTAAGGCTGTGTTCTAAAAACATCTTTCTCTAGGTATCAACAGAGTGTATTTTAAACCTGTGGTAAAATAACTTTGCTTTGGACAATGTAATAAATTCTGTTAGGCTGTGGATTATAACATTAATGGTAACAGTTAAGATTTACTGACCATTTACTTTGGGCCAAGGACTGTTACACATATAATTTGGATATTTCAAAAAATATTTATAATATCATAATATTATAGATGAGGGGATATTATTGTAAATGGGGGTAATACTTTTCCCCCATTTGACAAAAGAGGAAAGTAGAACTCAAAGATATTCATGGGCACACAGGTGGCTCAGTTAGTTAAGTAACCAACTCTTGGTTTCAGCTCAGGTCATGATCTCACGGTTTGTGGGGACAAGCCCCGCATAGGGGTTTGGGATTCTCTCCCTCTCTCTCTATCCTTCCTCCACTTGTGCACATGTACATATGCCCTCTCTCTTTATCATAAACAAACAAACTTAAAAAAAAAGATATTCAATAACTGCCCTAAGGTAATGTGGCTAATAAGTGTCTAAGCCCCGAGTCAAACCTATTGTGTTAGGCTTTTTTTCTTTTTTAAGTTTATTTATTTAGTTTGAAAGAGATAGAGAGAGCAGGAGAGGGGCAAAGAGAGAGAGGGACAGATTGAGAATTCAAATTAGGCTCCAAGCTCAGCTCAGAGCCCGATTCGGGGCTTGAACTCATGAAACATGATATCATGACCTGAGCTGGAATCAAGAGTCAGATGCTTAACCAAGTAAGCCATCCAGACACCCATGTGTTGGGCTTTTTAGTCCATGTTTGTCTTCATTGGGCAGTTATTAGGGTGCTCTTGGTATGCAAATATTCTGGATAATCAAAAACTACCACTGACATACTCTTAAGAATAAGTTTTCAATAGAATAAGTTGCACAAATACAGATAGATAGATAGATAGATAGATAGATAATATATATATATATATATATATATATATATATATATATATATGTGTGTGTGTGTGTTTATATAATTAAATTTAACCAGCCTTTCAGCATTCAGAAAACATTTTAGGATTTTGCAATGTATCAAGGTCATCATCCCCAGTAGAACTTGCCGATTTTCCCGTAAAAATGCAAACATGATGGCTAACAGAAAGTTTTGTACTAAAAAGCGGTAACAGGTTTCATGCTTGCTGAAGTATATGATGCAGCCCATATGCTCTATTAATTAAAGGTTTACAAAAATGGGGATTGATCAGTGAGATCAGCCAGTCACAGAAGGACAAATGTAATATGGTTCCACTTGTATGAGGTATCCAAAAGAGACAAACTCCCAGACACAATAAAGTGGTGGTTAACAGGGGCAGGGAGGAAGGGACGTGAAGAGTTGCTATTCAAGAGATAACATTACAATGACACAGATGAGGAAGTACTAGCATTCTGTCATAATACTGTACCTATAGTTACCAGCGCTGCGTTGTGCATGTCAAAATTTGTCAAGAGGGTAAATATCTTGATCTACCACATTAAAAAAGAAAAGGGTGATTGATAGGACATCTTTGCTGTAGGGATCCCATAGATCCGCACTGAAATCGGTTTCTCTGCAAAAAATACGTATTGAAGCCTATGAAGTCATCTTAGCAACTACAATTGTCTAATGCCAGTCCATACCATTTTGAAAGCACTGTATCTTCCCTCTTTGACCCGTTCCACATCTCTGCTCATCTTAAATGAAAAGAATAATGCTTTTGACCAGCAGAGAGCAGCAATGACATACTTTATAGAGCAAGTCTGGTGAACCCGACCATCTTTTATTGTGTCCACGTTGTGAGACCGACACAGACTGTTTTGCATGATCCCAGTCTTTGAGGGGCATATTGTTAAAAGATCCCTGAGGTCCCCTGAGCTCGCTGGAGGAGGCTGTTCTGCCGGCCCGTGTTCCCATACCATGTTACATCCTACTGGTTCCATGGGTGGCGCTGGTCACTGATCGCAGCATCGCTTCTTGGCACTGCCAACAGGGGTCAGATGTCTTGATCAAAGAGTGCCACTCCATTGTAGTGGTATCTGACATCATTACTCAGTTGTGTTCAAGGCTGGAGGATGTGGTGCCTCACGATGGTGTTCCCTGTTGACTCACAATGTGGCCTTCTTGTATAAAAGACTGTTACGGATCTTAGGGATAGCGGAACAAATCGCATTGGTAGAGCAATATACAGGGACATAAGCTGGGGAGGCTGTATATTTTCAGAAAATAGGAATAAAGGAGATGGAATAGGAATCTAGAAAAAAAAGACAGAAAATGAATCTTTGAGTAGAAGCTAAGAGAAGAGATCATTTCAACAAGATGTTTGATTTCTAAATTTCCCTGGTGACGGTGAAAGTGAACTTAGCAATGTTATTGACTTTGGGAATAGAGGGACTTGAGGGACCTCAGAACAACCTTGGCCTCATTTTGAGGACTCAAGCTAGAGTACATGGGGTCAGAGGGAAGTAGTTAGGAAAGAATCATACAGAAGAGAGTTGGTGTCAAAGAAACTTGGGGAAGAGGAAAGATTCTTTTCCTTCAGTGCAGGAGGGAAGTAGAGAGCTATGAATAATGACACAGAGAGACTTTGAGGGGAAAAGGAAATGAGAAATCAATTATCTCAATCTGCTCAATAAAGCAAAAGGCTTTGGCTTCTAGAGTGTGTGTGTTTGTTTCTTTGAGGGTGGGTGGTTTGAGAACAGAAAATAGAAAATGAAATACAGCTTAATAAGAAGGATGCTGAAAAGTCTCCTAAGTCTCGCTGAGATCATGTAACAACCAATTGTGGTGGAACTAGATGAAGCTGAGATTTTAGGTAATTCGGAAGGTAATAGATGGTAAAATTTACTGAGTGGCATCGAGGAGGACGGTGGAAGGTGAAGGGGCTGATAAATCCAGGGAGAGGATGGTTGAATCACCTAACCTTGGATTCTAGGCAAGATAGAAGACAAATGGGCCTTGATGCTGGACTGGGGAATAGGAATTTAAGAAACCGGAGCCCTATTGGACTCCAGAGGAGCAGGGGATGCAGAAGAGCTGAAGTTTTTCTCCTCATTTCCCAACTGGCTCTCTGATCTGTCTGGAGCGTTTTTAATTCTTGGCACAGAGAAGATAATCAATTCATATCTGCTAAATAAATTAATCATTACTATTAAACATAGGCCGTCTATAAAATGAAGCATTACATTTGTATATACCAAGAAATAAGCACCTTTTGTTATAAATAGGACAAACCTAGAGACATTTAAAGTGAGAATATTTTAACTACGTGTCCCTCTCCGTAGCCATCACCCAAGGAGAGAAGTATTAGCATCATGTAATAATTACCAGTGAGGCAATTAATGAATTCCCTTCTGTTAAAAAAGGACTCTTTTTGACATTTTCAAAAAACTTCTTAGTCTGACATCCTGTTAATTACATGTGCTGCACGGCTGCAAACCCATAAAGGGGCTTTTGCCCGTCACTTGCACTGGCTCGTGGAATCCAGGCTCCATCTGCAGGTGCATAGATGGCTAGAGATCTAAAGATGGAAAATTCCTTGGGAGCAGCAAGACCGTATAATTTACCTTCCAAATCAAGACAACTCTGAGAAAGAAAGGGGACACTTTTAATACGTAGCCAAGTTGCAGTTTAAAGTGGAGAATGTCAGTAAATGCAAACCCCTGCTCTACATGAGAAATGAAGGCTCTGAGAGGGTTAAGTGGTTTCTCCTAATCCAGTGTCTCCATTCAACAAGGACAAGGATTTGGGTAAACAGCAGAAGATTCCCATGGTTTGTTGGGTGCTGTGTTACAAAAGCAAGTGGCAAATCCATTTCTGCCAAATGTGTAAACATCTAACGGCAAGTGGTACAAGCACAATACAAGCTGTTCTTACACACTTGGTGAGGTTCCTGCTCTTGGCCCTTTTATGCACCATGATAAACATTTTGCATGAAAAATCTCGAAGCACATGCAACAGAATTCTCTTTTTACATTTTTTCATGTTTATTTATTTTTGAGAGAGTGAGACAGAGCATGAGCGGGAGGGGCAGAGAGAGCTGGAGACACAGAATCCAAAGCAGGTTTCAGGCTCTGAGCTGTCAGCACAGAGCCCGACACAGGGCTCGAACTCACAAACTGCGAGATCGTGACCTGAGCCGAAGTTGGACGCTTTACTGACTGAGCCACCCAGGCGCCCCTGTTTTTACACTTTACATTATTAATTTTGAAATATTTCCAAACTCATAGGAAGGTTACCAGAACAGCACAAAAAAACTGTCCTTCACTTCATCCAGAATCCCCAACACCTGTCTCTCTCTCTCTCTCTCTCTCTCTCTTTCTCTCCCTATGTATGTATGCGCGTGTGTGTCTCATAATAGTTTTTGAATCAGGAAATCAAGATCAATACTTCCATTTAATCCAGTGACCTCATCCGAGGAGCCACATCTGGAAGGTAGATTCTTTCAAATGTTAATTTAGCATTCCGGAGATTAAGATAGAAATTATGTTATATACAAGTATACACTGTACTGTTTATACAAAAGTATTTTTTTAACTTTTTTATTGATGAATAATGGGTATACAGAAAAGCATACATATGCAGAGTTCACATCTTGGAGAGTTTTTACAAAGCAGACACTTTTACAAAGTAACCACCGACTACATCAAGGACATAAACAGCATCCCATACACCACCCTACATGTTTACTCCCTGTTATTATACCTTCCCTCTGTGATGACCATTCTCCTGATTTCTAATAGCAGGGATGAATTTTGGGGTTTTGGTTCTCTATGTAAATGTACAACATATGGTATGCACTCTTTTTTTAGTGCTCAAAATTATCTTCACCACCTTCATCCACAATGTTGCATGTGTTTATAGGATTCTTGCTGTTCATAGTATTCTATGAATACTAGATGTAGTATACATAGTCTGTGTGTGACTAGGCCCTAATTATTTTTCCATTCTACAATCTCAGCCCGTGTCTCCACTTTCAAGGAACTTACAGTACAGTGGGATCTACTGGGGATTAGGATGGACCATAAAGTGATGTTTTTAATACTAGAGAGAAAGACCGACATTACTCCTTGGAGAAGCTTCTTGGAACTAGTACCTTTTTAACTTTGAAGACTGGCTAGGAATTGCATAGTGACAAAAGGAAAGAAAAGGATTTTCAATTGTGCAGTGGTTCAAAGGCAGAATAATTAATGTACTGATTCTCAACCCATTTACACGTTAGAATCATCTAGAAAATTTTTAGAAATAGGATGTCTGGGCTCCGCCTCAGACCAATGAATTAAGAATCTCTGCAGGTGAGGCCTAGCTATCTGTAGTTTTTACAGTTTTGCCAGCGGATTGTCGTGCAAGGTCATGATTGAGAACCACAGGTTTGCAGATTTGAAAAATTACAGGTTTGTGCATAGCATAGGAGGGAGGGAATAGTAATCAGAATCCTGAAGTGGAAGGTCAACAGGCAGACTACCCAAGGCTTCCTCCTCGGACAAAAAGTTTGGTCGGGGGGTGGGTGGAAAGTCACATTGGCTCCTTAGGTAATGCAGCTTATACAGTGTGAAAAGCAGGTCTGGAGTGGTGTATGAGAATTTTCCTAGTCTGTGATGTTCTAAAACATAATTTACATTCACACTGGTTTAATTAGCATTTCTGCTTCTACACCCTTTATATTATCTCACATTTGTTGACACATTTGTCTCAAGAACATCAACTTATATCAAACAAGCATGTTTTAAATAGCAAACTTAGAGAATCTGTCCCCCCCACACCCAATATTTTACATTTATCGTGACCCCAGGCCAGTGTCTCTACTCTGAAGTAGGAAAAATTCCCCAAAGTTGAGGACTTCTGTAAATTCACTGCTTTTTAAAAGTCAACAACAGCCAGTTCACTACTTCAGAAGTGGGATTGGGGATGCCAGAAAAGCTGCTGTGTGTGTGTGCACAGGAAGCCAGACTGAAAATATGAGACATTTATGCCTGAAGTACCTCCCCTGCACAAGAGGCTTTAGAGTGGACAGAAAGACCGTGGTTTCTGTAGTTGGGGAGACCTGAGCCCTATTTACTGAAATCCCAGGGGGGTGATCCCGGAGAACGCCATTTAATCCTTCTGAACCAGAGTTTTCTCATCTGTAAAACGGCAGGGAAAGTAACAAGTATTTTGTTGAGTGTGAACTCTGTCTCCAGCATTGCATGCGTCCTTTGGACAAGTACAACCTATAGAATCCCTCAAGGAATAAATTCTTATAAGTAATTGGCATTAATGGCTCCGTTTTATCTATCAGGAAAAGGAAGCACCTGATTCCAAATCCTGATGTTTCACTTAACACACACCATTCACACCTTACCACAAAGCATATCCGGAAGTAGCAAATTCTCTTTTTTCTCGGGGGGGAGGTGGGGGGAAACCAGATGTAAAAAACTGCAGACTCACAGGGCCTCTTACCGATCCTCATATAAGTAAAAAATGAGCTGCACTGGTTTGCAAGTGATGTTGCAAGTGAGACTCTTTTCTCCCAGAAAAATGTAAGGAATTGTACCTTCTGTCCTTAAATTTTTTTTTCCTCAACGTTTTTTATTTATTTTTGGGACAGAGAGAGACAGGGCATGAACGGGGGAGGGGCAGAGAGAGGGAGACACAGAATCGGAAACAGGCTCCAGGCTCCGAGCCATCAGCCCAGAGCCTGACGCGGGGCTCGAACTCACGGACCACGAGATCGTGACCTGGCTGAAGTCAGACGCTTAACCGACTGCGCCACCCAGGCGCCCCATACCTTCTATCTTTAAATGGAGTGTTTGTGGAGCCTGTCCTATACGCCAGATCCTCTTCTAGGTGCCGTGTATGAGAGGAGGCTGGCAATAAACAGGCCAGTCTCCACATTCAGTACCCTTTCATTTCTTGTGGAGGCCAAGCATTTCGGGGAAGAGCATCCTCATCCTCAAGCCACAGAGCCCCTATACGGGCCTGGCCTGCTAGTGGGAATAAAACTGCTACACACGCTCTTTTTTGCTGAACGGGGTTTGTTTGTGTGTTTAAACAAACTGTTAATCGAAGTGTAACTCCGTTGTCACGTTTTGAAGTGTCAGCTGCTTCATAAGCTAATACGCATTTGATGTTTGCTTTGACAATGTATTTTTTTATCCGGGGAAAATGATCTCGAAAGCCATTGGTTTTTGTCCTCTTCATTCCGCGTGAGCATCTCTAAACACGAGCTCTTTTCCCTCAACTTTCCTTCTTCATCTCGCTGAAAGCTGTTTGTTCCTTCCTGTGTTTTTATGTTGTTCTAGCTTCGCCTTGCAGCTCTTTGTAGTATGAATGATTGAACAAGCCAATACAATTTATTCTAATTCCCTAGCTTATTAAATCAAGCACTTCAAGGTCACTGTCAAACCGAAGCAGACCAGGGGTTCTTTTAATAAGCGTAGATGGTTATGCAAAGCTAATGTGATAGGAGCCAAAGGAGCAGAGACTCCTGATTTAGGATGTCTTCAATATCTGCTTATAAATATAGATGGAGGAGAATAATGAACTTCTTGGCCCCAAAGCCTGGATTGATTTTTATATGCCTTTGTAAACTTTGGATTGTGCAGGACAGCATATTTAACAAAGGTGATTGATCAAGGAGAGGGTACAGAAATGGAAAGAACTAAGACACCTGATTGGGAATAAAGCAATAGGAGAATGCCCCAGTTCAGTAATTCAAGAGCATGACTGCTCATCGAGATTCCCCTACATTGACAAGTTGGAGAGTTTCTGGTATCCAGTGTCTTCATTTGTTCATTTTCCTCATTCAACAGGCATTGTGTTGAGCACCTACTATGTACTGAGTAATGTTCTCAATTCTGGGGATACCACAATGAACAGGTCGGGCAAAGTCAGACCACCATGATGTTTACAATTTTTTTAATGTTTATTCATTTTTTGAGAGAAAGAGAGACAGAGCATGAGTGGGGAAGGGCCAGAGGGAGAGGGAGACACAGAATCTGAAGCAGGCTCCAGGCTCTGAGCTGTCAGCGTGGAGCCTGATGCGGGGCTAGAACTCCTGAACCACGAGATCATGACCTCGTCAGAGGTTAGATGTTTAACTGACTGAGCCACCCAGACACCCCAGACTACCGTGATGTTTAGATTTTATTTTATTTTTTTTTAGTTTTTATTTTAATTCCAGTTAATTAACATACAGTATTATATTAGTTTCGGGTGTACAATATAGTAATTCAACAATTCCATATATAGCCCTGTGCTCATCACAACAAGCGCCTTCTTTAATCACCACCACCTATTTAACCCATTCCCCCACTGCAGTCCACTCTGGTAATCATCAGATTGTTCTCTCTAATTAAGAGTCTATTTCTTGCTTTCTCTCTCTCATTTTTTTCCCTCTTTTCTCATTTGTTTTGTTTCTTAAATTCTACATGTGAGTGAAATCGTATGGTATTTGTATTTCTTTTTTTTTTCCACTTTGCATTATACTCTCTAGTTCCATGCATATCATTGCAAATGGCAAGATTTCATTCCTTTTTATGGCTTAATAATATTCCATTATATTTATATACCACATCTTTTATATTCATTCATTTATCAATGGACACTTGAGCTGCTTCCATATCTTGGCTGTTGTAAATAATGCTGCTATAAACAGGGGTATGTGTATCCCTTTGAATTAGTGTTTTTGTATTCTTTGGGTAAATACCCAGTAGTGGAATTGCTGGATCACAAGGTAGCTCTATTTTTAAGTTTTTGAGGAACTCCATACTGTTTTCCACAGTGACTGTACCAGTTTACATTCCCACCAAAAGTGCACAAGTGTTCCTTTTTCTCCAAATCCCTGCCAACTCTTGTTGTTTGTTATGTCACTGGTTTTAGCCATTCTGATAGGTGTGAGGTGATTTCTCATTGTAGTTTTGATCTGTGTTTCCCTCATGATAAGTGATGATGAGCATCTTTTAACATGTCTATTGACCATCTGTATTCTTCCTTGGAGAAATGTCTGTTCATGTCTTTTTCCCATTTTTTACTTGGATCACTTGTTTTTTGGGTGTTGAATTGTGTAAGTTCTTTATATACTTTGGATATAAGCCCTTTATCAGATAGGCCATTTGCAAAGATCTTCTCTGATTCAGTAGGTTATCTATTAGGATTATTGGTTGTTTCCTTTGCTGCAGAAGCTTATTATTTTGATGTAGTCCTAGTAGTTTACTTTTGTTTCTGTTTCCCTTGCCGCAGGAAACATACCAAGAAAGAAGTTGCTACAGTCAATGTCTAAGAGGTTACTGCCTGTGTTCTTTTCTAGGACTTTCATGGTTGCAGTTTATTGCATTTAGGTCTTTATTCCATTTTGAATTTATTTTTGTTTAAGGTGTAAGAAATGGTTCAGTTTCATTCTTTTGCATGTTGTTCTCTAATTTTCCCAATACTGTTTGGTTTAACTTTTTTTTACTTTTATTTATTTTTGAGAGACAGAGAGAGATAGAGCATGAGTGGGGGGAGGAGCAGAGAGAGAGGCAGACACAGAATCCAAAGCAGGCTCCAGGCTCTGAGTTGTCAGCACAGATCCCAATGCAGGGGTTGAACCCACAAACTACAAGATCATGACCTGAGCCGAAGTCGGATGCTTAACCGACTGAGCCACCCAGGCGCCCTATTCCCAATACCATTTGTTAAAGATATTTCCTTTTTCCCATTGGATATTCTTTCCTGCTATGTCCAAGATTAATTGGTCATATAATTGCAGGTTTATTTATGGATTTTCTATTCTGTTTTATTGATTTTTGTGTCGGTATCATACTGTTTGATTACTATAGCTTTATAATAAAACTGGAAGTCCAGAATTGTGATACCTCCAGCTTTCCTTTGCTTTTTCAAGATTACTTTGCTTTTTCAGGATCTTTTGTGGTTCCATACAAATTTTACCATTGTGTGTTCCATTTCTGTGAAAAATTCTGTTGGTATTTTGGTAGAGATTGCATTAAATGTGTAGAATTTTTTTGGTTAGTATACACATTTAAATATTTGTTCTTCCAATCCATGAGCATGGAATGTCTTTCCATTGTCTCATCTTCAATTTCTTTCATCAGTGTTTTATAGTTTTCAGAGCACAAGTCTTTCACTTCTTTGGTTAGGTTTGTTGCTGAGTATCTTATTTATTTTTGATGCAATTATAAATGGGATTCTTACCTTACTTTTCTTTCTGTTGGTTCCCTATTGGCACATAGAAATGCAACAGATTTCTGTATGTCGATTTTGTATCCTGTGATTTTGCTGAATTTGTTGATCAGTTCCTATAGTTTTTGGTGGAGTCTTTAGGGTTTTTTTGTATATAGTATCATGTCATCTGCAAATAGTGAAAATTTTACTTCTTCCTGACCAATTTGGATGCCTTTGATTTCTTTTCCTTGTCTGATTTCTGTGACTAGGACTTCCAGTATTGTGTTGAATAAAAGCAAGGAGAGTGGACATCCTTGTCTTCTTCCTGACCTTGGGGGAAAATCTCTCAGTTGTTCCCCATTAAATATGATGTTACCTATGGATTGTCACAGATTTTCTATTTCCTTTATTATGTTGAGGTATATTCCCTCCATACCTATTTTGTTGAGGATTTTTATCACAAATGAATGTTGAACTTTGTCAGATGTGTTTTCTGCATCTATTAACATGATCATATGGTTCTTATCCTTTCTCATTGATGTCATGCTTCACATTGATTGATTTTCAAATTTGAAACTACTTTTGCAATCCTTTCTCATTGATGTCATGCTTCACATTGATTGATTTTCAAATTTGAAACTACTTTTGCAACCCAAGAATAAATCCCACTTGATCATGGCGAATGATTTTTTTAAATGTATTGTTGAATTCGGTTTGCTAGTACTTTACTGAGAAATTTTGCATCCGTGTTCATCTGGGATATTGGCCCATAGTTCTTTTTTTAGTGGTATCTTTATCTGGTTTTGGTATCAGGGTAGTGCTGGCCTCTTGGAATGAATTTGGAGATTTCCCTTTTTCCATTTTTCAGAATAGTATAAGAATGGGTATTAACTCGGAGTACCTGGGTGGTTCAGTTGGTTAAGTGTTCGATTTCAGCTCAGGTCATGATCTCTCAGCTCATGAGTTCAACCCCCTTGTTGGGCTCTGTGCTGACGGTTCATAGCTTGGAGCCAGCTTTGTTTTCTGTGTCTCCCTCTCTCTCTGTCTCTCCCCAACTTACACTTGCACGCTCTCTTTCTCTCTCTCTCTCTCTCTCTCTCTCTCAAAAAGAAATAAACATTAATAAAAAATAGGTATTAACCCTCCCTGAATGTTTTGCAGAATTTGTCTGTGAAGCTGTCTGATCCTGGACTTTTGATTACTGATTCAACTTCTTTGTTGGCTATTGGTCTGTTCAAATTTTCTATTTCCTCCTGTTTCAGTTTTGGTAGTTTATCTAGGAATTTATCAATTTCTTCTAGGCTGTACAAATTTGTGGCATATACTTTTTCATAACATTCTCTTATAATCGTCTTTCTGTGGTGCTGGTTGTTATTTCTCCTACCTAATTTGTGATTTTATTTATTTGAGTCCCCTCTCTCTCTCTGTCTCTTTTTGAGAAGTCTGGCTACAGGTTTACTGTAGATCAAAGTTTTGTTGATCAAAGAACCAGCTTTTGGTTTTATTGATCTGGTCTACTGATTTTGCAGTTTCTGTATTGTTTATTCTCCTCTAATCTTTATGATTTCCTTTCTCCTGCTGGTTTTAGGTTTTGTTTGCTGTTCTTATCCTAGTGCCTTTAGGTACAAAATGAGGTTGGTTTTTTTTTTTTTTTTTTTGAGAATTTTCTTTTCTTTTTGCTAAATTTTTTAAATGTTTATTTAATTTTGAGAGACAGAGAGACAGAGTGCAAACGGGGGAGGAGCAGAGAGAGAGGGAGACACAGAATCTGAAGCAGGCTCCAGGCTCTGAGCTGTCAGCACAGAGCCTCACGTGGGACTCAAATTCACAGACTGCAAGATCATGACCTGAGCCGAAGTTGGACACTTAACAGACTGAGCCACCCAGGTGCCCTGAGATTTTTCTTTCTTCTTGAGGTAGACTTGTATTGCTATAAACTTCCCTCTTGGAACCACTTTTGTTGCATCTCAGGCATTTGGACTATTGTGTTTTCATTTTCATTTCTTTCCATGTACTCTTTTATTTCTTCTTTGATTTCCTGGTTGACCCTGCCATTGTTTAGCATATATTATTTAACCTCCATGAATTTGTGTTCTTTCAATATTTTTTCTTGTGGTTGACTTCTGGTTTCATAGCATTGTGAACAGAAAATATGCATGGTATGATTTTGATCTTGAATTTGTCAAAGTTTGTTTTGTGGAGTAAATATAGTGTCCATAGTCCATAGATAATATGTGATCTATCCTGGAGAATGTTCCATGTGCACTTGAAAAGAATCTGTATTATGCCGTTTTAGGATGGATTGTTCTGAATATGTTTGTTAAATCCATCTGTTCTAGTGTGTTGTTCAAATCCATTGTTTGCTTGTTGATATTCTGTTTATATGATCTGTCCATTGATGTAAGTGCGGTGTCAAAGTCACCTACTATTATTGTATTATTATTGACTAGTTTTCTTATGTTTGCTGTTAACTGTTTTATGTATTTGGGTGGTTGTGTGTTGGGTGCATAAATATTTACAATTGTTATGTCTTCTTGTTGTATTGTCCTCTTTATTATTATATAATTTCCTTTCTTGATTCTTGTTACAGGCTTTGTTTTAAAGTCTATTGTGTCTGGGGCATCTGGGTGGTTCAGTTAAGCATGTGATTCTTGATTTCAGCTTGGGTCATGATCTCACCATTCCAGAGATCCAGCTCTGTGTTGACAGCATGGAGCCTGCTTGGGATTCTTTCTTTCTTTTCCTCTTTCTCTCTGCCCTTCCCCCATTCATGCTCTCTCTCTCTCTCTCTCTCTCTCTATCTCTATCTCTATCTCTATCTCAAAATAAATGAATAAACTTTTTTTTTAATTTAAATTTTTTTCATGTTTATTTTTGAGAGAGAGACAGAACGTGAGTGGGGGAGGGGCAGAGAGAGAGGAAGACATAGAATCTGAAGCAGGCTCCAGGCTCTTAGCTGTCAGCACAGAGCCCCACGAGGGGCTCAAACTCACAAACTGTGAGATCTTGACCTGAGCCAAACTCAGACACTTAACCAGGTGCCCCAACCTTTTTTTTTTAATTTAAAAAATAAAGTCTTTTTTTTTTTTTTTTTTATATAAGTATTGCTCCCCTGGCTTTCTTTTGACCTCCATTTACATGATAGATATTTCCCCATCCTCTCACTTTCAATCTGCAGATGTCTTTAGGTCTAAAATAGGTCTCTTGTTGGGTCTTTTTTTTTTTTTTAATTCATTCTGTCAGCATATGTCTTTTGTTTGGAGCCTTTAGTCCATTTACAGTCAAAGTAATTATTTATAGATAAGTATTTATTGTCACTTTATTACTTGTTCTGTGGTTGTTTCTGAAGACTTTCTCTGATCCTTTCTTATCTTTCTATCATGTTTTGATGATTTTCTTTAGTGATTAATTAGATTTCTTTCTCTTTATTCTTTACACATGTAATAGTGTTTTTTGAGATTTCATTACCATTAGGTTTGTATATAACCTCTTCTTCCTATAGCAGTATATATTAAGTTGTTGGTCATTTAAGTTTGAAACCATTCTTTTCTCCTCTACTTCCCACATTTTAGGCATGTGTTATTATATTTTATATCCTTTTTTGTGAGTTGTTTTAATTTTTACACAAATATTTATTTTTACTGATTTTGTTTTTCCTACTTTTATACTATCATTTTTATCATACTATTTCCCCTCAAATAGTCCCTTTTAATATTTCTTGCTGAAGTGGTTTAGTGGTCACAAACTCCTTTGTCTGGGAAACTGTCTATCTCTCCTTCTAATCCGTATGATAGCCTTGCTGGAAAGAGTATTCTTGGCTGCAGATTTTTCCCATTCAGCAATTTGAATATATCATGCCGGGGCGCCTGGTGGCTCAGTTGGTTAAGCGGCCGACTTCGGCTCAGGTCATGATCTCGCGGTCCGTGGGTTCGAGCCCCGTGTCGGGCTCTGTGCTGACAGCTCAGAGCCTGGAGCCTGTTTCGGACTCTGTGTCTGCCTCTCTCTGACCCTCCCCCGTTCATGCTCTGACTCTCTCTGTCTCAAAAAATAAATAAACGTTAAAAAATATATATATATATAAAATAAATGAATACATAAGTGAATGTATGTTTAAAAACTGCTTTTTATGGGGCGCCTGAGTGGCTCAGTCAGTTGAGTGTCCGACTTCAGCTCGGGTCATGATCTCGCAGTCAGTGAGTTCAAGCCCCGTGTCTGGCTCTTTGCTGACAGCTCGGAGCCTGGAGCCTGCTTTGGATTCTGTGTCTCCCTCTCTCTGACCCTCCCCCATTCATGCTCTGTTCTCTCTGTCTCAAAAATAAATAAACATTAAAAACAAGTTTTTTTTAATATATCATGCAACTCCCTTCTGGCTTGCAAAGTGTCTATTGAAAAATCTCCTGCCAGCCTTATGGGTTTTCCCTTGTAAGTTAATGACTTCTTTTGTTGCTTTATTTTTTTTTATCACTACATTTTGCAAATATAAATACAGTTATGTGTTGGTATCAGTCTGCTTTTGTCAATTCTGTTGGGGATCTTCTGTGCCTCCTGGATCTCAATATTTGTTTCCTTCCCTAAATTAGGGAAGTTTTCAGCTATTATTTCCTCAAATAAATTTTCTCCTCCCCTTTCTCCCTCTTCTTCATCTGGGATAACTATAATACGAATCGAATATTATTATATTTGATGGAGTTAGTGAGTTCCCTAAGTCTATTCTCATTTTGCATAATTCTTTTCTCTCTTTTTTGTTCATCTTGATTACTCTCCATTACTCTGTTCTCCAGCTTGCTAATTCATTCATTTCTTCCATCCTGCTGTTCATTCCATCAAGTGTGTTTCTCATTTCCTTTATTATGCCTTTTATCTCTGCTATGTTATTCCTTACCTCCATGCTGGAGTGTGTTAGGGTCTCACTCATGCCTTCCACTCTTTCATCAAGTCCAGTGAGTATCCGTATGATCATTGCTTTACATTCTGTCAGGCATGTTACTTATATATGTTTAGCTTAGACCTCTGACTGTAACCTTGTCCTGTTCTTTCATTTGGGATAAAATTTCTCTGTTTCCTCATTTTGTCCACCACTCTGTGTCTGTTTCTATGTGTTAAGAAAGTCAGCTGTGTCTTCTACAATTGAACGTCACAGCTTTGTAAAGAAGAGGTTCTGGGGGCACCTGGGTGGCTTAGTCAGTTAAGTACCCAACTTCAACTCATGTCATAATCGTGTGGTTAGTGAGATTGAGCCCTGCATTGGGCTCTGCACGGATGGCACAGAACCTGCTGGGATTCTCTCTCTCTCTCCCTCTCTCTCTCCCTTTCTCTCTGCCCCTCATCTGCTCATGATCTCTCTATTTTCTCTCAAAAAAAAAAAAAAAGTTCTGGAGTGTCCTGCAGTATAGTGTCCACTGTTGGTCAGAAGCTGGGACTTCAGGAGATTATCTCATGCCTGTTGCTTATGCCCTGCTGTCGTGCCTGAGTCATTTTTCCTTTCAGTGCAGTTGTCTGCACTGCCTCTCTGCCTCTCGTGGGCTTGCTCGCTCTCTGTGGTGTTAGTGGAACCCAGTCAGCCAGCTCTGAGGGGAGGCGGGGGGCATGCCTTCCAGGGAATTTGGGAACAGGGCGGCATAGATCACAGGGGCCATTAGCCCTGGGAGCGACCCCCTGAAGCTCTGCATTGGTTAGGAGTTTGGGGCTTGGGCAGCTAGGGGCACAGGCAGGGCAGGGCATGTGACATCAGCTGGGCACCCGGCAGCACACGAGCTGGGCTGGAGGCATAAGGGCGGGTGAGACACACAGCTCCCGCCGAGGGTGACCGGTTGGGTGTGGTCGTAGTGCGTGGCACACGGTGGTAGCTGTGCACCCACTGGCTGGTCAGGGCATCCATGAGGTTTAACAAAATTGCCTCTGAGCCCTGGTCCGAGGCTAGCAGGCTTGGAAGGGTGTGTCCTCAGCAGAACTTATGGGAGTGGTAAGACCCTCTGCTAGGGGGTTACATAGCAGTGTCTGTGCAGCCCCACCTCCCCACGGGTGTCTCTGGGCTTGTGCTGGGATCAAGGGAGAAAAATAGTGCCTGCCCGCTCCTTTGTTTTTGAACTCCCCGAACATGCTCTGAAATCTTATGAACAGATGCCTGTCCTGTTCTCCTCTTTGCCGCCCCCCTCCCCACTGCATCGTGTAAACAGCCATTTTTGTGTTGCCTCTCCACTCAGGCTGCTGTTTCTTCAAGAGCAGCGACCCAGCTGTCACTGCCCTCCCAGCTGGTCCAGTGCTGAGACAGCTGACTTTTAAAGCTCCAAGTTCCAGGTCCCACTGTTTTTACAAACTCATGAAATTCAGCCCCTCTGGTTTTTAAAGCCAAATGTAATGGGGATCAGTTTTCCTTGTGTGAATTCCCTGGTGTGAGGGCCCATGTCTCTGTACTCTCTGTATGCACAGCTCCCTCCCTCCCATAAGCAGCCTCCCTGCACCTTTCTGACCTCGCTGACCTTTCAGATGAGGCTTCTTCTCTATATTTAGTTGTGGAGTTTGTTATGCTAGTCTTTGGCTTGCTCTCCAGTTTATTGACTTGGATGTGGGTGATATCTAGTTGAAAACATGGGATGGGATGAGCTCAGCGTCCTCTGACCCCACCACAGATGTTTATATTTTACTGGGCACCTGGTCAGTGGGGTAGAGAGGGTTGGGAGGGATAGGAGGATCAGATAGGATGGCAGTGTAGATGATCTACAAGTAAACAGACTAAAGTTAGACACTTTTAAATAGGAAGTGGTGCTATGAAGAAAATAGTTATGAAGGACAGGGTCAAAATGACTTTGTGTCTGGGTTGCCGTAAAAGCAGACCTTGACACAAAAAGGTGGAGGCAGGTGATTGATTGGGGAGTTGATCCCAATAAGTAAAGTGAGAAAGAAAGGAAGTGAGATGGTAAGATGATGAAAGGCAGTTGAGACTAGGGAGTACCCTCCCCTCCTCCTGGCAGTTGGACACAGAGAAACCTTGCCCTGTATGGGGACTGCCAACCTGCATTCTCAAGACAGGCTGGGGATGTAGTCGGCATTCACAGGTATCACACGGAGGGAGGACCTGTTGGAGGTCATCCTCTTGAGTTGAGACCTGAATTAGGTGGAAGACTTGGATCTGCAGAGATCCAAATGCAGAATATTCCAGGCAGACAGAATAGAAAAGCTAAGGCCTCCAGGTGAGGTGAGGTGAGGTGAAAACAAGTTTGGCCTGTTCAGGAACAGAAAGACTAATTCTGAGCCTAACCATGGATGGACTTTGATATCAGGGTGAAGATTTAGAATTTGATATCCATGCCTGACCTTGGCAGAAAGACCATGTGAAAGCCTAGATACCAGTCTTCCTTCTACCTTGATGGTTTGCCTTGGCAAGAAATAGATTTCCTTTTGTTTTTAATATCTCGTTTGATTGAGACATGTCAGAACATCATTGCCATGTGCTATGTGACAACAAAGAAACCATTCGGCAACTCTGGACATTGGTTTCCCCGTGTATAAAATGGGAATGTTAACTGGATCCCTTCCAAGAATACAATCATTCGTCTTCCCTAAAATGGAAGCACCACGAGGGCAGGGACTTTTTTTTTGCTGGGTTCTCTTCCTCTCCACAAAGTTGATGCTTAATAAATATCTACCGACTCAGTATTGATTATGCTTCCTGAGGGCTGTGGTCTTTGGAGTCAGATATGCAATAGCTCAAATTTATGTTCTGCCCATTTGAGCTGTGTTCCCTTGGACAAGTGATTTCTTACTGCAAAGAATCACCAGAATTACATGACATACTATATGTAAAACGACCCAGCACAACACTGAGTGCTTACCTGATTTACTACTGTCCCACCTGTTGGTCTTGTGAGGCCAGTGAGAGCTAACCCCATGCCTATTACAATCTCCAGGGAAGGCTCTGACTGTCGTCCTGGTCTTCCAAAGGTCGATCATCATTTCAATAACATAACAGACGACATCTATTCTAATCACTAGAGTCTTTGATGTGGTGTTTATACTTGTTAAAAGTTCATGGAAAACAGAAGCTAAACCCAGATTGCAAAGCCGTGGGCTCAGTCTGCCCAGGACAGCTGCGGATTATTTCTAAACTCATGAATCATAAATCAAAGCCCCATATTCACATCTAATACTTCACATCTGAACTCTAATGACTAGGAAGGAATTGTTCAAATTAAGACTTTGGTCATATAATAATCCCTGCCATCCCTGTATGGAAGTCCTCTCCCTCTCCTAGAAGAAGTAAAATAGCAAATGAGCTTTTTAAAAATGTTACAATGGAGGACCTGGGTGGCTCAATGGGTTAAGTGACTGACTTCGCTCAGGTCATGCATGATCTCCCAGTTTGTGAGTTTAAGCCCTGTGTTGGTTGGGGCTGCACTGGCAGTGTGGAGTCTGCTTGTGATTCTCTCTCTTCCTCCTTCTCTCTCTCTCTCTCTCTCTCTCTCTCTCCCTCCCTCTCGCCCCCTGCTCCTTCCCTACTCACTTTCTATAAACAAACAAACAAATAAACACCTTCAAAAAATGTTATCATTTCTGTGCTTCTTACAGAATCCACCACCGGGAATAGCTATGCTAGAAAATGTAAGGGATGATGTGACCCTCTTACTTCACCCTTAATAATAAGAGGTCGGAATAGAACAGAGTTATATTATATGTAGCCTGATTACAGAAACATTCAGAGTCCAAAAAATGTGTTCTTTTCTTTTAGCTCAAATCACTTTCAGTAATTTACAGTGTGCGAATGGTTTTCAAAGTGTGGTCTGAGGTCCAGCACCCGGGCAACAGTATCATCTGCGAACTTACTGAAAATGCAAATTCTCAGGGCTTTACCCCAGACCAACTGAATTAGAAAGTACAGGAGTGGGCCTATAAATCTGTTTTAACAAGTCTCCCGGAGCTTCCGATGCACATTCTGATAACTGCTGCTTTCCTCATCTGGCCAAGCGTAAGGGCAGGGAGCTTCTCCGGAGCAAAAGGTGGGGGGCAAGGGCATCGTTCAGGACTTCAGAGTCCACCATCTACAGGTGGGGCAGACTTCCCCGGGGACTCCATTTGCCTGCTTCTTTTGAGACCTTGGATACTCCTAAACTACTTTGCTTCTTTATTTCTCTATCTCAAAGCCTCACCACTTGTGTTAAGCCTTGGACCTCAATAGCCAACCAGGATTTTCCAGGATGTGGATGAGGAGGATTGAGGTCATGTCGATGAGATCATGCTGGTGAGGGAGATGACAAATAACAAAAATAAAATCTGCCCTTACTAGTCCATTGTGGTGTCAGGACTAAGTCAGGCTCGTTCTCAAGGTGGCATGTTTCTAAAATAGCCCTGAGCTTTCTTTTGCTAAGAAACTGTAGCTTTTTCATTTCTGAGTGTCATAAACACTCCCATCCTTTGTCCTAGCTCAGTGGGCACCTGGCCCAGGCACTCCCCAGGAAGATGGGGAGGAGGGGGAAGCAAAAGAAGGAGAAGGAAAAGTCTTCTCCATTCAAATATTAAATGCTCCAGGGGGTGCCTGGGTGGCTCAGTAGGTTAAGTAAGCATCCAACTCCAGCTCAGGTCATGATCTCAGGTCTGTGAGACCTGAGCCGCGTTGGGCTCTGTACTGACAGCTCAGAGCCTGGAGCCTGCTTTGGATTCTGTGTCTCCCACTCTCTCTGCCCCTCCTCCACTCCCACTCTGTCTCTCTCACTCTCAAAAATGAATAAATGTTAAAAATAACTTACAAATATTAAACACCCCAACTCAAAGAGAGCAGCTGGGAAAGTCATAGCTGGAAACGATTTTGGCCAAAATTGAATCCAAACCACTCATTTTCGGAGGGAGGAAGCGGAGGCTCAGAGAAGTGAAATAAATTCTGAAGATCATAGGTTAGAACTCAGGTCCTCCAAAGCCACCTGCTTTTTCGGGGACACCAGAGGTTTTCAAAGCAGAGTCCCTGAGCTCCACTCCATGGGTCCCTGACACCCTTTCCAAGGTCCATAAAGTAAAAAAACTTTTTCATAACAATATTAAGAGCTAATGTGCCCTCCTCTCCCTTGTTCTCTCACACACAGACCCTGGAGCTTTCCATAGACTGCATGCTGTCAATACCACAAATTGAATAAAGACACAAACACAAAAATCTAGCTCTTCTGTTAAATCAGAGAGAAAACAGGTTTGCAAACTTGATGTCACTCTCCTCACTATTTGTTTCAGAAAATGTAGTTATTTTCCATAAAATATGTTATTTGAGGCATGTAATGGGTTCATAATTCTTTTTTATTTTTTTTGATGTTTATTTATTTTTGAGAGAGAGAGAAAGAGAGACAGAGCGTGAGGAGGGAAGGGTCAGAGAGAGAGGCAGACACAGAATCTGAAGCAGGGTCCAGGCTCCAAGCTGTCAGCACAGAACCCGACGCAGGGCTCGAACTCCCAAACTGCGAGATCATGACCTGAGCCAAAGTTGGACACTTAACCCACTGAGCCACCCAGGCGCCCCTCATTATTCTTTTTTTAATGTTTAGTTTTGAGACAGAGAGAGGGATCTTGAGCAGAGGAGGGGCAGAAAGAGAGGGAGACAGATGATTCGAAGTGGGCTCTGTGCTGATAGCATAGAACCCGACGCGGGGCTCAAACCCACGAACCCAGAGATTATGACCTGAACCAAAGTCAGTCACTTAACCCACTGAGCCACCCAGGCACCACACCCACCCCTGCCCCCATTTTGTTTTCGTTTGATTTGGGGGTTTTTGGTACCAAGTTTATCTTAAGATGCAGAGATGTGACCTGGAAAATATAATTTAAGAAATATGGCCCCATTTCCATTTCCACTTGGTTCAGAATTATCAGATGACCCTGAATAACTGGGTGAAAAAAAATCTTGACTCACAAAAATTGCACACTGCCCTACTTTCATCAGGTTGCTGTTTTGGTCTTATTTTGCTAAGAAATAATTTTTGTAAGAGAAACGTTCGGTCAGTTTACTAAACATTTCAGCCTCCTGGTAACTTGCAAGGATTGATGCTTCCTCCCCAAAGTGGAGCTCCACCTGACAGAGGACGTGTTCCTGTCACATCTGCAGAGCTTGCTGTGTGCAAGGCACGATGACTCTTTTTGTTTTAGTGCTTTGCACGCACTGTCCTCCTGATCAATTGTGTCGAGTGCAAACGTTGGCCATTGTCTTAGTCCATTTGGGCTGCTATAATAAAATACCAGCTGGGTGGCTATAAAGAAAAAAAGAATTATTTCTCACAGTTCTGGAAGCTGGAAGTTTGAGATCAGGGTGTCAGCACGGTCTGCTTGTGGTGAGGGAGGGCCCCCCCTCCAGGTTTTAGAGCTGCCAGCTTCTGGCTGTATCCTTGCATGGTGGGAAAAAGCTAGCCCTCATCTTATGAGGGTTCCAGTCCTACTCATGAAAGCTTCACCCTTAGGACCTGATTACTTCCCAAAAGACCCACATCCAAATACCATCATATTGGGCATTAGGATTTCAAAATATGACTTGGAGGAGAAGGGTGAGACACACACATACTGACCATAGCAGTCATTATCTGCATTTTAATATGGAAAAGTCTGGGGCCTAAAGAGGCCTCATAGCTCTGAAGAAACATTAAGTTGGGGTTACAATCCAGATTTTTGGAGTCTTTGTAAGGACCTTTTATTTTCATGACAATATAAGGGAAAGTTCTGGCAATCATATTTCCACCTGCATAATTAACCTAGAGAAGAAAAAGGTTATGTGCTGGGCAATGTGCTGGGCAATGTGCTTATTGTTTTACATGAAATATCTCACTTCTCCCTTACCTGATCGCATTGCAACCAATGAGGGATAGGCAGTTCAGGGAAGTTAAGTAACTTGTCCAACGTCACACAGCCTGAATTAGAGGTAGCATTTTAATAAAACACGTTCTAAGTCTTTGTGGATTCCACTGCAAGATACTGCCTTCAAAATGAGAAGACATAAAGACAGAAATATTACCTTTCACATATAATAAGACAGTGATTTAGGCTGGGGTGCATGATTACCCAGCATCAAATAATGAAATTAAAAAAAAAAAAACTAAGATGATTTCAAACCTTTAAGTAATTTAAATTGTCTAATCTGGAATGGTGGACTAGAGGAGAAAATCAGTATTTATAATACATCCATCTCTGCAATGTTGTGATCTCTGTACTAGGAGAAGAGGAGAGAAACTACAGCCTCTACTATCATCTGAATGTGTCGCTTCAAAGTTCATGTGTTGATCACCTAATGCCCATGATGAGGAGGTGGGGTCCTTGGGAGGTGACTAGGTGAAGAGAATGGGGCCCTCGCTAATATGATTGGTCCCTTTATAAACAAGGCCCAGAGAGGGGCGCCTGGGTGGCTCAGTCGGTTGAGCGTCCGACTTCGGCTCAGGTCACAATCTCGCGGTCCGTGAGTTCGAGCCCCGCGTCGGGCTCTGGGCTGATGGCTCAGAGCCTGAAGCCTCCTTCGGATTCTGTGTCTCCCTCTCTCTCTGACCCTCCCCGGTTCATGCTCTGTCTTTCTCTGTCTCAAAAATAAATAAACGTTAAAAAAAAAATTTAAACAAGGCCCAGAGAGCTCCCTGGTGTCTTCCACCATGTGAGGGCACAGTGACAAGTTGTTGGTCTGCAACCTGGAGAAGAGGCTTCACTTCCCTAGGACCCACCCTGAGCTCAGACCTCCAGCCGCCAGAACAGTGAGAAATGAATTTGTGTTCTTTACAAGCCATTCTGTGGTATTTTTTAGCCTGAACAGACTAAGGCAGCCTAACTAATTGGAATCGGAGGCTCCAATGCACAGATTGACCAGAGTCTAGACACAGGACGACCATCACCCACATGGCCGTCTTGGTGCCTCACCCAGAAGAAAAGGGACTGGGGATGCTGGAGGGGTCCCAGAGATGGTGCCTTACTCACTTACCCATCCCTCCCTAGAAGCACAGCGCACTCAACCCCTTCCTGTTCTGCTCCCTTGGGTGTGAGTTTTTTCTCCTCTGTGTTCCTAAACCACACAAAGCATTGGGTTGTCGCTGCGGACGCACTGAATAACACTTAATTAACGAGCACACACAAGTCTAGCACCTTTTACTAATTAATTTACCCCAAGTTTAATTTTATTTGCCTCTCGGTTTCTAAATTCTAACTAAACCTGCTAATTACTTTGTGCTAATTCTGTTGCATTCTGCTGGAAAGGAGATTAAAAAACTCTTACAAATATCAGTTTGGGAAATAAAGAGGGACAATGAATTTCATAAAAGACCCAATTTCTGTTTAAGGAATGTAGGTTAGGTGGTAGGGAAAGAGTTGTTATTGTTGTTGTTAGGTAGTAGGAAAAGACTTGTTGTTGAATTTAATAATTAGCCTTAAAATTTTTTTAAAAGCCTTAACAGCTTTTCTCGGTGTTTGGTTATGCCTATTTTTTTAACCACTCACATGTATTTAATAACTGTAGAAATCAGAAGAATCTCCACATCACATCTACGAGGCTATGAGTGAACTGATAGTCTATGGTTGGCAGGAGATGACTGGGGGGCGTACCTTGGTGTCTTTGCTCCCGCTGTGCTGGTTCCAGCAGGAGATCGATGTCGGTGCAGTCACCGTGCTGACTTCTGTATTATGTTCATCATGTGGGCTTATTCCAATAAAGCACCTGTACTAGTGGCTCTGGGCCTTAGAGGAAGACCACAGGTACGCATATCCAAATCCTTCCCAGCTTTCATGGCCTGCTCAAGATGCTGTCTCCTCCATGAATCAGGCATTGAGATCCTCCCTTTACCAGGGCGTACTGTCGTCTCCCCCACATCTCTAAGAAGCCTACTCAGGTTAGCACCACTCAAGTATTCAACTGGGCCAAAACAAACCTTATTCTCTCCTAACTGACCTTGATTTCTATCTTCAATTTTCCTTCTGTCTGATCTTAAAGAAAACAAAGCCATCTTTTTTTTTTTTTTTTAAGTTTATTTGTTTTGAGAGAGAAAGAGCATGAGCAGGATAGGAGCAAAAAGAGAGGGAGAGAAACAAAGAATCCCAAGCAGGCTCTGCAGTGTCAGCACAGAGCCCGAGGCGGGGCTTGAACTCACAAACTGTGAGATCATGACCTTAGTGAAAATCAAGAGCCCGACGCTTAACTAACTGAGCCACCCAGGCGCCCCAAAGTCATCATTTTTAGGTAAATTCACTTGATGGTGTGATTGTTCTCATATCAAATACAAGGGTGATTAGATTCACGATTTCATCCCTTTTTTGAAATTGATGCTAAGGTTCGAGGTTTTTACTCAAACGCCACTGTGACATTGACAAGAGGTCAAGTCTCTGCTTCCTCAGGTTGATCCCTCTGGATTTGATGCGGGTCCCAGCTACCCCTTCTGTCATAGTGCCTGTCACCTCCCTGAAGGCATCTTCAAAGGGAAGCAGGGGGATTTCAGGGAAACATGAGAAGGCCACCCTGGAGAGGGTGGGCTCAAACTTCTGAGTCGTCCCTCCCCTTGTTCTATGGAAATAACCAAAGACTATTCAGTGAGAACGAATGGAGATTATTTATTCAGAGCTTGCTACATCTGAGTAGTCAGCACCATCACCGTGCTTGGCAGCGGCTCCAAGGCAGGCAAAGGAGTGGGCAAGTTTTATAGTGAGAGAGAGGAAAGCTTCATGTATGCTCTGGTTGGAGGTTGTTGGCTCTGGTTGGAAGTGGGCTTAGTAGAAGTGGAGCATCTTCTGTGATTGGCTCAGAAAGCAAATTTAGCTTTCTTCGGTCGGTTCTGAGTTGGAAGGAGGGCAAAAATAGGGCAGCTGATAGTTGTTCAAATCCCACCTGCTCTGGGTTGATTGCTATAGGGGTTGTTGTTTGTCTGCCTGGATTGTTTGCTGCAGCGTTGTGGGTCAGAGTTTCATTGTCGTATATGGTCTGGCCATTATCTGTTTATATATTGAGTCTCCCAGCTCGAAGAGGAACAGGTAGGACCAGCTGAATACGGCAGTGGATCTCAAGCGTTAGCGTGATCAGACTGAATCACACACGCTGAGACAGACACGCGTACTCACAATCAAGTGAGAACTTTACAACCCATCTTGCCCCATTTGTCTGCAGGTCCCCCTGCAAAGTTATTAGCTCTTTGGGAATTTCTCTAAGTCATTTTATACTGTCACTGTAGTGACTAACACCTAGCAAACTGGTGCATAAGAAGTTATTTTTAGTTTGGTCTCTTTTATCGGTATCTTTGGTTTGACTGTGACTAATAGAAAAAATTTGGCTCCAGAGTAGAAAGGAAAGCTCCTGTTGCCTACTTTGAGTGCTAATTGCCTGGAGTGCCGTGGTTCCCCACTCTGCAGCAGACAGGCAGCATGCAGGGACGGTGACACATTAAGGATAATAGGGTGAGGGAATTGGGGAACATAAAACAATGAAATGGACCAAGGAGCCCATTCGAACAACTTAAGTCAGTTTGATGCGCTCAGTAGCTTCCCCAGTGCATCCCTGTCCACATGAAAAAGGGAGTTAGACTGAGCTGGTCATTTACGGAATCTGCTCACTGCCTCTCTCTGGGAAATAGCAGTAACTCTTTGGCAAGTGGTCTGGTCAGAGTAAATCAATTTTGACAAAACTCGTTTCATTATTTTCTCTGAGTGGCCAGTTAAATGCTATTATTATTTTTGTCTCAATGAAACTGTCAATATGTATTTCTTACAAAACATAGAAAATGAGGCGATAATGCATTAATGCCAAAATTGTTCATTAACTCATTCATCACCTAATGGTTAATGGTTAATAACTTAGTTTGTACTACAGCAGTTATCAAGCTTGGCTGCGATAGTAGAATCACCTAGGGAGATGGGGGGGGGGGCGGGAATCTCATCTCTACAGGCTGTGCCTCAGATCAATAAATCAGAAACTCTGAGGGTGGAACACAGGATATTGAAAACTCCTCAGGCCATTCCAACATTCAACCAAAGTTGAAAGTTGCTGATCTAGAATTAAATTTCCTGATTTAAATCCCAGCAATTTGCTTAACTTCCCTAAGCCTTAGTTTCCTCGTCTGTAAAATGGTGAAGGTAGTAGCATCTGCCTCAAAAGGCTTTAGAGAAGACTAAGGAAAATAATACATGAAAATACTAGTACAGTTCCTGACACATAAAAAGTTGTATGTTCATTGCATTTTTTATTTCAATGCATATTGTAATGACATTATTTCTATTATTAAGCCCAATAGAAATACAGAAATCATGAAATAAAAATAAATATTTAAATAATTTTAACACTGGGAAGAATTCTATTTCCTGGAGCTATGAAGACAGAATCATTGTGCTGGAGAAAAAGAAAAAAATAAAAGCAGATTCATGGAAGGCACCATTGAAGTAGGAACAATTAGTTGGCTCTCAAGTTTTTTCTTCTAATAATTGGATCTAGGAAGAGGAAAACAGTATCCATTAATAGCTGAATTGGCAATCTTATTTTAAACTGAAAAGAACTACTCAATTTGTTTTTTTGTTTTGTTTTTGTTTTGTTTTTTGGTTAAGTATTTCATTTTTGTTATTGATACAGCAGACATGAATGGGGAGCACAGGAAGATGTATTTAAATGTTGGGTCGTATTACACTTTTGGAAAATCCCAAGGAGAAAGAAAAATTGGTTAAGTTCATGATGTACCTAGCTGCCTGGGTAAATAGGGCTAAACCCCATGTGGGACAGCTGAACAGCTGCCACAGTTCGTTCTTTTCTGAGGGAAGACCCTCTGCCCACAGTCCCGGCCAAAGAGTTGGAATTGTCAACAGCATTTTCTACACAGATAGGCTGGTTCTGTCCACATAGCATCATGCCACAAAGCCACCCTTTGACCATCTTATCTGTAGGCAGCCAATTTCTGGCTGGAAAATGGTCTGCTGGGTGGTCTACTCTGAAAAAGTTGGCCCAGTGAAATTAACTTATAACAGAGACAATCACATGCCTTTCTTGGGAATGGTAAACCAGAGATAAGAAGAAGTAAGTACTCATAGCAAAAATTGAAAGATGAATGGAGGGAACCATGAAGTTGCACAAGACGGGTACAAGCAGAAGCCATAAAGTATAGAAAGATATCCAGGGGAAAGCGTGATATAAGTTATTAGTGACAGAAGCTGAAGAACAGGAGACCAGAAGTTATAGTCATTTTAAAGATGTAAGATTGATGATTTCTACCTGCCAAAAATGTGATTAAATAGCCTACTGCCTAAAGCTTCCCTTTTCAGTATCCAGTTCTGGACTAGGTCCCCAGGCCTGCAAGGTCCAGAGCTATCCCAGTACAGCCTGAAGTCTGACTGCCTGAGGCTATTTTGTTTATTTCCACATTTCCTCAACTGCCATTCTTCCATATAGGACAGGCGGCAACAAGAAGGAGTCTCTGTTCCTTGGATGAATGAATGAATGAATGAATGAATGAATGAATAAACCTAAGAAAACCAGAACAAAGAAAATCTTTGCTAAATGGAATCTTAAAAGTTTCATGGATTCCAAGGGAACACATGCTTGTGATCAAAAGTCAAACCAAGGTTTGTGGGACTGAAGTTTGAACAGTTTGGAGGCTCTGTTTAAGAAAAGGAATTTCAGGGGCACCTGGGTGACTCAGTCAGGTTAGGCTTCTGACTCTTGATTTCAGTTCAGGTCATGATCTCCTGATTCATGAGTTTGAGCCCTTCTTGAGCTCTGTGCTGACAGTGTGGAGCCTGCTTGGGATTCTCTCTCTTCCTCTCTCCCTGCCTCTCTCCCCCTCTCCCACTCTCTCTCTCTCTCTCTGTCTCTATCTTTCTCTATCTGTCAAAATAAACACATAAACATTTTTTAAAAGGAATTTAAATAATCTTATTAGAATGAAGTGGGGCATGAGTTTAAAGGAGGCCCTAAAGCTTCAGCTTCATTAGATTCATGATGAATCTGGTAGAAAGTGGAGGGAAGGGACACCTGAGTGGCTCAGTCGGTTAAGTGTCTGAGTGGAGCTCAGGTCATGAACTCGCGGTCCGTGAGTTCAAGCCCCGCATCGGGCTCTGTGCTGACAGCTCAGAGCTTGGAGCCTGCTTCAGATTCTGTGTCTCCTTCTCTCTCTGCCCCTCCCCCACTCGCACTCTGTCTTTGTCTCTCTCTCAAAAATAAATAAAACGTTAAAAAAATTAAAAAAAAAAGAAAAAGAAAAAGAAAGTGGAGGGAAAAAGAATGAAAAGGATGGTCAAGTGTTCCTGACATGGTCTTCTCCACAGTTTGCCTAGACCTGACCCTGGCAGAAACTTTGGAAATTCTCATGATTCATTGCTAGTCATTCTAAATGATTTTATGACTTTAGCAGTGGGATTGGTCCTCTTTCAAAAACTTCTGGTGACACTTGTGTACTTAAAAAGCTTATATCTGGTGGGGTTATTATTGTGCATTGAGCATTTGTTTATCTTGCTGAGGTTCTATCACATCTTACTGCATTCCAATGAAATATGACATTGATTGTAAAATAATTTTGTTTACTCACTAGTGTTAGCCCAGAACATCTTTACTAAGGTTTGCTTTTCTTTTTGGTACCCATTTATCCCCAAGGGTTAAAAATCCAATTTGTTATTATTGATCATTCAGCACGGTGCAGAAATGTGTTGGCTTAGATTTTTTTTTCATCTTTGCTTAGTTTAGTTTTATAATTAAACTCCCACTGAAGCTGAATTGTCTAGCATTTCAGTAAATATTGGAAAGATATGTGTTTATGCCTTTTTCTATCATTTCAAAGTAATTTAAGCCAATGTGAAATCTCTAGAAAATTCATGTAATACTTTATTTTGTTTGAAATTAGTTCTTATTTATTTACTTACACAACAATTATTTATTTAGTCTTCTGTAAGTTTAAAATTCTGTTTGGAGGTAAAAAGACAAATTGGGAATCCACTGACCCATAGGTAAGTGTTTGTTCTAGATAAAGTAGGAATGAAATCTACAGAAAACCAATGATTACCTATAGAAACTTAAGTATGGATGCTTGTTCTTTTGCTACTGTATTGGCGGTGTGTGGTTTGAGATGTGACCTGGAAGGTAATACGCGGAGAGAATAACAGTGGCACTATGGAAGGAGAGACAGGAAATGCATTTTGCAGAAAACACTGTGAAAGAAGGTGACAAAATGTATACAGAGCCATGGCACATACTTCAAGGAAAATGGCTTGGGGGATGGAGATCCAGGTAGAGGACAGGTGAAAATAAAGATAACATTAATAAGAAGCAGCCAGATCACTGGAAATCTTAAGGTTTTCTCTTACTCTTGTATAGGACATGAAGTCATTGATGATTCCTGAGTGGGGGAATAAGTTTATTATGCTGCCAAAGATTTAATAGCTGAATTTATAGTCAAAGAGATCTGTGTTTGATTCATGTCTGAAACTTACTAGCTGTGTAACTTTAGGCAAATTCCCTAGCCTTTCTAAGTTGAGTTTCTTCATCTATAAATGGTGGTATTAATTAACAGTTGTATGTTTCATAGTGCTGCTATGAGTTTTTAACAAAGTATCATAAATAGTCGTGGCATCTGAGAACATAGTAAACATGCAATGCATGATAACTTTTGCCATGATTTCAAAGTTAGAGTCTAGTGTGGTTAGTATTCTAGTGCTGACCATCGCCCAAATGGAAAGACTGTGAAGGCTTTTGTTTTGTTTTGTTAAAATCTATTGAATTTAGGACAATAATGAAGTATGTAATTAGGTAGTATAAGTAAAAACAATATATACGATTTTAAGTCGCATTATTTTATTTAGAGCACTGGATAATCTACAATAGTATGTGGTACTCTAGATGGGCACCACTGTGTATACACATGAAGGCGAAATGAAAAATTTAAACAATTAGCAAATTAATCTTGGCCTTGATTTGTACTTTTGGCTGCATCCTATAAAACACTGATGAGTTGTGCTTGTTTATTTAAAATGAGTCATTTGGATGATTGCCTTGACTCAGAGAATAGTAGAATCTGTGTTGAGAGAGGCAAAGGAAGAGCTTCCGTGGTGGACATAAGCACTTCTGTATAATTACTTTCCCATATTCTAAAGCTGTGAGGGTAGTTTTACAGATTATGGAAAGGGATCTGATAAGATTGAATCAGGGATAGGAAGCAGGCTACAGATGCATATGGACCACATTGAATTCTCCGGCTTTCCCATTTTAGCCTCATCAATGTGACCAGCCAAAGGAAAGGGTAAAAACTTCTAAATTCTAGACTTAGATCAAAATGAACTCATTTTATTTTTTTGATGGAGAAAGAAAATAATTATGAAACATTAAAGTTAAGTAAAATGTCCCCTATTTCTTGGTATGGTTCAGACAATATATCTGTGTGTGTGTGTGTGTGTGTGTGTGTGTGTGTGTGTGTGTGTTTAAATGACTTAGTGTATGATTTTATTTCATTTTACACAAATAATAATTAAATATCCAGTAGTCAGGCAGATGACAAACAGTAGGAGACAAATTCTTTAATGAGATTACAAGTAGAGTTTCTCAGATTTTTAGTATATCTAGGAATTAACTACAGAGTTTGTTAAAGACACAAATGTGTAAGCCAAGTACCAGGTTTTAATTTAGTAGGACTGAGATAGAGCCTAGGAACCTGAAAATTATTTATTTTTAAGTTTATTTATTTATTTTTAAGAGAAAAAGAGACTGAGAGAGTGAGCATGAGTGGGGAGGGGCAGAGAGAGAGAGACAGAGAAGGACAGAGAGAGAGAATCCCAAGGAAGTTCTGAGCTGCCAGCACAGAGCCCAATGCGGGGCTTGAACCCATGAACCATGATATCATGACCTAAGCCAACATCAAGAGTCGGATGCTAAACTGACTGAGCCAGTCAGGCAATCCTAGGAACCTGAAAATTATTGATCAATTTAATGACTCTGATAAGAGATAAAGAGATTATTGTAGAGTTAAGCTTGTCCTTATTTCTGGTTTGAACTGGACAAATAAATAGATGATGGGTAGGGTAGAAGAACACCGTTAGGAAAATTAAAGTAGAGGCAAGAACAAGGCAAGGTATTTTAGCCTAGCTTAAAAGGCTCTGATTAGAAACAACTTCCTGTATAAAAATCAATAAAAACAAAACAAAACAAAACAAAACCTGAGGGTTAGAATCTTGAAACCATTGAAAGTTTCAGAATTGGGGACTAATAAGACTAATTTTTAGTGGAATGTTGATTTGATGGGATGAGCTAGAAAGCTGGAGAGCCAGTTAGAAGGTTTAGAATGTCATCTTATATATTTTTCTTCCTTCTTTATTTAAAACAACAGCAACAGGGGTGCCTGGGTGGCGCAGTCGGTTAAGCGTCCGACTTCAGCCAGGTCACGATCTCGCGGTCCGTGAGTTCGAGCCCCGCATCAGGCTCTGGGCTGATGGCTCGGAGCCTGGAGCCTGTTTCCGATTCTGTGTCTCCCTCTCTCTCTGCCCCTCCCCCGTTCATGCTCTGTCTCTCACTGTCCCAAAAATAAAAATAAATAAATAAATAAATAAAAAATAAAAATAAAACAACAGCAACAACAACACTAATACTAATGTTTGCTACTCAAGCATCGAGCATTGGTGAAAATACCCGTCTCTTATACATGTTTGACTTCAATCCCAGAATAGTCCCATATGTCCACAATGGGCTCTAGCTATGTAATTGTTTTCAGTGCTGAAAGAAGACATGTTGGGCAATCTCTCCCCAACCAAAGAGCAAATTGTGATTTTAGAATTCCTTAGTTTAGATTAGGTCCCAGTGAGACCAACTGAAGTGATTCTTCCATCCCCTCCACCGAATACATCTTTCCCTTCTCTCTCAAATAGATCCGCTTACTCCCTTATATTTCGTCCAGCCTTCTAAGCAAGGGAGAAAAGCCAAACCATAAACAAGAGGAGAGGAATCATTTTGTCAGAAGTAGACAAGGAAATGATATTCCCCGCTGTTTGCCTCAGCTGAATTACAGCCCCATGTCTGCGTGAAATCCAACCTGATGAGATTTTCTTTGTCACTGTTGCCGAAAGAACCTGTTGCTGAGGAGTCCTGCCTGGAGCTAGATTGTGCTGTCGCCACCTCCAGAGTTCCTCATCTCCTCACATGCTCAGGAAGCCTCATTCCGCGCCCTCCTCCCTGTGCAGCTCCCCTGTGCCTTATCAGTTATTTCCCTGGGATTTGAATTCAGGAGAATAGATATTGTCAAACATGTCAAAACTCTGATTGTTATGTTTTAAGAGTTGATGGCATGTACAGAATAGACTAAGTATAGAAGACATTCTCCCTGGGAGTTTATCGTCTGGGAGAAATTTGACAACAAACACAATCAAATCTCAAAAACGGTAGCAGATCGGCTATTTTCATATCAGTACGATGAGGCTCTTCTTCTTCTGCGTCTGTTAGAGGAAACGGAAAGAAGAACATACCAATCCCTATGGGCTAGATGAGTAAGGAAACAAGCTTCCCTTTTCTGTATTTCTGATCGATTTGAGGCAAATAAACTACAGATTGTATTTAGGGGTCTGGGAGACTGCCTCAGTTTCTCTAGATGACTGAGAAGTAGATAGGCCCAGTGAAGTTCTGCCCCAGAACCACGTGGCTCTGGGGCAAACCTCAGTGACCCAGGAACCATTTGCCAGGGCACAGTGGTATCAGTAACCACAACATTGACACATTACTGGGAGATGTCATGATTATGCATGAAACCTCTCCCCTCTGCCTTTCTTCTTCTGTGGCAGGTCGTCCACCCTTATATATCACTGTCTGTAAAGTGGCACAAATGCTTGTCCTTACTTGGAGGGTATTGGAAAACCTCCCATTCCTGGCCCACTGTTTTTCCCCTCAAACTCCATTCACATGCAGAGTGGGGACCAGCGCACCAGCCTTGCTTCTGCATTAGAACTCTGGCATGAAGGCTGCACCGTAGGACCAGGATTAAAACCCAAAGGTCCAACATTGTAGAAATTCAGGGGTAGTTGGAGCAACATGCGTCCTCAAGGATTTTGGTCTTTGAATCCCTCTAATATCTACTTTTCTCCAAGTTCATTTTACCCTTTCCACTCCCATCCTCAAAGATATCTGGTGTCTTAAACTCTACTACAGTCTTAATTTATTGAGTCTCAGTCCACCAGAAACTTCAGATAGATAGAAAAATGGATACAAGGATACGTGGGTAGATTCATGGATGGATGCATGGATAGAGAGAGATTTGTTACTTCTTTATACTTTATTTTGTATGAGAAACTTCATTTCTATTTCAATTTTCTCAACTATGTATCAGAAATGTGAATGAGCATCCTCTCCCCAACCCTTTCCCTTTACACAGAGCTTATTAATATGAGAACCTGGTGGGAGCTGGTGGTTATGGGATGCGGATGGGGATCATATCTGGATCTTCATTACCTCTGTACTGTCCCCACTGTGTCCTGCCTCACTCCTGTCTGTAAAATGTCTTCAGGTCAATGGTTGTCTGAGCCAACCCACCCCACCCCTTCCCCACCACTGGAGGGTAACAAGAAGCATTCTATGTTCCTGAAGCAGTGGTGGGCTAACGTAAACCTATACTCAGAGCCCCTTTGGGCATCATCTAATTCCTCTGGTGCCAGAGAATCTGAGAAGCTGTGAGACTGATTCAGTTCAGCCCATGTGCAACCTTGGCAGGAGCCTTTTCTGTTCCCACCTCTGCTAGACATAGACCCCAGGGGATTGCTAATTGCCTGGGTTTTATGTGGAGATGGTTGCCATGTCCCTCATAAACTTCATTCCGTAAACCTGTCTGGGATTTTTATTGTTTCTCTTACTTCCCTACCTATGAATTCAGTGTGGTGGAATCTTGACTTTATGTGAGGATGGGGTTAAAGTGCAAGTAAACATTTCTCTAATCATATATTCTACTAAATCTTTTGTCTTATGTCAGAGCCTGTGCTATTTGAACCTCAAAGCGAAGGATCAATTCTTTTGTTCTCTCTTTCTCTGATGTTCTCTTTTGGCTGGCTGCTGCTGAAGCAGGAAAACATAGAGCGATAATGAAATGCTGGGAATCAAAAACAGAATTGATGAATAAATCAAGATATTATCTCTCTGTATAGTAGTTACTGAGATATTAGCAAATTAGAGCAGTGTTTATAATTCTGATGATTAGGAACCGTTTTAACACCAAAAGCCCATCAGACTCAAAGGGGCAAAAAGAACTAACATTTCAAGTCCCATGATTTCCACTGCAAAAACAAATGAAAATATGTTACTAATGTCCTTTAACCTTCAAAACAAACTTCTGAGGTATGCAATTATTTTTCCCAATTTAGAGATGACCAACTTGAGGCTCAAAAAGGAAGCAGTTAGCTTCCACACAACTAAAATGTGCTAGATACAGAATTAGATTTTTGATCTGTCAATTGGGCTTCAAAGTGCGGACTCATTCCTGGTGCCACACTGGGTGAGTAAATGACTAAGCTGCATCCAATTCAGGTGGGGGAAGTTATATTTGTAGCAGTAGCAAAGAACTTTTGAAGATGGAATTGTATTTCATTTTGTGAAATAATATTTAGTAGGCATTTGATACACATAACATCATGTCAGATGATGAGAAGGAAGATAAGAAACCATCTCTGCCATGAGGGAACTGATAGAGACAAAGACGACATGGAAAGGATACATGTAAAGCACTGTGACAGATGCCGTTATAGTGGTACACGTTTTGTGAAACAAAGGGAAATTGATCCTATGCTTTATCTGGAGGAAGCAGAGAGGCCTTCAGAGGAAGTTGCTGCCGAGCTCGTTTGAACAATAGAGTCCATTAAGCTGAGGGAGGTGAGTCTAAGAGATGTGAAGCCATGGGATATATGCATTAAGTCAGAAAGTTTCTAGAGTGTATTTAATAATATTCATTAATTGGATTAATAAATATAATTAATTATATTCTAAGCAACTTGTAAACATTTTTTATGTAGTTTTCTAATGTTTGCATTTGTATTTTAAGTTAATTTTGGTATCTACAATGGCATCAATATGCTTTGAGGCAGTAGTCACAAGAAGACATACTTATGTGGTTCCCAAGAGTCCTTCGTGAATCATTGAGAAAAAGGCAGGAAAGTCATTCCACCCAAAGGGAGCTGCTGCTTCATTACATGTTGTTAAATGTGAAAAGGATTTTGGAAATGTTTTAGTTCAATGTTTCTATAGCTTCAGTAAAGTAGAAAACTCCTTCTAAAGGATAAAGTTCTCTAGAATGTCAACTATGAAATCGTATTTATTAAAATGTTATTTAAATGTGTACAAAGAGAAAGCATAAAACTCTTTATGTTTATAGATTTTTTTAAAAAATTCTGTTTTAGAGAATGAGTGAGGGAGGGGCAGAGGGGGAGAGAGAGAGAGAATCTTAATCAGACTTTACACTCAGTGGGGAGACTGACACAGGACTCCATCCCATGATCCTGGGACCATGACCCGAGCTGAAATCAAGAGTCAGATGCTCAACCGATGCAGCCACCCAGACACCCCTATATTTATAGATATTAAACAACCTCAAAGGCTAAAGTAAAACATGATCAGCCTCATTTATAGATAAAATATAAAAAAGTACAAGGCCAGAGAAATCTGAAATAACTGGCAATAATGTGACAGAAGATTATGGTACTGACTGCCAAGAGCAGGGTCAAGTTTGACATGTTTATTGCCATAGGTCATTGTTAACTCAATTCTTTTTTCATTTTTCACTTCCCAAACTCTGGGAGAATTTTCAGTGGTACAATGAGCTGAGATAATGTTCAGGCTTCCCTGTTACGGATGTACCATTTAGACATGCTAGTTCCTTCTGTCTTCCTTAGTCCCACAAAAGTAAAGTAACATAACCATTCTGGTGATGCAGACTATCATTTTATTTATTTATTTTGGCATGGTCATGAAAATGTAAACCCAAATCTAAAATTCACAGAAAAAAAGAGCAGCAGCCAATAAACTTCTAGAGACCTCAATTCCAATCTGACTATTTTGGACATGGAACTAAATGATTGGTGCCAGAAGATTAAATATTGGACCCCAAGTACGTAATTAAAAGTAGAGCTGGAACTGAAGGCAGATGTCTTTGTTAGGTTTTAGAATGTTAGGTTTAGGAATGTGCCATCCCTAAATGATGAATTTGTGTAACAATATATAGATATGAACAATAACATCTGTTTTTCTTACACATTTTTTCTTTAAAAAATTAAGTTCTTGAGTCCTTCAAAAAAGAGTAGTTTCAAGTAAGCCAACAACGAGTTTCTAAAAGCATCTAAGATCAAAGGGGAATGCTAGAGGGAAATTACAGGGAAAAAATCCATTTTAAGATGTGTCCAAAAAACTTGGCTACATTGAAATTTTGTGGGAAATGCATCTGAATAATGCCTCCTCTGGTTTCAGATCCCATTACATGTGGAAAATAATGGTATAATTGAGAGAAATTTCCAGAATTATCCTTTCTACCATCTATGAAGGATGAATTCATCAACCAATTTTCTTAGGTTTATATATTTGATCTCAGGTTACCCTCACCAAAACCCTACCGAAGACATACATATATTTCAGTTCTATGGATGAAGAAACTGAATTTCAGAAATATTTTGTAATTTACCCAAGATCATAAAGCTAGTGAATGGAAAAAACTGTTGTTTAAATCAAAGTTCACTTGATTCCAAATCATAGATCTGTCACCCTATAATTTACCCCTTTTTGATAATATCTTAATAGGTTAAACATTAAAGCTAATATTTCAAATGCTACATAGCAAGAATGAGTGGATTTATATTGAATAAATGTAAACATTTCATAAGGGAAAAACCATTATACCATTTTTCTTTTTTCCTACCAACTGCTCTGTAGATGGTTCACATTTTTTCAGACTGTGGAAAGCTCAAAAGGAGTGTATTGTAGAAAGGTAATAGTGTGAGAATAGAAGGAGAAATTAATAATTGCAGAGTGAGTCTGTCTCAGAGGGACTTTTGCATGGTTGAAGGTAATTGGAGAGAACAGAAAAAGTTCTCAGAGCCAACAAAAGCAAGCTTTATTTACAGCCACTATTGTTCAAAGAAAATGCATTATGGTTGAAGATTTTAATAGTATCTTATTCAGATTTAAAATCAGCCAGGGCGCCTGGGTGGCTCAGTCAGTTGAGCGTCCAACTTCGGCTCAGGTCATGATCTCGTGGCCTGTGAGTTCAAGCCCCACGTCGGGCCTGTGCAGACAGCTCAGAGTCTGGAGCCTGCTTCCGATTCTGTGTCTCCCTGTCTCTGCCCCTCTCCTGCTCATGCTCTGTCTCTCTCTCTCTGTCAAAAACAAATAAACGTTTAAAAAAAAAGTTTTAAAATTAGAGCCCAAAATAGAACTAATTACTTGGGAATAGTTTCTGTATAGCTTAAAAGAAATTGATTTGTTATTGATTTGTAAGTCATGGACACCCATGAGTTAAACTACACTGAAAACTTCCAAATTTATATCCTTAACCCAAAACCTTATATTGAGATATAAGCCAAACAGCTCCAAGTCAATGGGATGAGGTCCTCTTAAATAAATTCCATACGTCCAAAATTGACCTCATTAGCTCTCACTCGTACCCCAAACCTGCTTTTCATCCAAATTTTCTCACATAGCCCATGCCCATTGACCTTGAATTATAATATAGCATGTATATGTAATAATTCAATGTATAGATAGTTGAATAGTTTTCCTATTTGTCTATTTTAACGAATATTTTTTGAGCATGTACTATATGCCAATCAGCAAAGCTGATTTACATTTCAGCCTCAGCAAACATAGCATATAAAGTAATGATGTGCAGGTAGAGACTTCTTTCCAATATTTTACAAATGCTGGGGATTTCAGATTAGAATCAAACACCAGAAAACCTATATTGTATTACATTATCATTTATCAACCTTTCTCCTAAAGAGATTTTCTAATTCTTATCCATGTGTGTATATAAAGGTCATGGTCTGCAAAACAAGCCACCCAGCTCGTTATTGTGACCCTGGAACTGACCTGGACAATTCTTTTGTGCCCCAGTCTTTCTATCACCCTTAGCTTTCTATACATCTTTTTTTTTTTTATCAAAAGGAACTTTGGTTACTTAAAGATCAGCATACACTTAATCATAGTTTCTACGTTGAAGGCCACCTCTGTATGTGATGTGAGCATATAGATTATAGACTTTCAATAACCACAGCAATGTTGGTTTTATGACTGTTTATGCTATTTGTTTTTTAATAACTTAACTGAAATATGATTTATATCCCATAAAATTCACATTTCAGTGTATAATTGAATACATTTTATCATAGTTATCTAGTGATCACGGCAAAGCAACCATGTAGCATTTTTATCAGCTCTAAAGGAAGCCCTTTGTTGCATTTGGTTGCTACTGTTCGTCCTCCTTCCCCAGCCTTAAGCAACCACAAATCTACTTTCTGTCTCTGTATACACCCCCACACTTTTTTTTTTTTTGACATTTCATGTAAATGGAATCATACAACATGTGATATTTTGTGTCTGGCTTCTCTCATCAAGTATAATGTTTCTGAGACTCATCCGTGTTGTAGCATGTATTGAAATTTTGCTCTTTTTTATTGTTGAGTAATGTTTCCTTGTATGGATATACCACATTTTATTTATCTCTTCACCTGTTGATGGGTTGTTTCCACTTTTTGGCTGTTGTGAATACAGTTGCTGTGAACATTTGCATACAAATCTTGGTGTAGACATATGTTTTCATTTCATTGCGGAAGATACTTAGGATTGATTGATATTGCTAGGTCCTATGTTCATATGTTAAGTCTATTTGTAACTTTTTAAGACATGCTATTTTTAATTAGTAGAATTGTTTGTTGTTTTGTTTTAATTTTGAGGCATTTGGAATTTGGTGGCCAAATAGAAATTGACAAAACCTTCTTAGAAAGCATGCCACGTTGTTCTGTTGTTCTTTCAGCTTTGAATTGCCTGTATGTTCTCAGGACTGGAAGGGTGTTCAGGCACAGCATCCTTTGAAAACCTTCAGACATCCCTGCTCCTAAGATGTTCTGATCAGTTTCCTAGCTATTTATTTACTGCACAAAGTAAACCTGTAAGAGGCTTTACAAGACAATTAGAAATTGTGTCTTCTTTTTAAGTTAAAGTTATTTGGAGGTGACACATGAACACGTCAAGAGGAAATCAAAGCTATATTGATGAATGTAAATATTTAATATCTAAAATGTGAAATACAAAGCAATCCATTTTCTACATTCAAAACAACTATTTTCAAATGAACTCTTGAAGATCTAGCTTTAATGTTTTGGATTGTGGTATTTGTTGGCTTCTACGATGGAAATTGATGTTTGGTGTCTATATGAGTAGCTATCTGATGAAGACAATGCATAGTGACGGAAAACATAAAAGCTAAAGATGCCTAGAACAAGCACGGTCCGTTAATCAGCCTATTACCTGCGTAGTGAGCATTAGGGTCCATTTAGAAATAAATGTGACTATTATTACAATATCCAAAAGGTAAACGGAGGATTCAGCAACATATTGATTGTTAGAATCTTTTTTTTTTTTTTTCATGAGCATAGGAAATGGGAGAAAGATTGCACGGCACTAAGAAATGAGACGAAGTCATGAGATGGGCAGTAAAGCAAGAGTGGATGATAGAGCAAGAGTATCCACTCATTACCAGTAGGGTGGTTAATTGCATCACTCCAGTTATTGTTCAGTATGTTTTGTCCCCCTCTCATAAAAGCTATTCAATGTCTCGTTCTGCATTTTTGTGTATGGTAAATTTAAATCTCTCCAGAGACTCTCTGTGTTTTTAATTTTATTTTAGTAAAGTACAAAGATAAGCCAAGTGACATATTCAGGCTTGTAAATACATGCAGTAGAATATCATAGTGTATACATTATGTATTAGGATTTGTCCAATTTCACTTTTGCTGGTTTCTTGGGAATTTTTGTTGTAGCATCTGTGCTGAACTTTCTTGGCCATTAAATGCAGTAGTGTATTACAACTAAGCAGCTGTGGATACATACAAAACTCTTCCAAAATCACACCTGCAGGATCTGCCTTTTTGTAGCTCTCCAGAGAGAATCTTATTTATTAAAGGGACTTATATATTACAATGAAATAAAGTCACATACCTGGAGTCATACCAGAATTTCCCTTGGTGGTTGCTAGCCAGGAGAGAAAAATGGAGAAAACGTTAATTCTCAAACTAGAATTTTTTTTTTTGTTACACACCAATGAAGCACTGGGTATACATTCAGAGTATTCAGAGTTTCTATTCTAGTTATCACAAAGAAGCCAGTCTAATTATTTTTTATTGCATTGATGTTTTAACTGAACTAATTTGTTTGGATTTTATTTAACTGTCACTTGCTTTCTAAGAGACAGGTGTTTTGTTGTTGTTGCTATTTTAATTTTGGATCATGCCCACATCTAGAATGATAAAGATATGGTCAAAAAAAAGTGAAGGGGAGTGAGGAATTTTCTAGCCTTTTATCAATCCCCAGAAAGAGGGTAATATAAACATTTTCATTTGAGAGAAACCATCTTTTAACCATATGTTAGTGGAGTGAAACCCCTCTGGAATTTTCCTTGCCTGGAAAACTCAAATCAGGGATTTTCCACACTAGCCCACTCATTACCTTCCCTATGTATCTACTTAGTTCTCCAGACTACTCCATGAGTGAGCACGCATACGCACACATCGCTTTCCAAGCTGCTAGTATCTGATCCCCTCATCTTCATTAATATCCCTAGTATCCTCCCTGTTATGCGTATCTGAAAAATTAGATCATTTTTAATCTTCCCCTTGCCCTCTCTCATATCTCATATCCAACTAATTTCTGAATTTTAGCATTCTTTTCTGCTGTGGTTATGTTTCATACGAATACCAGTACCTTTCTGTCCTATGTCTTCCATCAAGAGGCAGTACCTAAAATGCTTAAGGACACAGACTCTGGGTTCCGAACGCTAGATCCGGTACTCCCTAGTTGTGTAAACTTGAGCAAGTCCTTTATCCTCTCTGCCTTAGTTTCTTCATCAGTACAACGAGTAAGTTGATGCTGGCCCTTGGCACGAGGCTTCATTTCTTGTCCGTGGGAACCTTCCAGTAGGATTGCTTGAGTTCTCTCACAGGTAGCAACTGGCTTCCCCCAGAGCAAATGATCCAGGAAAGTGCAAGGCAGAAGCACAAGATCTTTTATAACCTGGTCCCAGAGGTCAGACAACTTCATTTCTCTGAGAACCTATCGGTTTCATAGGTCAGTGTGGGACATCTCCCATAGGGTAGGGAACCAGGAGGCCAGGAACATTGTGACTACCATGGAGGCTTGCTAGCTATTCTTATTAACAGCACTCTGTCCTGCAGCTAGTTTTCCTTTCTTTTCTTGTGTTATGCTCTCAATTGACTTTTCCTTCTCATCTTGTGCATCTCCAAAAATTTTCCAGTCATTACCAACAAAAACTGCTTCATACCATTTTCTATGAACGTCTTATACAATTAAGATACTAACTCTTCCTCATATTAGATGTTAATACCTTCTATAATCACATCCCTTTGCTTTAAATAATAATTTTCATTGTATGAAAAAGTTTTAGTCTGTCTGGAGTCAAATCTGTCAGTACTTTTGTTGTGGTTTCTTCTATCCTTCTATAAAAGTACTATTCCTCCAAGAAGCTCATACCTATAGTTCTATTTTGGACTAGAATGCTATCTATTATTTTCAGCTAAAGTTTTGATTCATTTGAAATTTGTTTTGCCATCCGTTACAATGGTGTAGATCTAAATTAATTTACTGAACAAGCTCTTAAAAAAATTGTGTTACCTCTCTGCTTATTTCCATTTTATAAATTCTACTGGTCTCTATTTTCTTTTTATAAGCAGAACATTAATTATCCTTTATTTAAAGACTTTGTCACTTTCTTTATAATGATCTCATAGTGTCTCTAATTCAGTGTCTCTGAAAAATTTAAAGTAGGTTTATAAACATGTATTTGATTGAACTTGGTGAAATAACTGAGTTTGTGTGTGTGTGTGTTTTTGTTTTGTTTTCTTTCGTTTTTATTTATTTATTTATTTTTTTTAGCATCTCTCCCACTGAGATCACAAATCTTGAAGTTAAATGGGCTCTGTAGGATACACCTAGATGTTTTGGTCCTGATGAAATTTCCTACTTGTCATCCTGGGGTACAGTGTTACTGTTAATTCAATTCTTTTTCTAATTTTAGAAGGCAGTTTGCATTCAGCTTATGTTGACCTTTAAATCAGGTGAAAATGAGAGTCCATGCTTTTATTATTGGAATGCAAGTTAAGTCACATTCTGATTGTAATTAAGGGCCATTAAGAAGGTGACTTATTTTCCTGCAGATTTGATGCCAGTCATGCCTCGATTTGCAGACACCATATTACCCACTATGTAGAGCAATGGCCAGTTTTATGAAGTCACGTACAAAATACAATTTGTTTTTTAAGCAATGTTGCCTGCTCAATCTTGAGAATTTTATGGGAGCAAATCTCAAAAACAGCTCTCATGGTAGAAAGCAAATTATTTTTTCAGGGATAAGCTTTTCTGAATATGTACATATAGCCTTTTCAATGATGTATCTTCACTAACAACATTGCCTCAACATCTGTATGTTTTTTGAGGTCTTCTGGTGGCAGGGTGCTTATATGCTTTTGAATGATGAGTTCTAGCCTCTATCCTACACTTTTGTGTACTAAATTCCATCCTGGTGCTTTCAGATGATTTTGGCTCATGTGTCTGTAATGGCGCTCATCACACTATATGACATTTAGTCATTTGTGCCACTGTTTCCAGACTAGGTTACAAGTCGGCACTTACTTGAGAAGTTTGATAGGAAACTGGCTAGTCATTGCTTGAGCCTGGATGTTTGTTTATTTCCATCATGAAGCCATGCTCCCTGTCACCATCTACAATGCCCCTTATCTGGGACTGTGAGGACTGAAAGGGGAAGCAAACCACATTGCTTGCTCCTTCATTGGCTCTCTGTCCTTGTACTAACAAGTATTGCCAGAAATCTCTACGTGTGGTTGAGGATGGTGGTAGGAGAGGAGAAGTCACAACAGAAATTTAAATAGATGGCTCTGATCCAGATACTTACTTAAGTTTATTCTTTAGCTGTAATATATATTTGCAAAAAAAAAAAAAAATAGATAGGAAAGAAGAAAATGTTGGCTACTCTGGTCTTGAAACTTGTAATGAACTATATATGTGATTAGAAAATGATATGTTTTCTGGCTGGTGAGTTAAGTAGATGACTGTCCTTTTTAGACTGACCCCTGCTGAGGCGTACAGAGACATCAGTCCTTTGACTCTTCATCTTTGGGACAGCAGATTGCACTCAGTATGCTCATCGTATAGTGGTGCCTACCTAGTGTTTTGTGAGGATTAAAACGTTGAATCATGGAAAGTACCTTTAAGGAGGGCCTGGTACATAGCAAATGCTGAAATAGGGGTAGATATTTATAGCCATTAAATTATTGCACAGATATATGGGCTTGAGTAAACTGGAATAGACAGGAAGCTGGGGAGAGTAGACATTGTATATAGATTGCAGAGTTGGACAAACCTGAGTTTGAATTATAGTTCTGCCATTTGCTAACTTGTTAACTCTGTAATTTGGGCAGTTATGGAATCTGCCTGAGCCTTAGTTTCCTCAACAGTATATTGACAATAACAATTGTTCTTTTTCATGGTTATTTAGGATTCCATGAGGCTTATGTAAACTATGTATCCATATGTAACATAGATGGCATGGAGCCTGAAGCACTCAGCAAAGGGAAATTTGGGGTATAGGAATTGGGAGACCTGAGTCCAAACCCCCATCTTTTCATTCATTATCTGTGAGAACTTCGTGAAACTACTTTACAGTAAACACATGTGTTGACTCTACCACTTAGCCATTTTTTATTAGCACTTTCTTTTGAAAATAGAAGTATTGGGGTTTTTTTCTTGTCATATTTGAACTCTTAGAGTTATTCATCTTTGCATATCCGGAGCCTAGCACAGTTCCTGGAACATAAAATTTGCTCAGTAAATGGTGAGTAAAAGAATGAATGAATGCATGAGTGGAAGCTTACGTATTTTTGCAAGAATGATGCATGAGCAACATTCAAGGACAGAGAAAAAGTGACTGCCCTCATTTCAAGCTACAGCCAGGCGTTAGAAAATTAGAAGTTGGTTGAGCAAAAAGTCCCCCAGGATATTAAAGATGAATAGCTCTTTCCTCTACATGAAACTATTGCCAACACAATTACATGTGTCAAAATTAAGTTTACTTTTACTGCCATTGCAGTGTGAGATGTAATTGGCATTGGTTCTATTAAAATTGGTCTGTTTTTGCTCTATAATTTTTGTAAGGTTAGCACACTAATATTTTCTCAGTCATTTACCCAGTTTTTTCACAAACAAATTTGAGGGGAAAAAATGTCATTTGCTATGTTTTAACCTTGTAATACACATTTGATATCAAATCTGATTACTTTTCAAACTGTAACACAACAAAAGATACTGAGTTTCATAAATGCAAAAATCTATTCTGAGGTTTGCGTTTTTTTAACAAAAAATAAAACAAAATCATTGCTATTAAAAAGATCTATGACTACAAATAATTTGAAAATATCTGGGGGAAAAATAAACCTCGGTAAGTAAAATGCGTTAAAAATGGAAGGCTCTACCCTTTTATTTTCATCTATCTACTATTTAATCTGAAATAGTATATTTCACAAACATTTGTCTTTAAATAACATCTTTTGAAGTAAGTTTATCTCTGTCACCTACCAAACTTTTGGGGATATATGTTATTCTTTTTTTAGAAACACTCATATGCCTCAGAACTCTGCACTGGTTTTCTATTGTCCTTGTTTCAGGAAAATGTGTCTGCTTCATTGCCTCATTCATTCAATAAGCAATCATTTAGCAACAAGATATGCATCACATTCTGGTATATGAAGCCAAATGACATCATCTTGATGGCTGCCCTTCTGGAGCTCAGAGTTCAATCTAAGAGACAAACATTACACAAATAAACATATAAGTAAATAATACAAAGACAACTTTGGATGAGAACACAGTGTATGTTTGAAAAAGAATGGTGGCAGGGGCAAAGGGAGGGAGACTGCTGATTTACAATGGCAGAATTGCAGAACATCTTTCTGAGGAAGGGAAGTCTATACTGACCCTTATAAGATGAAGAGTTGAAGCAAGGATTGAGGGTAGTGAGTTGGAGAATATTCCAGGTAAAGAAAGAGGGGAGCATATTTTAGGATAGAAATTTTAGGTAGGCATATCAGAAGGATAGAAAGTAAGGAGTGTGTGTCTGTAACAGAAATAGTAAAGATGGGGTTAGGCACGGTTTCGGGCGGTGTGATCACATTTGCATTTTGAAATGATCACTCTGGATGAAATGTGGAGATTAACAAGTTCAAGCCTGCAAGGGAAGACACCATTTAGGAGACCACAGCTTCAATAGCCCAGGAACGAGGGGATGGCTCCATGGACCACCAAGGGAATGGGGGTCTAAAAAGAAGTATGCAGATTTGAGATATGTTTTGGTACTTGTTACCTTGTGGACTTCCTCATTTTCTTCATTTTTTAACATCAGAAAACTGCATGTGTCTTTTAGTCAATGGCATTTCATGGTTTATTTTCCAGCATTATTTTTATGTCTTAGTTGTACTTAAAATAATGACACATTATATTATTGATGATATCTTAGATTTAATGGAATATGGTAAAACTTGCTAAATTTTATGAAGGATAATGGCCTCAATTCCCTTCCTTAATATAGTTTCATTTTTAATTGAGATATCTGAAGTTATAATAGGATGTGACATCATACAAGGGAATTTTCTATTACCAAATATTCATTCATTTCAAAAGTATTTATGGCATCCCTGGCACTGAGAGAGGTTCTGGGGATACAATGGTAAGAGAATAAAATAAGAATACCGATCTCTTAGAACTTCTAGTGTGGTGGGGAAGACAGGCATTCGATAAATAATAAATTCTTTTGAGTTCTGTGAGGAAATATAGCATCCTATGGCAGGGAAGAGAACATGTGCCTGATCTTGTCTTGGGTGAAAAAAAAAAAAAATTCTTAAGGAAATGACATTGAATCTGAGACCTGAAAGATAAGGAGTTAAAATGGAGAATGAGGAAGGGGAAGTCATTCAAATATTTCCTGACACATTTGCATAATGGAAATGTTAGTATGGCTGGAACCCAAAGAGAGAGACGACAAGTGATGAAGGATGAGGTGGTGGAACAGGTGAGGGCAGATATCATCTTATGGATGGTGAGAAGGGATAGAAGAGGTTTATATAATAATCTTGTTTGTCATTAAGGTCTTGCGATCACAACGTGCAGAAAGCATTTGCAGAAAGGGAATGGAGAGTAAGAGGGGATGCATGAAGCCATATGGAGAGACAGTTGTAGTCCTGGGACTGGAAATAACCGGACAAATACAAGCGATACTTAGGAGGTAGAATCCACAGGACTTGGCGGTGAGCAACTATTCTGATTTGACCAGTAGCATCCCAGTTTTAACAATATTTAAAGTTCTACACCCCAGGAAATGCACCAGTCCCAGGTAGAACAGGATGTTTGTTCATTCTAGCTGGGAGATTGAGAAATCTTATTAGCCTCCTATCTTTCTGGCTTGAACAATGAAGTAGATTCCGGTACCACTCCCTGTGTCAGGATCCTGAAGGAGGCCAATTTGGAGTGGTAATGGCTAATGGATTTGAGTTGCCAGAGAAAAAACAAGTACCCATTTGAATAGAAATGTCTGGAATCAGAAGCAAGATCAGTTCAGTGATAGATATTTAGGACGTGGGGATTTAAGTAATGAAAGAAACCATGGAATTGGGGGGAAAATGAACTAGTGAGATTATATTGACTGAGAAGTACATGTCCCAAAGATTTTCAACTTTAAATGTCTGGTAAGGAAAATCAAGGGGTGGGGGTGGGGGGAGGAACATTGAGGAGAGTGGCTACAGAGAGGAAGAAACAAAGGAAAGCAAGACACAATGATCACTTCGAGGGAGTACTGAATTGTGTTGAATGTTGTTAACACATATATGCGATGATAAGTGAAATTCATTGGATTCTGATACAGTAGCAAGAACAATGTTTATAGATTGATTGAAATATAAGCACAGTTGGGGTGTGATTGTCTTGTGAAGTAGGGGGGAGGAAATGGAGAGCAAGTGAAAGCTATTTAAAAGCCTTTAACTATAACAACTATAAAGAAGCTGTCACCTGAAGGAGTGCGGGGAGAATTATCAGTGGTTGTTTGAGGGAAACTTGAGCCAACAGAGATGGAGAATTTGAAAGAATTGAAAGGAGAGAGCATAGGGTCTTAGAAAAAAAAAGAGAGAGAGAGAGAGAGAGAATCTAAAGAGAGTATAAAAGAATTTCTCTTAGCTGTGAAAAGGGATACCTTCCGAATTGTAACAGGAGGGAAGGAAGAAATGAAAGGCACAGGGATGCAATTCAGGGCCATGTTTGTATATAAAAGCAGGCTTCGTAAGGAAATGTTTCATTACGCATTCACGGGCAAAAATATGCTTTATACGGAAAAGTACAGTAAGCAGCCCAGTGAATGATTTTTATACATCACATATTCAGAGTTGTATCTACTATCGATTTACTATCTGATCAATTCTTTTTCAAATTTTCAGTGACATGTATCAAAGCAAATTTATTGTAAATCTAATACCTGCCAAGCATTCGTGGTGCCATCAAGGCCTTGCGGTGTACTGATGGAAATGGTACAGACTGTAATGTAATCTGACAGGAGGTGGGACTACAGTGCAGTGGACGTAGAGAGCAGGGAACAGTTTCATGAGTCACATGAATTAAGATATGGGGTTAGCCACCTGATTAAGGCTGAAATATCGCTGGCTTTGCCATATAGAGTTGTTTTTTTTTTTTTAATTTTTTTTCAACATTTTTTATTTATTTTTGGGACAGAGAGAGACAGAGCATGAACGGGGGAGGGGCAGAGAGAGAGGGAGACACAGAATCGGAAACAGGCTCCAGGCTCCGAGCCATCAGCCCAGAGCCTGACGCGGGGCTCGAACTCACGGACCGCGAGATCGTGACCTGGCTGAAGTCGGACGCTTAACCGACTGCGCCACCCAGGCGCCCCATAGAGTTGTTATGCACTCCAAAGGTGGGTGAGTGGAAAGACTAGGACTGCTCTGCTCTATGAGGTCATGCAGGGATCCATATTTTTATCACTTGCTTGCTCCGTTATATCTAGATGATGGAAACTGGCTCCCTACCACCATCTTCTTGTGTCAGTGCACAGGAAGTGAGTAGAGGCAAGTGAGGGTGTCATCCGGGTGTTGAGCACATCATTTATGCTCAGATCCTGGATTACCAGCGAAAACTCTTATTATCATGGGAGATGAGGAGAATCCCACCTGGGGACAAACCAATCATCTGTCACAGGTGGTGGACATTGATTTAAATCTTCAAGGACATGAGGAGTTTTCAAGGACAAAAAGAGGCTTCTGGGTTAAAGGACTAACATATGTAAAGGCTAAAGTAATAAAAAAATTAACAACCATATGCCACACATTTTATAGTAGACTCATCCAGTGCCTGCATCACCTCCCTTAGAGCATGTCTAATATCGGCAGCAGGTGTGGTGGACAATACCACAGGAGCTCAGACTCAGCTTTTAATACCAGGGTTTTGCCTCGCTGTTCACTGCATATCTCTCTGATTCAGCCTCCTGGCCTGGTGTGATGTCTTGGGAACTCCCTTAGACTGTCCTCAAATACAGCCTGGAGGTGGAAAGAAATGAACAGACTCAACCCCCATGATGGAAGGATAAAAGCTGTATCTTTCTGGATAATTCTGGGAGCACTGAGTAGGCATCTCAGAGGTCCCCACATATTTGAGCTTCTGATGCCTCAGCCGCATCCTTGGCAAGGCGCATTTTCCTCCAGCCCTGTATCACTCACTGCTTTCTCATTTCTGCTTTTATTTTTTTTTTAATTTTTTTTTAACATTTATTTATTTTTGAGACAGAGAGAGACAGAGCATGAACGGGGGAGGGGCAGAGAGAGAGGGAGACACAGAATCGGAAGCAGGCTCCAGGCTCTGAGCCATCAGCCCAGAGCCCGACGCGGGGCTCGAACTCACGGACCGCGAGATCGTGACCTGAGCTGAAGTCGGACGCTTAACCGACTGAGCCCCCCAGGCGCCCCTCATTTCTGCTTTTAAAGATCACCCCCTCAAAAAACTACTAAACTACTTGTATCCGATTCCTTGTCTCAGGCTCTGCCTTTGCCAGAGCCCAAACCCCCCAATCAAACAGAGCAGATGCCCTGATCCATCAGAATAGATATCTGCTGCTTTGGTCTCACCAGTGTATCCCTACTCAACAGCAGCTATGTGTGAAAACATGAAGCTGGGAAGTTGGTGGTTCCAAAAAGCCATGAGACATGTGTAGAGCTCTAACACAGACTCCATTATAGGATAAGGCAGAGGAGGGTGCAGAAGTAGATGAGGCTCAAACTGTGAAGGCATTTTAATCTAGGTATTATACACTCACATAATGTAGTTGCTATATAATATGGATGCAATATATCTAAATGTATGACTGTATATATTTATGTGTGCACACACACTTACACACATATATATAGTATGAGATCTATATTTAATCCTGTGGAATGACAGGAATCCAACAGTGGTGAATTTTTTTTTCAGTTTTTTTCTTTGTGTATTTATGCATTTTAGTAGAGGAGTTAGATGTTTGGATTGGGTTTAAAGACAGTTTGTGTTGAGAATAAATTATAGGGAACAGTTCTGTAGGAAGAGGGATCTCTGAAGAGGCTATTTTGGGCACGCAAGTGGGAGACAAGGATCCAAACAGTGGCAGACTGGAGCCACAACACTGGGATGGAAAGAAGGGAATATGCATTCTAGAGAAAATGGATAAATTGAAATGATGTTAAAAATATATGATTCCTGGTCCTACGAAGCACCAACTAGCAAGACTGGATTTTACTGTAGGGCCCCAGTACGACAGAGCTGGTGCATCCTGGCTGATTAGCAGCTTGGATGATAAGGGTCCTCACTAACTTTCCAACTGACATAGGAGAATGGAATCCTAGCCCTATGTGATGCCATTTAGATGTATGTACTTGCCCACAATTCCCATTTCTCACATTTTAAGGATTCCTGGATAATTCTATTTTAAGATATTAAAAAATAGCAGTGCACCTTTGGTGACTAACTCATGATTGCCACCACACCTTGAGGCCTGTGCACATTAACCATTTCATTTCTCGCTTACCTTTTCTTTTAGCACGTCACAGAGGCTAGCTAGTTCTGACATGCTGATAGACCTAAACGCATGTGAGAGCAGGTGTTAGCACGCTGATGAGAATTCAGACAAGAATTAACACTTCTCTTAGGATAAATGACCTTATATTCTTTTCTAAAATGTTCCAGTTCTGCTAGAGCTACTGAAAAGTCAGGTCGATTTGCTCAACGAATATCCATTGACCGCAGGTAATATTCCAGCAATCAGAAGATGTTTGGGCACAAAGAGTAGAAAAAACCCAAACTGTATGATCATCAGGAGCTTTACAGGCTTATGCAGAAGGAAAATGCCCCTGTCTTTCCTAAAGTTTATCTATGTTTTCTACTACCCACAGGGCTAGAGTGAGCATGCAGTGTTTTCACATTACAATTTCCCCTGCCACCAATTTCAGAATTTAAAAGAGGGGAGTAATAATAGTTTCTGTGCCCGCCGTGACAAATTACCACAAACTTCAAAGCTGAAAACAACAATTTGTTTTCTCATGGTGGTGGAGGCCAGAAGTCTGAAATCAAGGTATCAGCAGAGCCATACTCCTTCCAGAGGACCTAGGAGACAATCCATTCCTTGCCTCTTCTACTTCTCCAGGTAATTTCTTGGCTTGTGACTTCCTGACTTCAAGCTCTACTTCTGTGGTCATATGACCTCCTCTTCTGTGTGTCTGTCTCCCTGTAGAGAGAGAAATCCAGAGGGAGGCAGATATCTTTATCTCTCTGATAATACATGTCATTGCATTTAAGGCCCATCTGGATACTCCAGAATAAGCACTTCTTCTCCAGATCCTTAACCACATATGCAAAGACCCATTTTCTGAATAAGGTAGCAGTCACAGTTTCTGGGTTTAGAAGCTGGGCACATATTTTAGGGGGGCATAATTCAGTCCTCTAAAAAAAAAGATAACATATTTTGAGAGAGTGAGAGAATATGAAACTTCCATAAGAATAAAATAATCTGATGAGACAAAGAAGTCTTTACCTATAGTCAGTTCCTACCTTTGCCTGTGTTAAGAAACACAGAGAAAAGGGTCATCTGTGTGGCTCAGTCAGTTAAGTGTCCAACTCTCGATTTCAGCTCAGGTCATGATCTCAGGGTTCATGAGACTGAGCTAAGCATGGAACCTGCTTTGGATTCTCTCTATCCCTCTCTCTCTGCCCCTCCCCTGCTCTCACTCTATCTCTCTCTCTCTCTCAAAATAAAAAAAAATAAACTTTAAAAAAGAAGAAACACTGAGAAAGGAAATACAGAAGAAAAATGAGTAAGACCAATGTGATGTAGCATAAAGACAACATACTTTGAAACCAGTAAGACCTGCCTCCATATCCCACCAAAACGATTTACTAATGGTGTTACTCTGGGAGCATCTTTAATGTGGCAATGATAATGCCTAAATGCAGAGTTAGTTTAGCACTTACATGAAATTATATATATATATATTTTTACATGTGTTATAATTTATATTTTTACATAATATAATTACAATAAACTATATGATATAATAAATTATATGTAAATAACTTACATGAAATATATATGGCCTGACACAGAATGTGACACACAGCTAGGATCCCCACACAGTCATTTTTCTCAAGAGTGTTCAGTACACATTAGGTATAAGCACATTTTCCTTCTGAGGGAGAACAGATTCAGAGCCCTCTTCTTCGGCTCTCACTGAATTAATAACACGGGCTTAACCCCTTGCTCATCATTTCTTCATTTCTGATAATGACCTCATGTAACTTTTCTTTTTTTTAAGACGTTATTACTTCTGCCTCTTGCCCCAGAAGCTGTAAATCCCAGTGGTACCCAAGAGAAGGGGAAGTACGATAACTCTTCGAGGCAGATGCCTGAGATATTGCCATCATAAAGCAAGTTGTTGGGTTAGCATATTACAGAGGCTAAGTTCATCACAACTCATGAGAATCCAAATGATCTGTTAATGGAGTGGCTCTTTGAGTTCTGTATCATTTTAAAATATGGGGCAAAGGGTACATCAGAGTCTTTACACAAATTCTCTGGGGTGTGTTTGCTCCTAGTAGCTTTCTTTGCTTAAGTGCCCCTAATGACACCCTCCGATGGAAATGGAAGTGTTTGGCTAATGCATTCTCAAAATGGAAGTTGTCAACTCTTAGGGGAGTCTTGTGTGCCTTGATGAGCTATCAACCCTTGCTTTCCTTTAAACACTTAAAAATCAGCATGAGAAAAAATCATTACAGTTATTTCTAACACAGCAAAAGAGAAATTTAAAAAAAAAATCGCTAACACCAAAAGCTAAACAAATATGAGAAAGCCAGTTTCTGCATTAGCAGGATCAATTCAGAGCGACTAAAAAAGAGTAGACTGCTTGTCTGTGAAAGCATAAACAACCTACCTTTTCAAAGGAGAATTACTTTTTCAGTATGAGGCTAGTGGCATCAGAAAGGAAGGTCTGTCTCTTCATTTGACATAGATAGGGTTTTGAAAAGTTTGCAAGCTGAAGACATGTTTCTTCATTTGTAATGTATGCTGTTTTCAAAGGTTGTCCTCTTCGGCATCTGAATGTATGAGCCTCCGCGTTTTCTGCTTTTACATAAAAAATTCCCTAATTATTGTAACTCTCAAGCCAGTGAGCTGTTCGATGGAGTTACTCTTGCCTCAGTATAGCATGCATAGGATGTAAGTAAAGACTTGTTTTTATATGTCATTAAATTACAAATATTTTACTGGAATGTCAAAATAGTGACAAAAAGCAGAGTCATGTAAATTAGCTTCTTATTACAGCCACTAAATCAGAGTTTGTATGGTTTAGAAGATTGAAGTCCCCTCCTTCTCAATAAGTAACTTTCCCTTCCACAGTTTAAAAAAAAATTGGGACTGTTGGAGAATAATTTCAAAAAATACCACCAAGGTTAATGACAGTTGGTTTTAATTGGATTTCATTTCTTGTGCTGTGCTAGGATAAAACCTTACAGTAATTATCAGTGTTTTGAGACTTACTAGATGTGTGCAAAAAATGAACATAAAAACTAACGAGAATATTAATTTTAATATTTAATATTAATTTTAGAACTTAAAATATTGATTTCTGTGGTAATTATGTTTGTACTTTTTCACCCCATATCTGAAATACTGATCAGCTGACCACTATTAACAGAAAACCCTCTGAAGTCAACTTTTTAACAACATACCACAGTCTTAATGGAAAGGTTCTAGACATTCAAAAATGAGGTCTCCTGTCATATCTTTGCAAAGCACTAAAACTCAGTCCCCACAGCATCGTGCTTCAAACTTTCAGAGCAGACTTATAAAATATACTTTAGGGGAGAATTAATTAAAAAGAAATCTTAATCTGACGTGATTTACATTAAGGTTAACATCTAGAGTGAAAGAAAAACAAAATCTGAATCCTATCAATTACCGTGGAGCACATTTTCTATGAATGTAGTGACACTCTTGTTGGTTTTGATTATTTCTCGATACAGATGTTGCTAACCACCACTTGGTGGGTGATTTAGTTTGTTTTTTGAAAACACCATTCGTAGCTCAAAATATGTTTCTCAAACACTTATAATATGCAAAAACTGGCCCCCAAACTGTGGAAATAATAAGATTAATGTAAACAAACAAAACACATATCAGTAACTAACTCTTTGCAAGATTTTATAGCTTAGAGATGATTCAACATGCATGAAGGTGATTAAATAAAATTTAAATTGCCAAGGGCAGAAAAAAAATTATAAAGGTAAAGTTCTCTGTGGATTTAAGGAAGTGAGATCTTATTGCCCAGGAAAGGAGAAGGGATAGGCATGTTTTTGGTGAAAGAGATGACATTTGAACTGATTATCAAATCATTTGTAGAGGGAGATATACTACTGATAATAATAACACCCACTTTTGTACTGTTTATTGTGTACCCATTGCTCTAAGTGCTTTCATGTATATTAATTCATTTAATCCACTCAACAACCCTACAAGGAAGGTATTATTAGAATCCCTATTTTGTAGATGAGGGGCACAGAAGTTAGATAACTGGGGTCACAGAGCTAGCAAGTAGAGGAGCCAGAACTCCTCTCTGGAAGTCTGGTCGATGTCCGTGCATTTATAAACTCTCACTCAGGGAAGAGAGGAAGAACATGTTGGGTTGGGTGAATTGCAGAGGATATTAGTTTCTCGTTATCGCTTTAACTAATTACGACAGATGTAGTAGCTTAAAACAACACAAATTTATTATTTTACAGTTCTGTAGCTGAGACGTTGGAAATGGGCCTCACTGGAATAAAATCAGATGTCATAAGGGTGCATTCCTTTCTGCAGGCTCTAGGGAAGAATTTGTTTTCTTCACCTTTCTCATCTTCTAGAGGCTGCCTTATCTTGACTGGTGGTCCTCTTCTATGTTCAAAGTCAATTGCATCACCTTGCCCTCTGCTTCTGTCATCACATCTTCTCCGACTGACTCCTCTGCCTTCCTCTTTCACCTATAAGGACTCTTGTGATCACAGTGGAGCCACGCAGATAGTCCAGAAAATCTCTTTATCTTAAAGTCAGCTAAATAGTAACCTTAATTCCCCTTGCCATGTACCAACGTATTCACAGGGTCAAGGAATTAAGATGTGGAAATCTGTAACTCCACTTACCACACAGAGCATAAGTTAAGTATCGGTGACAGGAAGGAGAAAGATCTATTAAGGGAAAGGCAATCCAGCTGGTAAAATTGAAAAGGGGACAGTTCGTGAATTATGCATGAGGAGTACAATAAATTAATATCTCTAAATCTTTCTAAAACAATCTCTAAATAGAAGATAATTATTTTCCCCATCTAATTTGAAATATGTAAACTCCATAAATACTTACAGAGCAGTTATTATGTGTTATGGAAGATATACAAACATATGACATGCTTTATTATAGTTGGCTCAACATTTAATAATTTATATGAGTCATTTTTGTGAGATGCTAAAATAGGGTCTTAAATGTGTTGTCAAAATTACAGAAAGGTTCAGGAAGATAGCTTGTTGGAATCTGAGAAGTCCTATAAACCACATCTTTCTTTCCTACTCCAATACTAAGAAATCTGAGAAATGAGGAGCAAGGATGGAAGTCAAACCATGACTAATTTGGGACATGTAACTTACAAATGTGTGTAAGTGAGGCAGCTAGTTTCAACCAGGAACTACGCTGGACTGGGACAGCATGGCCCCCAAAGGGCAGGTTCCTATGCAACCTGAAAATCTACATTGTGGCATAAAAGAGCACAGATCTTACTCTCCACAGGCAAGTTGCTTCCTAATGGAAGAGTACCCCTGCCAATGTTACTCTTTCCAGTTTTACCTCTCAAATGAATCATTCACCTTCCCAGAGGCAAAGTGCATAAAGAAGAGAAGCCAGAAGTATCACACTAGAGGAATTTTCTCTAGTATGGACATATGAGAAGTAGGAAGAAACATTCCCCGAAATACACCTCAAGTTCATCCCGCCTAAAGTAAACTCATCATTTCTTTATGTACTTATCTAAACTAGACACCCTGAGAATCACCCTTGACTCTTCCCTCAGAATTGGCTGATTCCAGTATTTCACAAAGTGTGACCTTTTCTCAAATGGGTATCTGTCCCATCTCTTCTAATGTGTTGTCATTTTACTAGAATAACTCACGTTGGTCCTTAAATTATACGCTCCACTCAACCACATTCCTTCCTGCTAGCCTTACCCAAAATGTAAATGTAGGGGCACCTGGGTGGCTCAGTTGATGAAGCTTCTGACTTCAGCTTAGGTCACCATCTCATCCTTTGTGACTTGGAGCCTTGCGTTGGACTCTGTGCTGACAGCTGGAAGCCTGGAGCCTGCTTCAGATTCTGTCTCTCTCTCTCTCTCTCTCTCTTTATTCCCTCCCCCCACTCGCTCTCTGTCTTTTGTCTCTCTCTCAAAAATAAATAAATAAATAAAACATTTAAATCAATTACTAAATAATAAATGAATGAATGAATAGAATAGAAAAGAAAAGAACAGAAAAGAACAGAATAGAACAGAATAGAATAACAGAATGTAAATGTACCCAAGCCAACTTGTCTCCGTCAATGACTTTTTTTTTTTTTTTAACATTTTTTTAATTTATTTTGGGGACAGAGAGAGACAGAGCATGAACGGGGGAGGGGCAGAGAGAGAGGGAGACACAGAATCGGAAACAGGCTCCAGGCTCCGAGCCATCGGCCCGGAGCCCGACGCGGGGCTCGAACTCACGGACCGCGAGATCGTGACCTGGCTGAAGTCGGACGCTTCACCGACTGCGCCCCCCAGGCGCCCCCCCATCAATGACTTTTCATCTCTAAGACTCATACCAGGCATGCTCTGCTGCAGGTATACTTTCTCATACCCAGGTTTTGTGAAGTGCCCTCTTCTACACTACTTTGGCATCTTGGTCTAGTTCTAAAACTTTATTAATTTCATTATGTTTTAATCAATAATATATCCCCTACTCAAAAGTTAAGCTTAACGGTAATGATGATTGAAATATAATAACAATACTATTATATTATGTTAAAAACGGTGCTCGTATACAGAGTAACTTATTCTTTAAAATCTTACATGTTTTTCTTAACAGTTCTAATAAGATTATGTATGTGAACAATTAGGTTTCACAATAATCCTGAGAAATAGATATTGCTTTGCCAATTTTTCCTATCCATGCAGAAACTGAGACCATTAGATTTACTTAGAGCCATATAACTAATAAATAGCAAATATGGAGTCTAAATTCACAGCACTTTAATTATAAAATATGTGAACTTTGTTTTTGAGGTGTTTATCCAAATACCAGCAGATAAAGGACTAAAGTGGCCAAAATGATGTATTTTGAACATTCTTCAAACTGATAAAGAGATCCTTGTGACAGACCTCATCTTTATGTAACTTCTAGAGCCTCTGACCTATAAGTGAGAATGTTAAACTAGATGATTTCTAAGAATTCCAAATCCTAATGAAAGCCTCTTGTCTTAGTCCTGTCTGGATCTAGTCCACGTGTGAAAGAGGATAATATTCCATGCAAATTAACCCTTTGTATCACCTTGATTTATTGCGAGGATAGGACACCAAATGGTTGACAGCAACACAACTTAAGTAAATAGTGAAATAAATCACAAAGACCTCTTTTTAACTAATCTACTTGGTAGGTAGTGATGACTCATTCCAGAACTCAAAATGTAAGCAAGCTCTTTAGGATGGCCTTTTAGTTCATCACTACTGTCTACTCTATCAACTAGGTATCTCAGTAACTGCCAGAACCCAGGTATACTGAATAAGTTTACCACTCAGGGTAATTAATATAGTCATCTTTGGCCTTCTTGTTCTCTGTTCTTTAATACTGTAGAGGTACAGAGTTATAAAGAGCCTAGAAAACTCATATGGTCAATTATTTATTCTTTGAGTAGCTCTTATGCGGTCATGTTTTCTAAATGCTGAAGGAGAAACAGAAGCGCGTGAGAATTGGTCCTTTCCTAAGAATTTACAATTTAGCATGAAAGAGAAGATATCCTTGACACAATTAGAAAACAGCACAAGGAAATATATAATTAAGTACCTAATTTTGTGGTGCAGGCAATGAGATTTCAGAACAGGACTGAGAGTAGAGTAGGATGGAATTGTCAGAGGAAGTTAAACAGGGGAGGTAAGAATATTGGGAGATCCTGAAGAATGGATAGGAGGGAGTAAAGACGAACCCTGAGAATGCAAGCAGGAGGTATATTTAGGAGACTGGCCTGAGAGGAATAGATGTCCCATGTTAGAATGAAATGGGAAACAAAACTGACTCTTTGCTTTCTTTTTAATTCGTGTCATGTCTCTAAACTGCATTGGATAATAAATCTAAGTATAAAATTTCCAGAGAAAGAAATTCTCAACTAATTTCCTTGTTTTATGTAATTGCATGTAATTCTTTCTCACATCCATGTGTGTATAATACCACGGCCTTACAAATAATCTTTTACATTTATTGGATCTATTATACTTGCAAAGCCTGTGAGCATTATGATTGCTGATGCTTCCCTCCCTAAGCTTTTTGTGTCTTATTGTCTTCTATTTTGCTGTGTAAGGAGAAAACTCATAACTATCTGAGTAATAATGATGGAGATAAAAATAACATTTATGTTCATAAATAACAACAATTTAGAAAATATTTACACATTTCCTAACTAATTTGATCAATACAATAATTCTGAGAAATAGGCAAAGCACGTGTTATTACTACTGTTTTACAAATTTGGAAACTGACACCCAGAAAAGTTAAGTGACCTGTTCTAAGAAAAACAGCCAGACATTAGAAGAACCAGGACTCTTAAATCTTCTGTCAGAACTTAGAAAAATATCTCCCGTTGGCATATTTCCAAACATAGAATATTTTCTAACTCCTATCGTGATCCAGTATGACTTTTTAAATGTTACAAATGGTCAGTTCTGAGTGTTGGGCACATGTATGCTTGTTATATTGTTCCATGGACGTTTCTTTCTTTCTTTTTTTTAAGATTTTCTATGTAAGGAATCTCTATACCCAACGTGGGACTCAAACTCATGACCCTGAGGTCAAGAGTTCCATGTTCTTCTGACTGAGCCAGCCAGCCACCACCAGTATGATTTTTTTTAAATGATTTAATGACAATTTTATTCATATAAAAAGAGCCTATTCTTTAAAACCGAAGAGTTTAAATTTTAAAAATATAAACATTTGGTACAAGAACAGTTCCATGCACAAACTGACCACGTACAAATGGATAAGGCACTTAACTTCCTTGTCCAACGTTCTCATAAGTGGAATGGGGTTAATACCTGCCTTTTGTAATGATCTAATAAAGCTGAAAATCGAAACACACATTGAAAAATAGTAGCACTTCTCTGTAACTTTTATCTTCTGCTTCCAGGAAGATGAAATTCATGTACCCTGTTTCTCCTGCTGGACAGTTAAAAACCCCAGACAATATACATAAAACAAATACAAGGAGACTCTAATAGATATAGAGAAGGCAGCAGACCAGTTAGAGATCACAGGACAAAGGAATGACACAACGAGGAACCCAGCAACTTGGAACCAATAGATACAGACAGAAGAAGCCTGCTCTCTTCAGCCAAAGAATCAAAACAGGACTATCCAAGCAAAACAGGAAACTTCCAGACAATACTTCTATTTTAGCCAAACACCGCCAAAAACACCATGGCCCCACTTCCACCCTTGTCAGCAAAGGGCTAGTGGAGAGCATAGATTTCCATGCTTGACAGGCTATAGAGTCACCCCAAAACTGCCAAGGTGATGTCACAGAAGGTCCATTGGGGAACCCCACCCCCCACAGTATCAATGGAGATAACATAGCACCATCCAGCCCCGTCTGGCTGACAACCACAAGATGCTGATGAAAGAAACTGAAGAAGATCTAAATAAATGGAGACACATACCGACTGGGATGACAATACAGTAAAAGTGCCAATTCTCCCCAAGTTGACATACAGTCTTAACACAAGTTCTATTAAAACTCAGGCAAGATATTTGTACACATAACAAGACTAATCCAAAATTTATATAGGAAGCCAAAGAAACTATAATAGCTAAAATCATCTTGCAAAAGAAGAATAAAGTAGGTAGAATCACTAGAACCTGGGTTTAAGACTTATTATATGGCAACGGTAATCAAGATTCTGTCGTATTGGCAGGAATACAAACACACAAAACAATGAAACAGAATAGAGAACCCAAAAATAGACACATGCAAATATACTCAAGTGGTTTTCAACAAAGATGCAAAGGCAACTTAACAGAGGAAAGATAGTCATTATCAGACAGTGGTAATAGTAAAAAAGGAAGAAAGAACAAAAGGAAAAGGGGAAGAGAAAAAAGAACCTCAACCTAAAGTTAATGCCTTGAAGGGAAGCAGAGCGTGTCACCCCCAAATATGCCGCTTAGGCACATTGATTATTTCGAATGAAAGTGACTTGGTACAAGCAGAACACTCTGACCTTTTCTGTCCCCCTGAAGTAGGAGATAAATCTCCCATGTGAGAGGTACCTTCCCTCTACCTGGAGACTAGAAGGCAGCCTTGCCACCAGAGATTTAGGGCTGAGAAGGCTGAATAAGGCTGGTTGCTTCTTTATTGATTTGCCAACCCAAACCCAAACCCTCTGTCTTCTTCACTCTTCACAAATTTATCATTTTCTTGTCTAAAGATCTGCCTGCTTTGATCACTTTTTTGAGTCTCACATCTTATGAGGTCTTGTATGTATGAAATTAAATTTGTCTTTTTAGAGTTTTTATTTTTTTGAGAGACAGAGAGAGTGCAAGCAGGGGAGGGGCAGGGAGAAAGAATGAATCCCAAGCACGATCCATGCTGTTGGTGCAGAGCCTGATGCAGGACTTGAACTCAGGAGATCATGACCTGAGCTGATATCAAGAGTCAGACACTCAACTACCTGAACCACCCAGGTGCCAGCAAATTAAATTTGTTTTAATACTGATAATCTGTCTTATGTCAATGTATTATAGCAGCCAAAGAATCTAGAAGAGAAGAAGGAAAGTTTTCCTCCTCTACAACCTCATAAAAAATTAGCCTAATACAGAAGATTTTTTTAATGTTTATTTACTTTTGAGAGAGAGAGAGAGAGACAGCGACAGAGAGACAGAGAGACAGAGAGACAGAGCTCAAGCAGGGGAGGGGCAAAGAGAGAGGCAGACACAGAATCCGAAGCAGGCGTCAGGCTCTGAGCTGTCAACACACAGCCCAATGCAGGGCTGGAACTCAAGAACCGCGAGATCATGACCTGAGCTGAAGTCAGACGCTTAACCAACTGAGCCACCCAGGCGCCCCAAGATTAGCTTAAAATGAATCATGGATTTAAACGCAAAATATGAAACTCTAAAACTTTTAGAAGTCAACATAGAAAAAAATCTTTAGAACTCAGGAGTTCTTAGATATGATCCATCAAAGAAAACTATCAGCAAATGAACTTCATCAAACTTAAACAACTCTTGCTCAATGAAAGCCCCTATTAAGAGGAAGAAAAGGCAAGTAACAGACTAGGAGAAAATATCTGCCAACCACATATCAGATAAAGGACCCAGATCTAGAATATATAAAGAGATTTCAGACCTCAACAGTGAACACAAGCAAATAAACAATGCAATTAGAAAATGGGCAAAAAAACACAAAGGTATTCCACAAAAAAATATATATTGGTGGTAAATAAGCCTATGAAAAGATGATCGGTATCACTATTATGGAAACTGGTCTGGATCACCCAACGGAAGAACCAAGTGGTACTCAGAGATCTTGGAAGGTAGGAGGTTTATTTTACACAGGCGGGTTCAGAGGAGATCGCTTTCCAGAGGTCTGAGTCCCAAGCAAAAGCAGAGAGGACAATTTATAGTCTGTTCATGCATGGCAAGTGGGGTGGGAAGAAAAACCTGGAAGGGGAGTCTTCGGGCAGGGACTAGAATTCCCCTATCAGTCCTGTTGGCCATCTTATAACAGATTTTTTCCTATCATCATCAGGCATCAGGGAAATATAAACTAAGATGACAAGGAGACAACACTACACCTGTTAGGACAAACTAAGACATAGTGACAATAGGAAGCTAAACTAATGCAGCCACCCTAAAGACTCTTCAAAGCTATACAGTTACCATTCAACCCTGTAGCTGCCCTCCTGAGTGTTTATGCAAGAGAAACAAAACCTTGTGTCTACACGAAAAGCTGTGCGTGATTGTCCATAGCAGCTTGATTTTTAATAGCCCAAGACTGGAAATGATCAAACTGCCTCATAGGTGAGTGGTTAAATTAACTGTGGTATATCCCGCCCATGGAATCCTGTTCAGCAATAAAAGGAACAAACTGTTGATAAATGCCACAATGAGGATGAATCACAAGGGCATTATAGTGAATGGAAAGGCAATCTCCAAAGGTTACGTACAGTATGATTCTATTTATGTAACATTCTCTAAATGGCAAAAATGTAAAAAAGGATAACAGTAGGTCGATGATGGTTAGGAATGGTAGAAGAGAGGAAGGTGGTAATGATAAAAGCATAACACAGGGGTATCTTTGTGGTAATAAAATATTGATTGCTGTATCTCGAGGCAGGGGGAACTTGAATCTCCCCCAGCACTAAAATGACATGGCCCTCTACATGCGTTATACTGATGTCGAATTCCTGACTTACTATTATTAAGTACTATATAGGATTTAACTACTGGGGAAAACTGAGCGAGCATTCTCGGGACCTCTCTGCAATTTTCTTTGAACTTAGAATTGTTCACAACGAAAAGCTTAAAAAAAAAAAAGTTCCTCTATATCCATGTTGCTATTTTCCCACGTCTCCTTCCCATGATCCTGATCCTCACCAGTGGATGTCCACGTGCTTCATTTGTCTTCTGTCCTCCTCCTCTACAGCCCCGGTCCTCCCCTCGGGTCAGGTCCAGGTGTTCACAGGCCTATGCTTGGTGCAAAGGAAAGGCAGTTGCTAGAAGAGGGCCCCATGAATCCTCTCAAAGGCCTGTAGACTGAAGTCACTTGAGTTGAGTACCTCAGATTTTAGATTAAGACCCTGGGTCCAAATATCCAAATTGACACTTAAGGAATAAACAAATTGAAATTGTCAGCAGTTTCAGCGGCTTCGAATGATATACTGAATGTGACAAAATAAAGCTGATCGATAGAAAATTCTATAGTTGGCCCCAAAAGGCAACTGCAGAAACACAAAAAGATCAAGCTGGCAGTTCCCAGCCGCACACATAAAAAAAAAAAAAAAAGACGTAGATTTTTTACCTTGTACAAGTGTAATACACATCAATGCTATAGCTGCCCCAAACACTGAACATGAGGCTGAATTTACTACTCATCGCAAAAGTTACACAGCACTTATCATCGCATTGTACGCAACTGTTTAAATTTATCTCATCCTTCCAATAACCTTAAGAAGAAAGTAGCATTCTCATCCTCATTTTTTTTTTAGATGTATAACGTCAGGCCAGGAAATGTTCGTTAACCTGTTCAAAGTCTGCCAGCAAGTGCAAATCAGCAATTCAAACCCAGGCTCAGGCTCTTAGGTCTCCGTCACATGGCACATCACAGCTCTGGATCTGCTATTCGGTAGCCAGGCATACATCGTGCACACATTCGTTCAATACTACTTAAGCACCAAACGTTGCTCTGAATGCGATCATTAAGGTTGCTGCTACTGTGGGCTTTATCTCATTAGGGGAATAGACTATAAATAAACAAATGACAATATATTAATGACAGCAAGTACTATTACAGTATTAAAATAGGGTGACATGGGGTTCCAGAGTGGCTCAGTCGGTTAAACCTCTGACGTCAGCTCGGGTCATGATCTCAAAGTCTGTGAGATCGAGCCCAGTGTGGGGCTTTGTGCTGACAGTGCAGAGCCCGCTTGGGGTTCTCTCTCTCCCTCTCTCTCTCTGCCTCTCCCAACTTACACTTTCTCTCGCTCTCAAAATAAACAAACTTTTTGAAAGATTAAAGAAAAAATAAATAAATAACATAGGGTGACATGATTGAAAGGAATGAGAGAAGCTATTTCACATTCTGTGGCCAGGAAAGGGACACGTAACCTGACCTAGAGGACAAGGAGGAGGCAGCCATGCAACTGTGTGCTGAAAAGGCTGCTGTGCAAGGACAGTCCGGGCAAATGCCCTAAGGTGGATGCCCTTGGCCTGACTGAGACAGAAGGAAAAGATAAATGTGGCTGGAGCACTGGGAGTGGTATTAGGGGAGTCTGAGGTAGGTGAGACTACAGAGATGACACATGGCAAGAAGTCGGGATTTCATTCTCCTTGTAATGGGAAGTCTCTGGAAGGTTTTCAACGGAGGATGACTGGACCTACTTTATGTTTGCAAAAGAGCCCTTTGGCTTCTAAATGGAGAATAAACCGGAAAGATGTATGAGGGGAAGAGGATGACCAGTTCAGAGCCTGTTCAGGCTGCACAGGTGACAGACAATTGTGATGTAGCCACAAGAAGTGCCAGAGGCCAGGGAGAGAAAGCAGGCAGGGAAAACAGGAAGTCGCTGTCAGCTCTGCTCAAGTCTTGGCATCATTCACTGAAAGGATAGGTGACAGGATAGGACAGGGAGGAGAGCCTGTTAGAATAGCCAAAGAAGTTTCTTATGTATATTATCACACTTTAAATATTTTAACAAATGATCCCTCTTTTAATATAAAATTTTTAATTTTAGTAATATCAACATTTTTTTTGAGCAATAAGCAAACCTCCTCTTTCGTATAAAAACTGTAAGAAATAAAGCTTGATAAATTATGCTGACGGGGCTAATTACAGAAAAGACTGAGAAACCTCAAACTGGGACTTGGTCGGAGGAGATTCACCTGGGTGGTGAGTCAGAGCCTTGTTCTGGGCAGAAACGCTGGAGACATTGAGTGCTTAGTCTAATGAGAAGAAAGTTGAAACTAGATACCTTCCTTCTAGTGGTTAGAAGACTAAGGAGGTAAGGAAGACAGAACTCTTTTACTTAGCACCAAGAGGAAGACTTGAGGAGCACCTGGATGGCTCAGTTTGTTAAGGGTCCAACTCTTGATTTTGGCTTAGGTCATGAGCTCATGGTTCCTGGGATCCAGTTCTGTGTTGGGCTCTGGGCTGAGTGTGGAGCCTGCTTGGGATTCTCTCTCTCCCTCTCTCTCTGCCCCTCCCCCACTCACAAACTTTCTCTTTCTCTCCAAATAAACATGAAAAAAAGGAGGAAGACTTGAACTTAATGAATAGAAGCTACCGGTAAATAAGTTCCTGCTTAGCGCAATGGGACCATTAGAGCTGTCCACAAAGTAATGGATTCTTGAATATTCCACATCAGTATAGTTTATCCTGTAAATAACCCACAAGGGTGGGGAATGAAGCAAAGGGTAGGGTTCTTCTAGATTCTATTAGAAAAATAGGAGAGGTAATTAATTATTAATTTCCAATGTATTTTTCCCTATACTATGCTATTTTTCTTTCATACTCTTAAAAGGAATTTCACAAGTAAGCACCTTGGTAGGTAGGCACTATCAAAATTCTAAAAATCACAAATATTAAAATACACTATTATTCTTCCAGGGTCATACTGGGAAGATCTAAGCCATATTTACAGTCTAAAAATAAATAGTAAAATATAAAATTCATCTTAATTCATTTGATGTTTGATTTTACTGTTTTTAAAAGTAAAATTCTGATGTTAGATAGATTCCAACAAGTAATATCAACTTATAATATTTTATTGCAGTAACAGCCAGTATAACCTGTTATGCTGCAGTTTTAATGCTCATGATATTATGCAGTCAGCAAGTTGAAAAGATAATATATTTGCGTTATTTATGCTTGTAGAATTTAGAAAGAATTCTTCTTTAGTAGTGCATTAAGAAAATCAATTAATAATGAATTAAAGCAATTAAATAAATTGTTTTAGCATTTGAGATGCTAGAAGCACTGTTACCTTATGCTGTAAATCAAGCCAATTTCAGCAGTAGATGAGTTCGGTCATGTGTATGAAAGCCTTAAATGCAATTCCAGGACATCTTAGTACCATTATCTAACAAAACCTGGGCTCTCAAATTGTTTTTCCAAGCCCAAAGTTGTGCCAGGTACTCATTTTCATGGGAGCCTTTCAACTAGAGTTGGCACTTTGCTGGCGTTAAGGAAGCTTAATCTTCTTGAAACGTTTGTAAGTTACCCACAAACCATTCTGCTAAGAGTGCATCATAAAGCCTTCCTAGAAGGTCAGACATAAAAACAGGAATGAGCTTACCTTCAAAGGGAAGAAAGGTGTGACTGTGTGCTTGAGAAACAAAACACGGGGTGGCTACAAAGGCTGGAAAGTGAATCCCCAGAGCATCGTGGACACTTGTAAATCTTTGTTGAATGCATGAATGAATGCATAATTGAGTTAATTGATTAACAGGTACCCAATGTACTCAAGATTAAAATATTGGCAGTATGGTTGTTGGATAAAAGCGGTAACTTTCTGAAGTTAGATGCTGACACATATTTTGCTTTTGGTTTTGCTTTAGAATGTTATTATCGTTTTTTATTTAAATCCAAGTTAGTTAACATATAGTGTAATAATGATTTCAGGAATAGGATTTAGTGATTCATCACTTACATGTAAAACCCAGTGCTCATCCCAAGTACCCTCCTTAATGCCCGTCACCCATTTAGCCCATCCCCCCACCCAACACCCCTCCTGCAAACCTCAGTTTGTTCTCTATATATTTTTTTATTTTTTTATAAATTTTTTTTTAACGTTTATTTATTTTTGAGACAGAGAGAGACAGAGCATGAACGGGGGAGGAGCAGAGAGAGAGGGAGACACAGAATCGGAAGCAGGCTCCAGGCTCTGGGCCATCAGCCCAGAGCCCGACGCAGGGCCCGAACTCACGGACCGTGAGATCGTGACCTGAGCTGAAGTCGGACGCTTAACCGACTGAACCACCCAGGCGCCCCATGTTCTCTGTATTTAAGAGTCTCTTATGGTTTATTGCTGACCCACACTTTAACATTAAATTATTTTTGAGCGCATTGCTGATGACTTTATTGACAAAACATTCTTGTTTTTATTTCGAGTTTCTTATTTTGCAAAGTGCATTCACGTATGCTATCTGCCTTTTTACTTCACAACACTGTTTGTGAGGTCTCAGAGAAGTACGGCTTCCTCATCTTTATGTCCCCCCTCCCCAGCCTAACACTTGGCCCTGAGGAGTGCCCAGTAAGTAATGATTATAAAAACATCAAAGAACGACTATTCATCACTTACCTGATGTTCCTTCTACCTAACTTTCCAACGAGCTGCATGACAGTAGTCCCCCTTATCCATGGTTTCACTTTCCACCATTTCCATTACCCACAGTCAACCAAGGTCCAGTAGCGAATGATCCTCCTTTCTGATGCACTGGCAGCAGGTCACTAGTAGCCACAGTGTCTGTGTCGTTCACCTCCCTTCAGCTCATCATGGGGGCATCTTAGCATCTCACATCCTCATGAGAAGAAAAATTAGCACAGTACAATAAAATCCTTTGAGAAAACTACGTTCACGTAATTGTATGACAGTACATTGTTAGAATTTTCTTACATTGTTTATTGTTAATATTATATATTGGTCAGTATATTCTATTTTATTAGTTATTGTTAATATCTTACTGTGCCTAATTTATAAATTAAACTTCATCATAGGTCTGTATATATAGGAAAAGACATAGTATATGTAGGGTTTGATACTATCTGTAGTTTCAGGCAACCGCTCAGCATCTTGGAACATACACCCCCATAGATAAGGGGGTATTCAATCTTTCAAAACACCTTTGGAGGTGAATACTCTTCATGATCCCATTTATAGCTGAGACAATTATAACATAAGAAAGTAAACCACTTTCCCAAACCACAGAGCTAGTTAATGGAAAATCCAAGATGTACGCCCTGCTCTACCAGATTATAATGCACATACTGTTAATCCCTGTGACCTACTCTTGTAGCATTTTCTCTTATTTTGTGTGTATGTGTGAGGGAGAGGGATATAAAAATGCCAAAGCACTATTTTTATTGATCAGTGATCATAAAACATTCCCTTTGAATGCTTCTACAAAAAGTTTGGAAGCCACTTGTCAGTATAATATATTTAAGAGAACATTTCTTTTTCCAAAGCAAAAACATAAATCATTAACTAAAAGCCATATTTCCTGTCAATGTATCTAATTTCCGCTTGGAAATGTTTGTATTGAAGTGTGTAAAGCAGTAATGTGATAGTAAATTCTCATGATGACAGGCTGTCACCAGGAAATTGTTGGATTAGCAAGAGGAGAAAAAATTGCTATTTTAGTGACAATCCTTGAAATGGAAAGTGAAAAATTATACAGCTTAACAATTAATTATGTCTAAGCTTCCATTCAATTACAGTTTTCTAACACTGAGATCTTAGTATAAATCTTTAAACTTGTGGAGATTTAAACACAAAGCTGTTTCCTTGACATTGACATGTGGATCATAGATGTTCCGTTTGTGAAAAGATTAAAAATACTTCATGTTACTACAGACTCAGGAGCCATTTGATTAAGAACATCATTCATAAAAACATGTAATTTCATACTTCCTTTCCCCCAAAACTATTATGAATTCAGAAGTTCTTTCAAAATACTTCAACTGTTTGTCTTTTCCCTTCTTTAAGTAACCCAAAAACTTACTTTCCAGAATCAGGACATCTATTTTAAAATCCTGGGATTTGGAGTCAGAGTGGATCTGAATAATATCATGTACTCTATTTGATATTTCTATCAATACTCAGTCAAGAGTTGAATTTTCTTTACAGCTCTTCTGATAATCATAATATTCAATGACATAATACTGGTGATGATTATGATGATAACTTTAGCCTTTTTGTCTAAATGTCCTGGGATAAGGAAAAAAAAAAAACAAAACTAGCACAATCTTAGATTATATTCGAAGTTTTTTCTCCAATCCTTATAACTTAGACAAAATCTCCTTTTTATGTTTTCTCATAAAGATTGTGCTATATTTATTGTAGTTTAACATAATGCAATATTTTTTCTTATTAACGAATCCCTTCCCCCTCACATACACAGCATGGAAAACAAAGAGATTTTTTATGCTATTTAGTCCAGGGCTCTAATCTTACCTTCTTTCATATTGAAAATGCACCCCACCCCTCCATCCTGGCCCCACCAATAATAAGAGATTTGAAAAAAGTGAGTTATCCAGATTTTACTTACTGATGGTGCTGGTTGCTGTAGAAGGTATCTGAAAACAATTGAGTTTTCTAAAGTACTTGTTTGGGATAAACAAAACAAAACAAAGCAAAACAAAACAGAGAGAAAGCCATCTTAGTTTATTCCAACATGGAAATCAGATCATTGTGAGAATACTGGGGTTTTAGACTTTTGTAAAGTTAATAGTAGTCTCCTGTTCTTATCTACCACAATATAATAAATAGGGCCACTTTCTAAATCTAGACAGGTGTGTCTTTGCAAGTGTAGAGAGAAAAAAAAAGAGGCAGGGTTTATAAAATAATAAGACAAGTAGTTTTTGTTTTTAAGAGCAATTAAATATTGGGTCACCTGGGTGGCTCAGTTGGTTAAGCCTCCGACTTCGGCTCAGGTCATGATCTCAGGGTTTGTGAGTTCGAGCCCCGCATCAGACTCTGTGCTGACAGAGCCTGGAGCCTGCTTCAGTTTCTGTGTCTCCCTCTCTCTCTGCCCCTCCCATGATTGCACTGTGTCTGTCTGTCTGTCTGTCTCTCTCTCTCTCAAAAATAAATAAAAATTTAATTTTTTTTTAAATAGCAATTAAATATTCACCTGGAAATGGGGAAAACAAAGAAGAGTAGGTTATTCTTAATAAACAGCAAAATGCCATGAACGTTGGATTGCTACCTCCTTCAATATTGTTGTTTCCCACACATCCAGGAATTGTTCAGTGAAAAAAACAAGACAAAACAAAATGATAAGAGAAACACTTCTCCATTCTTTCTTCTCTTTGTGTTCCCAAATTCTTCTAAAGAGCAACTAGGGATCTTCTATTTTTCTCCCCTACTGATAAGTACTTTATTTTGTGATTAAAGTTAACATAGCCCATCTGGCCTCTTTGATCTTCTCACCCCTTAACGTGTATTTAGAGGTGACATTACCTTTAGGATTTATTTTCTTTTGCTCGGCAGAATATAAGCAACTTTAATTTGAAATTAAATCGATGCTGAAAATAAATCAGCATCAGATAATTATTCCATGTCTTCCCAGGAACTACATCACACTCAAATCTGAGATTGGCATCTCCTGCTCAGTGGCATTTGTCACAACCTCTATGGCACAATATAAAAAATAGGGATGAAAATACTCAGTAAGGATTGGTTGAAAGAATAGAGGGTATGTTCATGAATGGCAGATAAAAGAAAATAAATAGTACAAGACTGGCATGGCTTATTCCCCTAGCTCCAAATGTCAAGCAGCAGGGTTTATTTACTGATTCCAGAATTTAAAATATTTAACCTTCATTGTGGAATGGATGATGTATTAGTTTGCTAAAGCTGCCATAACAAAGTTCCACAAACTGGGTGGCTTAACCACCAGAAATATCTCAAAATTCTGGAAATCAGAAGTTTGAAATCAAGGTGTCCGCAGGGTTGATTCTTTCTGATTATGCTCCTATGGCAAAAAGATCTTAAATACAGTTGAATAAAAAAAAACCACAAAAGTTTACTTATCTCTTATGTAACAATAGTTCAGAAGTAGTCAGAAGTCCAGTGATTAACAGCCTTTGCTTTGTAAGGTCATCTAAACACCTAGGTCCATCTATCCTGTTGCGTTTCTATTCTTTCAGGTATGATTCTCATTGATACAGTTGAGACTGGCTCACCACATTGCTTTCACTTTGCCAGACCCAAGACTAAGCACTTTCACATGTATATCATTATAATTGTATGTTTTAAATATTGTGTCATGAAAAAGAAAAAAAAAATTATTAATGCATAGTATAAGTGAGTAAACTATTCGTCTTGCCTTTCATCTCCAAATGGGAGGGTCTAGAATTATTTAACACATTGAGTACATATAATGCTCTCCCCTTTAATGACATAACCTGACAACACGTTAGAAGCTATGAACATATATTCAGATGATCATTTGCTGAATATTGATGCATATGCGAAAGCCAAATTCCAAATTACAAAATGTTAATCTTCAAGAGAATGAAGATTAAGCAGTTTCTACTTATCCACCCACTTACAACATCAGATCAAGCCACAAGTATGTCGCTCTTTTAGAAATTTAATTTGCCTTACTGAGGAAATGTTACAGTGTTAAATTCTATTCAATCGTTTAAAATATGCATATATTTTAATAGACTTGTTCTATTGGACCCAGTTTCTCATTAACATATGTTTTTCCACCTTTCCATAGGAAATTCTTACATTCAACCTCAGGACTGTAATATACTTAAGATAATGCATGCTACTGTAACAAATAAACACACACATAGACAGAGATTTCTCACTCTTGTAAAGCCTAAAGAGGTATTTCTGATTAGTGAACGGTTTTGTTTTTTGGGGGGTTTTTTTTGGTTTTTTCTTTCAAACAATTCTTCAAGGACCCAGTCTCTTTCCATCTATTCCTTTTGTCATCTCCCCGGGGTTCACGGCCTTTAGCTAATCCTTGCTTCTGAAAGAAAGTGGAAATGTTCTCACTGCTTCTTAACCACTTTTGCTCATGAACATTCTGTTGGCAAAACTAATTATGTGACCCTTTTATATGCAAGGGGTACAGGTAATGTGTCCTTGGCTGGGCAGCCACTTCCTGGCATTACTCTGCCCTGGAGAAGGAGCACAGGTGTTTGATAGAAGGTTAATCATCCCTGCAACAAACATTCCCTTTAATTGAGCATTGCAATGACCTTATGTATCTTATTGGAACAATATCTTGACATCACGTCAGATGCATATGATTTCTCTATAAATAAAATAGTTATTTTGTGGAGAGAAGCAATTCTGAGTTGAGCCAGAAGATACTATATACTGAAAAATCTTTCTTAGTTGTTCAGTTAATATATATTATGCATCTAATTATTTTAAGCCTGTTGCCAATCAGTTCAAATCTTTGGGCAGACCAATTATTAGAATAGGTATCCAAATCCTCTGGGAATGTGTGTGGCCAATGTTGTCAATCGTTATTGTAAAAATTTTAGCAGGTATTTATAACACCCAAACAGAACACTAAGAAACTGGAACTTCAGAGATTTAACTATAAAAACAGAATTTAACTATGAAACAGAATTTTTATGGTATTCAGTAACTAATCTTAAATTGTTATAATTACAGTTTGTCCCTGTTGTTGTGAAACAAAATTGGTTAGGACATAAAAATTTGATCTGGCATGTATATAATAAGATATAGTTATGTTGGATTGTAAGATAATGAGGCATAAATGTGAGGTTTTTGTTTTGTTTTGTTTTGTTTTGTTTTGTTTTGTTTTGTTTTTAAGACAAGGGCCAGGTTTTAGTTAATTCTCTGTTCTGGTATCTAGTACAGTGTCTAACCTTGCATATTTTCTCACTTACATGATATTGATGACTAAAAGAACAAATGGCTGAAATGGAAAGAGGTTCATATAAATGAATAATGATTATTTATTTTGCTAAGTAAATGTACTTTAGTGGTATTTATTTTTCAGTTATTTCTCTAGTTCTCTAGAATCTACAATTAATATCATAATTTATCATTTTCCTTCTTTATCTCATAAATGCACTCTCATTAAAAGCACAAGTTCCAAATCAGTAATGTGATCCACATCCCCGGTACTCCTTTGCCCAAGACTTAGGACCCCCACTGTCGTCCTTTTCTTATATGGCCCAGACTGCTCTTTCCAAGTTGTCCTAGAACAGTATGTCAGAGGATTCCTACTGCAGGCCTTGGCCCAAGAGGATCTGAGGTACTGAGGGTCATTAGGCAACTAAACGTTAAAGCCGTGTAGCTTTGTGAGTATGAGAAAGAAATGAAGCACTGGATTTCTGAAGAAGAGCTGGAATGGCTGAACCCTACCAAGGAGACTGGTTCTCCAGGAGTTTGGTGTACAGTGATTAAAAATCAACATCTCTAGAAGAGGGAGGGTGGACGTAAGATTATGGAGAGAAGAAAGTCTAAGTATTGCAGAACCACAAAGTCTCAACCAACCCCATAGAGAGTTCTGGGGCATCAGAGCTATCCTGTGATGGCCCAGAAGAGTTTGGGGCTTTATACCCATTCCAACTGGTCCTTGGGCGAGGCAGCTCTGTGCGGATGAGTCGAACCCTGAAGCTGCTGATAGTCTGAGTCACTCTTCCAGGCTAGAGCAAACGTTTCTTCCCCTGAAGGAGGAGAAGGGCAGCGGAACTCTGTATCTACCACATAGATCAAACACATAACAAAAGAAATCAGTTTCTCAATTCATCTATGTTTGATTCAATCATACATATCCATGAACTAATGACATATTCTGGCTTCTTAGTCAAAGTACCAAACAACTGCTGCCCCCAACTCCACCCATCAGAACCAACACCATCTAAAAAACTCCATTTGGCCCTTATCAGTGTGATCCCCCTGAGTATCAACCACTCATGCAACACCTTTGCAACTGAAACAGTAAATTTGTTCAAATCTTCAGTGTTAAGAAAAGAGTTTATCATGGGGAAAAAAAAAAAAAAAGAAAAGTTTGGGTAACTGAGCTTATTAAAGGATTGTTAAAGGCCCTTATCTATTTTTATTAATGTAAGTGAACATTATGGTTGGACTCCACGAGGGCTTGGTAAATGCCAGGCATTGTGTTCAACCCTTCGATGATCTTATGTAACATTCCCAGTGCTATGAGACAGGTACCATTATGATCCCTTTTACAGGTGATGAAATTGGATGTTAGGAGTGACTGAAATGCTCATGGAAAAACTTAATATGCTTTAGAGCAAGGTTAGGAGTCCATATTCATCCAAGTCTAGAACTTGACTCCATTGACTGCTATGCTGCTCATTTAAATTTCTGAACATTCATGGATTTCTCATTCCCTGTGTCTATTGCTTGCAGAAGAGATAGGATTGTGAACAATGACAATGCAATTTCTTCTTATTCAATTTAGTTTCTTCCTTTTCTGTTTCTCTGGGCCACCAATCTTTAGATTTACCACACACTGCTCCAAAGTTTTTCCCTGACTAGCCACTGAAAGTTTGCATCTTTCCTCTTATGACTTTGCTAACCCCTAATTAATTAGAGTGAAGAAAACCAGAGGATCTGAGTAGTTTTTTTTTGGTTTTTGGTTTTTGTTTCAAGTTCAGGTCATTGAATTGTGGCCCTAAAATATATACCTACCAAATACTGACTGTCTTTAGGCATACTTTTATCTCTTTTCCATTCTTCAACTTATCTTTTCAATGTCTGTGAATATAAAATATTGTTATGATAAGTTTAAATAGCATGCAATGCCTGAAACTCTTTAAAATTTTCTTTCTTGTTTGGAAGTCACTGTGACACTTTTAAACTATGCCATTGAATAAGATACAGATAACCAACATGCCACAATAATGAGAACCTCAGTTTCTAACATCTTCATATATTTTAGTTGTTATCATTGCAATTCTTATGCACTGGTTTCCAAACAATAAATTGAAACACATTAGTAAGTCATGAGAATTTTTCTGTGAAATGTAGCCTAAGAGAGCTAATAAAAACAGATAATTCTCACCTCAAAGATAACCACTATGCTATGAGTTATTTTTGAACCATTTAAAAAGAAGTTAATTTCAACCTTGTAGCAAAAGTCTTTTTCAAATGGAGATGCTATTGTTTGAGTCTCACAGAGTATGACTGTAAGAAACAATTGTTAATCCTTGTTATGAAAAATAGATTTAAGTCTATGTTCACTCTGGGAAAATTTTGAGGTAATCAAATAAAGTTTAAAAGTATTGTGTTGATATTTTTTTCTTTGAAAAATAATTGCTACAGCTACATTTTAGGCTGACAAAGTCTCCCTTCATAAATGATGTGCTGAGAAAGGATCACAAGTGCTTTCTAAAATAAATGCAAATGCAGAAGTGATTGAAAATCTACTGCACAGCAGACCTGTGTGCTTCTTTTGAATCCTAAGAACTTTCCACAGGAATAGTGGCAATGTAGAGACATGGTATACAAATTATTGCTGGTCCCTAAGTGGTTCTCCACACAGATATGCAATGGTAACAACCAATTAACAGAATCCATATTGCAAAATGCAGGAAGATCCTCTTAATGCGTTATAACTAATTACGTGTGAAAATGCGTAGCCAAACAAAAAATATTTCTGAATGTTCTCCATGTGTAAGTCACTCTCTAGATGTTGTATACTTAGTTAGCTGGGACTGCTATAACCAAATACCATCAGCTGTTTGCCTTACATAACATATACTTATTTCTTACAGTTCTAGAGGCCAGGAAGTCTGAGATCAGGTGCCAACATAGTTGGGGTCTGGTGACGGCTCTCCTCCAGCCTCCATATAACTTCCTTCTTGCTGTGTCCTCATAGGGCCAGGTTTGGGGGAGCAAGCGAGCTCTAGTCTCTTCTTGTAAGGAAACTAATCCCATCATGAGGAACTCACCCTCATAACCTCATCTAAAGCTAATTATTTCCTAAAGGCTCTACATCCTAACACCTTCACTTTGAGGGTTAGTGCTTTAATACAGGCATTCAGGGGTGACTCAAACATTCAGTCCATAACACTATGTCAGTAGGAGATGTCTTCTGAGGGTTTCAGCTCTCTGTCAACAGTTTACTGTTACCCTTTTGATGAATTGATGTGTATGGATGTACATTTATAGTGATCCCTGGAAGGACAGAAATAGTATTTTTTTCCTGGTGTCATCTTCAGTGCCAAGTACAAGAATACAGAGTAGGGAACAGGTATTTGTAGAGTGAATGAATGAATAATGAAGAGAGATGAGACAGACACATGGATGTTAAAAAAAATAACAGCAACATCAAAAAGAATATCTTGTAGGCAAATACATCACACTTGGTCATATATGTGGTAGAGACATTATATCTAAAAGTCCTATTAGGAAGGGGTGTCATTATGGAGGGATAGCCTGGGCTTGGTGAAGAGGTGGGACAGTGAAGAGAAGGAATTCTTGAGGAAGTAACTAAGGAAATTTTATAAGAATAAGCCATAGATAGGAAATTCCAGGGCATCGACCTAGGATACTGAATAGTCTATATTTACAACAAAGATGGTGGAAGGAATTGGGGAATTCTGCCGTAATTGCAAAGTTCATGAACTTGGGCCTCTAGATCCCACATTAGCTAATGTTTGTTTATTCTTTGTTCTGTACTCTTTTAAATATTTGTATTAGTTGTCAATGCATACATGTTGGAAAATTTCACATAAAAATCTAAATTCTCAGCTTTTCATTAAAATTTTGTCATTTAACATTACTCTCACATCCAATCAGTGAGATCAGTGGGAATGAAGAAGCAGCTGGCGAGACTGTCCTCCTGTTGTTTACCATTGACCCCACAGGATCATTTCTCTCATCTATGCTTATCTGTCTGGCTCCTTACAGTTTGAGAGGTCTGATGAGGATGTGTTTTGAGATCAAATCTCTCTCTCTCTGAATATGCACCTGGTTGAATCCTCATGAGCTTTAACTCTTCCAACCCTAGAAGCTGACAGCTGTTCTGATAACTCACAAGTGGCAATGTGAAGTCGGCAATCGTCACAGCTCTGAATGTGACACGAATTCAACAGAAGACCCTCTTAAACCTGAGAAAGACAGAGGAGGTCCACGAAGTATACGTTAGAGAGGTTAGACTTTAGATTCAATGTTGAAATTCTTCCAAGGGATGGGGAGTTATTTAATAAAGAATGCCTTATAAAAGGAGGGATTCGGTGGTCCCTCTTTTGGTGACTAGTTACCTTCAAGAAATGTTTCTGCACATTCCTTAGAAGTCTTAACTGCTGCTACTTCACAGCGTTTAAAAAACATATGTTCTCAACGGTCTGGAAGATATACAACTTCCCAAATTCAGAAGGGCTCCTTTTGAGCATATGTAAGAGTCATAGGCCTTAATCCCAGGAAAATAAATAACAGTTTTGCATACAATTTCAGGAGGTTCAAGGGATTCTTGAAAAGACCCTTCCTTGGCATCTTAGTTGTACATACAAATTCTAAATTAAAGGCATTTTGTTCAAGGATATTACCAAAAGATGATCTGAAGGTTAAACTGATGAAATTTGGAACTCTCAGCAAAGGGTATGCATAAGACTTTCAATTCCAGACAGTTAGAAAACTGGTGAGATGTATCTCAAATGTGAGGATCATGGATGAGAGGTGACAGCTTGATAGACTAGGAGAGGAGAGGGGAAAATAGAAAGAGACAACTGGGATAAGAGATGGGTTGGTGCCTGGATGACTCAGTCTGTTAAGCATCTGACTCTTGATTTCAGCTCAGGTAATGATCTCACAGTTCATGGGATTGAGCCCTGCATTGGGCTCTGCACTGTCAGTTTGGGAGTGTCTCTCTCCTTCTGTCTCTGCCCCTCCTCCACTCATTCTCTCTCTCTCTCTCTCTCTCTCTCAATAAATAAGGAAATAAATAAGCAAACAACAAATAAACAAAGAAACATTGAAAAAAAGAGATACTGGGGCGCCTGGGTGGCTCAGTCAGTTGAGCGTCCGACTTCAGGTCAGGTCACGATCTCACAGTTTGTGGGTTCAAGTCCCGCATCGGGCTCTGTGCTGACAACTCAGAGCCTGGAGTCTGCTTGGGATTCTGTGTCTCCTTCTCTCTCTGCCCCTTCCCCACTGGTGCTCTGTCTCTGTCTCTCTCAAAAATAAACAAAGAATACAATTTTTTTAAAAAAGAGAGAAATACTGAGGAAATAGAGTCTGACTGATGTTCCCTCTTTTTACAAATTCCAATGTATGGAAATGTGAGCCACATCAGGGACTAAGACCTTCTGATATCCCAGCGATTATATATTAACAATATGAAATGTTCCCAATTCTTTCCAAAGTCAGCCTTCCCTGTAGCATTCACTTTCTTTTTGAAACCTGCCTCTCTCTCTTGTGATCTAAATCTTATTTCATGTTGTAAAAATTTCAAACTAAATTTCAAACTAGATTAAACTGGAAGAGTTTAAAATTTAAACGACGAGCCGAGTTCGTCTTAATCTTCCATGCATCTTCTCCGATGTGCTGCACACTCTCGAGTTTTAGCTGCAGCTCAATAACTTTATTTAATAAGTCAAAGATTGTAAGTAAAGTTATGTTTTAGGGTCCAAAAATTTCAAAACTCAAGGGACAAGCTGCTTTGTTTTCACTTTAATACTGAGAATGGCCAAACATTTTCCATTATGTATAAAATAAATGAGATAGAACTAGACAATATTTAGACAACATTTATACCTGTACTTAATGATTCAAAGGAATGAGTTCTGTTTTTCCACAATACCTCACGCAGTGACAAGTACATGGTAACGTGTAATTAAGGGAAGCTTAATTACCATTTTTAGTTTAGAATAACTGTCAATCATGAAACCAAATGGACCTCAAAATTCAAATAACTGAGAGCTACAACTGATACCATAGCAGAAGAGAATTTTTCCTGTTTTCCTCCTAGACTTGTGATTTATTTCGCTCATCTGTCAGACTGTAAACCTATTTCCCTTAACACATGAAATGACTTACAAAGATCTGTCCTAGGAAAGGACATGGATTTAAAAAATAAGTGAAACAGAAATGACACTTTTTGATTTCGGCGTTCAAAGAAGCCAGGCCCGAGTGCCGTGCCCCCCAAAGGAACAAATGTGAAAAAAACATGTGCTCTGCATCTTGAGAAGTTTCCAGTCTGGCAGAGGAGCTAATGCATGGAAAGAATTGCAATTCAGAGGGGAAAATACAGAATTCCCGGTGCGTGCTACAGGAGCCCTGAAAAGAAGAGATGCTCTAGGAAGAACCTGAGGAGCCATTTGTGAAACAGCTGGTGTTTGAGCAGGTCTCAGAGAATGAATCGGGTTTGGATACAGCTCTCTTTAAGGGAGTGCTAGGTGTGAGCTAAATTACTGGGAATGGAAGAGGCCAGTAAATGAAAATCACTCAGTGACATTCTTAACTGGATGCGTGCTTCTGATCTCCAGCTGCTCAATTTACCATCTAGCTTTTCCTAATTTGAATGTGTTGAAATAAATATGATATTTTTGAACCTAAGTAACTGACCACAGGAAAATAACGTTTATTACTATGATCACAGTACCACCATGATTTGATCCTTTTGTATTCTTAGTGTAATTATATTATGATTGCATTGCAGCTACAAATGGCTTGAATGTGAAAGAAGAAAAGAAAGAAAGAAAGAAAGAAAGAAAGAAAGAAAGAAAGAAAGAAAGAAAGAAAGAAAGAAAGAAAAAGAAAAGGTTTAGGAATAATTCCTAAATATTTATTTTCAGCTTTGTATGTCATTGCCAATTTTGTTTTCATTTATTCACTTTTATGCATAAATATTCTCATTTGCTGGCTACCTCAACTGGGTAACTTCAGACTCAGGGATAAATCATAAATCCTCCCTATAGGGAGCCTTAAGCGTTTTACAGCTAATAGGAACAGAAATGCTCTTCAGCTCATGAATATATTAAAGCAACCTCTGTTGCCTCTGGTTGCTGGATAAGTTGGAAAGTCAAGATGGAGTTCAGTTATAAAGCATGCATACAAGTAAATTTAACTAACAGTAGCTTATGTGAATGATTGGCTTTTAAAATTATTAATACATGGGAATGAGTTAAAAGCAATCTTTCTGACACTATTGCCCTCATTCACTGTGTTTCACATTGTTTCCTTGGGTGGAAGATAAGAAATGGAAATGATAGAGGCCCTTAAAATGGGCACTGGAATGTGGCCCGGGGTGAGCACACTGGCTATGCAGATGACAGCAAATAAAAACTAAATATGCAGAAGTAATCAGGTGTCCTGAGTGTTGTGAGAGATGCACGTATACAGAGCCTTCAGGGTGTAGAAAAGAAGACAGTCTTCAAACTCATAGCAGAAGAAAGATAAGGAGTTCACTGAAAAGGAACATTTGTACGATAACATGAAAAAGCTAACATCTTTTGGAAAACCTTGAGCCCGAGGTCCTGAGAGGTAATGCGTGCATTAGGGCCAAGACTGCAGGTATTGAGGTTGAACAGGTAAGAGTCAGCCACCCACGACCAATTAGTGCAATTATCTGTTGCAGTATATCAAACCACTCCAAACTTAGTGGCTTAAAAGAGCACTTATCAAGACCACATATTTATTTTGTGGGTCAAGGATTTGGATGGGGATGGTGTGCTTCCGCTCCACAATGTCTGTGACTTCAGCTGAGATAAGCAGAAAGTGCTGAAAGAGCTGGGGGGCTATTAGGACATCTCTGTTTCTTCCTCCATGCAGCCTCCCCAAATGGCGAGCTTGTGCTTGCTCACAGTATGGCCATCTCAGGATTGTCAGATCCACTTTATGGGGGTTTAGGGCTCCTCTAAGACCAAAATGGAAACTGCCAGCTCTCCTACAGGCAAGACCTTCAGCTGGCCACAGTGTTACCTCCTCCGTAATATACTGGTCAAAGTTATCATAGGCCAGCCAAAATTCAAAGCGAGGGGACACAGACCCTACTTCTCAAGGAAAGAAGGATCAAAGAATTTGTCACCTTCTGTAATCAATCACAAATAATCTTTCAATTAATATCAAGTGTTCACTGCCTACCAGCCACTGTTCTACACTTGATCTTGTTTCCATGACAAATAAAAGAAAATCTATAACGATATGGAGAAATTTTCTAGTGAAAGGGAGAGAGCGGAGAAAAGTAAATAAATACAAACACTAGTGTAGGGTAGTGTGGCAGTGATAATGTTCACTAAATATACATGAGCCACTCTAGATGTCCCAGCCTTGCTTGCGGTTAGTTGAGAGCCAAGGACTCGTTCTGGTCAGTGTACTGTGAGAAACAGTAATGTGGGTCACTTTCACCACTTTCAAGCCGAGCCAATTAAGATCCAACATGCCTCTCTCATCCCTTCTTATCCTTTTGTCTTTAGTGTTTCCATATGCCAGATCATATAGCACTGACATGGAGGGGGGACATCTGGCCTACCTCAAAGTGATGGAAGATGGAAAAAGCCTGGTTGTGCTAACCCACTGGGGTTTGGGGTCTTTATTACTATCGAATGAGGTAGCATTAGTTAAACTGACTAATGTATATAATTAGAGCTATGAAGAAAATAGCTCAGCAAAAGGAACACAGAGTAACTGTGGAGACAGGAGCATAGTTACAGGCAGAGTTGTCAAGGCAAAAATTAAGAAACATTACTATAAGAATGTACTAGAACTTTTCAACCCAGTTCCAGACTTCCTCCACCATGCCACACTGTCCCCACATATATTGGACAGTTGTAGATGTCCTTGATAGTTGAATATACATGATACAACCATGAACTTAAAAAAAATGATAGTAAGTGGTCTGTTGAGCTTTAAAGGGGAATGAGGAAAGATGAGATTGGAATTAACTGATGGAGAAAGATCTTGCAAGACAGACTGTGGAGGCCATATTATTTTAGCAAATAAAGTTCTACGCTCTTCGACATGGGGATAGCCTTCAAACAACATCTGGCAATTTTTTGGGCATGTGGAATCAGTGTGGTTTGGCAAAGCTTACTAAAAAGAAAGTGGCCAGCACAAACTTTCCTTAAAACACGGTTTTCTTAGATAGCTACTTCTCCAGCACTGAGGTGTTGATGGATCTGTTTGGAACCAGAGAAAACAAGGCTCGTCTGTTTACTATTTCTATGACATGAGGCTCACCAGGAACTTCTCTGAGACTCAATTTCCTCATGTGTCAAAAAGGAAGAATGATGCCTTCTTAGTTGGGTTATTGTCATAAGTATCAATTATATGTGTACAAAACTTGCCAGAATGCCTGTCAAAGAGGGATTTTCAATAAAATGGTAGCTACCATATGATTATAATTAATGTTGTAGACAGGGCAGATACTAATCATTTTGTGATAGGCACTGTGGAGGGTTCCATGAATTCCTGGACATAGTGCTCATTCTTATGCTCAAAATCTTAAGACAATAAGAGAAAAAAAACACAAAGAGATAGATTTTCTAAGGCACGAAAAGCCTTAGCAAAAGAGATGCCACAATACACTAAATACATTTTAATATGATGGATACCATATATATTTTGTCAGTAAGAAGATCATCTATTTTAGAACCACTGAGATTTTCTGTTGTTAATCTTTAAAGTATGTTATTATTAATAAGTGGCCATGTAGGTATTTTCCCAGGTAGAGAAAGTGACTGTCCTAAGACTGTGCCTTTTATGTTTTGTTCTTTAAGGCTCATGCTCTTATAGTGGCAGAGTACAGTAGATATCATCTGAAAATAGGCTTCAGTGAAAAATATATATAAAATTTATCTTTAATAAATTAGCCAGTAACTCTCTCCCTCCAAGATCTCTTCTTTTTCAAACGGAATATTTTCTGACTTGTTTTAAAAGTCTAGATTCTACCATCTTCTACTCTGTTTCCCACTCTGAATCTGAAACTCAAAAGAGAAATGCCAAGGCAGAAAGAAGTAACATCTTCACAGCCAGGACAAAAATTGAGTAGGGAATGACAATCCATATGTTATAACATATTTCAGCAAAATAGTAAGGACTCCAGAGATTTGGGTGGGTCAGCCTTTCTCTCTACCAGTGCAGGGCTTTGTTTCTTTTTTCCTACGAGGTCCATTTTGGATCATTTAAATATGCCCAGTCTTCTATTTGTGATTCTCCTCAATCCTGGACACAGACTGAACAGCGGTGTTTTCCTCCTAGGAATGAAGATAATTCTGTGTTATGTTACTCTTTTCATTTGCATTGCATTCAAAATAGGTCAGTGGGAATGAATACCTTTCTGACTGTCTTTTGAATTTCAATCATCATAGGTAACCCCAATAAATGCATTGAAAATTTGCTGTCATTGTGACAGCCCCATCAGACATCTTGTGAGCCATATCAAATTAAAATTTCTCATTCTTCTGAATAAATCACTTCACAGTCATTGAAAGAAATACAGAGATGGTGTACAGCATAAAACAAAGGCAATAGCTGTCTGAGTTTATCAAATTACACATATAATCAATCACTCATTTCTGGAGTATTTCGTGAGTCATGTAATGATATGTCTGGCACACGGAAAGTGCTTAATAAACAGCATAATAAATATTATTTCTATTGAAGAGTAATTTGTATTTTTAATTCTTTTTTTTTTTTTAGTTTATTCAATTATTTTTGAGAGAGACAGAGACAGAGTGAGCAGAGGAGGGGCAGAGAGAGAGGGAGACAGATAATTCCAAGCAGGCTCCATGCTGTCAGCACAGAGCCCGACGTGGGGCTTGAACTCATGAAACCGGGAGATCATGACCTGAGCTGAAACCGAGAGTCAGATACTTTAACAACCTGGGCCACCCAGGTGCCACTGTTTTGAATTAATTATTCATATTTTTTCCTCTGCAGTTTCCTCTATTCATTTTTCCATGATTCCATTTCCCTAATAATTAAAATATGCACTCAAGGGTTATGACTTCACGTCAGCTGTATTATCTAAGAATGTCTTTTTTTAATCTAAGAATACGTCTTAAATGTTTCATTCATCTAAACTTATACACAATCTACTCTCAGTGAAATTGAGGAGAGAGTAGTACAGAGAGCCAAAGGAATTGTCAGCAACTTTGGGTTCTGATTCTCCCTTTAATTGCATGAGATTTATTACATAGGAATCAGAGCTTTGGCCAATCGGTAAAAGGTAGTGAAAAATGAAAGAATGGAAATATTTTGAGACGAAGCAGATTATAGAAATTAGAAGTCATTTGCAAAGTTCTCATGTTTTGCTACTCAAAGTGTGGTGTGTGAACCAGCAGCTTCAGCATCATCTGGGAGCTTGTTAGAAATACAGAATCTTGGGCCTTACCCCAGACCTGCTGGATCTGTCTGCATATTATCAAGATCCTCAGTGGACTTGTGTCCATTAAAATGTGAGAAGCACTGTGCTAAGACACACAAGCATTAACCTCCATGTGCATGGGGGGACAATTCAAGGAGAAAGGCTTCCCATAAAGTTAAGGGAACTAGAATTGAGCTGTGTGGCTTGCCAAAAGTCATACGGTTGTTAAGTGGTGAAAGCAGGATGTGAATGTAAATCTCAGTTGACTTTTGATCTTTCCCTACATCACCTTGAGAAAGAATTTTATTGGTAATCTCTAACAGTAATATTTCCTTTCTCTACTTTTAAAATTTAAATGATGATGCCAGTGTGCCTGACTTAACTTTTTAAAACATTTATTCCTTCTGGGTATTAATGTAATGCCTATTAATTCTCATACCACAAATGTCCTTTTCACCATCTATCTGGTTCCATCCTTTTCATAATTTTGTGCTTTTCTTGGCGATTTCCCTCTTTAATATGGTCCCCGTGCAGGGGTACCTGGGAGGCTGTATTTGAGCAACCAATTCTTTATATAGGCTCAGGTCCTGATCCTAGGGTTGTGGGACTGAGTCCCGTGTCAGCTTCTGTATTGAGCATGGAGCCTACTTGAGATTTTCTCTCTGCCCCTCCCCCTCTCCCTTGCTCATGCTCTCAATCTCAAAAAAAAAAAAAAATTAATTAAAAAAAAATGGTCCACATGCATAGGGCTAAAGTGCTGTCTAATCTTCCTATGCTTAAGAAGCTGTGAAGTGCCTTATGGAGAAAACATGTGTACTAGATAAGCTTTGTTCAGGTGTGAGTTATACTGTCATTGGCTGTACATTCAATGTTAATGAATCAACAATACAGTAGTCCACCCCCCCATTTGCAATTTCACTTTCAATGGTTTCAGTTACAGTCAGCTGCATCCGGAAACAGATGATCCGCCTCCTGATCTATAGTCAGAAAATCAATAGTAGCCTCATGCCGCATCAGAATGCCTCTTCATTCCCTTCACTTCATCTCATCACACTGGCATTTTGTCGTCTCACATCATCACAAGAAGAATCGTGGGTTACAACAAGGTATTTTGGGAGAGAAGGGCACCTGGGTAGCTCAGTCGGTTAAGCATCTGACGCTGGATTTCCACTCAGGTCATGATCTCACGGCCCCGCATTGAGATCTGTGTTGACAACGCAGAGCCTGCTTGGGATTCTTTCTCTTCCATTCTCTCTCTCAAAATAAATAAGTAAACTTAAAAAAAAAAAAAAAAAGATATTTTGAGAGAGAGACCACATTCACATGACTCATATTACAGCATAAAGTTATAATTGTTCTATTTCATTATTAGTTATTGTTAGTCTCTTACTGTGCCTAATATATAAATTAAACTTCATTGGGGCGCCTGGGTGGCTCAGTCAGTTAGGCATCCAACTTCGGCTCAAGTCGTAATCTCACGGTTCATGAGTTCAAGCCCCACATCGGGCTCTGTACTCACAGCTCAGAGCCTGGAGCCTGCTTTGGAATCTTTGTCTCCTCTCTCTCTGTCCCTCTCCCCCTTACTCTGTCTGTCTTGCTCAAAAAATAAATAAATATTTTAAAAATTTTAAATTAAACTTTATCAAAGGCATGTATGTATAGGAAAAAAATATAGTATATATAGGATTTGGTACTATTTGCTGTTTTAGGCATTCACTAGGGATCTTGGAATATATCCCCTGTGGATAAGGGGGGCCTATTATGCATATTAAATAAGGTAACTTTAAACAGAAATACACATATACCAAAGTGATATATTGATTAGTTGATGAAAATCATGTGACCAGAGGTTTGTAGGAACTTAATTCTGTATTTCCTCAAAAGCAGTGTTTCAGTATTCACTAATTCAGTGATTTCAATAACTTTACAGAACATACATACTGAAAATCATGAGAATTGACTATATATAAATGTTTTTGTTATTAGGAATATGTCATATTATTTTTCTGTGCCAATTATACCTGAGCATCTATACACACTATTATATATATATATATATATATATATATATATATATATATATATCACACTATTGTATATTTATATTTATAACATATACACACATACTTCATATATATGTGTGTGTGTATATGTGTATATATATATATGTATATATACACTTTACTTTTTATGCCTCTACATATTATATAATTTCTATATCTCTATACATTACTTTTTGTTCATGAACCATTATATCTATCAAGAACATTTTTCAGGCATTAATTTCCCTCAGGAAATGACAGTTTAGTTTGATAATGTGGTATATATATATATATATGTATATATATATATATATATATATGATAATTATGTAATATAGGCAATTAGGGTTCAGGACAGAATAATGAGTATTCCTATTGGGTTACTTGAATCAATAATGGCTGGAGTCCTCATAAAAGGCTCCCTAATACAAGTGTAGTTTAAACCCGACACTGATGAAGAAGTGTAATTGTCTTAGTTAATTAGGAAGAGGTCACAAAATCTATACATGAGAAACAGGAAAAGTACCAAGGTCAAAGCTGGCAGGTTCTAGAAGAGTACAGGGGATAAGAGGAGGGATAATAAGAACAGGATATTTGTTCAAAGTCAAAATTAGGGGTAATGAGACGCAGACAAACATGGAATTGTATATTCTAGAGATCTTGGAAAACCCCTGCCAAGAGACAGAGATGCTGTGTGAGAGAGGAAAAAATAAATTTACCTCTACTCTTCTGAGTTCTTAGTTAAGACCCCTGTGATAAAAGATTAACCAGAGGAAAACAAGTTTCTGTTTATTAACAGATATACCTCAGCAGGGAAAAATCAATAGCCCAAAGAGATAGCTTAGAACTCTGGCTTATATTGCATTTTTAACAAAGAACAATACATTTATGAAGAAATGATAGGACACAGGAAAGCAGTTTTAGGCTTCTAAGGGTGAAGATGAAGGGTAGCTAGTAAAGTGTGTTTTATAGCTGTTTCTGGTTCAATCTTCTGGCTGCTAGGGTCAAAAGTTGTTTCTGATGATTAACTTTTCTCCCTCCTGGTAGAGAGGGAAGGAGGGACACCTTTGAAAATTTATGTCCTACTTTTAGGCAAATAGAAAAAGGCAGAGATCTTTTCTTATACTGCTTCTTCTGAATTGCCTTTCAGCTCAGAAAAACCCTTACATTAAAGTGGCATATTTGGGAGTGGCATGTTACGCTACCCTTACTTGTGTCTTTATAGCGAAATCTAGAACTTACTAGTTTTCAAAAACAAAAGAGGGACTTAACATGCCTTTATAGAACACACTACAGATATATTGTTTATAAAAGAGCATGAAGGAAAATAGAATAAAATAAAAGAGTAAAAATAAAAACAAAAATTATGCATCTCCTTTGCTGGGAAGTGTGTAAGTCCCATAATGAATAATGAGGCTGTCTTATATTTGTATATATCTTGAAAATCCCATTCCATTTGCAAGATCTCATTTATTCTCACCACAAACCTGGGCAGCATGCATTGTGATGATCATCTTAATGCTTTAAAGGTGAATCCTAGTTGGATAAAAAAGCAGGTAGTCCCAAATCTAATCCCTCAGTAGTGTTGGAAGGTGGGGGAATACCCAGGACCAGTACCCAGGATGAGTCTGTGGGGAATCCCTCCAGACTCATCAAAGTGACTAGATAATAGAAAAAGGTATGAAGGAGAAGACAAAAGAAAAGTCCTGGCAGCAGGGGGTGGGGTGGGGGGGTGCTGCAGAATGGATTTGGCGGTAAACATTGGCAGCTTTGCGGATTGGATCTCTTCCTATAGGGGAATGTGGGGGCAAGTCTGCCTTTCTTTTAAATGGACAAAGGGAAGGAATGCAGGTACCGTTTATTTAGGAAGTAATTATTGGTGAGAAAACTGAGGCAATAAAATCATTTACTAGAGAATTTACTAGAGAATTCAAATTAGAATCCTACAACAATGATGTGGAGAAGGATTTGGGGAAGATATGAGTGAGCTGAATGAGTAGAAAGGTAGCCACTGTCCCTTCCAGGAGAAGCTATGGATTCCACGAGAGATTCTATTAGGATCACCCAGCCGTGGGTGGAGCCAGACATAAAGTTCTCAGCAGGTGTTTGAGGAGGTCATATCTGCCAGCACCCAAGAGAAGAATTTCTACTCCAGAATTGTAAGACTGATAACTGACCGAACTCCACTATATTCCTAATCCATCCGATGGAAACTAATGTTAAGTGCTCTAGACAACATAATATAGTAATGAAATGCATGGGTTTTTGTGTCCAATGGATTTGACTTTTGACTATTTTCAGTGTTTCCCTTTCTGTGCCTCAGTTTCTTCCTATTCATATGAAGACTAAATGGCATAATGTACACAAAGCACCTGGAATAATACTTGATACATAGTTATTTTTGATATTATTTACCTGAAAAATTAGCACAGTTTCTGGCACATAGTAGCATTCCAAAAAACATGGGTTCTATTTTCTTCTACTACTCTGTATTCAAAAAACAACTACAAAGCAAAAGATACCTCCAGAACGCATTGCTTATCTCAGTGTCACAATCCATTTGTATTCTTTTGGTGGAATTAAATAAGAATCTTTTTCCACATTATGTAAAACTGAAGCTAACAGAGATTGTCCTACTGTCATTGGCCAAGATAGCTTTCTTTCCTGACAATCTGGCTCTCTCCTGGTATTTAGACAACTGTCCAGCAACCACGTGCTAAATCATCTCCACAATGTCATGGAATAGAAAACTATATTGAATGTCCTCCATGTAGCCTACTAAAGCCTTTAAACAGTGGGCAAGATCTGAATCAATTTGCCTGGACAGAAAATTCTCCATTGTTATGATACATTTATATCACTTAGATCTCTGACTTCTCCTCTTAAGGAAAAAATCTTCCCTTCCCCTTTCTAGGATCATAATGTTTATCACATTCTCTCCCCCACAAAAAAAACAAAACTGTAGCATTATGAAGTCACATTCTAACCCTCTTTTTGGAATCATAGGGAAACATAGAACACCCTTAAGGCTTTTCCCATCTCACAGATGGGGAAAGGGAGGCCTGGAGTGGACCAAAGACATATGCAAAGGAGGGAAGCAGAGAAAGGAAAATGTTGTTCACTGAGCATCTACCCTGAACCAGCTTTGTGGCTTGTGTTTGTCCATGGGTCACCTAATCCAATCCTTACACAAGCTCCCCAAGATCCTTATGTACTTTATCTGTATTTTACAGATAAGGGCATAGCAGCAAGGGGCAGGACTAACATCAAACCCAGTCCTCCTGATTCCCACTTCCTTTACTTCATGCTGATTTCATCATGGAAGCCGTTGGCTGCCAAATCCACAATATGTTTCATTTAGATAAAATAATATTTGCCTCCAGACGTTTATACCATGCTGTGTGCTTGTGTTCCCATGTTTTCTCCAAAGTTGTTTTTCCTCTAGTTACTGTACAGACCAAAAGCTTAGTTTTTTGTCATCACCAAGAAAATTGTTTCTAGCTTCTTTGCCTTTCCCTGGGATGAGTTCCTGTCTGGCTGCAATTATACTGTGGTCAGCAGCAAATAAAGCACAGGGAGAAACATTTTATTGGTGTCTTTCCCAGATGTGGGATTTTGCAAATAAGAACAGTACCTTATTTGAAAATGCCCTTCTTCTGTCTTGCTTGCTCCATAATCCAAATTCAATTACTTTGATTTGAATTTGCATTGCATGGTTAGTTTTTTGAAAAGTGAAGTTAAATCTTTAAGATAGAAGCTGCTTAAGAAACTTCTGATAGAAAACTTCATTGAGCAAGGAAAGTGGAGAAGGTGCACATGCTGCTTGCTAGTTCTAGATAATGGGTCAGTTTTCATGAAATATACTGGCCAAAAGAGAGTCGATGCAACTCATCCATTTCACAGAGTCAACAATGTATCTAGAACATGGTAAATGTTCATATATATTAGCTTAATTCCTCACTATCTCACTGTACGATATCAATCCTCACTATTTTATATCTGCAGGTACTCGTATATTATCAGAAATCCTTGCTACAAATCTTGCTATCAAAGAGTTTTGGGAGTTAAAGGCTGAAGCTGAGAAAAAAATAAAGACGTGTAGAACATTGATTGGTCTGGTTTTGTATGATAATTTTGTCTTCTTCAAAACTCAGTTCCATTTCAGGTAAAATAAAAGTGCATTTATCTTATCACATGAAGGAAGTTAACCAAAATAATAATAATAATATATTATTAGGATTATTAGCATATATTATATATATGTATATGTATACATATATATATAGCTAATAATATATTATTAGCTATATTATTAGCATTAGGGAATACACGCTACTTGAAAAAGAACTTCACATGTTTTTGGACAAGGCATTTGAAAGCCTGTCTTGTCAGTTCCATCCACACACTGTAGATCTGTTTGTGAATTTTCAGGTGTGTGAGGTCTTATTCATTAGTCCTTAGTAACTTGAAATTTTGATGTAGTCAAAGCTAAGCTGAAGGGCAGATTGTATGGATTCTTCCAAAAAACCTTCATTTTCACATATATCCTGCCTAAAGTAGCACTACAATAAAGAAGATGATTATATTGAGCAGGTATTGCTTCAATCCTAGGTCTCAGGTATTGCTTCAGTCCTAGGTCTGAGATAATTTAAGACATTCAGTGTTAAGTAGAATCAAGAGGCACTTTTAAAATGTGACCCTGTTCGGGGCACCTGGGTAGCTCAGTTGGTCAAGCATCGGACTCTTGATCTCAGCTCGGGTCACAGTCTTTTGATTCAGTTCCTGAATGGAGCCCTGTGCTCTGTGCTGACAGCAGGAGCCTGCTTGGGATTCTCTGCTTCCTCTCTCTCTCTCTCTCTCTGCCCCTCCCCCACTCACTTGCACGTGTGTGCTCTCTCAAAATAACAAAATAAAAGAATAAACATTTTAACATGTGAACATTTTCCTTTCTGTAAGAGGATCAGCTGCAATATTTTGGTAGTGAACTTCCTTCTAAAAGCCCTTCCTTCCAAAGCCCTAAGCCTGAAGCCCCAAATCACTGTTCCTCTTTAATTATCTTTAATCCTTTCTAGAAAATAGCCAGTTGTGACCTTGTGTCTCTTGAAGTTTTCGGGGGAAGTAGCCACTAGTGGAAAATGTGATACAGTCTATCTCTCGTTATAGGAACATCAAATGTTTCAAAGAGCAAACACAGAAAAGCTCGGTGGCTCCCGTTTTAATGAAGACAATAGGCCTTCCTTTGAGCTACCATTTCTACTCTTCAGCAGTCTATCGGAGCGCTTCATTGACAGGTGCTCCATATGTTCATTACTCCATTCATTCATTAAATGGGTGCTCATTGCGTCTCTAAAATCACGCTAGAGATTAGGCATGTAAAAATGAATAGGAAAAAAGCACCACTCCCAGGGCTTTACAGTCTGTTAATAAAAGCAGACTCAAATAAATAAGTAATGAAAAGTTATCATTGAATTACCGTTGAGTCACTCGATTTCCTTAATAGCAGTTATAACAACCTGAAATTGTCCAGTTTATTTTGTCTCTCCTACTAGAATGTAGGTGCCTTGAAAGCAGGGATCTAATAAATGTAGGCACCCAGTGAGAATCAGTTTAAGAAATCGAATAGGACTAAAAAAAAAAAAAAAGGTAGTATAGAATGGAGCACTAAGTCCTTATGAGGGATTCCAGGGCCTGTGAGTGATTAAGTCTATCTAGGGTTACAAAATATTCTTTGCTACTCTCTCCTGAAGCGAGTTTCTGCAGATATACCTGTCTACCTGTCCTGTATCTGCCACTTCAAGCTTCACTATCACTCTTGAACATTTGGAAAAAATGCCTCCACTCGCCTACCTAAACATGAGGATGATGACCTGGAGAAGTGGCTGTGGCCTCTGCACAAGGTAGCCTTTTCCATCTTGGACCCCTGAGCCCAGGGGTCCATCATAAGGGAACTCAGGCACTGAGCTCCACCTGGAGACACATGGCTTTGAAGCTCAGCTCTTTCACGTCCTGGAGTGAACAGGTCATAATGCTCTCTGACTCTCAGACGCCTCATCTGTGAAGGAGGGAGTCAATCGTACTTTCCTCACCAAACTGATGTGCACAGAATGTTTGGCATTTCACGTGCATTAGCTGAATCTGCATTTGTGCAACTAACGTTGAGAGATGATCGTCCTGTTTCCTGAGAGCTTCATTCCTTGGAAGTCATTCCTCCAACTGTGTGGTAAGGCTGCAACGTTAACAATTTTACCGCGCCCCCCCCCCCACACACACACCTGATATTGGTGAAGAGATTAAAGCCCTTCCACAGAAGGTGAATTGGGCAACGTTTGTGTGTCTCACCTGAAGCTCTGGGGAAGTGGGAAGGAGGTGGCCAGTCTAAGAGTCACAGCCCTCCTGAGGCTGTTAGCAGTGCTTATTGTATGAGTCATAAACAGCCCTCCAGCTCTGGCATCTCTGAATTCCCCAAGCACCAAAGGTAATAAAGAAAAAAAGCAAAAGACAATGGAATCTTTTGGGTAAAGCTAATGACAATCTAGGGGGAATGTTTTATTGTGGAGGTTGTGGAAAGCATTTCTTGTATTTGCTTTCAAGGCTACTTTATAAAACTAATTTTGTCAGGAGCACAGTGGAAGTTATTAATGAGAAAGACCAAGCTAAATACTAACTATAATTCCATCCACTGGAGGCCATTAATCGGAATTAATTTGCTATTAAAAATCCAAGCTGAAGGTTTGTGGGCTTTCATCATCTTCTGCCAAGTTTCTTAACTTCTCTGGTGAGCAGCAAAGGGTGACTTTATTGATCTACTGTCTGCAAAGATTTGTTTCTAGCAAAGGCCATGTTACTGTGAATCTAGCAATTTCTAATTTAAGTACTTTATTTTGAAAAGTAGGCTGAGGGGTGCCTAGGTGGCTCAGTCGGTTAAGCATCTAACTCTTGATTTCAGCTCAGGTTATGATCCCAGAGCCATGGCATGAAGCCCCATATCAGGCTCTGCACTGAGCGTGGAGCCTGCTTAAGATTCTCTCACTCTCCTTCTGCCTCCCTTCTTCTGCCCTCCTCCCTCATTCATGCTTACTCTCTCTCTTTCTAAAAAAAATAATAATAATAAATAAATAAATAAATAAAAAGAAACAACACACACAGGACTTTTTGAGTCTCACTTCCAATGTCAAGAGATATGCTTAATTCTTTTTTTAAGTTTTAATTTAAATTCCAGTTAATTAACGTAGTTTCAGGTGTACAATATAGTGATTCTACACTTGCACACAACACCTGGTGCTCATTACAACAGATCCCCTCCTTAATCTCCAACACCTATTTAATCCATCATCCCACCCACCCATCCCATCCCTCCCCTCTGGTAACAATCAATCTGTTCTCTGTAGGTAAGAGTCTGTTTCTTGTTTTGCCTCTTTTTCCCCCTTTTACTCATGTTATTTGCCTCTTAAATTCCATGAGTGAAATCATATGGCATTTGTCTTTCTCTGAATAATTTCGCTTAGCATTGTACTCTCTAGCTCCATCTATGCTGTTTGCAATGGCAAGATTTCATTCTTTTTTATGGCTGCGTAATATGCTTGATCCTTGGTATTTTTTTCAACCAACACACTGTGAACCTGTGCTTATCGTTTTCCTTCTCAAATGATGTCTTTTCAGTAAGTAGTTAGCATTTACATCGTGCCTAATGTGTAAAAGCCGTCTATCTGCAAGTGCATTTATTCCCAAAATAGTATTTATGCATTTTATACCCTTTGCCTGTGCTGAGAATGGAATAAATAAATATAAAGTGATAAAACTAGGGTTCAAAAGGCCATACTTCGACCACCTAATGTCTCTATGATTTTGGGCAGGTTAATTAGAATCTTTGATCTTCAGTTTCCTCCTAGATTGTGCGAATCATATGCACAGTATATATAAAAAGGCATAGCATATGTCATAAATGAAAGCCATAGCATATATAATATACACAAAAGGCATAGCATATGTCATAGAGTATACATAAAATGGACAGTGTAGCACATCCCAAGCCGACCCTGAGACAAGAGTCTTGGGCAAGGGATTGATTAAGGTAGTGATCCCAGGAGAAAGAAGGAAGGGAGTGGGAGAAGGCAGACTGGGAAGGAGAAGAATTTAAGCAGGGATATGACTTCAGCAGATCCTAGAGAGAGGAGCTTTGTTGTGCAACTTATGTTTCAGAGTTTCCTATCACTTAAGGCCCAAGAGCTGGGCCTTCTTCTTCCCTCCCATATCAATCTGGCTACAGAATAATGGCCATAAATCTCAGGCACATCCCTCTCTGCTTCTGTGGGAAAAGTCTCCAGCAACCTGAGGGCCAGCCTCCCAAGCTGAGCCATAGATTCATGCCTCTGATAAAGCCAAAACTTATCGATGGGGTGCTATAACCTGGTAACAGGGACCCAAGGGGACCAGGCAGAGCACCAATGGTGTCCACTGTAATGATACATAGTAAAGTCTCAATAAATATTAGTTCCCTGCCCTTCCTTTTCCTAAATAGTCTCCACTTCTCTCATATATGCTAGCCACCTACTTAATGAAGCCTTGAGGTCAGAGATTGCATACTTTTTGACTTTCCAGTCACTACGCATCACAACCAATGAGACTTTGCTGGGCCTACAGGAATATGAACATGAGTCATAACATGTGAGAGTAAGATCATTATGCATTTCTGATTTGCTTTAAATCTCAGAGCCACATAGGGGTGGTGGGCAAAAATGGTTTTTACTTGTCGGTCGTTGGCTATAGAGCACATGACAATTTTAACCACTCTGCTTTTTTTATTTGAATGATTAGTGAGATGTCATACTCTAATCCCCAAATGCTTCTGATACATACTAAAATGAGCTGTGGCAATTGCAGACAAGGTTACAGATTCAGTGTGTTGGAGACTAACAGTTCTGACAAATTCATCAGAGAAGCAACTGTTTTTCAATACATTAAAGATGAAAACAAGAACCGACGTGTAACTAAGAAATGAAGCCTGATGCTCTCACACAAAACATTGCATCTGAGAAATTTTTGGTAACTGACAGCCCAGACTCACGTCCGTTAAAAGCAAATGTAATGGAGAGGCAAGGATAAGAGGAAGGAATTGCTTTGGGCCATTATCAGGTTGTTCTATCGATCGATCATGCTGGACGGCAATGTGCTGTTTGTGGATCTCTCGCAGGCTTCCTGCCTTTAGTCTGTGCAAATTAATGGTAGGAGAGAACTATCCAGTGATCCCTACCATAGGGGGCAGCTGAACTATGAGGTTCTCCAGATGTGAACCAGGTCTGAAAGCACCCCATTGCCTAATTCCAATAGCTGTCACTAAGGCAAAAGGAAATATTTTCCTAAGCTGTGTTTACTGGGCTGAGTTTTAGGAAGTGACATTTACTTTTAATTCATTCACTAACTCTTTTTCTGGCATATAATCTACACAAATGCTTAGGATAACAGCTGGAACTTGCATTGTGCCTTGAAATTTAATATGGCCTTCCACTGGTGACTGACAGAGGAAAACCATCCCTTGTGACTAAAGATTTCTAAGCCTGTGCCCTCAATTTGGAGAAGTATCACAGGGTACCACGCTCAGGAAGACCAAGGAAAGACAGGAGTGGCCCTTGATCTTAGGACATGAGAGACCTTCACCGAAGTTAAAGGCCATTTTAATCTTCTGCACTTTGCATTTGAAAGTGGAAGCAAAGCAGAAGAACATATGTGGCCCAGACAAAATGTTCTCTATACAGTTTGTGCTATTAAAGAGGCAAACTGTATCCTTCCCGCACAGCTAAGGCCTCCGGGCTGATTTGTTTTTAATACTGATCAGTAAACAAATACAAGGGATTCTCTTCAAGCTTTAGGGTGATATGCAATTTGGTTTGGTTCTGCTCTATCCTAGAACCCTGGGGTCCAAGAGACCCAAGTACAAACAGTAAGTATGAACTGTATCCCAGGGATAAGATGGTAAAAACTTCACTTTCTCTTCTGACAACTGGTTAGGCTTTACATGGAAAACATAGATATCTTTTTTCGCCACAGCCCTTTCTGCATATATTTAAAACACTTACTACTCAGAAAACCAAATGGAATTATATTTGTTTATCATGTAATTATGTGTTTATGACACTGGCCATACAAAGTAACTTTCTTATTAACATGAATTCACTAGCCAGAGAAACCATATGTAGTTTCCTTCAAAGCCTGAACAGTAAGTATAAATCAGTATTTTCCACTGTTAGTGTTGTTGTTGTTTATTAATATTTATTTAATTTTGAGAGAGAGAAAGAGAAAAGAGAGAAGAGACAGAGCACGAGCAGGGGAGGGGCAGAGACAGAGGGAGACACAGAATCAGAAGCAGGCTCCAAGCTCTGAGCTGTCAGCACTGAGCCCTACTAGGAGCTCAGAGTCACAAAAGGTGAGATCATGACCTGAGCCCAAGTCAGATGCTTAACCCCTTAACCATCTGAGCCACCCAGGTGCCCCTAGTGGTTTTAACATAAGCAAAATCCCTGCTTATTGCTTTAAAACTTTCCACTAGAAACAGTTTTCCCAAATTACCTGTGTGTGTGTGTGTGTGTGTGTGTGTGTGTGTGTAATATACATAATATTTATATATATAATTAAATCAGATGATGTTTGTTTCAAAGTTCTTCTTTTATAGAAGGCATCAATATAGAATGTATAGAATAATAACCTCAACCATTTATTTGGCTAGTAAATTTTAATGAATACCTGCCATTCCTGATTTACATTTGATGCTGATAACATTGGATTTGTTTGTATTCTCTATTAATACCTGCCTGCTTTTCATTGTCTTCTCTGACTCTATTTAGGAGAATTTCAGCTGTAAAGATGCATAAAAATCTAAAAGTCAGGTGAGGAAACAGCACAAAGAGTTTGCCCCTCAGGCCAAGATGTACTAGGCCAGTGGGTAGGAACTAAAGGTTTCCTTTTGTTCCTGTCAATAAACACAGCTTGACTGTGTTTGGCTTGACTTTTTTAAGGGTTTGCTTGTTAATGATGACTAAAATCCTAAACCTAATGGCTATTCCTTGTGAATGAAAAACCTATGGAGAATTTTCTACCCTTTTATTGAAAGTTGGTTGTAAAAATCTACCAAGAATTAAAAGGTTTCCTATTTGCCAATGAAGATGAGGATATACCAGGAATGAGAAGGGAAGGAAAGAGTTCTCATTTAGAATGTATCAAAGACTACTTGTAGAACATTGAAAATCTTAAGAGTTAGAAGAAATTGAAATATCTGTTGCCCAGTGGTTTACATTTTATTTTCTTTATTTTTAAAAAATTATTTGGGGCACCTGGGTGGTTCAGTCGATTGAGCGTCCGACTTCAGCTCGGGTCATGATCTCCCAGCTCGTGAGTTCAAGCCCCACACTGGGCTCTATGCTGACAGCTCAGAACCTGGATCCCACTTGCGATTCTGTGTCTCCCTCTCTCTCTGTTCCTCCCCTGCTCGCACTCTGTCTTACTGTCTGTCTCTCAAAAATAAATAAAGAATACAAAAATTAGAAAAAAAAATATTTTAGTAGAACATTTTCTTCAAAGGAAAGCATTTTAAATATCCAATATGTGCAACAGGTGAAAACAGAGCTTCTGTAGATCAAGGAGGAGGTGGGCAAAAGGTCAAGGTGTGGAGTCCAAGAAGCTTGTCTGGCCTCTCCCTCAGTTCTGTCTCACAGGTGGTAGGTGGGCTACCTAAAGCCTGTTTGCTCAAACCCTCACAGAATGCAAAATCTCTAAGCAGTATCAATGGTGAGTTGTTATTCAACTTCTGCTTGATTGCATCTAATCACAAGAAACTCATTGGTTCACAAGGTAGCTTATTCATCTTTTTATACCTCTGAGATACTTCTGTAAGTGTCCTGTACTCCCATGGTTACAGATTACCGGTCCAGGAAAGATTTTCAATAAAAGTGGAATCTTAAACGGGGTGCTGTGGAAAAAAACCACCAGATGCCGAATAGAAGCGAGGCAAGATTTTATTCACGGCCGGGCCAAACCTGATCTCCTGATCTTAAGGAGGAAAGTGCAGAGAATGGCCCCGAAAAAAGGCAGCAGTGAGCTTATATGGATTTTAGCAAGTCAGAATACGTCATTATTTGGTTAACCGATTACAATTTACAACATTTCATGGTAGCCGATTATATTGTGACACACAGACGTTAGTTTTGGCGGGAACCTGTCAATTTAAAGGTCTTTGTCCTAAGAGGGTTTAAAATGACCAAGCATAGTTAGACACCTGAGATACCGGAGGGCAGCGAGTACCTGACTTTTTACATGTTGGTGTTGCCTAGGCCAGACGTTGGTAGAAGGGATGGGGGAGCGTTTTGCATCCTAAGTTATCTATTTAGCAAGCAGGCGAGGTCACAGAAGCGAGATAGGGCCATTAGTAATTTCTGATAACCCTAATAGGGAACTACATAAGCCTTCTATCTCAACTATTCATGAAAGGTGAGTTTAAGCGGAACTTATATAAAATAGGTTTCTGATATCTTATAAGTTGACCTATTACAGAATCAGAAATAATGTTAGACTATGTTTATTCATTGTCGGCTCAGAAAACCTACTAAAAGTTCACGCATGAGGCAGCAATTTCTCCTTAAGGATTTTTTGGGCTCCCCGATGCAGACTCAGAACTTTCCATGGGAAGTTTCTCCAAAGAAATGTATCCCTTGAATAACATCAAGCATGCTAGATTCATCTTCGACAAAATGTTTGTTCTGAATCCTAAGTCCTGTAAAAAAGCTTGGTGTTACAGGGGTTATAATGAAAATGCCAATAATAGACCCTTAGCAAGCAAACCTGTTCAGAAACTTTGTTGAAAAGGAAAGCGCCTCTGGGCTGATGGCTCGGAGCCTGGAGCCTGTTTCCGATTCTGTGTCTCCCTCTCTCTCTGACCCTCCCCCGTTCGTGCTCTGTCTCTCTCTGTCCCAAAAGTAAATAAAAAACGTTGAAAAAGAAAAAAAAAAAAAGAAAAAAAAAAGAAAAGGAAAGCCCATCCCCAATGCAATATTTATATATTCTCCAGCTCTCCAGAGGACAGCACCATTCAGTATTGACTGTTCTTGGCCTTTAAGCCCAGCACAAACACAAACACAAACCACTCTCTGTCAAACAGAAGCCACTCAGATAGGCTCAGGTAAGAAAGACACAGAAAAGCTTTCCTTTTTCTTTGTCTCTGTGAGGAGCTCTATGAGAAAGACCTGCAAAGTTTCTAGGAGGCTGGTGAGACAGAAAATAAAAGCACTGTTTGGAATTTTCCTGTCATCTCTCATCTGCCACGTCTTGACACAAGAATCTTAGAGAACTGTTTTCTGTGAGTGGAGAACCAGTTGCTTGCTGCCTGTTTTTGTAAATACATAGTTTCAATGTGGTTTTGCGGTGGTGGGGGTCCTCAGCCCACAGCTAAGAAAGAATTCTTTTCTTTGGTGCAAAAAGGTGATTTTATTAAAGCATGACGACAGGACCTGAGGGCAGAAAGAGCTATACTGGGGTAGTGAGGAGTGATTGATTACATACTGAGGAGTGGGGGGAGGTAAAGGCCAAAGGGAGGCTTCCAGAGGGACTTTCATATGCTAATGAGGACTCCTAAAACACTGGGGGCCTAGCTATTGTCAAGCTAAGGTTGTTTCACCTCTAGTAAGGCGTTAACATTAAGACAGTGGGGGGGGGGTCCTATAGGATTGTTATATTCTGCCTGCCTCAAGTATTTGTCCATGGGCTGCAGGTTCTAAGGAAATTTAATTTTACCTTCAATTTCCTTCTTGCCTTTGTTCCCCACATCACCATGGAGGGGAGGGTGGTGTTAGGACTCCAGGAAACCTAGTCTGTTTCTGGAGATTAGGCTATTAGTAAGATTGCCTTTTTCTTGTAATTTACTAAAACACTTGTAAATTGACAAGAGACTCATATCCTGCATGAATGTGATCTCAATCAGTTACTTGTTTTTCCCTTTCCTTTATTCTGGGGCAGCCAGGAGTGCCTGAGGATGTCGCACACAGCCCACCTGGTGGGGGAGGGGGCGGTGTTAGCTAGTGCTTTGCCCACAGCTGGCCACTGGCTCCCTCATCGATTTCATTGGAAAATAGCCACACTCATTTATTTACATATTGTCCTTTGCTTCTTTTGAACTACAATGGCTGGATTAATTGCAGCAGACACCTTACTAACAATGATGCCTAAAACTTTTTCTATCTGGTGCTTTATAGAAAAAATTTCACTGACATCTGCTTCAAAAGTGGTTATAAAGAGAATTCAACATAAAACCAAAACAAAACAAAACAAAACAAAAAAACTAGTGGAATTGGCCAGAGAGACTAGACTACAAAGAACTCAGACTTCTGTAACATTAACTTTTTAATAGATCCTGAAGATCATGGAGACCAAGGATTTTTATTTTCCATTTGAGGAAACTGAAGCCAAGAGCAGGGAGCAGGTGAGTGGGGGAGCCGCTGATGGGAGATTTTCCAGGGTAGAGGAGGGTTTTTCGCACGTGTCAGAACAAAAGGACACAGCCTGTGTCTTTTAGGCCAAAACCCACTCACCAATTTGAATTTTGGGGAGTGTAACTATGTAACAGCAGTTAGGCTCTGTTCCTTTTACTGATCAAAATTCACAGAATTAGTGACGGTAGAATAAAATGGTAAAAGCAATAGGAAAATAGAAATGGACTCTGGGCTTTGCTACCTATTATGATTTATAAATTATTCGATTAAACTCTCTGGACTTCAATTTATCATCTGTAAAATGGGTATTGTAGTGATGGGACAACTGTTTCTGAGGACTCGGACATCATAAATGAAAGATGTCTCACCCAGAGCAGAAATTCAATAAATCTCAATGAAAAAAATGAGCAAATAAGTGTCTTGGTTAAGGTTTCCGTCTCTGTGCCCCTGAAATCAGATGCAAGGTAAGCCTGTAGATGCAAGGAGTTTGTTTGGGAAATGCCGCCAGGAAGCCATGTGAAAAGAGAGAAAGAGGAACAAGAAAGCAGTGAAAGATAATAAAGTAATTATGGTCCAATGTGGCTCAATCTCAAGGAGATCCTCTCAGGGACCATGTGGAATCTGCCACCAGGTTGTCCCCCTGGGATGGTTCCTTGTTGGATCAATGCTGCTCTTGTTGGATGAATGTTCCCTAGTATACATTTCACTGAGCTCGGAAAGCATCCTCAGGCAGAGACATGGGAAAGTGCTACTGTGAAAGGAGCCATCTTAGATGGCTTCCACTGTAGATCAGGGGGTGTGCTTAAGACATCAACCGCGTTCGTTACAATAAGCAAACAAATGACACTGCATGTCCCTTTATTGTAGGTCAGTCACACAATTTCTAATCAACAAACCTTTCATTTTTGTAGCAATTACTAACTATATACTTCATTGAGCTTCTGAAGATGTTACATCAAAGTCTAGTAATTTATTGTTATTATTAGTGTGATTATAAGAAATAAGAATCTTAAAAGCAAACCACAGAAGTCCTGAAAACATTTGTTAAGTCAATCAATTTATGTGTGGCTTGACTAAGAATAAGAAACAGACTGTTCAGTGCCTTGGGTATTAGATGAAGTCTCTAAATGAATCACAAAAAAAAAAAAAAAACCTAAAAAAGTATGAGCTTTACGTCTATGGAGAGAGGTCAGTAATGAGTGTTTTGGATGTAGAAATTATGTAATGAATTAGGACTGAAATTTTTTTATTAATGGAAATTCAGGTAAAATACCAATAAGAATATGAGATTGAGGAGAGTCATTATTTTAGCATTTCTTGCAGTCAGAGACCTCTTGTGTAATTAAAGTTTCCCACATCCATTTAAAAACATAAGGGCCGGGGCGCCTGGGTGGCGCAGTCGGTTAAGCGTCCGACTTCAGCCAGGTCACGATCTCGCGGTCCGTGAGTTCGAGCCCCGCGTCGGGCTCTGGGCTGATGGCTCAGAGCCTGGAGCCTGTTTCCGATTCTGTGTCTCCCTCTCTCTCTGCCCCTCCCCCATTCATGCTGTGTCTCTCTCTGTCCCAAAAATAAATAAAAAACGTTGAAAAAAATAAATAAATAAATAAATAAAAAATAAAAACATAAGGGCCAACATGGGGAAGGGAGGGCCACTCACGTTCCTTAAGGATGCTCACCAACCAGTGTAAACAGAGACATTTCTTTTTTTTTAATTTTATTTTAATTTCAGGGTAATTAACACGCAGTGTTACATTAGTTTCAGGAATAAAATGTAGTGATTGAACAATTCCATACCTCGCCCAGTGTTAATCAAGATAAGTGTACTCTTAATTCCCATCACCTATTTCACCCATCCCCTACCCACCTCCCTTCTGATAACCATCCCTTGTTTTTTCCTTTGTTAATTTGTTTTGTTTCTTAAATTCCAAATATGAGTAAAATCACATGGTACTTGTCTTTCTCAGACTGGCATATTTCACTTAGCTTTATACTGTCAAGATCCATCTAGATCTATCATATTTCTAGATCTATCTATCTATCATCTGTCTATCCATCTATATCTAGGCATATTTCACTTAGCTTTATACTGTCTAGATCCATCTAGATCCATCCAAAGTTGCTATTGCAAAGGGCAACTTTTCACTTTTTATGATTAAGAAATATATATACTATATATATATTCGCTGATGATGAGCAATGTTGAGCATCTTTTCATGTGTCTGTTTGCCAGTTGTACGTCTTCTTTGGAGAAATGTCTGTTCATATCCTCTTCCCATTTTTTAATTGGATTATTTGTTTTTTGGGTGTTGAGTTATATATGTTCTTTATATATTTTGGATACAAGCTCTTTATCATATAGGTCATTTGCAAATACTTTCTTCTATTCAGTAGGTTGTCTTCTGGTTTTGTTGGTTGTTTCCTTAGCTGTGCAGAAGTTTTGCCTCAAGAAATATATCTAGAAGAATGTTGCTATGACCTATATCAGAGAAAGTTGCCTGTGCTCTCTTCTAGGATTTTTATGGTTTCAGGCCTCACATTTAGGTGCTTCATTTTGATTTTATTTTTATATATGGTGTAAGAAAGTGGTCAAGTTTCTTTCTTTTGCATGTAGCTGTCCATTTTTCCCAACACAATTCATTGAAGAGATTGTCTTTTTCCCATCGCATATTCTTACCTCCTTTGTTAAAGATTAATTGACTAGATTGTGGGTTTATTTTGGGGTTTTCTATTCTCTTCCACTGATCTTTGTCTATTTTTGTGCCAGTAACATACTGTTTTGATTATTACAATTTTGTAATATAACTTGAAATCTGGAATTGTAATAGCTCCGTTTTTTGTTTTTTGGTTTTTTTCAAGACTGTTTTGACTGGGGTCTTTCATGGTTCCACACAAATTTTCAGACTGTGTGTTCTAGTTCTGTGAAAAATGCTGTTGATATTTGGAGAGGGATTATGTTAAATCTATAGATTACTTTGGGTCATATAGACATCTTGACAATATTTGTTCCCTAATCCACGAGCATAGAATATCTTTCCATTTGTTTCTGTCATCTTCAATTTCATTCATCAGTATTTTACAGTTTTCTGAATGCAGGACTTTCACCTCTATGGTTAGGTTTATTCCTAGATATTTTATTTACAGTTCAATTGTAAATGGGATTGTTATCTTAATTTCTCTTTCTACTACTTCATTATTAGTGCATAGAAATACAATGGATTTCTATCTTGTGACCTTACTGAGTTCATTTATCAGTTCTAGTAGTTTTGTGGTGGAATCTTTAGGGTTTTCTGCATATAGTATCATGTCATCTGAAAATAGTGAAAGTTTTACTTCTTCCTGATCAATCTGGATGCACTTTATTTCTTTTTGTTGTCTGATTGCTGTGGCTAGGACTTCTAACACTTGTTGACTAAAATAGTGAAAGTGGACATCCTTATCTTGTTTTGGACCTTAAGGCAAATGCTCTAAGTTTTTCCCCATTGAGGATGATGTTAGCTGTGGGTTTTTCATATGTGACCTTAATTATGTTGAAATATGTTCCCTCTAAACCTACTTTGTTGAAGGTATTTATCATGAACAGATGATATACTTTGTCAAATGCTTTTTTATTTTTGCATCTATTGAAATAATCAAATGGTGTTTTCCTTTCCCTTGTTGATGTTATATATCATGTTGATTGATTTATGAATGTTGAACCATTCTTGCATCCAAGAAATAAATCCCACTTGATCATGGTAAATTATTTTTTAATGTACTATTGGATTTGGTTTGCTAATATTTTAATGAGGATTTTTGCATCTATGTTCATCAGAGATATTGGCCTGTAGTGCTTTTTTTTTTCCCTTTTTTTTGGGGGGGGGAGGGTCTCTGGTTTTGGTATCAGGGTAATGCTGGCCTCATAGAATGAATTTAGAATTTTTCCTTCCTTTTCTAGTTTTTGGAAAATTTTGAAAAGAATAAGTATTAACTCTTCTTTAAATGTTTGGTAGATTCATCTGTGAAGCCATTTGGTCCTGAACTTTTACTTTTTTGGAGTTTTTGATTCCTGATTCAATTTCATTGCCGGTAATCAGTCTATTCAAATTTTCTATTTCTTCCTGATTGAGTTTTGGTAGGTTACATATGTCTAGGAATTTACCCATTTCTTCTATGTTGTCTAATGTGTTGGCATATAATTTTTCATGATATTCTACTATAGTTGTCTTTCTGTGGTGTTAGTTGTTATTTCTCCTCTTTAATTTCTGATTTTATTTATTTGAGTCATTTCTATTTTTTTCTTGATAAGTTTGGCTACATGTTTATCAGTTGTATGGATGTTTTCAAAGAACCAGCTTTTGGTTTCATTGATCAGTTCTATTGTTTTTATAGTTTCTGTTTCATTTATTTCTGCTCTAATATTTACTATTCCCTTCCTTCTGCTGGTTTTAGGTTTTATTTATTATTCCTTCAGGTGCAAGTTTAGGTCGTTTATTTGAGATATTTTTTTCTTCTTGAGGTAGGCTTGTATTGCTATAAACTTCCCTCCTAGAACCACTTTTGCTGCATCCCAGAGGTTTTGGACCATTGTGTTTTCATTTTCATTTGTTTCCATGTACTTATTTATTTTTCTTTGATTTTCTAGTTGATTCAGTCATTGTTCAGTAGCATGGTATTTGACCTCCATGTATTTGTGTTCTTTCCAGATTTTTTCTTATGGTTGACTTCTAGTTTCAAAGTATTGTGGTCAGAAAATATGCATGGTATAATTTCTATATTGAATTTGTTGAGGTTTGTTTTGTAGGCTAATATGTGATCTATTCTGGAGAATGCTCCATGTACAGGTTAAAAGAATGTGTATTCTGCTGTTTTGGGATAGAATGTTCTGAATGTATCTGTTAAATCCATCTGTTCCAGTGTGTCATTCAAAGCCAATGTTTTCTTGTTTATTTTCTGTTTAGGTGATCAGTACCTCAATCGTAAGTAGGGTATTAAAGTTTTAAAGTCCTCTATTATTATTGTATTACAATAGATTAGTTCCTTAATGTTTATTTTAACTGTTCTACGTACAGTATTTGGGTGCATAATTATTTACAATTGTCATATCTTCTTGTTAGATTGTGCTCTTTATTATTATATAGTGTCCTTCTTTGTCTCTTGTTACAGTTTTTTTTTAAGTCTATTTTACCTGATAGAGTACAGTAAAACCTTGGATTGTGAGTAAATTGGTCTACAAGTATTTTGCAAGATAAGCAAACATTTCTAACTTTAACTTGGTAATGAGCAATGTCTTGGAATACCAGTGGCACGTGACACCGAATATCACATGATCACAACTGAGCCAATGGTTCTTGAAATTCACTTTGATATACGAGTGCTTTGGATTACAAGCATGTTTCTAGAACAAATGCTTGCAAACTAAGGTTTTACTGTATTACTACCCTGGCTTTCTTTTGACATCCGTTTGCAAAATGTTTCTCCATCCCCTCCCTTTCTTTTTTTTTTTTTTAATGTTTATCTATTTATTTTGAGAGAGAGAGTGGGGTAGAGGCAGAGAGAGAGAGAGAGAGAGAGAATCTCAAGCAGGCTCTGCACTGTCAGCCCAACACAGGGCTTGATCTCATGATCCAAGAGATCATGACCTAAACTAAAATCAAGAGTCAAATGCTTAACTGCCTGAGCCACCCAAGTACCTTAATACCCTCACTGTCAGTCTGCATGTGTCTTTAGGTGTGAAATGAGTCTCTTGTAGGCAGAATATATATGGGTCTTGTTTTTTTATCCATTCCTTCACCCTAGGTCTTTTGATTCGAGCATTTAGTCCATTTGCATTAAAAGTAATTATTAATAGGGGCGCCTGGGTGGCTCAGTCGGTTGAGCGTCCGACTTCGGCTCAGGTCATGATCTCACGGTCTGTGAGTTCGAGCCCCGCATCGGGCTCTGTGCTGACCGCTCAGAGCCTGGAGCTTGTTTCGGATTCTGTGTCTCCCTCTCTCTCTGACCCTCCCCCGTTCGTGCTCTGTCTCTCTCTGTCTCAAAAATAAATAAATGTTAAAAAAAAAAAAATTAAAAAAAAAAAAAAAAAAGTAATTATTAATAGATAAGTATTTATTGATATTTTGGTACTTTTCTGTGTGTTTTTCTGTGGTTCTTTTCTAATACTTTCTTCTCTTTTGGTCTTTCAGTTTGCTGGCTTTTTCAGTGATACACTTGGATTTATTTCTCTTTATTTTTTACATATCTATTACTGGTTTTTGATTCGTTGTTACATTAGGTTTGTATATAACATCTTCTGCACATAGCGCCTATATTATGTTGGTGGTGGCTTAAGTTTGAACACAATCTATACTCTCCCCTCCAACCTCCCCACATTTTACTTATATTATGTCATATTTTACATGCTTTTATTTTGTTAATCCCTTGACTGATTTTCATAGATACACTTATTTTTATTGCTTTTGTGATTCATACTTTCCTTACTCTTACTTATGGTCTTTTCCACTCAAAGATTCCCCTTTAACATTTCTCGTAGGTCTGGTTTAGTGGTCATGGACTCCTTTAACTTTTGTTTGTCTGATAAACTCTGTATCTCTCCTTCTATTCTAAATGATAGCCCTGCTGGATAAAGTATTCTTGGCTGCATATTATTTATTCCTTTCAGCACTTCAAATTTATCATGCCACTCTCTTCTGGCTTATGAAGTCTCTGCTAAAAAAATCCACTGACAGTTTTATGAGGTTTTCCTTTTATGCAAGTTATTTCTTTTTTCTTGCTCCTTTTAAAATTCTCTCTTTATCACTATTTTTGATTATTTTAATTACTATGTGTCTTATTGTAGACTTCCTTGGGTTGATTTTGGTGGGGAATCTCTGTGCTTCCTGGATCTGGATATCTGTTTCCTTCACCAGATTAGGAATTATTTTTTCAGCTATTATTTCTTCAAATAGTTTCTGACTCCTTTTCTCTCTTTTTCTTCTCCTGGGATAACTATAATGTGAAGGAGTATTATGTGTTATATGTGTGATGGAGTCGTTGAGTTCTCTAAGTCTACTCTCATTTTGCATATGTTTTTTTTCCTTTTACCTACTCAGCTTGATTAGTTTCCATTACTCTGTCCTCCAGGTTGCTAAATTGTTCTGCCATTTCCTCTAGCCTGGTATGTATTCCATCTAGCATATTATTAATTTCATTTATTGTGTTCATCTCCAATTGGTTCTTTTTTTATCTCTTTGTTAAGGGTCTCACTGATGTCCTCCAATCTTTTCCCAAATCCAGTGCGTATGTTCATGATCATTATTTTAAATTCTGTATCAGGCATGTTACTTGTATTTGTTTCACTTAGTTCTCTTGCTGTGGTTTTGTCTTGTTCTTCCATTTGGGACGTATTTCTCTGTCTCCTCATTTTGTCTAACTCTCTGTGTCCGTTTCTATGTATTGGGAAAGTCAGCTACATCTCTTGCTTTGAAAGCAATGGCCTTATGAAGAAAAGATAGTATCCTGCAGTGCAGTGTCCCTGTTCATAGGAGCTGGTGCTTCAGCAGGTGTCTCCTGTGTGTGTTGTGTGTACCCTGCTGGTCTGTCCTGACTTATTTTCCCTTGAGTCCAGTTGGCTGCACAGGCTCTCTTTTCTTGTTCTGGGCAGCGTTTGGTCCCTGGCTGGGGTGGGACACATAGTTTTAACAAGGTGCACACCAGTCTATTTGCAAAATGAGACCTGTTGCTGCTGCAGGGACTGGGGCTATTTGAAGTGCATACAGTTTTAACAAGGTGTGCCTTAGGCTTCTGCAGGCCCCACCACTGCCACCACTGTAGTGACCAAGGTCTTGCAGAACACACAGGTCGGGAGATGTGGTTTTGACAAGGTTTTTGCATATTCTCTGGGGGAGGAGATCCGCTGTGCTGGGTCTGAAGCAAATGTGACTGGGAAGACTAAAATGCTGAAGCCCATGAGAAGCTGGGCATGATGTTAGCAAGTTAGGCAGCGAATGCTAACACAGCACTGTTTCTTACAGGGGCCTGTGAGTGTATGCTGGGGTGTGGGGGACATTATGCCTGCCAGCTCCTTTGTTCTTGGAGAAGTCCCTCAGCTAATCCTGCCCCTCCAGGACATGCTCTGACACGAGTAAACTATTCTTCCTCCTGTATGTCCCTAGGTGTTTTTCAAACTGCTACTTCTATGCTGTATTTCTGGGGGCTCTTTGTCCAGCTGTCTCTTTAGGGAAGGGCCTGAGCTTCCCATAGGCCTCCATGTTCTCCCAGAACTGAGCCTGCTGATTTTAAAAATTCTAGTTTTTAATTTCTTCTGGTTGTAACACCTCACAAAATTCAGCTCCCCTCACTTTCAAAGCCAAATATTGTGGGAATTTCCCTTCCCCATGCAGACTCCCCAGTGTCATAATCTGTTTCTCACCCTTCTCCATGCCCATAGCTCTCTCCTGCCCGTGGATGGCCATGGTTTACCTCCCTACTGCGTCTCTTCCCTTCCTACCCTCTCTGATGTGGCTTCCTCTCTTCCCTTAGTTGTGAAGTTTGTTCTGTCAGTCTGCAGGTTGTTTTCTGTGTTATTTACAGAGATGTGAGTATTATCTAGTTATGTCTGTAGGATGAGGTCATCTTAGGGTCTTCCTGCTTTGCCATCTTCCTAGCCTCCAATAGATACACTTCTGAGAGCAACCTCCCTAAAGGAATTCAGCAGTCTCTAACAATGGAGGCCCAGGTGGCAGGAACTAAATTCTATAGTTTGTCTCCAATGTGATTAGTTTACCCTTGCCTTTATAAGGCAGGAAAACATTTCAATCCACCTAACTGGCCACAGAAACCTTTGTCTCTGATCTTCAGAACAGTTAGGTGATTTTCTACTGCACCTTAACCATCCAGTTTCAACTGGACCATTTAGGTCTATAACATACAATATATCAAAGGATAATGGATTGGCTATAAGGCATAAGAGAAACTAACATAATACTCCCTAGTACATCATACAAAGTGTTCTACATGTTTCATACATTATCATATTTAGTTTTCAAAACAATCCTGTGAGGTAGAAATTAATATAATAACTTTGCATGCAGGAAATGTTTAAGCGAGAGTCACTTGTCAGCTGTGTGCCCTAGGGTGGATTTCTTAAGATCTCTGTACTGTCTCCACATTAACATTAAACTTACCCTCAGATTAGAAAGAAGGCAATCTAATAGAATAATTCAACTAAAATGTAGGCCTCTCTTGGAAGGACTGCATTTGCATTTTAAAGGTATGGATAATTAAGTGAAATCTATTCTTGGAACAATGTTTGTGACTCAAGTTGGGAAGCATTTTTTAGAACTGCCTTCGTCTTTCCAGGTCCTAAAAAGGGCAGGACCAATTCTGAAATATCAGCAGCTCCTATTTTAGCTCATATGCGTTATTACCACCTGTAAATACTCTCTTCGCATATGATGGTTTTTCTATTACCTATTTTTATTTTTATTCATTTATTTAGTTTTCAAGATTTGGCAGAGCTGGAGACCTTTGGGTCTCTACTCTAGCATCCCTTTTGATTCGTAAGCACCTATGCCATACAGAATACTAAACGTGTTTCATATTACCTATTAATTAGCACACAAGACATTTCTACAAATTTGTAAGAGATCCCAAGTATATCGAGAAATGTTGACTATTGTAGTAGCATAGAGGAAGCCAAGGCTGCAAAAAACGTTTTTCTAACTTCTTTCACCTCCACCCAAAGTAAGAAGTACCTTCAGGAGAGACAGTGCCTATCTACATATATGCCTGTGTTTTTATATAACTAAAACAAGTTTTAAAAAGCAATATATACCCTTACTGCATGCAGGACACTCTGATATTTTCTCCTCTATTTTTTCTACTTTATCAAGTATAATTTACAAAAGTGTAAGATATTTAAAGTGTATATTGTGCGATTTGACATACATATACATTTTTAAAGGATCCCCGCAGTTAATTAACATGTACACCAGCTCATGTATTTATTGTTTTGGGTTTTGTTTGTCTAATCGTTTGGGTGAGAATATGTAAGTTCTGCTCATCAAATTTCACTTGTACAATGCAGTGTTATCAACTATAGTTACTATGCTATACATTAGATCCTCATACCTTATTCATCACATAGCTAAAAGTTTGTACCCTTTTACCAACCGCTTTCTATTTCCCTGACCCATCCAGCTCCTGGCAACCATTTTTCCATTCAGTTTCCGTGAGTTTGGCTTCTTTTCCCTTTAGGCCCATCCACGCTGTTGCAAGTGGCAATATTTCCTTCTTTGTAATAGATGAATAATATTTTATTATATATTATCTTCTTTATTCATTCATGTGTTGATGCATACTTAGGTTGTTTCCATATCTTCGCTACTGTAAATAATGCCTAACTGAACATGACAGTGCAGGTATTTTTGATATCCTCTCTTTATTTCTTTAGATTAAAAGAAGTGGGATCGTTGAATTATGTGGTAATTCTATTTTTAATATTTTGAGGAGTCTCCATACTGTTCTCCATAGTGGCTGTGCCAATGTACATTCCTACAAGCAGTGCACAATAGTTTGCTTTTCTCCATATCCTTACCAACACTGTTCTCTTTTATCTTTTCAACGATAGACATTCTCACAGGTGTGAAGTAATATCTCATTGTGGTTTTAATTTACATGGTGATTTAATTTCCCTGATGATTAGTGGTGATGAGCACCTTTTCACTACCTATTGACCATCTGTATCTTCTCTTTGCAAAAATGTCTATTTAGTTCTTCTACCCATTTTTTAATCAGATTGTTTGACATTTTGGTATTGAGTTGTTTGAGTTCTTTATATGTTTTGAATATTTACCCCTTATAAGATATATGACTTAGAAATATTTCCTCTCATTCTGTAGGTTGCCTTTTTATTTTGTTGATTATTGCCTTTGCCGTACAGAAGCTTTTTCACGTGATGGAGTCCCACTTATTCATTTTTTCTTTTCTTACCTTTACCTTTAGTGTCAAATCAAAAAAAAAAAAAAAATCACTGCCAAGACCAATGTCAAGGAGCTTACTTCCAACATTTTTGTCAAGAACCTCTACTGTTTTGGGTCTTATATCTAAGTCTTTCATCCATTTTGAGTTGATTTTTTGTGTATGGTATAAGATAGGAGTCCAATTTCATTCTTTGTATGGCATAACATAGGAGTCCAGGATCATTCTTTAGCATCTGATTGTCCAATTTTCCCACCACTTTTTATTGAAGAGACTATTCTTTCCTCATTATATACTCATGGCTACTTTATCAGAAGTTATTGACCATATATGCATGAATTTCATTCTAGGTTCTGTATTCTGTTCCACTAATCTATGTGTCTCTTTTAATGCCAATACCATACTATTTTGATTACTATAGATTTGTAATATAGTTTGGAATCAGGAAGTATAATACCACCAGTTAGGTCTCCTTTCTCAAGGTTGCTTTGGCTACTCAGGGACTCTTAGAGTTCCATACAAATTTTAGGATTGTTTTTCTTTTGCTGTAAAGATGCCATTTGAGTTTTGATTAGGGATTACACTGAAAATGTAGATAGCTGTAGGTAGTATGAGCTTTTTTAAAAAAATGAATTTTTCCAATCCATGAGCTAGAAATATCTTTCCATATATTTGTGTCTTCTTCAATTTCTTTCACCTGTGTCTTACAGTTTTCAATATACAGATCTTTCACCACCCCCTTGGTTAAATTTATTACTAGCTATTTTATTCTCTTTGATGCAATTATAAACAGGATTGTTAATTTCTTTTTCTGGTAGTTTATTGTTAGTGTTTAGAAATGCAATTGATTTGGTATATCTATTTTGTATGCTGAAACTTTACTGAATTCATTTATTAGTTCTAACAATGTTTTAGTGGAGTCTTTGGGGTTTTCTACATATAATATCATGTCATCTGCAACTAGACACAGTTTTATTTATTTATTTTTTCTGGTTTGAATGATGTTTATTTGTTTTTTCTTGACTAATTGTTCTGGCTAAGATTTCCAGTATTATGTTGAATAAAAGTGGCACGAGTGGGCATTATTGTCTTATTCCTGATCTAAGAAGAAAACTTCAGCTTTTGCAACTGAATATGATGTTATCTGTGGGCTTGTCATATATGACATTTGTTATGTTGAGGTACATTCCCTCTATACCCACTTTTTTGAGAGTGTTTATTATGAATAAATGTTAAATTTTGTCAAATGCTTTTTCTGGATATATTGAGATGTTTATATGATTTTTATCCTTCATTTTATTAATGTGGTATATCACATTGATTTGTAGATGTTAAACCATTCTTGCATCCCTGTAATAAATCTCATTCGATCATGGTAATTTTCTTTTTTTGTGGTGTCCTTGTTTAGTTTTGGTGTCAGGGTAATGCTGACCTCACAGAATGAGTTTTGAAGTAGCCCGTCCTCTTATATTTTTTAGAGGGGTGTGAGAAGAATTGCTATTATTTCTTATTTAAGTGCTTGGTAGAATTCACCAGTGACGATTTCTGTTTGTAAACTGCCTTTGCTGGGAGATTTCTGATTACTGATTTAATTTACTACTAATGGTTTGTTTAGACTTTCTGTTTCTCCCTGATTCAGTCTTGTAGATTGTATGTTTCTAAAACCTTATCCATTTCCTCTAATTCTTCAATTTGCTGGTGTATATTTTTTTTATAATAGTTTCTTCTGATCCTCTGTATTTATATGGTATTAGTTGTAAATGTCTCCTCTTTCATGTTATAATTCTGTTTGTGTCTTCTCTCTTTTATTTCTTGGTAAGTCTAACTAAAGGTTTGTTTATTTTGCTTATATTTTCAAAAAACACTAGCTCTTAGTTTCATTGATCTTTTTAGTCTTTTCAGCATTTTTAGTTTCTATTTCATGTATATTTCTGTTCTGACCTTTGTTATTTCCTTCCTTCTACTAATTTTGGGCTGAGTTTTCTCTTCTTCTTCTAGTTCCTTGAGGTGCAGTTAGGTTGTTAGTAGAACTTCTTTTGCTGCATCTCGTAAGTTTTAGTATATTGCATTTTAATTTTCATTTTTTTCAAAATATATTTTATTTCTCTTTTAATATCTTATATGCCCCATTGATTATTCATTAGCATATTTTTTAATCTCCACATTTTATGAATTTTTCAGTTTTCTTCTTGTAATTAACTTCTAGTTTCATACCATTGTGGTCAGAAAAGATTATTAATATGATTTCAATTATCTTAAATTTACCTATTTTTTTAAATGTTTATTTATTTTGAGAGAGAGAGAGAGAGCGGTCACACATGAGAGCAGGGGAGGGGCAGCGAGAGAGAGAGAGAGAGAGAGAGAGAGAGAGAGAGAGAAGCCCAAGCAGGCTCCAGCTGTCAGCACAGAGCCTGATGTGGGGCTTGAACTCACAAACTGTGAGATCATAACAAGAGCCAAAATCAAGAATCAGATGCTTAACTGACTGAGCCACCCAGGTGCCCCTACCTACTTTTATTAATTGTGTTTGTGTGTCTACATGTATCAAATACTTAATGTCCTGGAGTAGGTATAAGACTAGAAATTTAATATGGCCCTTTGTAGCAACGTGGATGGAACTGGAGAGTGTTATGCTAAGTGAAATAAGCCATACAGAGAAAGACAGATACCGTATGTTTTCACTCTTACGTGGATCCTGAGAAACTTAACAGAAACCCATGGGGGAGGGGATGGAAAAAAAAAAAAAGAGGTTAGAGTGGGAGAGAGCCAAAACATAAGAGACTCTTAAAAACTGAGAGCAAACTGAGGGCTGATGGGGGTGTGGGAGGGAGGGGAGGGTGGGTGGTGGGTATTGAGGAGGGCATCTTTTGGGATGAGCGCTGGGTGTTGTATGGAAACCAATTTGACACTAAATTTCATATATTTAAAAAAAACAAATAAATAAATAAAACAATTGTTTTACAAAAAAATAAAAATAAAAAAAAATAATAAATGAAGCTCTGTCCCTAGCTAGAAAAAAAAAAAAAAAAGAAAGAAATTTAATAATGAATTTTGTTGCAAAGAGCATTAAGAGAACTACTTTGAAATATTCCATAGAAGCTTGCAGAATGTGTATGATGCCTGTTTTAGGAAAGACTTACAAAATATTTAGATTCTTCTTCTAAAAAATTGGACATAAACCTACTTTTTTTACACTTTCTCTGTTTATTTCTCTCCCAATATATAATCCACTCATCATATATTTTAATTGTCTTTATAATTAACATTTCACAAGAAATTATCATTAATGTTTTATACAGAAAATATGCATTTGGATTTATCTCTGTTTATTTATTTATTTTTTCAATACATGAAGTTTATTGTCAAATTGGTTTCCATACAACACCCAGTGCTCATCCCAAAAGGTGCCCTCCGCAATACCCATCACCCACCCTCCCCTCCCTCCCACCCCCCATCAACCCTCAGTTTGTTCTCAGTTTTTAACAGCCTCTTATGCTTTGGCTCTCTCCCACTCTAACCTCTTTTTTTTTTTCCTTCCCCACCCCCATGGGTTTCTGTTAAGTTTCTCAGGATCCACATAAGAGTGAAACCATATGGTTTCTGTCTTTCTCTGTATTGCTTATTTCACTTAGCATCACACTCTCCAGTTCCATCCACGTTGCTACAAAGGGCCATATTTCGTTCTTTCTCATTGCCACGTAGTACTCCATTGTGTATATAAACCACAATTTCTTTATCCATTCATCAATTGTTGGACATTTAGGCTCTTTCCACAATTTGGCTATTGTTGAGAGTGCTGCTGTAAACATTGGGGTACAAGTGCCCCTATGCATCAGTACTCCTGTATCCCTTGGGTAAATTCCTAGCAGTGCTATTGCTGGGTCATAGGGTAGGTCTATTTTTAATTTTTTGAGGAACCTCCACACTGTTTTCCAGAGCGGCTGCACCAGTTTGCATTCCCACCAACGGTGCAAGAGGGTTCCCGTTTCTCCACATCCTCTCCAGCATCTATAGTCTCCTGATTTGTTCATTTTGGCCACTCTGACTGGCGTGAGGTGATATCTGAGTGTGGTTTTGATTGTATTTCCCTGATGAAGAGCGACGTTGAGCATCTTTTCATGTGCCTGTTGGCCATCAGGATGTCTTCTTTAGAGAAGTGTCTATTCATGTTTTCTGCCTATTTCTTCACTGGGTTATTTGTTTCTCGGGTGTGGAGTTTGGTGAGCTCTTTATAGATTTTGGATACTAGCCCTTGGACATAAACCTTTTAGAAAGATAAAATGTTTAACTCTTTTATCGTGGGTGCTAAGGGTTAAAAAAAAAAAGGTATTAATTTTAAGTGAAAGAAACATACCATATGTGTGCCTTTGGTTGTCTATTTCCCTGGGCATCCTAGCTTATTTGAGAAAATCACCAAGCTTTTATTGCAGTTTGGTTCTCAAGTTATCTTTTACTCTGCAAATCATTTTAAAGAGGTATTCATTAGAACAAGTGATTTCAAACTTCTAGATTTTGCATCATTTCAGGATGGCAATGTTCCCTATAACCATTATCTTCACTAGCTCATGGGAAGAAAAAAAATGAAAAGAATTTATAATGTTCTTGAACTGTGGCAAAGAGGAAAATAATTCAGTAGTTAACTCACTTCCCACACAAGAGCATAGACATGGTTACTGTGGAAATAATTTTACTGTGTAGAGATACCTACAAGTCACTAGATAGCTTAAAATACCTAGGTCCCTCCAGATTACCTAGGTTCAGTAAATTTACATGGTAAAGGATCTCTGTCCTTGGTTCTGACATGGCATTCTTTTATTGCATCCCTTCATTCTATGTCTGTATTTATGACATTGTTTTGCATTGGTTGGTACACATACCAGTTTTCCCTACTGAATGGTTAGTTCTTGTTTTTTATTGATTTTGCTATCACCAGCATCTAGCAATTACATAACACATAGTAGAAGGTACTAAATGTTTTGCCAAATGAATTATGCCAGGAAGGAAGGAATAAAGGAAGGGAAGAAGGAAAGAAGGACCAAGGGAAGGAACAAAGAAAAGAATGAATAAAGGAAGGAAGAAGGTAGAGAGGGAGGAGGGAGGGGAGTTATCGCAAGTCATCTCACTAATTCTGCCCTAAAATCACGTTTATTTCCCACTCTTCTATTATAGTATACCTGGAATAGGAACATGTTCATTCAGAGAAGCTTTTATGGTTGCAATGGAGTAAAGAGTCAGAAGAATAAGTGGAGCTCAGATTATTTAATGCCTTGTAGACAATTTTAGGGACTTTGAGTGAATGACACAAGGTTATTAATGGGTTGTGAAGTTATGTGATATGAATTCCATTTTATTTTATTTTATTTTATTTTATTTTACATATAAATTATTGTCAAATTGGCTTCCATACAACACCCAGTGCTCATCCCAACAGGTGCCCTCCTCAATGCCCATCACCCACTATCCCCTCTCCCCCACCCCCCATCAACCCTCAGTTTGTTCTCCGTATTTAAGAGTCTCTTATGGTTTGCCTTCTTCCCTCTGTAACTTTTGTTTCCCCTTCCCCTCCCCCTTGGTCTTCTGTTAAGTTTCTCAGGATCAACATGAGTGAAAACATGTGGTATGTGTCTTTCTCTGCCTGACTTATTTCACTTAGCATAACACTCTCCAGTTCCATCCACGTTGCTACAAATGGCCAGATTTCATTCTTTCTCATTGCCAAGTAGTATTCCATTGTGTATATAAATAATGTCTTCTTTATCCATTCATCAGTTGATGGACATTTAGGCTCTTTCCATAATTTGGCAATTGTTGAAAGTGCTGCTATAAACATTGAGGTACAAGTGCCCCTATGCATAAGCACTCCTGTATCCCTTGGGTAAATTCCTAGCAGTATTGGGTTGTAGAGTAGATCTATTTTTATTTTTTTTGAGGCACCTCCACACTGTTTTCCAGAGTGACTATACCAGTTTGCATTCCCACCAACAGTGCAAGAGGGTTCCCATTTCTCCACATCCTCTCCAGCATCTATGATCTCCTGATTTGTTCATTTTAGCCACTCTGACTAGCGTGAGGTGGTATCCCAGTGTAGTGTTGATTTGTATTTCCCTGATGAGGAGTGACATTGAGCATCTTTTCATGTGCCTGTTGGCCATGTGGATGTCTTCTTTAGAAAAGTGCCTATTCATGTCTTCTGCCCATTTCTTCACTGGATTATTTGTTTTTCGCGTGTGGAATTTGGTGAGTTATTTATAGATTTTGGAATCTAGCCCTTTATCCAATATGTCATTTGCAAATATCTTTTCCCATTCCATCGGTTGCCTTTTAGTTTTGTTGATTGTTTCCTTTGCAGTTCAGAAGCTTTTTATCTTGATGAGGTCCCAATAGTTCATTTTTGCTTTTAGTTCCCTTGCCTTTCGAGATGTCTCAAGTAAGAAATTGCTGCAGCTGAGGTCACAGCGGTTTTTTCCTGCTTTCTTCTCTAGGGTTTTGGTGGTTTACTCTACTTGTTTGAAAATAAAATATAGGTGGCAAGACTAGAAACAAGTACGCCTGTTAGGAAGCTCTTGCTGGAATTCAGGCTACAGACGATGACATCTCTGAGCAGAATGGCACCGATGGAGATAATGAGAGATAGGGAAACTCTTGATATGATCTGAAGGTGGAGATATCAGAGTTCCCATTGGAGGAATCTGGTGTTGTTGACTTGAATGACTGGAAGAATGGTGTTTTTATTAACTGAAATGAGAAAGCTATGGGTAGAGCCGTTACAAGGGAGGTTAGGAATTCGGGTTAGTTCGTGTTGACTATGACATAGATATCTGTTGGACATTCATGTGGAGATGTTGACTAGGCAATTAGGTATGAGCCTGGAGTTTCAGAGCTTCATACTACAAATATAAATTGTGAGTTGTTGACGTATAGAAGTTATTTAAAGCCACGAGGTTAGAAAAGATCAAAAAGGAACAAATATATATAAATATGAGGACTGAGTTCTGAGACACTCTAACAAAATTAGAATAGTGGTTCTTTCCTTCTATAATTTTCTCCACTTTTATTCTTCAAAGGAGATGCTAGATCTATTAATCAAAACAAAAAAGCAAAGGAAGAAGTTTTATTCAGCATTGGAATGATTTGATGCCAAATTCAAGAAGATTATAGATCAGAATGGTGATAGATCCTGTCTGGAAAAGCAGTACAACTGTCAAAACCAACATTGAATAAATGTGACTGTGTCAAACACAGAATTTATGAAAGTCTTTCCTACAGCCCAACATTCTTCCAGTAAAAACAGGCCTTTGGCATTCCATCTCCACTACTGGAAATTATCTTGGTGCCTCTTACTGTCTCCAAGCCAGTAACTCCTGTATTAATTTCTTCCTGGTACCATAACAAATTACCACCAACTCTCTCCACCACTTTTGTAGGGCTAGTGCCTTTCATTGGTTGAATCAAACTGGAAACCAGAAGGCAAGGGACCCTGAGAGAAGCAGTCTGTAGAAGTCAGTTCTCCTTACATATTCTTATAACAACTATTTCCCTTCTAACACTTTTCATGATGTAATATTTTTATTTTCAGGATTATTAGATTAGTATTTCTCTTCTCTTAGAATCTACACAGCATGATGTCAAAGTTTATGCCAGTGTTGCTGACAATTATATCATCAAATCCTGTCCTAGGCCTCTCATACTGAAGGTACTCAATAAATAGTTATTTAATAGTTGAAGGAAAGAAAAAATTCAGTCAAGGAACTGTTTTCAGTTTTCTCTCTCAGTTATTCTCACTTCATGCACCATAGTGGTGTCTACTTGGCTTCTGGCAACAGTGCTGTCTTGTCTCTCTTCTAAGTCCCTTGCTAACCACTTGGACTTAAGAACAAAATGTTATTCCAACTGCTTTGACAATTGGTCCATCCTAGGACAAGATTTCTAGCTCCTCTGTTCATTTGGTTCTTGTTCACCTGATGAATTATGACAAATGGCAGCAGTTTAAATGATAGTGACTATATGACTTTAGCATGCTAAATTCTCATACTTCTCTTTTGTTAGGAAACTGTTCATAACCTTAATTCAAAAGTTCTTTTGGCTTTTCCCGTAGGTCTCTTCTCAAGTTCTACTTGGTCCCATCCCACATTCTCAGAGTTCAGTGAACTCGACATATTTAAATGAATACATGTTTCACATGAAAAAAAAGTTACCACTTTTCTTTTTCTTCTTAAAATTTGTGGGGAAAAAAATGAATAAAAATGTCCTGTGAAGGATTTGGCACTTTAAAAAAAATAACATGCTTACTAGGTCCAAAAATATATTTCCTAAGATTTGAAGTAGATTTTTTTTTCCATGATAAAGTCAGTGACAATAGGATCTTATTACACAAGGCTGATTTAAGTGTCTTGACATTCACTAAATGCCAGCAAGTAAGGTTGAAATTTTGAAGAGACCATTAAGGAAAACTTTCTACTCAGGCCAAGTATATCCAATTAGTAGGAATAACAACAGATTTATTGTTTTGGGTTTAGTGATTACCATAGAAAAGGTATTAACACATAGGGATTTCTTTGGAAATATATGCAGATGAAAATGTAAGCTCTAAAAATCCTACTATAAACTCTACTATCTGACAGGTTTGTCAGATATTTTAGTTGTCAGAAATAACTATAAATACTATTCAAGGTTTGCCAATTTTCCCAGAATAAAATGACTTAACAAAACATAGTATGAAATAGAATTCAGTGTTTCATTCATGGTTCAGAAGGAACTTCAGGATAATCTCCACTTCTCATGTCAACTTTGTTGACGTTAACTACCTTGAACCAGAGAATCTGTTAAAGAGAGGATTCTGTCCACAAGAGATGGCTAGTAGTAATTGATATTTGAAGTCTAATCATACCAGTTAATAAAATTATAAGTCAAAAAGCATTAACATATTTGTTTTCAAGCCATATTCAACTGAAAATATGTAGATGTGATTTCATCAGTAAAATAAATTTTGTCAGTAACGTAAATGAATTAAAAGTGGACAACAGAAACCATGATATAAAATCACACGTGCTAGATCATGAGGTACCTCTTCCATTTAACTTGATTACTTTAACTTAGTTATTTTAACTTTAGTTAAGAATTGTCAGACTTTCCAAAGAAGCTTAACCATTTCACCTTCCACCAGCAGGGTTTAAGGGTTCCATTCTCTCTTCATTCTCACCAGTCCTTGTTCTTATTTGTCTTTTTTGATCACAGCCATACTGATGGGTGTGAAGCAGTATCTCTTTGTGATCTGGATTTGCATTTCCCGATGGCTTACAGTTGTTGAGCATCTTTTCTTGTGCATATCAGTCATTTGTGTATCTTCCTTGAAGAAATGCCTATTGAGATCCTTTCTCCATTTTTCAATTGGGTTATTTATCTTTTCATTATTGAGTTGTAGGCATCATTTTCCTATTCTAAATATAAGCCCCTTATCAGATAGATGATTTACAAAAATTTTCACCCATTCTGTAGGTCATCTTTTCACTTTCTACTAGCAGATTTTTCATTTTGGTTGTCATACTTTCAACTGAAGCATTTTCATTTGGTTCTTTTAAAAAAATAATTTCTATATCTTTACCTGAGATTTTCCACTTTATAATATTGTCAGCATAGCTTACTTCTATAAGAATGATTTTTTTAGGTCTTTGAATATTTTCTTAATGGCTAAAGTCCTAACCATTGTTTTAGTGTTTTCTTTCTTGAGCCACTCATTTTTCTTATTCACATTTTAGGAGTAAATAGGGGATAAAAAAAAATATGGGTTAACAGGATAAGAATCATTAAATGATGGTCAGAGTCACTGAGACCCAGTAATTCATGATTTTTAAGGAAAAAATTAAAAAAAAACTCTAGAATTCGTTTGTAATAGTTTTAGTAGGAATTTGAGGAATACCTTTTGAATTTTACTTATTGTATTTTTGTATATATACCATTCCTGACATGAGAAAAGAAGGAAGAAAGAAAGAAAGAGAGAGAGAAAGAGAGAAAGACAAGAAAGAAAGAAAGAAAGAAAGAAAGAAAGAAAGAAAGAAAGAGGAAAGAAAGAAAAGAAAGAAAGAAAGACAAGAAAGAAAGAAAGAAAGAAAGAAAGAAAGAAAGAAAGAAAGAAAGAAATCAAATTGCTTTGTTCAAATGATCCAATTCCAGGTTTAAACTTTTTTTGTATTTTCATCTCAGGCTAGGGTGTGCTAAATTCAGTGCAAAGATGTCACTTATATCTAGTCAATATAGTCAAAATTATCTAGAAAATCCTTTAAGTATTAACCCCCTAAGCACCTCCCAATCCCAATATTCTATGGCTTTGACATTCTGTACCAACAGATTTTTTTAATAGTGTCAGGTGAAGTGGTTGGATTTGCCTAGAGGCCATGGAGTATGAAAAATGGGTTTGAGTTTGTTTATTTTTGAGATGCTTGTATAGGCTGAATGTTTATAGGCTTAGGTGCACATATGATGCAGTTTGACCAAGTATGACATGATCTTCCACTCTCCAATGGTCAGAGATGCTATGAGAAAATGTGGAGTGATTAAGAAAATGGCAACACCAATTAGAGTTATGTTAAGCCCCTTAAATGTGTTTGAAAGATTCAACAGGTCTTTTCTGTAGTGATTTTCCATTCCTGACAGACTGAAATGATTCGGTTTTCAGAAAGACAAGATAGTAACCCTTCCTCTCAGCTCCTCTTTGGATTTGCTACTCCATCATACAAATCATTTTATTCGTTTTCTTAAATTGACTGCCTTCACACAACATTTTCATACCCATCTGGAAGGCTGAACCATGATAATAGCTTTCAGTTAACTTCTAGACTTGATAATGAAAAATAATGCGGTCAAAATTTGAAAAGTGCTTTATTTTCTTGGATACCAGATACTGAAGTCATCTTTTTTAAAAAAAGCAAGCTCATATATCTGAAGGATGATGGAATGGCAACACTATCAAGCATCCACAAGAAAAAAACTTCTCTGTGCACTCTGAAGATCATGTCCTTTCTGGGTGCATAAATCATGAACAGTTTGGCAAATTTAGGGTGCAGAGGGTACTTACCTAACTACAGACAGAAGAGGGAGTATCATCCCACACATGCTAAGTTTCAGATTGAGTGTGCATGTTGAAAAAAGACTTGGCACATCACTCATTATTTTGTTAATTAATATTTATTGGTGACCTAAGAACAGCCTGAGATAAAGGTAGGAGGAACCAATGGATGTTGGATGAATGTGAGCATTTCTAGAGGACAGAACACCAGAGGCACTTGAATCTCCTGCAGCTAATTCAGGGAATACGATAAAAAATATGTCCTTTTCAGAGTAGCAGCACATCTGAGCCTATGGTCTGAACTTCAATGTCTGCTAACTCAAAAGACTTTAAGGGATCAATATTGTACATGTGTGATGCAGCCGTGTGCTAGGGGTACAAGTGGACCTCTGGAAAACTACAGAGACATCTTCTATTTAGGGGCTTTTCTATTCTTATTTGCAAAACAACACACATCTATAGGCCAAGTTTGCCTCTTAGCTGCCAGGTTTTGAACTCTGGGTATAGCTCAAATAAATACACCAGACTCAGGATCATCAAACTGTGACAACATAAACATGAAGCTCATGATCTGAATTTTAAAATTCTTTCTGTTTCCTTTTCAAGTTTATCATATAATTCTACTTCATATAACTATTGGATTATACAGCTTCTATATAATTTATTATTAAATAAATTAATGGACAATGGTTCTAATATATGAGGGGGTTCATAATGAGAAAAAAAAACTATAAAGATTGACTTATGTGTACGAGTGACATTATATATGCAATTGTATTTATTGTACAATTGTATTAATTGTAATTAATAACCCTGGCTCAGAGGTATTGGCTAGTGTTATGGGCAAAATGACATTTCCCCAAAATTCATATGTTGAAGTTGTAACTTTCAGTATCTTAGAATGTGACTGTATTTAGATGTAGTTCCTTTATAAAGAGGTGATTAAGTGAAAATGGGTCCTAATTCAATATGACTGACATCCTTATAAAAAATATTAGGACACACAGACACATAAAGGGAAGATGGTGTGAAGGTGCTAGGAGAAGATGGGCATCTACAAGCCAAAGAGAGCAGACTTAGGTGAAGCCACCCCCTCTGAACACCTTGATCTGGACTTATAGCCTCCAGAACTGTGTGAAAATAAATTTCTCTTGTTTAACTCATACATATTTTTTACTGGAGGCCATAGCAAACTAATACAGTTAGTAATTCATAAATTCAACTCAATATTGTCAGAATTCAGAATTACCTATACCCCAAACTCCCATAAACAAATTCAGCTTGAAATAGCTCTGACATTTCTGTAGTTCTCATTACTATCCCCTGTGTTAGTCTAGACTTTCCAGGAAATAGATCTCAAGACAATGTTAATTGTGCAAAAATGTTATTATGAAAATCCCTATGAGGGGCACTGGGTGGCTCGGTTGAACGTTGGTTAAGCGTCTGACCTCAGCTTAGGTCATGATCTCACAGTTTGTGGGTTCGAGCCCCACATTGGGATCTGTGCTTCCATCTCCGAGCCTAGAGCCTGCTTCAGTTTCTGTGTGTCCCTTTTTCTCTGCACCTCCCCTGCTCATGCTCTGTCTCTCTCTCTCAAAAATATTTCTTTAAAAAAAAGAAAGAAAGAAAAGAAAATGTTCATGAAAGAAAATGGAGACAGCAAAGCTGGGATAGCCATTAAACTGTGATACAAGTTTGACCCCAACTGAAGGAGATATGGAAGGGAAGTTGAAGGAAGCCATCTAGACTGCTGTGTAGTGTAAGTAAGATTCAGCAATCTTAAGGGAAATCCTGAAACCAAAGTTAGCTGTGAAAGAGTCCCTTGCATCCTAGACATAAGCCTGCCTTAGTATCCCCTATAAGCTCAGTCAGTGGCTGAAAGAGTCTGTGCGAGGTGTGGCCTTGGTGCAGACATACAAAACAGTGTAGCAACTATGACTCAAGCTATACCCACAGTTCAGAAACTGGTAGCTAAGAAGCAAACTTGGCCTGTACATGTGTGTTGTTTCCTTAGAGTGTTTTAAAAATCAGTCGACTACCTCCTTGTATTTGGAGCTCTATATGATGCATTCCCATGAATACTGTTAAAGAAATAATATTATAATTATTGAAGAAAAATATTCAATGATATTTGTTAAAGCAAAATAAGGCACACTTTATTCTCAGGAACCCATGGCAATAGGTGTAAGGACCACAGCAATGGGATTGTGCAGTGAGGGAGAAAAATATTGGACTCAAGTCTGAATACAGCATGAGCAAGTGGGAATTTATAGCCAAGAAGCAGACTGGTGATCTTTGGATAGAAAATTACAAAGTGGAAACATCAAAGGGAAGAGGGAATTTTGGCTAAACCAACCTAACAGGATTCTTGCTGAAGACAGGGTGATCAGGTATTACCAGGGGGATAGTGGAAGATGAGAAACCCAATGAGATATAGAGAGTGAACAGATAAGGAGGATGGGAGATTCTGGCTAAACCAACTGAGCAGAATTCTTTCTAAAATTGGACAATGCAGAGATAAACACAGAAGTTCAAAAGTCCGGGCATTGTTGAAAACTTTAGGAGAGACCAAACAGAATTTGGTCAAGAGGAGAAGATTTGTCAACACCTCACTTCCAAATTACCTAACTGATGAAACAGCTTTGACTTTAAGAGAATAGATTATGTGTGTCATCTCTGGACCAACACTATATTTAGTCATCAGATAGTTGTTGAGTATGTGATGAGGGCTTGACAACAGTCAGGGAGCTAAGGACCATAAAATGATAGCAGCAATGAAAGAAAGTCATTGCTTTCAAACCATCTACAAACTTGCTGAGCAATCAGAGTTGTGCCTGGAGAATAATTTAAGAAGCAGTAAATCATACAATTAAGGTTAATTTCCCTTTAAAGCATGATATATATGCCACATGGTGTAGGAAGATGACTTCAGGTGATACATAGATGAGCTTTTATTTTAATAGCTAGTCATTGATTTCAACATACTAGGGGAAAAAAAGGAAACAACACATCAAAACTGCCATTTAATTGACACTACAGCTTGAGGTAAAAATGAACTTAATTGGACATTAGGACAATGAGTCTGTGGGTAGAGCAAACAATACACAGATGTTATAAGACTCATTAGAGTTTGGAAAATATTGGCATGATGAATTGTACGGTTCAGATGTAATCCTTCTATGAGTCATCAAATGATAGAATCCATGACAAAAGGAAAAAAAACTGGCTCTTACTGAATTTCAAATAGAAATGAGACCTCTGGAAGACAACATTTTGGCCCTTATGTCAAAATTAGCATTTAATTTTTTTTTTTTAAGTGTGGACCAAATGAGCTTTAAGATTCCTTCTAATCTTGGTATTTCATGTTTTTTGTTTGTTTGTTTTTTGTTTTTTTAAATACCTACTTCCTCTTGAGAGTTTACTGCATGCTAGGCATTGTGCTTAAAAAATACAGGCTGTAAAAGACTCAGTTCTTTCCCCCAGGAAGCTCTCTATTTTATGAGATAGTCAAAACCAGATAATCACAATTCAGTGCACTTAGGATAAAGGATAGGTGTGGACATTACCGGTCAGTGAGGCTGAGCCCTTCATCCAATTCCTGAGGGAGCATGGAAGGAATGCTGGAGAAGTCCTCATGTGTCAGGCTAATATGGACAGGGTGACAGGGTGTATAATGCAGATGAAGATTGTATGGGTGATTATAGAACCGCTGGAGTCCAACGTGTGAAGCAGGAAGTTGCATGTCATTAATTTTTTTATTGTTCGTGTTATATATATGACAAAATTTACCATTTTTACCATTTTTAAGTATAAAATTCAGTGGCAGTTAAGTACACTCACATTGTTGTACAGCCATCACCATAATCTATCTCCAGAACATTTCTATCATATTGAGCTGAAATTCTATACCCATTAAACAAAGATTCCCCACTGGCCCTTCCATATAGTCACTGGTAACACTATTATTTCTGTCTCTATAAACTTTCCTATTCCAAATACCTCAAATAAGTGGAATCATACAATATTTTCCTTTCGTATCTGACATTTCGCTTAGTAGAATGTTTTCAAGATTATAGCATGGATCAGAACATCATTTCACTTTACATCTGAATAATATTCTTTTATAGGTGCATTATACCATATTTTTTTTTATCTGTTGGTTAACGTTTGGATTATTTCCACATTTTGCTTATTGTAAATAATTGCTTTGAACATGTGTCTTTTGAGTCTCAGCTTTGATTTTTGGGGGGTATGTATCTAAAAGTAGAATTGCCGGGTCATATGATAATTCTATGTTTAACTTCTTGAGGAACCACCATGTTGTTTTCCACAGCAGCTATACTGTTGTACGCTTCTATCAGCAGTGCTGTTTTCCAGTCTCTCCACATCCTAACTGTTTTGTGACTTTCTTTTTTTAATATTTATTTATTTTGGGGGGAGAGTGCAAGAGGGGAAGGGGCAGAGATTAGGGGACAGAGGATCTGTAGCAGGCTCTGCACTGACAAGCTGACAGCAGTGAGCCCCATGTGGGGCTCGAACTCATGGACCATGAGATCATGGCAAAGTCGGATGCTCAACTCAACTGACTGAGCCACCCAGGTGCCACTTCTTTTTTTCTTTTTCTTTTTTTTTTTTAATAATGGCCATCCTAATGAGTATGAAGTAATACTTCATTGTGGCTTCACTTTGCATTTCTCCAATGAATGGAATGTGGTTTTGAATGCTATTCTTTAAGGAGATATTGATCAGTTATAATCAGTGCTTTCCTGTGTTTCAGGGGTAGGAGAATATTTGCATTTAAAAAACTCACCCTGGCTTACAATATAAATGTTGGATATAAGGAGAGGACTGGGGCATGAAGACCAGAATGAAGTTCAGTTCAATAGTCTGGGAGAGAGTTAGAAGAAATAAGACCCATTCGATCAGTAATGTAGTGGTCATGGGAGCTGAACTTGACAAATTAGACATGATGGGCTTTGAAGGAAAATGAGAAGTCAACACACCTCCTAAATTCTTAGTATGGCTGACATGGGGTGTGTGGTACCCCCACAGCAGAAGGAGGTTTTGGATGCGAAGATAAGTCCTGATTAAGTTGCATTTGAGATATCTGATATCTGTAGGATACTCAGAGCCAGAAGTTAGAAGTAGTTATATAATTTTGAAGATCCGAAGTCTGGACCAGAGGCAAAGATATAGTTGTCTTCCAAAGAGAGATATGACTGGAGGAAGAAGCGTGGGTGAGATCACAATAGGGAAAGAGAGGGCAAAGCATGAATTTCCAGGAATAGCAGCATTTTTATAAGTTGGGAAGATAAAAAGGAATCCATGAAGAATTCACAGAAACAAAGAGGCATTGAGAAGATCTCTGTCCCATGGAAATTGACCAAGGAAGGAGTTCTAAGGAGTTCATAATTTTATTGTACCAAATATAGCAAGGATTTCTAGAAATATTAGAGCTGATCTTAAAAGAAAATCTAATTATAACCTAAACTAGAACCTAGGATTCTATCCACTGATTCATATTAGTATTTCTGCATAACTTCTAAGCCCAAATTCCAAGTCCAGGTTCAGAATAGACACTGATATCCGCTACATTAGCCTATTTGATGTTGTTCTACCTGACATAAATCCTGCGTAGTGAAAACTTCTCTGTGAGGCAAAGTTTGAAAGTCCTGAAGTGTTGTACTGTTTCAAGGGCTGATATAGTCTCCATCATAATTAATTCTGAGCCTAAGGGCCTGCTGCTATTTTCAGGGCTTCTTTTCAGCTACTGAGTGGGACTATAAAGAGCTAGTCAGCCCCTTGTCTGGTGTCTGGGAGTCAGTGGGTCACTGGGGGGAATTTAGGCCCGGAGCACCTTCATGAACATCAAGCTGCACCTTGTGTTCAGTAGAAGCTCAGCATACTTGACACCCTTTATCTGGCTTCTGGTGCCCAATGTCATTTCCCGAAAGTTCTGACCTCCTCTCCTAATACCTGCAATCCCCTTTTTCCTAGGGCTGGGTTTGATACCATTGCCTGTCACATCATCTCAGCTTGGCCCCTTTCTAGTCCTGCTGATGCTGAAATGTTATGCATATCAGGATTCTACCACTGCATCTTTCTATCTCCTCTGTTTAGACACCTTGCCTATTGGCTCTGGCCCAGAATTAGCCAGTTTACCTTGAATTCACTAAAAGACTACAAGCATCCATTTTTTTCCCATCTCACTTTATTTTGATTTCCCCAGTGAGAAGTTCCCTCTGGGCTCATTGCCCTGCGCCACGATATTCTACCTCTAAATTCTTGTAATTTCCAAGATTAGGAGGACTCACACCTTTGAATTAAAGCATTCTGTTCTAAGCTAACTGTGTTACATAGAAGAACAAGCATAGTAAGTTGCCATTGTCTGTTAACATCATGACATGTATCAAATAAACTGGTCATTATCCCATCACCAGTAAGATCTTGAGGGATAAAGGACAGAGGTCTTTTCCAAGATTGATCCATTTTCAATATGGAAGGTAGACATAATTTAGTCCTATTTCCTATGTGGTATACAAACCCCTACTTTATAACCCTAATCTGGTTTTCCAAGGCATTTTCTGTGACAAGGAATACTGAACATACAAAGCACTTATGTCTTTGGAGAGTCTAGTGGTTAGATTTGCTACTCTGAACTCCAAACCATTATTTCCTCCCCAGAAGAGCTTAGACTAAATTACCTTCAACAAATATTTATTGAGCATCTACTATATGCCAGGCACAATGCCAGGTGCTAGGCACACGAAGAGCCAGGGGGCTTGATCTCTGCCCTTTATGGTAAGTCCATGTCCTACCAAAATGTTGGAATGATGGGTAGAAACAGTATGTGACACTGTCCTTCAGTTTTGTCACGGTTGCTTCCTTACAAATTAGCTTAGCACATTCTAATCATGCTTCTGTTTGAGTATCCTTCTCTTTCTTTCTGAAAGACTCCAAACATCAAAACTATTTTGAGACCAGTTTGGGATTTTTTTTTTCATGATGAACTAGTTAGGAGATAATTCATCCAGCTTGTCTCAATTATGCCACAGAAGCTAAGTGATGAAATTAGATCCTGAAAGGAATAAACAGGAGCATTAACTCCACCCCAAAAAAACATCTGTTGAATCTAGGAATAGCGTGAAAGAAAGGGACTTTTTCAGAGGCACTTTGGAAATGTGGTTTTAATGGGATTGGTTATTGTTCTTTAAGGCCAAGTTTGGGAGAGCTATCTGTACAACCATTATCAAAAAGGGTTTAATTTTTGTTAACTTGGAGATAAGATGAAAAAGAGTTTTTCATTATAAATGTATTTTTCTATTTGAAAACTAAGAAGCAGAAGCACTCAGTAGGCACATATGTGCCCAGAGATCTGGTTACCACGAACATCTTCTATAAGTCTAAATTATAAATAATCATTTGTAGTGCAGAAGCAGGTGCAAAGTAAGCATGCAAAGCTGTTGTGATGATAGGTGCTATTTTTTTCAAGGTTAGCTATGAATAACACAATATTCTAGAAGATGGAAAAGTACTGAGGGAAATAATAGCATTGTCCAAGTATTCGAGACCCTCAAAATATTTTCAGAACAATGAAATCTTTAGAACGGTTACTCTTATGACTCAGTGATCAGAAGACATTTCAGAAACAAGGGTTGTCTGGAATCTTGACTCAGTCACATGGCATGCAAACAGATCTCTTGCAAAGCAACCGTGAAGTGAATATGATAGAAGCAGCACTTCTAAAGTTAATGAGGAAGATTCATGAGGCTGGGTGAATGTGTGTTTCACAAGGAGGCAAAGATGCCCATTATTTCCAGTTTTTCTAAGTGACTACATTCCCCCCCTCTTTTGCTGCCCCTAATTACAATCAAAATTATTATTAACCTTTTGCCCAGTTATTCCCTTACTGAACATATGTCACTCCGATAGCATCCTATCTTTAGTAGAATAAATAAGGAATATGTGCAGGCTATGTTTCCTAAAAGGTAGATCTCAGGATGGAATGAACCCACCCAAAGTATTCTTTGAACAGTATTGCTTTATCAGTCTTTGACCTGATGACATCAGATTCGCTAATATCAACTGAAATTGGTCTAATTTCAAATAAAAACTCAATTTTACAAAGACAATCTTGAAAAAAAAAACAAAAAAAATATTATAGCTTAAGCTTTCGAATGTATCTTGCCCTACAAATTTTTCACCTTAATCTACACATTTAATATCTATGCTATTATTGCTTAAACTCAGGAAAATATCTGTATTCTTGGAAAATATCTATATTGTAATTGGTGTCAAAACAAGTTTTTTAAACCTGGTAGTGGACATACCCATCACTCTATGGTCTTTCACAGTTTTGTTCCAAAGCAGAATTCCTTAGTGTGATCGCTTAACTTCATTGCAGATCTTGTCTCCATACACTTTTGTTATTTCCAAGAACCAAATCTATGGTGTAAAGGTCAGAGATTTTCCTGGCAGTAGATAGTCAAAAGAATATGTCACAGACTCTGCAGGCCTGTCTCATGGGGAATTCAAAGGGTGTTTGAGCCTCAGTAGCACAATTAAACTAAGTGTACGGGCACCCCAAGGGACTTCTTGGGAGAGCATCATATTTCACTTAGATATATAGATTCTGTTTTTAATTTTTTCCAGCTTTACTGAGATGTCTTTGGTATGAAAAACTGCACATAATTAATGTATACAATTTGGTGAGTTCAGAACTTTTAAACACTCATGTTAACATCATCATAATCAAGGTAATAAACATATCCATCACCTCCAAAGTCCCTTTGTTTCCTTTGTTGTTACTGTTGTTTTTAATTTGAAAATAAAACACATGACTTTATAGTCACATCTTTTATTCTTTCAGTGAACAGGAGGAGAAAAAAGTTAGACATATTTCTGTAAGACAGTATCCAAGAAAATGCCTGGTGCATTTTCAGGGCTGTTGGTGCTGGTGATGTCTGTGTCTTCTATGGCTTCTAATATCTTCAAGATCCTCTGTACTTAATAAGTGACAGAGACATGTCTAAGAAGCAGTAGGTGCGTGACTGTAATTACCCCTCTTGGACAAAGTCTACGGTTGGTGTATGCTCATTACTTCCTAGGGAGCCAGTGACGATCCCTGAAATGGTGTCTGTCAAGGACATCAAAGGTCATTGTTACACTTGAAAGGCAGCATCAGTATTTATTAATCTTGGAGAGGCAGTGGGGTGAGGTACAATGGTTTCCAAACAGGCTGTGAGTCACAATCCCCTAAGGAAGTTTTTTATTATTTTTTTAATTTTTTTTTTCAACGGTTTTTATTTATTTTTGGGACAGAGAGAGACAGAGCATGAACGGGGAAGGGGCAGAGAGAGAGGGAGACACACAGAATTGGAAACAGGCTCCAGGCTCCGAGCCATCAGCCCAGAGCCTGACGCGGGGCTCGAACTCACAGACCGCGAGATCGTGACCTGGCTGAAGTCGGACGCTTAACCGACTGCGCCACCCAGGCGCCCCTGGAAGTTTTTTAAAATGTAGAGAGAGGTGGCCCTATCACCAGAAGGCTGAATCTTTATAATAGGGGGTGGGTCCTAAATGTTGGTGTTATTTAAAGGTCCCCACAAGTGAGACTAACACATCTAATCTTCAGACCAGTTGGTGCAGCCACCTGAACGTAGTGAAAGGAGACCTAAGTGAGGGTCCCTATGCCACTGCTTCCTAACTATATGACTACGCACAAGTTGATTAACATATTGGAATCTCATTTCTAAAATGGGAGTCTGCATGGCCACATGTGATGATACTAAGATTTAATAAACCACATGTGAGATATATTTGGCACACAATAAGCTCTCAAAAGAATTCCTATTTCCTCTTCTTCCAACATTCCCCTTTCCCCTGGTCAGTAGGTGTTATTAACTGAATGTTTGCATCCCCCTAAAATTCATATGTTGAAGCCCTAACCCCCAGTGTGATGGTATTTGGAGATGGGGTGTTTGAAGGTCATTGGGATTAGGTTAAGTCATGAGGGTAAGGCCCTTATGATGGGATTAGTGGCTTTAAAGTAAGATGAAGATCCCTCTCTCTCCCTACTTCTCTCTCTCTCTCTCTCTCTCTCTCTCTCTCTCTCTCTCTCTGTATACACACTATGGAGAAGCATTGTGAAGAAATAGTGAGAAAGTAACCATCTGTAAGCCAGGAAAAAAGCTCTCACCAGGAACCAAATCAGCCAGCACCTTGATCTTGGACTTCCTGGCCACCTGTGAAAAGTAAATCTGCATTGTTTAAGCTACCCAGGTCAGTCTATGGTATTTTGTTATGGCAGCCTGGACAGACTAAGATATAGGCAAACAAGACCTAAAATTCCACAAGCAGTCAGGACAGTTCAGTGGAAAGGGGCAGTGGACAGAATTTCTTTCCTGAGAGTAAGCCCTATGTGAGCATCTTTTCAGAGTATATGTCTGGAAAAGTTCAGATTGGGCAGCCCATCTCAGCCACGGAGAGGAGCCTGAGCCAGTGCACTGCATGTGCCTTTGGCAGGACATGGACTCAGATGCCCCAAGAATTTATAAATAGAGGAAAAAATAATGTCTTCTGAGAATGAAGATAAATACATTATAGTAGATATGGAGGAAAAAAACAAGAGATGGTAATTAAATGCATTATAGAGTAATTTAGAATGACCAAATCTTCCATCATGGAAATCTGGAGTGATCTCTCTGGGAAAGGCTGGAAGTAACTATAATTCTCTGCATGGAAACTTAATCAACCATGCCATGGCTAGATTTAAATGGTGGTACAGGGAGGAAGGAATGGCCAACCATTAACACAGAAAAGGAAAGAGAGTTTCAAGGGTCAGAAAAAAATCAGGAGCATTTAGTTTCAGAATGGTTTTCATTCCAAGTGGAGGCTCTGAACCCATAGTTTATTGAAACTAGCCTTCATGGCCATCCAAACCCACCCTGCAATTTTGTTCACTCATTGATTCATTCATTCGCTCATTGAACATGTATTTGTTGAGTATCAACCATGTGCCATCCAGTGAGCCAGGCGTTGTGTATGCAGATCATGGAGCCCACTGTTTATGATCTGTGTAAGAGGGTGTGTGTATTTGACTTTTTTATGAACTTCCATACCTTTAATCAGATTTTCAAATGGTTAAGAGCCACAGAACAATGGGCAAATTAGCTCACTCTGATTATTATAATCCAGGAAACATCTGTTCCCTCATTATTCGTGGAAGTTTTTTTTTTTTTTTTTTTTTTCTTAGTGCACTAAGTTAGATGGTTTGCAAAATGCACAGGGCAGACAGAGAAATCCTGAAATCCCAATCTGCGTAAGGGGGGGTTGGTGAAAGGGATGTAGAAGCTGGAAAACAAAGGCGCTTAGAGTTAAATTATTTAATAGTTCCCCTACAGGAATATCCAGAGATCAGCACCTTGTAGATTTCTAAAAGGAAAATGTCCGTATGATGAAGTTGAAATTATTCTGAGCCATAAGTATTACCAATTTTGTAAATAAGAGGTTTATTTTTAACAAAGACATTTATGGCATAGAGCAGCTCTTTGGCAAACAGGCTAGAAAGCCTAATTTCAGGCAGAAACACTGGTTAAGACTCAATGGTATGGACCCCCCCAGATTATCACTCTCCAAATGAAAAACCAACTAGAAAACAACATGTTAAAGGTTTGGAGTTGGAGGGAGAGTGTGGTCTCAAACCTTGGGAAGTGAATGTAAGTCTACTCTGGTTTCTTTAGCAAAATATAATTCGCATGACTGGATTTTGATCTTTCTCTTTTTTTTTTTTAAGCTAGAGCAATCAACGGTTTTTCTCTCTTCTCATCCTGCCTGCAGGCCTCAATCCTGAGCAGTGTTGTTTGGTGCAAACGTTTTGGCAGCTCCCATATATTATAGGCTTAAGCAGGTTTTCAATCATCCCAGACAGAGGGGGGACATGTTATTTCAAACCAGAAGCAGGCTCTGAAATGGGAGACTCGTTAGGAACAAAAACAGACGAGCTCCAATTAAATGAACTGTTCTCTGGCAAACCCCCCGTGTCTTGGAGCGTAGCTGTTTAACTAAGGTTTACAGAACAAACAAACGTGCTTCAGGTGTGCTTATGGAAAAGCAAGTCAAGGCATGACTCACAATTGCTTTCTCAGTCAGATTACTTCTCATTTACTGTCACTTGGGACTGTTCAAAGTCAGCGCCCGCCCCCCCTTGGCACCACTGTTTTCTTCTGAGATAATTACTGAGGAGTGTTTGGGGCACCATTAAGTTCAGATCTCTCCATTAGACTTCAGAGCCTGGTTGCATAACCATTACATGTCTTTCATTTGTTTTACCTTGAAAATGACCTTTTTGTTTTGTTTTGTTTTAACCCCGGAACATGGACGCTGTTGGTTCGAGGACAAGTCCTTCCCAACTCCTTCTGTCGTGCGTGATTTCTTCCTGTGCTGGTTATGCACCATGTGAGATGGTGCATGTCTTCAGAAGAACTTAGTTTCCCTGCTGATACATCTGGAAGGAGTGACCCTCAACACTGGTTGCCCATTAGATTCACCTTTAGAAAACCTCCAGTGTCGAAACTCCACTCCCAGACCTTCTGATTTTAATTGCTCAGGGATTCTTTTCTTAAGAGAGAGAGAACATAAGCAGGGGAGAGGGGCAGAGAGAGGGAGAAAATCTCAAGTAGGCTCCATGCTCAGTGCAAAGTCCAACCTGGGGCTCAATCTCATGACCCTGGGATCATGACCTGACCCAAAATTAAGAGCCAGATGCTCAGCCAACTGAGCTACTCAAGTGCCCCATTGCTCAGGGTTTTTTAAAAATGTATTTATATTTATTATAAATGCCTCTAGTGATTCCAATGAACAGCCAGGACTGAGAACCACTGACTTAACCAGGGTACCTTCCACCCATTCATCAAGAGAACTTGGAAAGCCAGACAGGCACTGCCAGGAAATGCTGGCAGTGGAGCATTTTCAGGGACATTGTCCTTAAAAACAGAGAAAAGAACTTATTGCAAGGCCTTGCCAGCTAAATCATTTCCAGGTGCTGCATTTTGTTGAACTATCTCGTGACTCTCCGTTCCAAACCCTATGTTAGCTCAGTTGTGACAAAATACCCAGATAAAATCCATGTTCTGTCATGCCTCTATTCCATTTCACATGCTGTTCTGAGCCAGGCACGGCTCATGCCCACCACCTCCCTGCCCATGTCCCAGGCTTCTCCCTCCAGACCCAGCTGAGCCCCCACATCCTTTCCTGGCACACTTATTCCACCCACAGCAAACCTCCATTCTTCCATGCTTCTGTAGCATCTTGAACATATCTCCGTCATAGCTCGTGATATCTAATACCATCATTTATCATTTGACATATCTATTTCCACCCTTAGATGATGGGCCTTGGAAGGGCTATACTTCGGGCTCACAATAGGAAATGTGTGATTTGAAAGTTGGTTAAGAGCAAGTTTTTTCCTATGTCGGGGCCTTTATGGCTGCTCTTCCTTCATGCAGTATGTGTTGTTGCTGTAACTAGGGTAGGGAGAAACTCAAATGTTACCTCCTGGAAGAAATCTGCAAGAAGCAACTCCGTGGTCTGTCTCTATCACCGTGCCCTATTTTATTTTCTTTGTGGCATTTAGGGCATATCTGAAGTTCCTTTACCTATTTGTTTCCTCTAGTGTCCGTCTCCCTCCCTGGAATGCAAACAGCTTGAGGGCAGCTGCTCCACTAGCCTATCCACTTCTACACACCAGGTAAATGAATATTTGTTCTTGACCAGCTTTCAAAATCAGATAGACCTGGGTTTCCATCCTGGCCCTTTTAATTCCAGTTTATATCCCTAGGCACGATAGGTAACCTCTCTATGCCTCAATATCCCCCATTCTAAGGATCATTATTGCTAGGGCTCCTGGGTGGCTCAGTGAAGCATCCGGCTCTTGATTTCAGCTCAGGTCATGATCTTGCAGTTTGTGGGTTTGGGCCGGGAGTCAGGCTCTGCACTGATAGTGCAGAATCCTCTCGGGCTTCTCTCTCTCCTTCTCTCTTTCAAAATAAGTGTATAAACTTTTAAAAAAGGATAATTATTGCTATCCTGTTGGTATAACCACTTCCAAGGAGAAGAAATGAATACTGTATACCATGAGTGGACCAACCAAAAATTTCATGCAAATTCCAGTAAAATGTCAGAGGAAATAGTATGTTTTAGCATCATACTATTTCAAAATAATTGTTCACAATAATTGGATAATACTTCCCTAGCGGGGCGACTGCTGTGATTAAATAAGAAGGTGTCTGACACACCTGAAAAGGACCTGTACTCTCTTTTTCACTGTGTCCAAAGTCACTCTGTATTCAAACCATGCAAGAATGCTGGATACCAGCTCCCTCAAATTTGATTACTCCATTTTCAAAATAAAGCTGTGTCAAACTTTATTCATAGTGAAATTCATCAAACTTGCCCCATTGTTTAGCATAATTTGAGAATCATTTTGGTCTGACCTCTCAGGCAAGTTAGATGTTGGAAAAAGTTGTGTGTGTGTGTGTGTGTGTGTGTGTGTGTGTGTGTGTATATACACACACACACACATACACATATATACATATACATTCACACATATATACACACATTTGCTTACACATACACACACATACTATGTTTTAAGTAAATTTATTTAATAAGTAAATATTAAGTATAAATTCTCCAACCATCTGTATATTAGAGCTGAAGCAATTAAAGCTTTCTATGATTAAGACCTTTGGTATTTATTCCAAAAGCACTTCAATAAATGAGGGAAAATGGGAAGGGCCCAAGGATTACTGGTTTGGTTTACCTGCTATACCTGTATTGCCAGAGTATATTCTCCTCGTTATTCAAGAGATATGGAATGTGCTTGCCAAATCAGAGAAAGCATGTGGCTGGATTTGCCTTTGTACTCAAGTGAGGCACTGTGTGACCAGATGGGTGTCAGAAGAAAGTTGTTAAGTCTTTCCAGACATCTGATCTGCAGTTAATATTATAACGTAGGAATCCCTGGTGTTTTACAAGAACCCTCCAGCTGTAGTATAGAATTAACTCCCATAAAATTTACATGTTTGATATACAAAGGTCTATACTTACAGGTATTCATACAAGTTAACAAGATTTCTCTAAGCCAGAGCCAAATAGCGCCTGTTGACCCCTCCACTTTCAGAAATTCCCCCTCAACTGTCCCATATCTAACTTCTTTGTCTCTGCTGGCTCGCAATATGTTTATATGTTAGATGTTTAAATTATTCTGATCCTGCCCATGCTATCCTCTTGCCTTGGGCAGCCTCATACTTTGTGATTTTGGCTATGGGGCAGATGTGTCGACTGTCTCCAGGATGGCTCTGCAGTGATAATCCAATGACACAGTGACCTCGGTGCTGGGTTTACAATTTCCACATAGCCAGTGATATTTCTTCTTGCTCTCCCTGCCTCATCACCATTCATCAGTTACCCCAAGCTAATACTCCAGGAGTTACCCTTAAACCCTCTCCTTTCAATCACTAGTGATCAAAAAATCTTTGGAATCTTCCCTCTCTCTTGCTAGTAGAATTGACCTTGCACAGGCTATACCTTCTTTTGCCTAAAATATTATAAGTCTAACCAGCTCCACCGTCTTTAGTCTTGGATTCCCCTCCTCCCCTCCTTTCTTCACCCCTTAAATTGTTGTTTCATAGTCCACATTGCAGCCAGAAGGAGCTAAGATACAGATCTGACAATGTCAGTCTCTGGCATAAACTCTTTAATAGTTCTTTATCAATTTCAAATGCCCTAGAATGACATATTCAGTCCTCCATGACCTGACCACTCCGTATATCTCTCTCTAGCCTCCCTTCACTATGCTTTCTAAATTGCACTTAAAATTTTTTAGTAGTATGAAATTTTCTAATAGTTCCACAAACACAGTCCTTGATTCCAGAACCCCGTAATGTTGCTTGGGCTGTTGCCTTTGCCCAGAATGATCATCCCAAATTTATTAGCTTGAATAACCCTCATGCGTCATTTAAGATTCTCTTGTACCACAATTTCATCTTGCTTAGAAATGTCCCTTGAACATGGATGCATGGCTATAAAAAGGAATATTCAGTTTTATTTAATAACACCATATCAGCAATAGTACCAACTCAGGTGGGCAGTTAGATACATTCTGATCAGATCTTCCATGAACCAGCTATGTGATCTTGGACAAATCACATTGCTGCTCTGGTTCTAAATTCCCTTTTGCTTATAATGACCTTTTTAAGCTAGAAGCTTTTCAAAGATCTCTCCACCTTTCATTTTCTGTATCTTTTCACCAGGGACAAAACATCTCAGACTTGTCAATAAATCAGCAGTTTAATACAACTACAAGCCTTGTTTATTGATCACTCTTAGGTAAAGTGGCTTTTATATGAAGTCAATATATGTGTTAAATATATTCAAAGTAATTGCTTTATATACTTAAACAAATTGTCCAGTCTGCCTAGCCCCTTGTGGACTGCAGCAGTTTTTTGGGGTTTTTTTGTTAGTTAGTTTTTTTTGTTTTTTTTTTTGTTTGTTTGTTTGTTTGTTTTGGTTTTCCTTCTACTGAGGAAAGATCCCAAATCTGGGAAGGTAAACCTTGGCAGAAGGGAAGGAGCATAGATTTTGAAATCCGATCTGGATTCAAATCCTGACACTGGCATTTCCTTTTTGTGTGTGTGTGACCTGGAAGAAGTTACGTGACCTCTTTGTTTCGTTTTTTTTTTAATACTAAAATCAAAATAACTACTTCTAGAGGACGTATTTCAAACAAAAGTCAAACTCCTAAGAAAGTGCATGGCACACAGGAGGCACAAAGATATTACTGTTATTTTTGTTATTATGATTTTGATTATTATCATTATACTAGGTGGAAGAGCGAAGACCAGGCAATCATTGTTAGCCAAATCTTTTATTATGTGGCAGTCATTTATACCAGCATCAGCTTACCATAAGGTGCTCTAATATTATGTTACGAAGTAATTCAAGGAGGAGCCCCTAGGTAGCTCAATCAGTTGAGCATTGACTCTTGATTTTGGCTCAGGTCATGATCCCAGGGTCCTATCCCAGGGTCATGGGATTGAGCTTTATGACTGGCTGCATGCTGAGCATTGAGCCTGCTTAAGATTCTCCCTCTCTCTCTCTCCCTCTCTCTACCCCCACCCCAACCCTGTCCCCCACTCACATGTGCATGCTCTCTCTCTCCCATCAAAAAAAAAAAAAAAAAAGTAATTCAAGGATATTAGTTCAGCTCCTTTACAGATAAAGAAAAAGAAAGCCAGAGTGATTAAGTGGCTTATTCCAAAAGAATTCTCTATCAAGTATTGCTGCAGGGACCTGAATCCTACTCTCTGGGGAAAAGGTTACATACTTCCCTTTAGTTTATATTCTCAAACGTTAGCGAGCATCCCCATCACCAGAGTGTGCACAACACGGATTGCCGCATCTCACCCAAGAAATTCTGATTCAGTAGACCCGCAGTGGATCAGAAATTTTGCATTTTTAACAGACTCCCAGGAACTGCTGTTGCTGTCCTTTGAGGAACATTGCAATAGACAACTGTGGTTTGAATTGGCTAGGAGGATTTCTTGGCTTCCTTAAACGCCTCGCACTCCGGAAGTGGCAAAGAGAGAAAGATGAGGCCATATGCCTTGATGATTCCCTACCAGGTTTTGTAGGGGGTACAGTGCTGCCAAAGAATGGAGTCTGAGCTATTCTGCCGTTCTTGCCTCTTCCTACTACACTCGTAGACATGGAGCATTAGGTTTCAGAAAAACATGCTCCCAGATTTATTTTATAAAAATTGCAGTTTGTTTTGGCTGACATGTTTATAGTCATATTTGGAGCTTGCAGATGCACATTGAAATCTGTAGTGTCTGGGATGAGAAATTGGCTGTGGTGCTCCTCACTTAACTTCTGTGCAGTAGCAAATCTTGCAGCTTTGGTAGTTTGGTGGTGGGAGAAACTACAAGACCAAATGCTGTCTGGGAAGATGATACATGGAATGCGTTGAGGAATTGAACATCGTCACCTATTTATTTCCTCTCAGAAGAGGGAAGCAGATTACATCCCCAAAGTTCATTCGTTAAGTTGGCAGTTTAACACTCCTGGCTCATATTTCCATAGAAACAATCATGATCTTTTGGCTGTTTTCTGCCTTACAAAAGGTTTTAATTGAACTTACCTGGAAACCAAATTACCATTTGTGAGATCATTTCTGAGGAGAAATGTCTTCTGCTATGTGGCAAGAAGGAAAGGGTGGTTCAACGAACAAAGAAGGAACATTTCTTGGAGAAAGAGGCATTGTGGCAGATGAGGTTCAAACTCAAGCGCCAACAAATTCTGTGCAAAATCGAAAGCCCTTTAAATCTCCCTCAGGCTCCTTATCTGCTAAGAGCAGATAATATACACCTCACAGAGTCCTCGTGAGAGTAAACAGGATAATGTATGTGAAGGCTGTCTGCTACCTAACCAAAGTAGGCACTCAATAAATTACTGTTGCTGAAGGAGTGTGCATTCTCTGAGTTCTGTTTCCTCACTTCCATTGCTTTTTTCCCCTTTCTTGGGTCTGAGGTTTTTACCCACACAAGTGCAGTCACTGAAGACACAGGAAACAGAAGAAGAGATGGTGCTTCAAATCCTATCTTCCTCAATCATGCATAGCAATTCCGCTAGCCCAGTTCAAATCCAAATGTTATACCTGATTCTATCTTGGCACTCAAAAAAACAAAAACCAAAAAAATCAAAACAAAACAAAACAAAACAAACCTCTCCATTTCAGGACTCACCTGCTTTGAAAGGAGGCAGATTAGTGACCTTTTGTTTTTTTCCTTTATCACTCAAATGTTTTTTTGAACTTTAGTTATTTGTCATATTTTCAATTTCTGCATAAGCAATGTATGAAACAATTCCTAGGGTTTTTTCTTAGAGGAAACTGAGATTTTTTTTCCTATCTATATTCTTGTTACATATAAGTATAAAATATTTAAAGGTGATATAGTACATCTATTTGTGTTAATTAAGGGGAAAAACTGTGTATACTTAAGAATGAATGTTTATTGCTTTGGTAAATATTTCAGGAAGCATTCATCAACTCATTATCTAGCACCTAGTACATGTCAAGTCTGTCCTCAGTGTTTGGGATTGTGAATGAAGCTGATAAAAATCCTGTCCAAAGACATTTTGAGTCTAGTGGGGAAAACCACATAAAGAAAATACAAAGTCTATATGATGGCGATATTTTCTAAGGAGAGTAAAAGGGTTTAGAAGAGGTGAGGGGACATTGGGGGTGAAAGAATGCAGTTATGGATAAGGCAGCTTTCAGAGGTGACTAAGGTGATAATGGGATACTGACCTGACATTGTCAAGGGAGTAAATCATGTAGAAATCTAGATGAAGGTTGGTCCGGGTAGAGGAAACCACTAGTGAAAAGACCCTGAGGCAGGGGCATGCATGCTTAGGATGATCAAAGCACATTGAGACCAGTGTGGCTGGAGTCCATGAGTAAAGGGGAAGCAATGAATGCTGAGATCAGAAAGTTATCATGAAGACTCATACCACATTTTGCCTGGGTCTTTACTTTTTACTTTTAGACAAATGAGAGCTATTGGAAGATTTTGAACAAGGTTGTCACATGATTTATGTTTTAAAAGGTTTACTCTGGCTATTTTTTCTATAGACTCGAACATGGGAAGTCAAGGGCCCAAGATGAGAAATGACCTAGAGGACAAAAGTCAGGAAGGAAACGATGGCGATTTGGCTCATGGGGTGGCAGTGAGGTGCTGAAAATTGATCCAATTCTGGATAATCTTTAATGGATTTGTTAGTGATTAGTACAGTAACCTAAGAGCTTCCTACTTGGCATTACAGAATAGATAGCATAAATCTACCTGGAGAATACACCTTTCTGAGAGAGGAGGAGGTGGGGAGAGTCCAGCAAAAGCATTTGATTTTTAATGTCCATGAAAAAACGTTCTCAATTCTTTTACTCCATTCCTTGATAACAACTGAGCGTTCCAAAGGTGGAGGTGGATGCTCTGGGAAGGATTAAGTTGCTTAGATTACAAAATTCCAAGTTGTGATGCACATGCCTGATTTCCATCTTATCTCTAACCACTGTATTGAATAGTCACTAAACTTTATGCTTCTTGTTTCAAACCTGCATGTACCCCTTTGTTAGTCCTTTACAACATGAGTCATTTTGCAACTAATCCCAACTTTCAAGTAGAGGGGGTACATGTTTTTGTTTTTGTTTTTGTTTGTGTTTGTGTTTTTTCTGGAAACTTGCTCTTCCAGGATTCTCCCCATTCCTAGCTCTCATGGTTAATTCAGTTCTTAGTATCTAGAGATTCCATCACCTCCGTATCTCTCACATCTCCCCACATCTCCCCAGCTAGTTGGCCACATTCCTAATTCATCTTTCACTTGGAATAGCCTCTTATTAGTCTCTTTGCCTATAGTTTAGCTACACTTACTTCCCAGTCAATTCTGTACAGAGCAACCCCAGTGATGTTTCTAAAGGACAAATGTGATGATGTCTGGCCTCTGCTTACGATCTTCCATTGGTCCCCCAACGCTCTCAAGACAAAAAAGCAAATTCCTTTAGATGCTTAAAGAGTCCCTGGGATCTGGTCCTGCTTACTTCAGCAGCCTTATATCTTGAAATACGATAGTCCCCATCCAATCCATCCACTCTGTGTGACTCCTGTCCAAGCATGCCCACTCAGGTCACGGAGTTCTTGCTCATGTCTGAGACATTGCAACCACTGTTCCTTCTACCAGCAACACGGTTTCCTCATCTTTGTGTGGCCCTACTTACCCTTAAGATCTCAACTCCAGTAGAATCTTTTTTTCGAGGAAAAGTGTCCAGATTCAAATGCGGGTTAAGTGTCTGTCTAATGAGCTACCATGATGAACGACTGATGCTCTCACATTGTCTAACAACTGCCTATTTGCTTCTCTGCATTCCCCATTGGCCTGTAGGCTCTAAGAGGGTAGGGGCTGCCTCATTCATACACATATCTCCAGCATCTGTGTCAAAGTTGGGCACATACTGGATGTTTGGTAAGACTTGTAGAATTGTCTTGGCTTTAAGTAAAAAAGCATAAGAATCATAGTTGAAAATCCCATAAAGCATTATCTTTTTCCTTTCATCCCTGAACTTCAGTCCTCTGTAAATGTACACATGCCTACAGCTACCTCCCCTGCCCCCTCTCCACATATACACTTGCACTTTGACCAGTCTCAAATTAATTTGTGCTAGGATCACACTTTAATTTGGAGAATGACCGGGTTTTTCATTTAACACAACAGTTAACTCTGTACTTGAAGCTCTTTCTTCTTTTAACTCCCATGAATATACTACTTTCTGAGCTCTCTTTAGATTTCTCCCACCTCTCCTGTCTGGCATTCTAGAATGCCAGCATTCTAGAATGTTGACTCCTTGCTCTTGTCTTTCTTTCTCTGTACATCTCTCTTCCCTGAATATATCTCATTTACTCTTGTCACTTCAACTATCACTTACAAGGATTAATCCAACTTCTCTGTCTAGCTCTGGCCTCTCTCCCAAGGTATAGTGTCATGTTTTATCAACCCAGAAGCTCTACTTGAATCCCTACTGGCTATTCAAATGCAATTCTATAAAAATTATAATTATCTTCACCTCCTTACATGTTCCTGTCCAGTTTCACCCGGGGATGAGTTGGAGTAGCTGCCTGGACCCTCACGAGTTTCCTTTCTCCTGAAAGGATCCCAGACCACAGGAATGGGTCTTCAGTGCTCTTCAAGGTGACCCAACTCCTGGCTACAAAAATTGATTCAGAGATATTTGCTTTGACCCAAGGTGGGCCAAGCAGGGGCTCCCTTTTTGAAGTTTGAAATTTGGAGGTGGATAGATGTCATGGTTAAAAGTACCTGGAGATGAGGCATGTTAAGGGCAGCATGTTCAAAGTGGAGCTGTATGAACTATTGTTGTAGCCCCTAGCCCTGAGCTGCCTTCTTTCTGTCCTTTCCTTGATGGTTCTTCCTTCCAATTCATGAGTTTTATCCTTGCATCCTTTCAATCCATTTCCACCACTTTTTCCATTCTTGCACTAGTTAGAGCCAGGAAAATGTTTACAAATAAACCTCCATGTTTCACAGTCAGGTCAGATAACCTTTGACGCCTCCTGTCCTTGGTCTTGGCATCACTTGGTTCGGCCAAGTTCATCTTTCCATCTTTCTACCCAGGGATGTGACCTCTGGCTCAGACCCTTGCAGCAACCAACTCCCTGGTTTCCCTGTCCCTGATTTCTTTTCTCTTTTCTTTCATCGCTGTGGTCACTTTTGTTTTTATTATTGCCAGATGAAATAAGCAGGACACTACTGTCATCATGCCACTTCACTACCCAGAAACGTTAATTAGATCCTCATCATTCAACTCTCTTACAGATTCTTGTAATTCTTCATAGTCTGGCCTCTCTCACATTTCCAGTCTGGTAAATTTTCTCTGGAATCCACTGTGCTATAAAATGAAGCTAGCTGCTAATCTCTGATTGTGACCATTGCTGAGACAATTCATGTGGTTTCAAATGACCACATGTGGGGGAAGAACCTTGTTTTATGTCATTCATTCATTCATTCATTCACTTATTCATTCAACAAATAGTTATGAAAAGCCTATAGTGGCCAGGAAGTCTTCAAGGTCCTGGGGATACTGTGAGAAGATAGCATTTGCATCTAGAACAGAATTATGAGAAAGAGCAAGAAAGAAGAAGGGGCCACCTTGAGGGAAAGAGGAATCACGAAACACAAAGGCCTTAGGCAGGGATAATCTTGGCTTATTAAAGAACTAAAAGGCTATGTCAGGAGAGAGCTGTGGACACAGGGGGTAGGGGTTCAGAATAAAATTGGTCTCATTTGAGACCAAGGAGACGCCAGTGAGTGGTGAGGAGTTTAAATGTCATCCCCAGTGTAGCAGACAACTATTGAAAGGCCATCGCAGGGAAGTTGCATGAAAAATATACTTTTTAATCTGGCTACTGTGTACAAGCAGACTAGAAAGGTATAAAAGTAAAAGCAGGAAAATTAGATGAGAATCTGTTGCACGGTGGCTTGGGTCTATGGCTATGTTAGGAGGCTTGGTGACAATTAGTACTATAGAGGTTATATGTTAGAGTTAACAGAAGTTGATGGCGGGATTATATTGAGGGCTCTTGCATATTTTAGCACATTGTGGACACTCAATACATGTTGATTGAATCACTGAAGGAATGATTGAACTACTATCAATCAAACCCAGATTCCAGGAAGCATTCACTAATGACCTCCACCCACCTACTTCTCTATTCCTCTCTCTCTTTGAAATTCCCAGTGCTCTCAAAACATTTTCCCGTGAACACTAATCTTCTTCTGGGGATTTATGTGCACTCCTTACCTCCCCATCTATACTATAAGTTTCTTCATGATATTACCCCCCATAGTTCCTTGCATATTTGGCATGGCACATAATTAATGTCAACCTTTTTGAAGGATGAATGAACACATGCATGAAAGCAATGAAATGGAAATTATGTGAAAGTCAAAGTTCTCAAATAAAGAAATGATTACTGAGCTACATACAGCATCTGAAACCTGAGGACCTTTCCAGATGGATTAAACCATTCTGCAGCTTGGTTACTTTAGGCTCTGCCTTGCTTGAAAGCCCGGGACTAACTGAGTGACCCAGAGTGTCTCTGTTTCAAAGAACCACACCCAAAGAGGCAGAGCGAGGCTGACTTGTGTGAATCAGGATGGGTTCTCATGGCTGCCTCTGTCACACACCAGTTGGCGACAAGTCTCTAGCCATTCTGAATCATGGTTTCCTCATTTGTCAAAGAGGCCTAACAATAGAAATACTTCAGAGCTGGTTTGTGAAGAAATATTACCAAGTGCTCTTATGAATAAAGCTCTTGCTATGTGTCCTACAGTCCCCTGAGTGCTTTAACTGTACAATGTACTCACCTATTTATTGCTCTGGACAACACTAGCAGCTACACACTTTTATTAACCTCATTTTATAAATCACAAATATGAGGCACTTGCCACAGCATGCAACACAGAAAAAAGCAGTCTGTAAATACTAGACATGAAAAAAAGTTCAAAACTAGATATGCAGCCAGAACACATGGCTTTTAAAAACCAGGTTTGCTGCTGTTTTTGACCACAGATGAGGAAACATAACCTCAATTTTCTCGTTTTTAAAATGGAACAATACAAGGACTAGGTGAGACAAAGTCTGTGAAAATGCAAATCTATGTAAAATTATAACAAAATCCCGCATAAATGTAGGTGTTTGGAAAGTGTTAGAGGTGATTTTTAACTCCTATGTGTAAGCTACCAGCCCATTTAAATGCAGTGTTTTTAGCAGGAAGCATCATATGGATCTTCAAAGGGGAAAACTGCCCATTTGCCATAGTTTTGTTACTTCAGTGAACAGTCTTTGTGAGAGTCATGGTCTGTGACTTGTTTGTGTCCAGCAGATTGACAACTTTAAGTAAAATGAATACCTCGGTAGCTGAAGATGTAGGTTCATTTCTAGTCTTATCTATCGCAGGGCATCTGGGCCAGTTGGTTAAAGCATTACCCGTGAGTGCTCTTCCCCCACTTATAAAGCACCCCCTCCTCCATTATCTTTTGTGATCCTCCTGGAAATGCTGTAAAGAAGGAACATTATCCCAGTTCTTTCTTCTCCGAGGCTCCATCTCTTGTAACTCCTAGGTTAGTCCTGGGTTTACAGGAAACACCGCCTCTGCATCTAATTGCTTCTGACCACTAAAATGAAAATAGAGTGTCCCTCGATCTGATCATTAGCTATGTCTTCTAAATTGTTTCATGTTCCTTTTTAGTATTTTGAAATGTACTTTCTTCAGAATCCTTTCTTACTGAAAATTGGAAATTCAGAGATAGGAATGCTAATGAAAGCTGCCCTTTCCTTCCGAAAGAGAAGTTTCTTTTTCTGTACATTAAACATACACACACACACACACACACACACACACGGACATATCTCAAGTGACTTGGGCCTGATGAAGTAGAGTCTACCTTTGTGGCTTTAGTTTAGGGGGTAGCTTTTCTTTTCCTAATAAAAGCAGTGTTTCTTATTAAAAGCTATTCATATATTTTTTTTTTTTTTTATTTTTATTTTTTTTTTTTTTAAATTTTTTTTTTCAACGTCTTTTATTTATTTCTGGGACAGAGAGAGACAGAGCATGAATGGGGGAGGGGCAGAGAGAGAGGGAGACACAGAATCGGAAACAGGCTCCAGGCTCCGAGCCATCAGCCCAGAGCCTGACGCGGGGCTCGAACTCACAGACCGCGAGATCGTGACCTGGCTGAAGTCGGACGCTCAACCGACTGCGCCACCCAGGCGCCCCAGCTATTCATATATTTTAACTGTGTGGTGGACATAATAATGGCCCTCCAAAGATGTCATCCTAATCACCAGAACCCATGGCTGTGCTAGTGACATGGCAAAGGTAATTAAAGTTGCTGATGAAATTAAGGTGCTACTGAGCTGATCTGAAAATAGGAAGATTATCCTGAATAATCCAGGCAGGCATGATGTAATCACAGGATGAGGGAAAGAGAGAAGCAGAACAGTCAAGTTCAGAATAATGCCAGAGAAAGACTCAGCTGGCCATTGCTGGCATTGAAGTTGGAGGTAACCACAGCCAAGGCATGCAGGCCGACTCTAGAATCTGGGAAAGGTCAGGGAACAGTTTCTCTCCTGGAGACTTTTAAAGGAACACAGCCCTGCCAACACCTTGATTTTAGCCAAAGGAGACCCATTGAAGACTTCTAACCTTGACAGCTGTGAGATAGTAAATTTGTGTTTTTTTAAGCCATCAATTTTGGGGTAATTTTTTATAGTAGCAATAGGAAACTAATACAAACTGATTTCAGCATTAGAGTCATATAAGTGTAATGATAGAAAACAAGCAATCTCCAGCAGAGACAAACTACTGACCGATTATAGGTTCTGGGAAACATGTAATTCTCAGAAGAGGAATGATTCCCTTTCCAGCCCTCTAAGCCTCTGACCTTGGAGCTGGGATAGGGAGAAAAGTTTTCCCTTACCTGTCTTTTTTCCAAATGAAATTTAGTCCCTTTTACCAAAAAGATTCATTCGGATGAAGCCCCCAGCTTCACCAGCTGCTAGTTTGTAGTGGATATTGCAAAGAAGTCTTAGATGTGTCTGATTTGAGAGCACTACTAAGAGCTAGCACTCATGGGCAGTACCTGGACATATGTAACATCAGACTTGGCCTTCATGCCTCATTCGCTATGTCTTCTCTTTCTTGTGGATATTTCTGATCTCACTAGAAGAAATCTCCCTCTTCTATAGGGCACAGTCCCTCCTTGCTTCTGTCTTAGCTATTGTGCAGATGTCTTATCTTCCTGTTAGGGTGGAGAGAACACTGGACTGAGGGTCTAAAGACTTGGCTATGAATTCTAGATGTCAAGCCTGGGCCAGGCATTTAAAGAGCAATGCCTATCTACCAGGACCCACACCCTACATCCTAAACATTTACTGTGTAGGCATTCACTGAACATTTCCTGTTGCTTCTTCATCCCCAGCAGGAATGTGCACGCGCTAAGCTCAGTGTAAAAGGGACTTCTGTTTTCACTGTGGTCTCACCTATTCTGACTTTGCAGATGATAGAAATGACCTCAGTGATAATTGTGGGGTGTGTGTGTGTGTGTGTGTGTGTGTGTGTATGAGAGAATGAATGAACAAACAAACAAGGGGGATTTAGAAGTGCTTTCAGAGAGGGTCACCTGGGTGGCTCAGTCAGCTGAGTGTCCAACTGGCTCAGGTCACGATCTCATGGTTCATGAGTTCGAGCCCTGTGTTGGGCTCTGTGCTGACAGCTTGGAGCCTGGAGCCTGCTTTGGATTCTGTGCCTCCCTCTCTCTCTGCCCTTCCTCTGCTCATGCTGTCTTTCTCTCTCTCTCTCTCTCTCTCTCTCTCTCTCAAAAAATTAATAAATTGTTAAAAAAATTAAAAAAAAAAAAGAAGTGCTCTCAGAGAAGGACCTGGAGACTTCAACAAATATTCTTCGCAGAATGGGTAGAGCAATATCCATGGAGATGCCGTTCTTAGGCTTTTACAGCCATCTGCTCAATTTCCAGGCTTTGGTTGAGAAAGTGGAGGGAAAGAGACAGTCTGTATTGCTAGTTATAGGGACCCCAGAGCTTGATGGACCAGGGAAGAGGGATGAGTTCAGGAAGAATTAACCCTTTGCTCAACCCTTTCCTATAGTCTGGTTTACTTCTATTTTAGATCTTATGTCCCAGGAAGTCTGAAAATCTCACAAGCAGAAAACACATTCAGCTCTGTGTTCTTGACACTCACAGGGCATTGCTTACCTCTTCCCTCATGTCTCCCCCTTCTTTTTCTTCTCTTCTCGCATCCCTTCAATTCTTCTTCCTCTCCCTTATCTCCTGAGCCCCTTCCCTCATCTCATTTGTCTTTTCTTTGCCCTCTTGATCTCCTTTCCAGGAAAGAACTTGATAATAAGCATGTACATTTCAAGGTGAGGTAAGTGCCACACCACCTGCTACCTTTCTGGAAGCCATTTGCATTTTTTTGCCATTTGCATTTTAAATCTTGTCTCTCTTTGTTTTGTAGGGCCACAATAAAAACAAAATAAAACAAAAGTAGTGATCTTTACAAATGATACCCGATGGATGTAAGAATACTGAAGCTTGAGTGAGAATTTCTGAGGCTAAATCCCAGCTCCTTGACATCTAGCATGTAATTGTCAGGGAGGAAAAAATATTTCTTCTACCCTCTTAGGTTCAGTTTCTGGAGGCCTGCAAATTAGATAAACAAAAGCCATATTAATAGAAGAAAAGGCATACCGTTTTTATTTTATATGTGTGGACATTCACCGAAAAGAAGTAAAACTCAGAAGCAAGCAATTAGATTCCAAGGCTTATTGCCACTTTAACAAAAGAAAGGGAGTTTGGGCTTCAAGGGATGATAAATCGTGGGGAAATGACTAGGAAGTATATGAGGGAAACTAATAAAAGACAAGGCTTCTTTTAGTTAGGATATTTTATGCAGACTGATCATGGTGCTGACTCTCAATCCCCATTGATAAGAGTAGCTTTCTGATTCCTTGTACAGAAGGGTTGGGCAGCTTCACAAAGGGAAATTTATGCCACGGTTGGGGAGATAAGAGGAGGACTGAGAAATCTTGCATTTGCTGATTCTCACATGCCTTGAGCTCAACATAATCATTATGCCAAAGTAGCATATTTTGGAGTGGCATATTCTGATTTTTTTTCTTTTTATAATCTTGGGCAAGTTACTTAAGCGCTGGCATTCCAGTGTCCTCATCTATGAAATGGGATTAGTAATTATACCTAATGTTTGGTGGGTTGCAGTGATTCAATGAGAGAGTTTGTGTAATGTGCACAGTACAGTTACATGGAAAAGGAAACCAGCTCAGGCAAAAAGTCATAAACTGTAGGGAGATTATATTCTTGGGAATGTTTCCTGGTTGAATTTCCAAATAATATGCTAATTTGTTTTTATATACTGCATAAGTTTTGATTATACATGAGACCTATGTTCAAGATACATTAGTGCGATATTGCTAGAGATTTCTTAAAGTGGAAGCTATCCCCCCCCCCCCACTTGCGGACTCAATAGGCACTCAGGCCAGAAGATTGGATGCTTAATTGTTTAATGGACAAACATATACATATTTTAAAGAAATCCATTCCAGATGCATTTAGGAACCTTTCAGAATGAGCCCTGCAGCTAAGTGAAACAGCGTGAGTCCTGACATGTTTGAGTAGAAAGTTTATCCGGAGAACATTTAGGGATCTTTCCAAGTAATTGAGAAACCCCAAGACAGAGGGACGTGATATAGTTTGGGGTGGAGGTGAGCACTGGGGATAAAACTGAAGGCACAGGGAAGCGAATAGCTTTCGTCATTTTGGTGAGAAAGTCTTAAATTTAGAAGAGATACTGTCACACACCAACCCTGTCCTCATTACTCGCTCTATTAAGATGTTAAGAGGCCTCTTAACAACAATTTTCCAGCCCCATTTTTCTTCCCTGCTTCAGAGGCCTCAGTGCAGCTATGCACTATGAATTATGCCTTAATGTGTGCCCATTTCTACTCCTGGGAAAGTCATTCCTCCTCTCCTCATTTGTTTTTACAAACCTAGATTAGGGGCACCTGGACGGCTCAGTCAGTTGAGCATCTAACTCTTAATTCAGCTCAGTTCATGATCTCATGGTTTGGGAGTTTGAGACCTCAGTCCGCTCTGTGCTAACAGCATGAAGCTGGCTTGGGATTCTCTCTCTGCCCTTCCCCCATGCTTTCTTTCTCTCTCAGAATAAATAAATAAACTTCCAAAAATAAAATAAAATAAAACCCTAGATTAAGCTTCTATCTTCAGTGGAATCTTCTAGATAATGCCAACCCCATTGAGGCCTTGCTTCCCCTACATCCTACTTCCTGTGTGTGGAATCTGACACCCGGGATACCCAAGTTCAAATCCCAACTCTGCCAAGTCCTATCTACAAGACTTTGGGCTGATTGCTTAATCTTTTAAAGCCCAAACTTTCTCCTTGAAACCAGAGCAATAATATAGATCTCATAGAATTATGAAAAAATTAAAGTAGTTAATAGGTGTGAAGATTTTAGAATAGTGCCTGGCACTTACACCTTCTGCATAACTCTTAGCAGACATAATGGAATAAATCAGGTATAAATCATGGCTGTGCCGCCTTATTGAACATAACTTTGTAAAAATAATCTAAATGACCCTCAGCTTTATTTATTTTTATTTTTATTTTTTATTTTTTTGCAATAGGAATAATAACACTTCCCTTATTAGTGTAGGGTAAGATTAAATAAATTTATACATGTAAAATACATAATATGGTACTGGGCTTAGAGTCAGTGAGAAGGAGATGTTAGTTTATTCCTTTGACATTCTTTTCTTTTGGTATGGGAGACAGATCTTTGCTGGACATCCACCACAATGTGCAAAAAGGAGTGAGCCTAAGAATAAGGAGAGGAAGTCGAGGCATATTTTAACGTAACAAACTAGGTTGGGGCTAAGAAGCTAGTGTAATAAAATTATAGAGCCATCACCTGGATTGATTGATTGATTGATTGATTGATTTTTAACTTTTTTTTAGGTTTATTCATTTTTTGATACAGACAGAGTGTGAGTGGGGAAGGGGCAGAGAGAGAGGGAGACACAGAATCTGAAGCAGGCTCCAGGCTCTGAGCTGTCAGCACAGAGCCCGACATGGGGCTCAAACTCACGGACAGTGAGATCATGACCTGAGCCGAAGTCGGACGCTTAGCCAGCTGAGCCACCCAGGCGCCCCTGGAATTATTTTTTTAGAAACACATAGCCACTTGTTCTTTCCCAAGATTGCCCTAGAAATACACTCTTCCTCAGGTGTCCCCCAGTTCCCTAGACTGGTCAGATGATAATGAAACTCATAGTTGGCACTGTTAGCTTCCAGAATCCTGCTGTGGAGGGGTGCCTGTGACAGAGCCCCTGGCATTCTTGAGAGCCAGAAGATCCTGTAGCTGGAACTAACAGGACGAGCTTAGAAAACCAAGTGGTAGAGGTGGCTAATGCAGATGGGGGTCGGCTGGGCTGCCAAGACTCTCAGTTCATGGATCTCATGTTAGGAATGCCATCGTTCTGAAGCGAAGTCCTGCCTGGAATCAACAAAATTATGTCCGTGGGCCTTTTTGTGAATTTCAAAGATGGTGGGGATGTCTTTCCAGGAAAATGAGATGTGACAATTTAAAAATTCTTTGCCTAAGTCTATAAATCAAGAATTCAGTGGAAAACTATTTTCTGAAACCTGCTGAGGGGTGTAAAAGGAGAATCATGAATTTCGGAATCAGACAAAGCAGTGTTTAAATTCTGCATCTTGGGGCAGAATTCTGCATCTTGGATGGCTCAGTCGGTTGAGAGTCTGACTTCGGCTCAGGTCATGATCTCGTGGTTGACGAGTTTGAGCCCCGCATCAGGCTCCGTGTTGACAGCTCAGAGCCTGAAGCCTGCTTTGGATTCTGCTTCTTTCTCTCTCTCTGCCCCTCCCCCACTCATTCTCTGTCTCAAAAATAAAATAAACATTAAAAAAATTTAAATTCTGCATCTAGAGGTTTTTAGCTGTGTGACATTGGTCAGATCATATCACTTCTCTGTACCTTAGTTGTTTTTCTTTTTTAAACTTTAATATGACATTGTATAGGATTAAAAGACATAGTTACAGCTAACTTGACCTAATTAATTTCTCTATTTTTTTTTTAACCTTTGGATGTCCTATAGCCAAATGTTTGCAGGAATTTCAGAGAATGGATACTTAAAACGTTTCCTTACCAGTCATCTTCCAAGAACTGCTTCCCCTTCACTGGCTTGCTGACAAACTGAAAACAACGTGTTTAGATAGATAGGTGGTTGGGCAAGTAGACAGATATTGCCCATAAACATATAACCTAAAATGAAAAGCACCATCATAAAAGCCAACTTGGTGGCCCAAGTGTATTACAGGTGCCCAGAGAGGGTGCTAGGACCAGCGAGGAGCAAAGTCTCTTCATCTGTCTAGACCCACCAGAGCCTCTAAAGTGTTGGCCTTGCCACCTGCTGAGCAGGAACCTGACTCAGCTTTCCACAGGTAACTCTATTAATAACAAAAAGGGGGGCAGGTGCACTCCCATCCTGAACTTGGAAAACTGAAACTCAGAGATGCAGCGGCTTCCCCAAGGTCACACAGCAAGCGAGAAGTGACAGAACCAGGATTTAACCTAAGACTGTGTGCCCCAAAGCCTGTGTATGATGTGTAACTTCTAATAATAATGAGAGCTACCGTTTTTATGGTTACCTCTTCTATAAAGTCTCCCTCCCATTATCACCACCCATCTCTCCCCATGTGGAGCTGGCCCTTCATTCTTGTGCCCCCACTGTACTTCACAGAGAGATCTCTTCAAGTGCTAGTGCATTTATCAGTCAAGTTCGAGTTCATGCCTGCCTCCTTTATTATATCATACGTCCCCACAGGATAGGATTGGACATCATTTGCCATTTTATCATTCATGTACTGTTGCTCGTAGTACCAGGTTAATAAATGTTAATAAATAACAAATGAGTGAATGAATGCCTATTGCCTACCAAGCACTCAGCCCACCACAGCTTTGACAGGATAACCTCTTTATGGTTCAGTTTCCTTGCCTATAAAATGAAGATGATCATAACACCTACCAAACAGAGTTGTGGGGATGAGTTAATTGTTGATAAATTACATACTCTTGATGAGCACATACTAAATGCTCAGTAAATGTTAGCCATTATTACCACCACACTTAATTCCCACAATTCCCTTTATGTTTAAAAAAAATTTTTTTAGACTTATTTATTTTTGAGAGCTGGAGAGACAGAGCATGAGTGGGGGAGGGGCAGAGAGCGAGGGAGACACAGAATCCAAAGCAGGATCCAGGCTCTGAGCTGTCAGCACAGAGCCTGACATGGGGCTCCAACTCACAGACCATGAGATCGTGACCTGAGCCAAAGTCAGATGCTAACCAACGCTAACCACCCAGGTGCCCACCCCTCACAATTCCCTTTAAATTTTTTTAAAGTTTATTATTTATTTTGAGAGAGAGAGGGAAAGTGTGAGAAGGGCAGAGAGAGAGAGAGAGAGGGAGAGACAATCCCAAGCAGGCTCTGTGCTATCAGCACAGAGCCTGTCGTGGGGCTTGAACCCACAAACTGTGAGATCATGATCTGAGCCAAATGGAGAGTTGGAAGCTTAACCAACTGAGCCAGCCAGGCACCCCTAAATGGAGAACTTTAAATAAGGTATTATAATCTCAGTTTCACAGAAAAGGAACTGTTTTCAGAGAGACTAAGGTTCTTGCAGAAAATCACATAGCCAGAAAGTAGCAGAACCAGGAAATGTCCCCCAGGGTCTAAGATATTTTTCATAAACCCTTATTTTCATAGTGAGTTCCAGGGCCTAAAACCTCTTTTACATACAGGGTCCCAAATGATTCTCTTCACCAGCACTGTGGGCCTGGGCTTCAGCCTAGAGGAAGAAATTGGCAGGTGATTAAACCAATGTGGTCCTGATAGCCCAGAGTCCTAGACCATTCCACAAAGCTGGCTAGGATGTTTGGTGGGTTTTGTGGCAGAACACCCCATGGGATCCTTCAGGACACCCTAACCCACCCTTTCCTGATAAGAGTCATCTAGCTTCTTGTTCTTGATCCAGAACGCTCTCAATCAGACTGTCCACAAGAGAGCATTTTTAAAAAACACCCCTGGGTGATTTTTATGATCAGGGAAGTTTGTGAAACTTGGCTTTGAAAGGAGGATAGTTCAGTCCCCCTCCAGCGGGCAGTTACTGTTCCTCCAAGGTTCTGCTCTGCCCCCATCCTCCACCCCTTCATGTTTGTAAATATAAGGACTAAATCAGACTCCCTAAAAATGTTCTCCTGTGTCAGCGGGGACCACATAGCCCCAGTGGGGTGGCAGGTGGGAGGCGGCTTAGATGTTCCCGGGTGACAAAGACACTGAATCATGGTTCTTTTGCTCCTGCACTTTTCTCCCTAGAAAAAAGTGCCCACGGGCTTCCATGGGGGGCTTTCTGGAAGGGGCTGTAGGCAGCAGCCGAGAAAGCCGATTTTGTCCCAGCATCCCAAGAGGGGGCTGAGCTGTCTGGCGCAAGCTCCGGGAGGCGAGAGCCGCTGCTTTGGCGAAAAGGGGGCATTCGCCGGCTTCCCAGGCAGCAAACTAGCCCGCAGCCAGCCTGCCCAGCCCGCGCCGCGTCGTCAGCGCGTGGAGCGCGGCCGTGCTCTCCGGGGCAACTTTCCTGGGAGTGTCCCTCCTCTCCACGGACACAGCAAAGTCCCCCGTTCTCCGACAGATGCTCCCCTCGCAGCCCTAAGTGCAAGGACCCGCTGGCGGCCGCGCAGAGCCCGGAGGCCGGCGCGCTGTGGTTGGGGGGAGCCCCCTAGGAAATGCCAGCATCAGCATGAGAGGCTGGACTCCAGCCCAGGTCGGTCCTCACCCCGGGGGGCCGCTGCTCCGCCCGGTGCGTCTGCGAGGAGCTGCTCACTTTTCCCCCTCGCGAGTCTTTGTTCCAAGCCAGAGCTTGCTCGGATTCTCTAATTAACTCCCTCCGCTCCAAAGGGGGCCGGAGGCTGGGATGCTCTGCCAGCTTGAAAGATGTTGACTCTCGAGTGGGAGTCGGAAGGACTGCAAACAGTGGGTATTGTTGTGATTATATGTGCATCTCTGAAGCTGCTTCATTTGCTGGGACTGATTGATTTTTCCGAAGGTAAAGTGGTCGCTCCCACTCTGTGCGGTTGGTCAGGTCTGGTTCAGAACTGGATACAGACGCTGCAGAAGTTGAGGAGGCTTACTTAATACCCAAAGTCAAAGTTTTAAAATATTGCATGCTTGACATGGAGCAGCCTAGCACTGGACAGTTCCTTTCTGTTTACCGAGATATTTGACATTGGGAGGGAGGAGATACTGTACCCGCGATCTTTCTGTTTGAAAGCTATTGAGTGCAGGGTGATATTGTGGGTTAAATATATTTCCATGGTGCCAAGTTAGGACTCTACTCTGGGGTGGTAATACAGGTTGTTTTTTGGTCATCAAGTTCATGATGGCTACCACGCCTTAATGTCATTAAGAATTCCATTCTCTGGAGGAGTACCCTGATTTGTGAGGGAAATATCTGTGTGTGCCTCATTAGTTAGGAGGTGCGGGGGTGGAGCTGAGTTGTTGATTATGATATAAAATGGGTAAGCGTTTCGGTTAAAATTGAGTTAATGGGTGCTTAGCAAAAATGTGCTTCGAACACTTAATTTGCAAAAGTGTTTCATTTACATTTCCCAGTGAGCCACTTTGCTCATTTGTCTTTTGAGTGGGAGCTCCTATGCACGGGACATCGTTGTTGCTACCAACAAGTATTTTATCCACCTAATATAAATTTTACTACTCATATCAATTTTATTATTCAAGGATGGGGGTAAAAAATGTTGATTAACTTTGCTTTAACAATTTGAATAGATGTGTATGTGTGTGTGTATCTGTGTGTGAATATATATATATATATATATATATATATATATACACTCTATATATGCACATGTATTTTTTCATGAAATAGTTTTTCTGCTGAAATGACATACTTTGAATCATTTAAACCTCAGCATTCAAGATCAATTCTACATCTAAGTTCTCCTTTCTTCTCAAGCGAAAGAATGGAGTTCCTAAGACACTTGCTAATATTCCTTCTGGATCAGGATTCGATCTTCTATTGCCGAGTTATTTATGACTATTCACTTCTCACATTGTGTGTAATGTTGGAAGATGATGGAAATATTTAGCCTGCCCATGCTTAGCTAAAATGACATCATCCCAGACTACATCCGGTACACAGGTTGTTTCTGCTAATATGTTATAATGGTCAATGTATTTTATCTTTAGGAAGTCTTTTTTTTTTTTTTTAAAGTTTAAAATGTTTGTTTGTTAGGTTCTAACTGTTTAGATCACTATAAGAACGTAAGAAGTTCCCATTTGATTTTCATATCGTCTTGTAAGTATTCTCACTCTGTGGCAAGTTCTGTTTAGGCACACAATAGAATAATGAATTGGGATTAAATAAAACTTCAGAAATTAATTTCTTCCTTTTCTCACATTACACGGTGATTGTATTTAACCCCTGGAAGGAAAACAATGCATAAGCAAACTTCTTCAAGTACTACACTATAATCTTGCATTATTTTGAGATTCTGCCTCAGTGTACTAACGTTGTTATCATAATAAAATGCAGATGAGATCATTGCAATTTCTTTGATGGAAATAATTTCCTTCTGTTAAATTTTATCACTATATTAGTTTTTGTTCTCTGAACTAGGTTGAGCCATAGTCACCCAAATTAAGTGCATAATACTCAACATAGCTTGGTTTCATAGCTAGATGTAGCATTCGCTAAAGGAAAACAGCCATGGGGGTATTGAGGAAGTCAACCTTCACAGAGCTATGGGGTAGCACACAGTTCTTTCATTGCCAATGTTGACAAGGTACACGTTTAAAGTCAGAGTCCCCAGATTTAAGACCCCTACACATGACTCAGCTTTTATTCTTTAAGTTCATTTTTATGTCACTTAAAGTTGACAGTTTTCAGATGAAACCTTCAATTTGACTTCCAACAATATGAAAAGTAGAATTGTAAACCAGACTCCCTCAACTAGAATCACAGAATTTTGAGCTAGTCCAAATGTCTTTCTTGGGATGGATATCCATATTCATATTCTATTACTACCTATATCCATATATGAATCTATATCTCTTATACACACACCTACATATAGATGATGTACCTACACATTTATAGATATTATTTAAAATGTTGAATAAGCTGGGGCAAACTTGGATTCAATATGTAGGCCTTGATCATGTTAAAATACAAAGATATAGGTTACCATCATGCACGAGGTATAACCAATTTTACTTCACAAATCAATCCTTTTTTGTTATGAAGCTCATATTAGAAAATTCTGCTCGAGTTCAACTCTTTCATTTTATGTAGGAGAACAGCTACAGCCCAGAGAGGTTAACTGATTTATCAGAAGGCAAAACTAACTGAAGGAGAAACAGGACCAAAACTAAGGACTACTGAGCACTTTATGGTTCTTTTCCTACTATAACACCCTTTTTACTTATTTCTCTTCCCTAATATTGGAAAAGAGAGTTAATGAAAACACATGTGGGAAATGTTCTGAATTCTGGAATCTTGTCCTGAACTGTCTACTAACACGCTGAAGAATATCTGAGGGAAATACATTCACAAGAAATAATATTACACACTAGCCACACAGTTTCTGCAAGGCATTGAGCCCAATACAAGTGTGGGACCCAAGAATGGCATTTAAGTGAGCTATGCCTGACCACTGACTGTATCATAGAGTGAAGCCAGGATTAGAACAAAAGCAAGCCAACTGGGTCCTGATCGTCTTTGCCTCTAAGACTTGCCCAACATTTTGACTGTGACACATAGTCAATGGCAATGAATGCATAATCCAGGTAGAATCCAACAGTGAGATCAAATAAGACCATAAGAACTCTGGCCTAAGCCACCTGTCTGTGTTTTCTAAGGCTGTGGCATATCCGAGCAGAAACAGACTTAGGGTGTATGATCTCCAGCCAGGTGGAGGAATAAGAAAAAGGCACAAAATACAGAGAAAGTCACCAAATATCATCCTTTCTACCTGCAAATGATAAGGTGTCCCAAAGGGCTATCCCCATGTATACTGCTAAACTTTTCACTGACTACACTAGAAAATACAGCCCAGGATAAGGCCAGGGAACTAACCATTCTTTTTCATGGAGAAATGAAGATGAGACCCGGAGCAGAGCTGTGAGCTTTTAGGCCACGTTGAACTTTTATACTATCCTCATGGCAATGATTCTTCTCTGGTACAACTGTAGAGTATTTTATTTAGTATGACTGTGCATTGATTTACTTAGAAAGCAGTTCTGAGTCTGTTTGAATGAGAGAGTCTATATTAGTGTTGGGATAAAGCAATGCTACCTTAGTATCATCATCTCCAATGGCTAGTGAAAATTAGCCATGGGTAGAAAAGAATAAAGGGAAACATTTCTGCTCCCACCTAAATGAGATTCCGATTTTGATAAAATCTTATTTTAAAAATGTAATTCTCTTTCAGTTGAAATTCAACATTTAGAAAACAAAAGCAATTTGTAAAGAGGATTCAAAAGACTAGTGGGATTTTAATATGATGATTTGAGGTTTTCCACATAGCCACTCACTACTAAGGAGAAAAAGGAGGAACACTCCGAAAGTGAATCTCACTGTGTCATAGATTAGTCTATAATATATTTCCTTTTGAGTTCTAAACATGTGCAGATTTCTCTGTTAAGCTGAGACAGTAGAGAGGTGTGCAAGATGAGCATTAAAAGAATGTACCCTCAGTGAACTTACAGTCTAGGAAAAGAAACTAATTACCAAACAAGACAGAAGGGGATGAACTGACATAAGCAAGAAATGGCCTGTAGAGGCATAAATGGGGCGGTGCCTCTTGAAAGGGCTCAGAGGAAGGCTTCATGGAAGGTAACCGTTGTACAGGACTTTGCAATGTGAGAAGGACTTCCCAAATTGGAGGAGGGGAGAACATTCTAGGTTAAGCAAAGATCTTGAGCTGTGCCCCTAAGCACTGACAAGAGGTAGCTTTCATGGATAAGGGCAGTGGCTTTTGCACACATGGGTGTTGAAAGTTGAAATGGGAGATATAGCAGAGGGGGTGACTTGAAGCTCAATGCTAAGAGTGTATGCTTGCTCTTGAACCCGTGAAGAACCACTGATTCAAAGTCTTCCACTGTGGGGAAACAAATGAGTAACGTAGCAGACCACTGTTTTAGGTGGGTCTATCTGGGAGTAGGTGAAGATTTGTAGTAAAATAATGGAAGCAGATGCTAGTAATGCTCTTGGAATAATTCAGGTGAAAGACAATAGGGCAAAAATCTATAGATTCCCTTTCTCAATAAAATACATAATGTGAACTGTCAGTTTCCAGTTTTTCCAGAAATTCGTGTTTAGTATAACATCCTTGGCCTGCACTTGTTCCGGCACAGCATAATTATATTTTATTTTAGGGCAACGTTTTAGACTTTAAATATCTTTTTTAAGAGAAGAGAAAAGAAGTGTGAAGCACACAGAGGTCATAGTTATAGATACGGTAGTGCCACTTACCATAGGAACGTAACAGTTCTGATATGTATACTGACATCTTGCAAGGTCTTCAATTATTTTGAACTTTTTATTTTGGAAAAAGGCACAGAGAAAAGTGTAGAGAGTAGTGTAATGCACTGCCCCACACCCCTCAATAAAGACCATCACTTTGCCATTTGTGTTCCAGCAGTGACTTGCATTTAAAAAATATTTCTCTATTGTCTACAATATTCCAGGCACTCTGCTAGGCCCAGGATACCAAGATGAATTAAAGATTGTCTCTACCATCACAGAACTCTCATTTGTATAAGGAGATGGGAAATATAAACAAAGAAAAGGCGATGCATTATGGTAGACAGATCAACATAAGTCCAAGATATAGAAAAAGAATGGAAAGAAATTAAGTCCAAGTGGAAAGGCTAGAAGTGATCAGAAATGACTCCCTGGAGGAGTTGGCTTTTAGCTAGATTTTTATGGATAAAGAAATTTTATCATAGTCATATGCCAGCAATGGTGTATTCAGGGCTCTGGGTAAGGTAATACCATAGACCAACACAGGGACGTGATACACAATGTGGAATTCCTGGAGCAATAACAACAAAAAATGTCAGAGGGAATTAGCACAGGTTTATTCCTTCTCCTTGATGACGTAATTATCCGTGCTATCTACCACAATGCTTGGTGTATAGAAGACACTCAAAACATCACGGTGTGAGCGCCATTTAACTGTCACAGAAGAATGGTGCCTGTGCACTTCTACGTACGCTACATAATTGAGGGCCTCCAGTGCCTCTTTCAAGTTTCCATGGTAGCCTGGAAACTGTTGATTAGTTGACTACATTGTTTTATTTTTTTATTTTTTTCTATGAGGGAGATTTCAGATCAAAATCCCACTGCAGAGTAGAGATACCCATGTACCAGAGGCATCTGGAGCAGCTGTTCATTAGAACCCCACGGCCATGGGAAATAATTCCAAATGCGATACCCAGCAGTGAGTTGGAAAAGCCCAGCTTACATGGGCTTTGATTTGGCAGGGAAAGTAGCCCTTTCAATTTTACAACTGGAAAAAAAAAAACACATAAATGTACAAGTGAAATTGAACAAATATATATCAAGCACCTACTGTGTGAAGGAGGATAGAGGACAAAGGGGTATTTTACTGTCCTTAAAAGTTTTCAAATTGAGATTTTTTTTTTTCCAATTAGACTCCAAACATGAATAACAAATCCAAGACTAAAAAGGGTCTGGTGAGAGGGAGAAAGGGTTTTGGAAAACTTGAAGAGAAGAGCCTTCCCATCCAGTTGGAAGTTTTCAGGGAAGTCTGCAAGAAGACACAGTGTGGCATTGGATCGAAAGACTGACAGATAGAAACTGGAGGCTGTGAATTGTAATTTAGAAAAGAACAGTCACTTCCTGAAATCGTTGTTTGTAATCAGTTTCCTTCTAAAAGTCCATTAATCCATTTAAGACCCCAAGTGTCTGCTCTGGATCTGGCATCATGCTCAGTACTGATTGGTTTGGGGAATATTATTTTTCAGTTTTGCTTACTTTGGGAACCCATTCCCCACCCCAGCTAGAAACAGAGAGCTGGAATCTTAACGGGGAGGAGAGATGAAGGTGAAGAAGTTGTACATTTCAATGGCCTCTAGCCAAGGTCATCAGGAGCACACCTGTGGTTGAACAATTTGGCTTCGTTGCTCTTTGCAGAGATGGGGAAGACATACCATGGAGAGCAGTGAAACATCTCGGTAAGGAGGTATTAGAAAGGACTTGACAGTATTTGAGCTTGTGTCAGGGGATTATGATTTGGAAGTGGGGCTTTGCTCTGGATTGAATTAAGTCAAGAAGCCAGGCTAATTCCATGGTCCAGTATCTCAATAAATCTTATCTGTAAGCAGTGAAGACTAGACAGAGGCCAAAGCTGTAACTGGCAAAGAAACAAGCTATAGTAACTAGGATGGGGGTATTTGGTCATTTTTGTGGCTTACACAGAGTTCATATTTATGCCTCTTCTCACATACAATTACAGAGTGGTCTTGTTTTTGTCTTGATTGATCAAAGGTACAGAGTGATCTTGTCTGATGCTGATATTCTGTGAGATTGGACTTGCTTAAATTCACTAAGGGAACACAAAGGCCCAGTTGATAAAGCAGGGCAGCTCCCTCAGAATGGAAGGGGTCCGTTTTCTCCTCACACATGATCAGAAGGAGGGCAGAGTAAGGTGAGAGGCAGGTGTATAGGGTATATAGCAGACAGATCTAAGTTTAAAGTTTACCTTCCTGAGCTTGAGTTCCTTTTTCTGTAAAATGAGGCTAATAAATCCAACCTTTCAAGATTGTTCTACGGAATACAAAAATATAAGTGAAACATGTAGCTAGTGCCTTGAATACAAATAGGAGCCAATAAATAAATGCCTTGCTTGTAATTTTGTTGGGATAAGATGTTCAAATTCCTTGAGTTATACCAGTGGTTCTCAAATTTTACTGTGTATCAAAATTACCTACATGACTTGTTAGACCACAGATTGCTGGACTCTATCCTCAAAGTTTCTGATGCACTAAGTCTAGGTTAGGGTCTGAGAATTCACATTTCTAAGGATTTCTCACTTTAAGCTAACACAGCTGTCAAGGACCAGCGCTTGGAGAAACACCGAGTTAGGCAATAAACCCATAATGTGAGCAATGTGTTCGCGGAGTTCTTTGGCACCTGTTAAACTTTATTCTGGAGCAGTGATGAGACTTTTGTTCTATAGTAAATATTTTAGGCTTTGAGGACATGCTGTCTATTATAACTACTCAACTCCATTACAGTACAGAAGCAGCCGTAGGCAATGTACAAATGAATACGCGTGGCTATGCTCTGATAAAACTTTCTTGATAGACATGCAAATCTGAATATCATATAATTATTCTGTCACAAGATATCATTTTTGTAGTTTTATTTTTTAACCTTTTAGATGTAAAACAATGCTTAGCATGCAGAGAATGCAAACAGACAGCAGGATCAATTTGGCCTGTCACTGTAATTTGCCAACGCCTATTCTAGAGCTGGCAGTAAAGGAACCCATTGAGAAGGGATCTGAGGTTGAGGAGTTACTGCTTTTTGGAGACTTGTCTAGATTTTCTGAGCCCTCAGTCTCATTGAATGGAGAGGAGTCTAGTCCCTCTTTGGGGTTTGATGAAATTATCTGCCAAATCAGCAAATAATTTGAATTAGCATTTATGTGTTTGTCCAATAAAATGTGTTCTCTTCCCTGATTCCGCATATTCAGGCCAATGTAGAGGTCATTATATAAAGTAAGGCATCTGCATGATTTTGTCACACAATGAGTCAGCGCTGGGGCTAGACATTTTGGGATGCCCTCTTACTGCTTTTCATTTTAGGTATCGTTGCCTCTAGGACAGGTGGCATTATGCCCTTTCCATTTCTTGAAAATGAAAGATATTCAAATCCTGAGTAAGATCACATTTCTCGAAGTGAGACGGACCTGAAGTCACTACACATCTCTACCTTTCACTGGCCACATGGTCTCAGTCAAGGTTTATTTTCCACCTTGACCTCAGTTTTCTCACATGTAAAATGGGGAGAATAATAGTAACTACGTCATAAGAGTATTGTGAGAAGAAAATTAAATATCTGTTAAAATTCTGCTTAGCCCAGTGCCTGGAGCTGAGAGTTCAACAAATACTGAGTGTTCTAACATTAGTATCACGGCTGTCTTTGTTCTTCACACCCATCATACCTGTTCCTAAACATGGTCATTCATTCGGTCTGTTAAAGAACAAAAACTCAACTGAGTAAATAGGAACGTCTAAATAGCTTTGTTAAATGATTCATGAATCAGGCAGCGTCCCATCTAGCAAGCAGAGGGGGCTCTGAGGAGTTGTATGAAATGAAAGGTTTTTACGGGAAGGAAAGTGGGGCAAAGAGTTAATAGCAGAAGAAAAGAAAGGATTTTTCCAGGCAAAGTCGATTTCCTTAGGGGGAAGACCAAGGAACATTATCACACAGAATAAGTCATCTTCCTTTGAGGGATGGAGGGCACTCCTGTGACAAATTACTTCATTGGTGCTTATCAGAAAATTCCTGACTGACAGGTTAAAACTTACATTTCTGGGAGAGGTTGAAACTGCAGTTAGTTAAGGCATTAAGCCCTGGTTTGATGACTTGGCCTATGTGACACCATCTTGGGCATGTTCTGTTCTTTTAACAAATTATCCATGAAAGAAACGTTTTTAAATGTAATCCTTGTACCAGGCACTGTGCTAGTAATTGGGAACTGAAAGCACAGATTTGGTGAATAGGGGTTTATATACAAATGAACATGCAAACATATCAGTTTAGTAAATTGCCCCGGTCTCACATCTGTGCAAGGATGTGTGTGTCCCTCCAGGGACATACAGAAGAGACTGACTAGTCAGTCCTATTTAGAAAGGGGTGGAGGTTCAGGAAGGACTCGCAAAGGTGAGCTTTGAGCTAAATCTGGGTGACACTTTTAGCACTCAGTATCACTCATTCTTGAGAACTACTGACAATTGATCAAACCTATTTTCACATTTTCAAGGATAACTCATGTTGATCCCAGTTTCTAAATCCTGACTCACATTTTATTCCCTTTTCTCCCACAATGCCTCATTTACTCAAATACACCCATATTTCTTCATGTAAGCCCTCACTAGAACCTATTCCCTGTCTTCATATCCTAATCTAAATTCAGTCAGTCTTGATACATGTTATACAACATAACACTATAATAATAAACCTTCATGCACTGTTCACCAAATCACGTCATTTGTGTAATTCATTTTCTCTTCAGTTACCTCAGTACAGAGTCAATTTTCCTTGTATTTCCACTGGGTCCAGAGCAGTAGAGAGTAGTATTTAATGTAGCCTCAACAAATACTTATCAGTGGGTTTCTCAGCTCCTTTTTTGATGGACTCTTTACATCAATATACTTTTCCCATCTTATCTGCATTCCCCCCCCCCATTCTCTTCCAATCTGACTTCGTATTCTCACAACAGAAATCTCTACAAATATGGGGGGACTGAGATCAGGCTCAAGAGCCTTCTGTATCACCTACAACATAAAATCTCCATGTTCTTTGCATCTGATACAAAGATGGGATCAGACCAGTCCCTTCTCTTCCTCCTTCTGCTATTTCTTGTTCCAGGAGCACTGTACTGAAGTTACTTGAATAGCTTCACGCTGTCTCCAGCTGCCACATTTTTGCATATACTGTTCTTTCTCCCCAAAAGCCCTTCCCTCCTCATATTCCTGGAAACGACTTTTCAACCTTCAACTCTTGGCTCATATTCTTCCTTCTCTAAGAAGCATTTCTTGGCTTCCTCAAGCATCAAAAGACACTCTGACTGTGGGGCTTCTCTGCCTCTGTGCCCATTTTATGCTCCATTGCTATCAAACCTATATTTCTCAAGCGCTCTGTGCTGTTTCCTGCTTCATGCCTTTGCTTGCATGCTGAATGTCCCTCCTTCTAGAATACAAATCCCATCGGTCTTCACCTGATTAGCTCCTTCTCATTGTTTAAGCTCAGCTCTGGAGCCATCTGTTCCAGAAGCTTCCCTTGAACCACCTAGTTGGATTAAGTGTCCATTTCTGTTATCCTAAAGTACTCTATCTTAGCACTTCAAACTACATTAAATTCTTGATTTCTATGTCTTTCTCTTTTCCTAAATTTCAAGCACCACGTAGGCAGGCACTTACCTCTGTATTCTCAGTACCTTATGGAAAGGTTGGATAGATAATGGATAGACAATTTATTCAGAGGTCTTAGTGATAAACTTCTCAGAGTTTTCACAACATCTTTTTTTAAGTGTTTATTTAAATTCCAGTTAGTTAGCATACGGTGTAATACTAGTTTCAAGAATACCATATAGTGATTCAACAATTCCATACAACACCCCATGCTCATCACAGTAAGCGGACTCCTTAATCTCCATCACCTATTACGCCCATCCCCCCACCCAGCTTCTCTCTGGTAACCATCAATTTGTTCTCTGTAATTAAGAGTCTGTTTCTTGGTTTGTCTCTCTTTCTCTCTCTCTCTCTCTCTTTTGCTCATTTGTTTTGTTTCTTAAATTCCACATGAGTGAAATCATATGACATTTGTTTTTCTCTAACTTTGCTTAGCATTGTACTCTCTAGCTCCATACATGTTGTTGCAAATGGCAAGGTTTCATTCTTTTTTATGGCTGAATACTATTCCATTGTGTGTATATATACCCCATTTTCTTTACCCATTCATTAACCGATGGGCACTTAGGGTGATTCCATATCTTGGCTATTGTAAATAATGCTGCTATAAACATAGAAGCAAATGTATCCCTCTGAATTAGTGTTTTTGTATTCTTTGGGTAAATACCCAGTAGTGTGATTGCTAGATTTTAGGGTAGTTCTATTTTTAACTTTTTGAGGAACTTTCATACTGTTTTCTACAGTGGCTATACCAGTTTGCAGTCCTACCAAGAGTGTGTAAGTGTTCCTATTTCTCCACATCCTTGCCAACACTTGTTGTTTCTTGTGTTTTTGATTTTAGTCATTTTGACAGGTGTGAGGTGATATCTCATTGTAGTTTTGATTTGCATTTTCCTGATGGTAAATGATTTTTCATGTGTCTATGGCCTTCTAGATGTTTTCTTTGGAGAAATGACTGTTTATGTCTTCTGCCCATTTTTAGTTGGATTATTTGTTTTTTGGATGTTGCATTTTATGTTCTTTACATATTTTGGATACCAGGCTTTTACTGGATATGTTATTTGCAAATATCTTCTCCCATGCCATAGATTTCCTGTTAGATTTGTTCCTTTGCTGTGTAGAAGATTTTATTTTGATGTAATCCCAATAGTTTATTTTTCCTTTGGGTTCTCTTGCCTCAGGAGACATATCTGGAAAAAAAAAGTTGCTACAGCCAATATCAAAGAAGTTACTGCCTATAAGTAAGAAGTTACATACCTAGATTTTTCTAGGTCTTTAATCCATTTTGAATGCATTTTTGTATGTGGCATAAGAAAGTGGTCCAGTTTCATTCTTTTCCAGTTTTCCCAACACCATTTGTTGAAGAGACTGTCTTTTTCCCATTGGATATTCTTTCCTCCTTTGTTGAAGACTAATTGACCATATAATTGTGGGTTCATTTCTGGGTTTTCTATTCTGTTCTGTTGATCTATGTATCTATTTTTGTTCCAAAATCATACTGTTTTGATTACTGCAGCTTTATAATATAACTTGAACTCCAGAATTGTGATGCCTCCAGCTATGCTTTGCCTATTCTGGATCTTCTGTCGTTCCATATACATTTTAGAATTGTTTGTTCTAGTTCCACAACAGCCTTGAACTGATATAATTTTTAGGGTTTTTAACCTTGACACTATTAATATTTTGAGCTAATTCTTCATTATGGCTGCTCTCCTCTGCATTCTAGGACAATTGGCAGCATGCCAGGCCTCTGCCTATTAAATGCCAAGAGCACCTCTTCCTGAACTGTGACAACCAGAAGTGTCTCCAGGTGTTTCCTAACATCCCAGGGGCAGGAAGGCAGACAAAATCACCTCCTCTCATCTTGAGAACCATTGGGCTGAGGTCTGATCAAACATAGTGTATAAACTTTTTTAATACACATATTTATAAATCATAAAATTAAACTTAAGTTGGGGCACCTGGGAGGCCCAGCTGGTTAAGTGTCCAACTTTGGCTCAGGTCATGATCTTACGTTTCTTGTGTTTGAGCCCCATGTCGGGCACTGTGCTGACAGCTCAGAGCCTGGAGCCTACTTCGGATTCTGTGTCTCCCTCTTTCTTTCTGCCCCTCCGCCACTCATACTCTGTCACTCTCTCAAAAATAAATAAACATTTTTTAAAAAGTGAACTTAAGTCTAAAAACATCATAGATTGAAATTATTGGAAACCAAAACTGAGTGTTGAGGAGTATGTTTTTCATTACACTCATTATTGGAAACCAAAACTGAGTGTTGAGAAGGAGTATGTTTTTCATTACAAAAGTAATAAACAGTCATCATAGAAATCTTATAAATATATAAAAAGAAAGAAATATGAAGAAAGTACCCTTAGACCCACCAAAGGAAAACACTGGTAATATTTTCTATTTACTTTTAGTTTTTCCCACATAGACTTGTTCCTTTAAACTTCAAAATAATACTTAAAAATTATAAAAATTATAGATTTAAATTCAGTATTAGAGCAGAAGTATTTTTATATTAGCTCACAAATCCTTCATAAATATTTTAATGCCTACATTATATTCTATAAATGTGTGTGTATAAATTACTTACCCTGATTTTAGGACATGGAAATTATTTGCATATTTTCCAGTATTTGAAAATTTCTTTAATAAAATCTTTGTGTATAAATTGTTTATATAATTAGAATTATGTTCTTTTTTTTAAAATATGAAACTTATTGTCAAATTGGTTTCCATACAACACCCAGTGCTCATCCCAACAGGTGCCCTTCTCAATACCCATCACCCACCCTCCCCTCCCTCCCACCCCCCATCAACTCTCAGTTTGTTCTCAGTTTTTAAGAGTCTCTTATGTTTTGGCTCCCTCCCTCTCTAACCTTTCTTTTTTTTTTTTTCTTCCCCTCCCCCATGGTCTTCTGGTAAGTTTCTCAGAATCCACATAAGAGTGAAAACATATGGTATCTGTCTTTCTCGTATGACTTATTTCACTTAGCATCACACTCTCCAGTTCCATCCACGTTGCTACAAAAGGCTGTATTTCATTCTTTCTCATTGCCACGTAGTATTCCATCGTGTATATAAACCACAATTTCTTTATCCATTCGTCAGTTGATGGACATTTAGGCTCTTTCCATAATTTGGCTGTTGTTGAGAGTGCTGCTATAAACATTGGGGTACAAGTGCCCCTATGAATCAGCATAGAATTATGTTCTTAAGATAGGATCTTAGAAGAAGAATTAATGGGACAACAGAATGAAATGTTTCAAATCTCTGGACATATATGTAAGGGCAAATTGCTTTTTAAAGGAATTGCACAATCCACTTGCCCCATCGTAACATAGGTATCCCCAGTGGTTTGCACACTATCACTGTGCTATTGGTTAGGGGACATTTTGAAGGTCGACCCTAAAAACCATATTGGCCAGCTCAATGCTAAGAAACTGTCCTAGGGGTGAATTGCTAATGGCTTCTAAGCTAACATTAGGAATCTTATTTTGTGCAGACAGGAAATTTCCATTGTGGCCTGAAGATGTTCTTCCTGTTCTGTTGTCAATCAGGATGCTCTGTTGTATGAAACAGTACTAGCCTTTCCCAATCATCATGCCCATCTTAGCAATCAAATTCATCAATTTTTCTTAGATGAATTTAAATGGCAGGGAGGGAGAGAAATGTCTCTTGTTAGAGACATACTCAGCTCAAGGAAAAATTTGGTGTGTTTTGTTCATGTAACAAGGTCTAAAACCAAGCATTATAGATCCTTGTCTAAGAAGATATGAAAATCTATCCAGTCAAACTCTCTTATGTTAAATAGGTCATGATAAAGTAATTAGGCACATAGAGTCCCTTTGTGAATTAATGGTAGAGCTTGCTTGCCGAGGCAGAGCAATACTGAGGTTAGGAAACACTGAGCTTTGAAGACAGAAAAGACATAGGGTCAAATCCTGCCCCTGAAATATGCTGGCTGTGAGTCCTATGCAAATCTCCAGACCTGTCTGGACTTCCATTCCCTTGCCCACAAGATGGAAATCACCATAATATGAACTTCATAGGTCTTTAAAATTGTCCAGTAACTTTTTTTTTTCAACTTTTTTTTTTTTTTTTTTTTTTTTTAATTTTTGGGACAGAGAGAGACAGAGCATGAACGGGGGAGGGGCAGAGAGAGAGGGAGACACAGAATCGGAAACAGGCTCCAGGCTCCGAGCCATCAGCCCAGAGCCTGACGCGGGGCTCCAACTCACGGACCGCGAGATCGTGACCTGGCTGAAGTCGGACGCTTAACCGACTGCGCCACCCAGGCGCCCAGAACACTCAGGCACCTAAATAAATAGCCACATCCCACATCTGTCTTCACTATACCCAGCAATTCCTACATATCACTAGTGCATTGAAGAAGAAATTACCAGAGGCTTCTAAACATCACCTGAGTAAGAAGCAGGGTGAACACCTTGCTGCAAATGTTCAAGGAGACACGGAGTGAATTAGCCAAATGCATTCCTCATGACAATAGGTGATTGTCTAGCTAAAACTCTCTTTGAAAATGTACCTCATTAAAAATGTGCACAAAAGTTCTAGGTCCCTAATAAGATTTTAGACTAAAAATATCATGCTCCAAATAGTAAGCTGGCCTCAATATTGTTGTATATCTCTTTTATAATACATCAACAATGAAGCTCACACATAGCTTAGCATTTTATAGGTGTACTCGAGGGAAAACACAAAATCAGCGAAGAAATCCCATAGTTGCAAATTCTTTGTGAAGTTCAGAGTTGACCTGTCTAGTTAATGTATTCAAAAACACACATTTTACAATAATAGGAACTATTCTTGCTAATGGCTGTTTAAGGTGAGCGGGGAAATTTTTCCATGAAGACAAATCTCTTCACCCCACCCCACTCCAGAGGGACCTGAACATGTCTGTTTTTAAGGGGACAATTTAAGCCCCGGAATAATTATTTAAGGAAAGTCTGTCAGCTACTTTCAGTAAGTTTTCTCAGGCTGGGAATGGAGGGAAATATTTCAAGTGGGTAAAAGTGGTTTGAAACCGTGTTCCATGACAGCTACACCATGAACTGCCTCGTCTTAGAGAACTTTCCACTCACTTCATTTTGAATGGTGTCAGTGGGGGCGTTCCTTATGGTGCCATGTTCTTCGCTCTTGGACCTGGCTTATGCTTTGCATGGTAAGCCACAGACAGTCTGCTGATGTTTCAAGCACATTATGTATTCTGACATATCAAGAGTATTAGTCTGAAGCCAAACTCACAGATAAGCAGGGATAAAAGACAAGAATTGACTAACTCTGGTTATCCTTTCCTTGATTTGCTTCTTCTTGTTCCTTCTTCTGAGTGCTGGGGCACTGGAGTGGCTCAGTCGGTTCAGTGTCTGACTCTTGACTTCAGCTCAGGACACAATCTCATGGTTCCTTCATTCAAACCCCGCATTGGGCTCTGTGCTGATGTTGCAGAACCTGCATGGGATTCTTTCTCTCCCTTTCTCTCTTCCCTTCCCACCCCCCCCCCCACCCCGCCCGAGTCTCTCTAAATAAGTAACTAAGTAAGTAAGTAAATAAATAAATAAATAAAGCTGGGTTCTGATCCCATTAACATGTATCTATGGTGGGAGAGACTAGAGGCAAATCCCAAGTAGAGGGTTGATGGGGCGCCTGGGTGGCTTGGTCGGTTAAGCGTCCGACTTCGGCTCAGGTCATGATCTCACAGTCTATGAGTCGGGCTCTGTGCTGACCGCTCAGAACCTGCAGCCTGTTTCAGATTCTGTGTCTCCCTCTCTCTCTGCCCCTCCCCTGTTCATGCTCTGTCTCTCTCTGTCTCAAAAATAAATAAACGTTAAAAAAAAAAAAAGAATAAAACCTCCAAGCAGAGGGTTGAAAGTTAAATTAATTACATTATTATTTCATTCTTTTCACCCTCTGTTGGTTAGAGAATTTGATTAAATAGAATTAAATAGAACTATGTAGAATTATTTAAAGTGTCATGAAATTAAGTAAACAAATGAGAGATTTCCCCTCCTCTCGACCCTGTATGCTGCTAGAGAATATTTATGTACTGTACCTCCTAATTAAAATGATCTTCCCCCAAATTTTCTAGCATAATGATAAGTCTGACTCCATAGGTGAGAATTAGGATCCTTTACATTTCACTTGGCCCTGTCCCATCTCAGCATCAGTTACTCCATATTAGCTCTGTTTTTCCTTCAAAGATGAGAAAATATTTAAATATTTATTTCCGATGATATCAACTAAGCACTCAGTCTAGTCAATATTCACAACGTTACTGCTCAAGGAGAATAAACATGATGAGCACAAAACAGGCTTAACAAATGGTTCCAAATAATTTTTGTGCCAGAATTTTAACCCAGAGTAGCTGGAGAAATCATCAGAAAAGAAGATGAAGGCTAGAATGTTCACTTAGTTATTGCACCCCCACAAAGAAAAAAATTGCTTAGCTTCAGGCTGAAGAACACTCACTTTCTTTTTTTTTAATTTTAATTATATATTTTTTAAATTTACATCCAAATTAGTTAGCATATAGCTCAACAATGATTTCAGGAGTAGATTCCTTAATGCCCCTTACCCCTTTAGCCCACCCCCCCTCCCACAACCCCTCCAGTAACCCTCTGCTTGGTCTCCATATTTAAGAGTCTCTTATGTTTTGTCCCCCTCCCTGTTTTATGTTGTTTTTACTTCCCTTCCCTTATGTTCATCTGTACTGTGTCTCAAAGTCCTATGGGGCGCCTGGGTGGCTGAGTCGGTTAGGCCTCTGACTTCGGCTCAGGTCATGATCTCATGGTTCATGAGTTTGAGCTCCGCATCGGGCTCTGTGCTGACAGCTCAGAACCTTGAGCCTGCTATGGATTCTGTGTCTCCCTCTCTCCTGCCCCTCCCTTGATCACTCTCTCTCTCTCTCTCTCAAAAATAAACATTAAAAATTTTTTTAAAAGTCCTCATATGAATGAAGTCATATGATATTTGACTTTTTCTGACTAATTTTGCTTAGCACAATACCCTCTAGTTCCATCCATGTAGTTGCAAATGGCAAGATTTCATTCTTTTTGATTGCTGACTAATACTCCATTGTATATATATACCACATCTTCTTTATCCATTCATCCATTGATGGACATCTGGGCTCTTTCCATACTTTGGCTATTGTTGATAGTGCTGCTATAAATATAGGGGTGCATGTGCCCCTTTGAAACAGCATACCTGTATCCCTTGGATAAATACCTAATAGTGCAATTTCTGGGTCATAGGGTAGTTCTATTTTTAATGTTTGAGGAACCTCCATCCTGTTTTCCAGAGTGGCTGCACCAGTTTGCATTCCCACCAGCATTGCAAAAGAGACCCTCTTTCTCTGCATCATTGCCAACATCCGTTGTTGCCTGAATTGTTAATGTTAGCTATTCTGACAGGTGTGAGGTGGTATCTCATTGTCGTTTTGATTTGTAGTTCCCTGATGGTGAAGAACACTCTCTTTCTTTATTGCCAGATCAATATCTCTTTTCTTCTAATGATTGTTAATAACCTATATGGTCATATAGATCATCATAAGAATGATGATATAAAAATAATGAAATATTTGAATCATATATTTTCACTATGGTTGAGGTACGTTTCTTAGCTTCATGGCAAAATCTAATTTTCAACCCAATCAGTAGGTGGTGTGGCCAGAGGTAGACTATGTATGGTGGTCAAGAGTATACGTTTAAGTAGGTTTGGATTCCTGAGCATTGTTTACAAGATGTGGGGTCTTGGACAAGTTATTTCAGCTTTCCAAAATTCAAGCTTGTCTTATGTAAAATAGCAACAGACCTTCATTGGGTCGTTGTAAGAACTAAGGGTTGAGGAATGTGTGTGTGTATGTGTGTGTGTGTGTGTGTGTGTGTAAAATACAGATTCCAAAGTAAATAACGCTCAATAAATGGCAATCCTATAGTCATATATAATAATGTGTATCCAATTATTTTTATACTGAGATTATAACAAATTCAAAAGTTGTTTAAAGACAATCCAGAGAGGTTTTATAAGAGACTTTTTAAAGTCATACTTGTGCCACATTCCTACCAAAAACCATAACTGAGAAGTTGGCGTGCATGCTTGTTGAAATAGACCATGCTTCGTGAGCTGTTTACCAGAGGGAAGAAATCAACTTGAACAACTACTCTGGCACTCACACCATGTCCACTCCTGTCTGATTTTACCCATGTGTTCATCGCCATTGAAATTACCTGCCTGCTCTCCTCCATCTATTTGGGGCTAGGCTGACTTTAAAAGCAAGCCTAGTCCCCTTTTAATTTTTTAACCTCCTCTTTCCTTATGATTTTTACTCCACAAAGTCCACCTTCCTGTTCTCTTTTTACTTTTTGTTCCCAGTGTGTGTTGTATCATTCTCTTACATAAAAACTTCTTGACCACGGGAAGCGTGTCTTGTTCCTTCATTATCCATAAAACAAAAGGCACCTTTCCTAGTACATGTAGGATTTCCTCTATCAATCATTGCTGCTTAATCTGAAAAAAGTACATGTAGAAAAATTACATGATTCCTTGAGTAAAAAAAAATACCAAATTCCTGAATAATAGGATTTAATTCATAAAATAAATAATAATTCATAATAGCGTATTATTTTATTGTGGATAAATCACCATGATATGGACTCCCATTTTATTTTTGCCTTAGCTTTTTAAGAAGAGAGATAAATTTTTATTCCTATTTTACAGAAAAAATAAAGATTAGAGAAATTAAATGGCCTCCCAATGATATTCTGTCAAAATATTCTAACTATTTATGCTTTATTATAAGTCCAGATCTGATGGGTGATAGATGAATTGAAGCAACTTTGGAGATTTGGGTAAATGTCTTAAAGCTGAGATTGCATGTTAGTTATAAATCATATTCTCACTACTACAAATTTTTCTTTCTAGGCTTGTTTTTGGATAAAATGGGACAAACGTAGCTTGTTGGTTTCAGTGTTGGGATCGATGACTAATATTGCTACTCTGATATCTGCCCTTGTTCTGACTATCAGGGTTTTGAAGGGAGATGGATAAATAGCATCCCTTTTCTTCCCACCTTATTTTGAACGAATAACAAAGACAAAGGAATGGAAGAGAGAAAAATGTAGAAACCAGATGGAGGTTGTAGCTCCATGTGAGAGCCTCCCGGACTTGCTGACTGGATTCAAACTAGACAGACCTGGCCTCTCAGTCACAAGCAATGCTGCCTGTGATGGACCCCACCCCCCCACCCCCCGCCCGGACTCAACCTCCCCAGCCACAGTCTCTGAAGGGTGGTGCTGCCCAAGGGAGACTGAGGTTTAGAAGAATGCAGGGGAATCTTCCTCTATGTGGGGAGTTTACTCCCAGAAAAACACAATGGAGAACATGCACAGAGCAGGAAAGCTATTCCTCCTAGATTTACTAATCAGATAAGTCATTCCTCCACAAGGAGAGAGGGAGTGAAAACCAAGTGATGCCATGATGGTTTAGGGAAGATGTGTCATCATGGAAACCAAAGGGTGGGGAGGAGCTTCTTTCCTAACACTGACCTGTGGATAATCTCCAAATAGAAAGGGCTCATTTCAGGAGTTACACACATGGATTGTTAATTATAAAGCCACTCTTAATCAGAATGTGTGGAAATATTTATGGGTTGTGTGTGCAGTACTTTCATATTTCCTTATGCAGAAGTGGATTTTTTGTTTATTTTCATTGCATTCCAGGGGCAACTACATTTTGTCTGCGGACCCCTAGAATCCGAATCTCCAGGGTACTTGATTCTCATGCAGGTTCTCTGATTCTATTTTCAAATTCTAATCTTGAGAACTGAGTCTCCGCTTAGCAGTTTTAAGAAGCACCCAGGTGATTGCAAGACAATGTAAGTTTTTGAAACACTAACAGAAAGTTTAGTTATTGAAATCAATTTCCATTTATCCAAAAAAAACCTTGTATATTTCAGAGGTACACTATTTGTTCATTTCCAGCAAGAGTTTGAATTGTTGCCTCTGATGAGTTTTGGGAATCTTTCATTTTCCACTGGAGATCAGTGTATTCATTTCCCAAAACCATAAGCGTCTTTCAAACTCTCAGAAGTTGGAGCTTTATCCACAAAGAAGATTTTGTGTGATCTGTTGTAGAGTATGGAGGCTTGATGAAATTGAATAGCTTTTTAGTTTCTGATGTTTTCTTCATTTGAACAACCAAAGATGGTTTTAAACGTTTCCTTTGTTTCTTCAATAGTCCCAAACATAAAAATAATTTATTGCACATTTTGTGATCTGCTTTGGGAGTTATTATCGAAATGCTAATAAATAGAAACTTAGTTTTTACTGAATTCTTAAGTTCTATTTTATTTTTTCTTGGGCTCTTTTTGGTCTGAAGAATTCATATCTAGTTATACAGTGAAATAGCAATGGAAAAATGTTTCTCATTAGTCATAATTTGCTAAATAAGCAAATGATTAAGAATGTTAGTTTTCCATGACATAAGTTATACCAGAGAAGAGCAGAAGTCTGTTTTCAAAAATATAAAAACTCTTTGATATACATACTTCATGTGCATGATCCTAGTTTGTCCAGGCTGCTGTGATAAATTACCATAGACTGGGTGGTTTAAACACCAAACATTTATTTCCCACAGTTCTTGGGGCTGGAAGTCCAATATCAGGGTGCCAGCCCAGTAAGGATCTGCTGAAAATTCTCTTCCAAATTTCAGACTTCCATCTTCTCATTATATCCTCCCACGGTGGGGAAAAAAGCTAGTTAGCCCTCTGGCCTTTTCTTATGAGGGCACTAATCCCATATATGAGGACTCCACCCTCATGACCTAATTACTTCCCAAAGGACTCACCTCCAAATACCATCATATTGGAATTAGGATTTCAATATATGAATTGGGGGGGGGGACACAAACATCTAATCCATCGCACAAAATCCCCAAGTCTCCATGGGTTCCTCCCTTACCCTCACATCTAAAACTGCATATCTGCTTCCCTTTCTTTTAGGATCATCTGACCCCCTTTCCTGCTTTATTTGTCCCCATAGTACATCATTCCCTATAGACTTTGTTTTCTTTAAGGTCGGCTTAGTTGGTTTTGCTTTTTGGGTTCACTGTTTGCTTCCTAGCGCCTGAAATAATGCTGGAACTTTGTAGATGCTCAGTATTAGTTGGCTGAATTGGATACATTCCAGTCAGAGTTTCAGTGGGTTGTCGTCCCTGCTAGATGGGGAGCCTTCTCAGGATGAGGACACTGCTTTGCACGACTCTCCATTCCCTGCACATACTCCTGGCTCCCTGATCCCTATGTATATGGTGAAAGCTTTTCTGGGACGTTCACTGCCAGAGAGGTTCACCGGGAGGCAGAGCAGGGACAAGCACCAAGTGTCCGTGGCCAGAGCACGAGAGAGTTTGGCTCATAGAGTTTTCGGTGACTGGGAAGGAGCAGCTCCTTTATTGCTTCCCAGGCTGTACCTAATTTTGTCAAAGTGTTTCTGAAGAAAATCATTTAATACAAACCTGGTCATCCAGATCCACTGTTCCTTGCCTGAATTGTTTTAGAACTCTGTAGGGCATAAGAATGTTTACAAGTACTCTTGATTTCTTATAAAATATTTTAGGAAAATAACTGGAGGCTCATTGAAGAAACTCCAACGTCGGACAAGGGGGCAATCAAACTCAGTGCCTGAACACATACTTTCCTCATCTGCGCTCCTTATTTAACTCTAACCATTTGGAGAACTGACAAAAAAACCACGTTAGAAGTGCATTTTTGTTATGGAATTTCTTCTTCCTTTTTATACACGATTACAGTATGTCAATACTGACATTAAGCACGACAGTAGCGATCTTGAAAGAAAAAGAAATAATGGCAAACACTTACCTGAGCCTGCTGCTATTCAAAGCACTTTGTATGTTATTATCTCATTTAATCCTTGTAATAACTCAATGAGTAGATAGTCTAATTTTCCTCATTTTGCAAACAATTTTAAGGATTGTGCCTAAACTCACATGGCTGTGGAACCAGGGTTGGAACATAGGTAGTCTGGTTGCAGAGCCCATTTTAACAACCATATACCAACTTTATTAATGATTTGGTTTTCTTCCTAAAGGGTTCAAAGTTGGAAGAGAGATATATAAACAAAAATGTCATAAAACATGATAAAAGTGGTGTGATACAAAGAACGACAAAGCACCAAACTCTGTTTCCTGGAGCTGGGGAAAGCTTCTAAGAGAGATAGCACAGTGGGCTTTGAGGGATGATTGGAAGTTTTCTGGTAGAGGAAGGAGACAAAGACTAGGGATAGAAAGAGGAAAAATTTTAATAATCAGTCTCCTTTATGACTTTACTTATGCTAGTTTTAGTAATTCCCATCCATGCTCTTTCTTCCAGGTAATATTTGAGCATTTTGGAACTAAATCTTAACCTGTGTTTATTTGCTTTTTTGTTTTTTTTTTTTGTTTTTTTTTTTGTTTGTTTTTTAATTTTTATTCATTTTTGAGAGAGACACAGACAGACAGAACATGAGCGGGGGAGGGGCAGACAGAGAGGGAGACACAGAATCTGAAGCAGTCTCCAGGCTTCAAGCTGCCAGTACAGAGCCCAATGCGGGGCTCGAACACACAGACCACAAATCATGACTGGAGCTGAAGTCAGATGCTTCACTGATTGAGCCACCCAGGCGCCCCAACCTGTGTTTATTTGTAAATAAATATGTAGGTCACTATCTGAAACAGTAACAAGTTAAATGCTATCTAAGTGCACATCATTATAGGATAGCCAATGTAATAATAGAAGACAGTGAACACTTCCTGTTAAAGATAATTATTTAAAAGTATAGTCATTTTGACTACCTGTTGTCAGGAGCTGAGAGGTGGGTCGTGTTGTCCATTGGCCGTATGACTATCCACTCTTATGCTGTTCTTGAGTAATGGCCTTAGAGCACATGAAAAGTACCTTATTTTACACCCTCCTTCCCTCTTCAGTGTTATCTGCTAAACTCCGTGCAGCAGGCAGTAAATGAACCTTTTCCACCTGGCCAGAGTAATCGTATAGATATTTATATACACCTAATGATTTCAGTGTGTTCCATGATGGTTGGATTTCAGGTTTGCTTGGCTTCCCACAACTTGAAGGATTAATCCCAACACTGTTCCCAGAGATGCCAATCTTTTCATAGGCTGTGTGTGTCCAACAATTTCCTCCCCTAGTAAGAGGGTGTATGCAATTGCTGGTTTTCACACTAGTGAAAATCAACATACCTCTTTCCAGGCACTGTTTGATGCCAGAGACATGAGTAGGATTGAGTACCCTGATGCTTCTTGTCAGCTACAGATACTTGCTAAGTTGTCTCAGATTATGTTAGAGGTGTGCATGTCTCCCAAATCGTTGAGCTCCATGGGAGCCATCCTGTAATAAACCTCTAAAAAAGATACTATTGCTTATCTCTGCAAAATAAGTGGCATTTGGGAAATGACTGGTCCAAAGTCTTCTTTTCTTCCTTAATTCAGTTGAAAATAATTCTAGGTATAATGATACATCTACTGAAATCTGTCTAAAGGAAAGCCACACTTTGTTCCTCTTCACCAGTTTTTATTGTACAGGAAGAGGGAAAGAGTCTGCATTTGTTCTCGCCTCCAGAGGAATCTGTAACTTTTCTGGCTTACTCAACAGTGTGAAGTGGTTAGAAGATACAGTGGGTTTCAATTGCCCTTTGGCTTTAGTGGAAGACTTTCTTTTCCGTGCATTTCTCCCATAGGCACCCTATTTTCCAGCTGAGGGAATGAGCACAGTGATGGGTTTTGTAGACATCACACTGGATTTGTGTTCTCCTGAAGAGGAAGTTCACTGGCCATTAGGAACCCCGCCTACCACATCCTCTGGGCCATTAAAGTGAATCACCTGAGTCCAGTGAATTTCACACGGCTCCTTCTACAACACTAACATTGGATACTTTCCCATAAATGCTTATTGAGTAAGGTTCCAAACATATATACAAACCAAATCATGACTTTTAGATAATTCTATACTTTGTCAGTTTGGTTATTAAATTATAATTATTAATACTAATATATAAAGCCATTTATATGCTTACAATAACTATAGTAGTACCCCAGGGGGTTTCCACATGTATTTCACTATTTGTCTTCATAACCCTTTATGTCAGGAAAGGCACGGATCATTGTCTTATTTCCCAAGGTCATTGGCACTGTAGTACAAGAGTATAGACAACCTGCTCCAGGTCATGTGGTTGATTCGTGAGGAGACTACTGGCCCAGTAGCAGGACATGGGCTTTGAATCCAAACAAGTCTAATTTCTAATTTTTCTCTCTCCCTTTTTTCTGTGCTTTTAAGAATTGGAATGGTACTAATACATCTAATGCATACATCAGATATCTGTGGCTGAGGTGAACTTCAATGTATTTAGAAATGCTTTGTATTTTATAGATGCTTTACAAATGTTAGTAATCATTTGTGTTTTTCTGACTTCTGTTAGGTGCTCTTTCCCCATATAATTCTGCCCAGTTCTAGCAAAAACTGTCCTCTCAACACCTCATAAATTTATAACTGGTAACTCTTCTTTTGTAAAGGATTATGTTTTATGTCTTGCTTTGGCTGCTAGGAAGCTCAATACCCAATTTAAAACCCATACTGACTAAGTGTTGGGATCATTATATTTCCCTAACCTGGCTTTATTTTTTTTTACTCATCTTTTATTTTGCTTAATCTATTGTTTTATTCTTCTGCAGTGAATATACATTTTTGAACACCACCTCCAATGAGGTTGGAAAAAATTAACAAAACAATAACTACTTAATAGTAACGATGAAGTCAGAGAAAACTTAAAAGAAAGCACTCTGAATTTTAAGAAGAAAAGATTTTATTAGCAGATATTAGGGGGCAGTTGAAAAGGCTGGAGAATGCTAGGAAGCACTTCTAGAAATGACTCCCAGCTCCCAGACCCATCCCACGTCTGCTGTGATCAGTGAGACTAACCATTGCCGCATGAGTCCCCCCCTATCCAGGGGCTGAGGGCACAGAACTACACTGCTTCTGCCCCAGCCCTGCCTCTCTCCCCTCCACTCCAAATTCAAATGGAATGGAAATATGGAATGCTGACTGCAGGGGAGTCTAGATAAGACAGGACTTAACTTCTCAGTCTCTACAACAAAGGATGACTTGAGAAGGAGGTCAAAATAGATATTAGGTGAAACAATTGAGACTGTCTGCCAGAAATCCAGGAGAGTGCTAAAAAAATAGGATTAGGGGATCCAAGCCACATCATGTGAGGAACAATATAAGACAGAGATGACAAATAGATTTCATTTTGCCAGCCAGTTCTAGCTAATTGGCTGCCAAGAACAAAGAATTGAGAAAGATTTGAGAAATGCATCTGGGCCCAGCAGGATAAAGCCCAGTGACTGATTAGTGATGTCTGCCAGAAATATGGGCATGAAGCAATCAGAGTTGTATGAATGCCACATATATCCCGTACGTCAGTTGCTGCCTGATCAGCTTGGTTGCAGATTATCCCATAATGCCTTATGGCACTGTTGATGTTGTTGTTGCTGTTGTCTAATTAGATCTTGATTGGCTTCTTTGCCATGTCATGATGATCGTGCCTTATTGAATAAAGCAAACTATCAATTATTAGATGAGTTAATTATCCCCTCACCCTACATCTTACTTGATCTACATTAAGTTAGTATCTATTGATTTGATTTTAAAATCTCAACCATTCCATCAAAAATCATTAAATCGGTGTTTGCTTTGCACAAAATAGCATCATATGCCATGGTTTCAGGCTTAGTGAGACCCAAGTTTTTAAGGGATTTCCCCAAGCCTCCTCTTAAAAAGAATGTTTTGTCCATGTTTTCAGAATCCCAAGAGGTCAATTTGGAGCAACTTAGATGGTGTACTTGTTTATGGACCATGGCCTCAGTTAATAACTTTAAGTCCATCCAGTTTTTTTTTAATGTTCTTGTCATAACTTTATCTTGAGCTTCTCTGTTTACTTGAGCCAATACTTGTTCATAAAGATAGTTTTACTCTGAGAATGTGCAGACATGCATCACATAGAATGGATACACTTAGAACTTTGAACCGGGGCTGTTGATTTATTATTTCTGTAGAATATTCTTAAATACTGCACAGAAAGGCTGCCTACTTCTTGAGAAAGACAGGGAAGTATTCTGTGTGACTACTTACTAACTCGCATGGCCTGCTGTCAGTAGGGAAAGACTGAATCACATTCTAGGAGAAGAAGAAGAAACTGACCCATTTTTGGTGATTGATAATGACTCTCCTTCGATAAGTTCATGAAGAAGACCACTTGTTGGGGAACATTGGTAAAGTTAGAATGAATATTTGTGGCTATGGAATACAAAATGGATCTCATTAACACCATCCATTTACTGAATACATTACGGTGTAATTATTATGCACAATGTGTTTTTATTTTTTATGCATTGTGTAGGTCTCATGATATGGAAATCTCAAGTTGCATCTGGTCATTAGGGGTCTGACAGATACAATGAAAAGGTGGATGTGTAACAAATGAACTCTGCACCAAACCATTATGAGGCTCCTTGTGCAGAGACACAGAGCTCTTAAGGTGTATGGCAGAGGAAAAGGTAACTAACTTATGCCTCACTGGCTGAGAAGAAGAACCGTTGGGTTAAGCAAAGACTCAAATCCACACTTCACCATTTAACAGCTGTAACCTTGGCAAGTCATACAAGTTCAGGGTCCTCATCCCCAGGGACTGTTACAGTATTAAATCAATAATTAGTTTTTTGATCTGGTATAAAATCAGTATGACGAATTAGTAATTCTAAAGTTGTATGAGTCAGGTAAGGAGAAAAGTTATACTTTCTAATGTAAATCATTTCTAAATAAGAAAATATTGCTGAACCTTATATGGTTTTTTTACAGCCTTTGGACATAGCATTTTTGATTTAGCAAAATTCACTTCTTGTCAAGGTTTCTATTACTAGGTAATACAATTCTGTAGTTTTCAGGGTGATAGCCAGGGAAGAGTAAATGTAATAATAACTTCAGAACTTCCTATTGTGACCACTGAATTCTTAAATAACGTCACTGTCAGTGGATAAAGGAGTATTGAGATGATAATGAAAATGTTAATTCTAAATCTGAATAAAATTAAGTGCCCTTTGCTCCTTGCATGTTTGAATCCATGAAAATGCCTACCCATAATCCTCCTGTTTGGGCACTGGGCTTGGAGGAGGGAGGCAACCACTGACATTTTGAGAAAAAAAATACTTTGGAATAGATTATGGCAGAAAAGTTTGGCAATAATGTTTATTATTATAATCCCAATCTCTTCTGTGAAGTTTGTTACAGATAAATCATAAAAGCAAAAATTATATTTTTTCCTTATTAAAAAATGTGTTTGCAGTGCAATCAGATTATTCATTTACAATCACTCACTGGTACTTATTTATGAAGTGCCTACACCAGGCACCTTGTCACTTACACGATGTAACAGTTAGCAAAGCATACATTTATTATTGTTGCAGGAGGAGGTTGAGTTTGCTCTTTAAAAACTTTATCGTATATATTTTTAAAAAGAAGGAAAGAGCAACTGCTTTTTGAATGCTCTGTTTCCAAATCTATTGTGCTATCTTTAACTACTTAAGCAGGGCCAGATTTTCCTCCTCCTGTTTTCTGGCTTTCTTCCATCAGAAAAGTAAAGTCATTAGCTCAGTAAAACACAGTATTGCAGGCTCAACACTCAAATGAATAGATATATTGTTGGTCTGGTCTCAGTTATAGTGTAACTTCACTACCTTTAGGCAGAAGTAGATGATGCCTATTCAAAACAGGTGTATGAGGGTGTTTGTAGGGGAAGAAGGAGGAAGGGGTTAGTATTTAGTGTTCTATCAAACAGGAAAGTCCATGAGCAGAAGCTGCCAGTTCCCATTTGAGCCTTAAAAAAAAGATCATATGCTAATTATTTCTAGATGATCAAATGTTTTCTCCTCAGTATTAATTTAATATTAATTCTAATCACATTTGCAAGGATTTTGAAATAATTCATCTAACCCTTCTAACAAATTCATTCAGATATCCAACATTGCCCAGATCAGTTGTGGATTAGTCAGCTTAGGCTGCTCTGACAAAATACCACAGTCTGGGTGGCTTAAATAACAGACACTTATTTCCTCATAGTTCTGGAAGCTGCAGGATCAAGGTGTCTGCACAGTCTGATTCTGGTGTAAATTCTCTTCATAGCTTGTGGATGGCTACCTTCTCACTGTGTCCTCTGTGGGGGCAAGGAGAAAGAGAGAGGGCTCTCTTGTGTCTCCTTTTATACACGAATCCTATCAGACTGAACTCACTTAACCTTAATTACTTCTGTTGAGGCCCCATCTCCAAATACAGTCATAGTAGGGATTAGAGAGCTTCAACATAAGAGTTTGAGAGACATAAACATTCAGCCCATAATAAATAGATCCCTGTATCACCCACACACACAAAAAATAGGGGTTTTTGAAATGGAGAACAGAAAGGAAGTTCAGCAAAAACAACAGAGTGCAGTAGCAAAGCTGTGTACCTTGCCTTGAATGCTAGTTTTTCCTTGAGCATTCTGGCATCATCAAATTGTTTTGGAAAAGTCAAGTTGGTTTTGTAAGACTCTTGGAGCAAAAAGCCATGATTGCATTATTAACTGCAGAATTTGATTCGGAGGCTAAAATCTCATTGGCCTCAACATCACATGCCTCTCCAACTGCTTACAAAAACCAAGTCTGTGAACCTACGAAGGGAGAGGAGCCCATAATGGCATCACACTCCCCTGTACAGAGCACTGATTGCATCAACTTGGAGTTAAATTGCCACCAAAATCTCATTAGATCTCTTCTCAGTGACTTGGGAATTTTGACTGCAGCATGGCTGTGAGAGGAATGTTCTCCAGTATCAAAGAATAGCAATGGAGATGAAAAGGAATGCACCTTTACTTACTCTAGCCAGGACATATAGACAACGAAATGTCCACAGGTATCAAATGAACCTTTTGGCAAGTTTTTATGCTTTCTACTCAACAGTATAATTCAAAGTCAAGAGAAAAGGCAAAAGGTTAGAAGGCCAAAGAGCTGAGATAATGGAAAGTCACACTAGCTAATGGCTGTAGATCTTCTAGGTAAAAAAAAAAAAAAAAAAAAAAAGAAGACATTTCCCTGGGTATCTCTTTCCTTTACAGAGAAAGAAGCAGCATTTCCATTGGTGACAGATAAAATCTGCCCCATCCAATTAGTGAACCACATGGGCAGAAAGCCAAAATAATGACCCCATAGTCAGCTAAAGGATGAGCCCATAGCCAGCTCTGTCACAGAGTCTATTAGAATAACATATAGGGGTATCGGACCTATTTTTAAATGAGTACAGGCATACTTTTCATTCAGAACTTTCAAGACACTACAAAAACATGACCGGTGGCTTCAGTATTTACAAAGGATTTTATTCAGTGACCCACATCTCAGCCTCTCCCTTTCTTTCAAGCAACTAGAATTATTATATTTTATTCAGGAAGGCTATGAGGAATAATAAGGGAAAAGCCAGATTTATATGAAGACATGTGCTTAAAATATCATTACTGCTTACCAACTGTGTGACCCCTGGGGGAATTACTCTCCCCTCTGGCCTTCAGTTCTTACCATAAAGAGGATTTTTGAGGATTCAATCAGATGATTCAGTTAAAGGGCCTCACACACTGCCCCGGAATCTATTCTGTAAGGCCCATACTTCCTTCCTGTCAGAACTAAGGTATTAATACTTTATATATTACCACTCTCAGGAATATTTACTGTCATTGAAAAAAAAATAGATGAAAGCAAAGTGAATTATCCCCAATACTTGAATTTCAAACAATAGTGATGCTGATATTGAGAGGGAGACCAAAAGGTTTTCCTGATTCCACTTAAATAATATGCACCCCCTTCTCCTGGGGGATCTCCCAGACCTATGTCTGAAAGAGCCGCATCCTGAACTGTGTGTTTAGGCAAAGCTGTACGAGCCAGAACGTCTGTTTTCCCACGGACTATAATTCCTTTCCTTGGTAGCCACCAGGCTGCAGAAGCAGAGTGAATATTCTCCCTCCAGCCTTGGTGGGTGGGTCACACTCCACTCTGGGATAGGAGAGCCCCCTCAGAGGAGAGCAGCAGACATGAAAGCTGAGCAGTGGGCCCTGCCAAGTCCAGCCCGTTATTTGATTCGGGGAAACACTGGCTTAATTAATTGAAAAATAAAGGTTATTGTCAAAGCAAACTAGAATTGAAGGACCTTAGTCAATACTTATTGAATTTTGCTTTCCTGGGCTCTTTAGGCTTCCAATATTGCATTGAATCAAACTCTCTTTCACTTATGACCTGTTTCTGAGATAAGTTCACATTGAACCAGTAACTTAGAAATATTGCAATAAATAAGGTCCATTTCTGGAGCAGGAAAATGAACTATCTGTTGCTTTTGGAACTCTGGTGTTGCCCCAGAAACAAGAGTTACTTTCTACTTCCTAATTTTTATGTTTGTCCTTCTTTAACACTTGTTTACATGGCACTTGCTGTATTTTCTCATTTGATTCTCACAACTACCCTGGAAAAGAGAGAAGTCAAGGGTTTATTATAGCATTTTTGCAAATGTGTAAACTGAAACCTAGAGAGATTGGGAAGGGCCTACTCTATTGATCGGTACTTGAATTGAAACGGGGTCCAAGTTTTCTGAGAGCATTTCCCACCAGGCTGAGTCTCTTCAGACCAAATCCATGGGGCTGCAGGTAGGGATTTGACAAGGAGCAAGTCAGATTATTAAATGCTGCATCCATTGGCCCAATATCTGGCATCCACTATGTGTTCAGAACCAATTAGCCATTATCAACATCATTGGTTGATTATTGCTGTTGTGATTATTTCTCCCCATCCCAGAGGGAACCAGAATACAGCTAAAACACCCTTGCCTTTTGAGGCTTGTCTGTACTGATGCTGTTTTTATCATCAGTAATAACCATTTCTTACATCTATTCAGAGCAGGAGGCTAGGTACTTGGAGGATGAAATGATAAAAGATCAGCTCAAGTCCCCGAGGTACCATTCTCCAGCTGGGGTGGGGGTGGAGGATGACCAGTGAGGTCTTAACGCCCAGGAGTAGCACTCAGAGCACCCTAAGTGAGAGATGTTCCTGGAGAGTTGATAACGGAAGACAGGGACTTGGAATTGATCCCGGAAGACAAAGGGCAGTTGCCGGGTGTGGAGAAGATGGCAGGTATGCCTGAGGGAGCCTCAGGGAGGAGGCTGCAGATGATTCTTGGCACCACTGTGGAGAACGTTAAGCACAGGCAAGCCCACCCCTATAGACTTTTCTTCAGCACAGTCGGATGGAATCCTAGTTGTACCTGTTACAAATTCTGCAGTACAACAAACCAAAGTTTCTCTTAGCAATTCGGAACCACTGATTGCTTTGGAGTAGTGATCTGGCCCTAATCACAGAGAGGAATTGAACCTCATAAGAAAGTGAGTCAAATGTTCATGCTTGCAGAGACATACACAGTAGCTGCCTTCGTTGCTAACCACCCTTCTCTCTGTACCTGAGAACTCCCAAGTTCATTCTCACTTTGGGATATTGGTATTGCCTTGGAAGCTCTCTCCCTTTGTCTGCAGGTGGCTTCTTGTCCTTGAGATCACAGTTGAATTTTCATCTCGGAGGAGCTGCCTTGACCATCCAATCATAAGCAGACTCCTCCAAAGTACTTCAAAGTACTTCAAAGTACTTTTTATGACCCTAAGTTGTCTTGCTCATTTGTTTACTTTTCCATGCGTTTCCTGCTCCACCACAACTGCTGGCCCTAAGACATCTAAAAGAAGGATCCTTGCTGGCCTTGTTCACAGTATGTCCCAAATCCCTAGAACAGTGTCTGCCATATAGAAATTGCTCAGCAAATATTTGTTTAATGTATGATGGATACTATCAACAGGACCCTCCTCCCGACCTTTGTCCTCTTTCTCTCATTTGTTTTTTCCTATCTCGTTCTCTAAACCACATTTGATTTGAGTAGCTCCCAGGAATTCTCTTTTTCAAAAGAGGCTGTCCATCTCTCCTGGGTAGTTTTTCTACCTGATCCAATGGCCCCAAATCTAATGCCATCTGATATAAAACCCCATGATCTCAGGCTGCCTTGACTGTGGCAGTGGAAACATGTCGGGGAGGCCCAGAGGGCCTGTCCATTTTGAGATCCCTTCCGAGATTTAGAGGAGAGAGGATTCTTTTTTTGGCAACCAGTCTGAGAATTAGGTTACATTCTAAATTAAGTAGGGCAAAATTTTTCATATATAGCCCAGTTCTGTATTTGGAACTCCTGTGCACCTGCACACTCGCACCCATGAGTGCGTGCACACACACACACACACACACACACACACACACAATCTTTGAGGATTCAAATTAGTTTGGTTTGACATAATGACATGCATATTTGTTTGTGTAAAGTTTCTTGTTAATAACGTGCTTTCACAGATAGTATCACTTTTTATACCTTGAAGGAGGCAAGGGAGTTGTGAGTATCCCCATTTTACAGAGGTGGAAAGGAAGGCCCATAGAGGTCCATGATAGCATCAAAGGTTATTACGTACTGGCATCTAATCGGATTTCAAATGTGGGAGGTTCTGGAAAATCATTTAATTGAAGCTCAGTTTCTCTCCCTGGAAAATGAGGGGATTGATTGATCTCCAAGGCAATGTTTCTCAAACTTCAGTGTGTCATCAGGTCACCTGGGGCTCTTGTCAAACTGCAGTGCTGAATCAGTAGGTCTGGATGTGTCTTGCTACTCTGCATTTTTCACAATTATGAACAGCTCCCAAGTGATCCCCAAGTTACTGGTTCATGGGCCACATTCCAAAGAGTAAGGCAGTGGAACTAAATGGAGTGTTGATGGATCAAGATCCCTGAGATTTCACCAGCACATAGATGAATTGGAGAAGCACAGCTCTAAAGAACTACAGGTCTGACACTAAGGTTCTCCTCTCAGTTGCATCTCTGTTTGGGTTGTAATCTTTAGGGAAATCACTGGGTCTTGATTGAGCTGGCTCAGTGGGGAAAAGCAAGGCAAGGAAGGGGGTATTTGGCAAACAATGGCTTTGAAAACAGAATTATGAGCTCCCCAGAAGTGGGTGGCATTTTTATATATGAGTAAGTGACTAGATATTGTACCCACATCTTTCTGGCTTATCTTTATCTTGGTTTATTTGGGGATGAAGGCAGAGGGAAAGTTATCTGGCAACAGATAAACAGCCTAAGGCTTGGCCAGCCTCCTGTTTTTCCCGGAGCCATGCAAAGCCTGGGGGAAGCACGTAGGCTAACTTGCAGAATTCTTCGTCTCTGTCAGAATAAGTGTAGAGCACTGTCACAGTGAACTAGCCTTTGTGGATTTGCATTTGAGAAGAACACGCCTGGGCTAATAAAGAGAAAATAAATCACTGTATTTTACTTTTTTTTTTTTTCATCATCTAGTGATGCACAAGTAGATTTTCCATTATGCCTTGTCTGGACCTGAATCCTCAGTCACTGAGGAATGCCTGATTGTCCAGAGATACAGTGAATGAAACGGACAGGGCCCCTTCCAAGTGGCAGGTCAGTCCGTGGTCTAAGGAAACGGAGGTACAACCACGTTCAAGGTGTGCCTGTTTTCCTCCACAAGATCACAGCCTGGATCAGTATAGACATGGAGCTGTTTCTTCAGATGGCATGGGGTGGCCAAAGGGCCCATGCTGGGTCACTGCAGCTAAGAAAGATTGAGAATGTTAGATACAGGGTTGGACTAGGGGGCCATTGGTGAGTCTTGTGTATGCACAGGAATGGATTTGGGTGCTCTACTTATTTTCATACATTTGACCTTAACTACCCAATGAGTTAGGTCTGATTATTCCCATCTAATAGAACATGGAGGGAAGTAAGTCTCAGGTAAAGCAACTGGCCAAGGCATCCTATGGTTCCTTGGATTTACCTTGTTGATTCATTCCTTATTGCAGCTACCAGAATCAACACTTTCATCCTTCTCTCTGACATCTATAGTCTCCCTACCACTCGAAGAATATGTCCCTTTCATATTTCATCCTATGCTGGGCTGCCATGCAAAATCATAGTTTGGCAGAACTGAGGAAACAGTGCTTTGCTGAGCTTGTACAGGACCTGCATGCCTAGCCCTTATTACAGAGCTGATGCTGTTTCTTACACAGTCACATTACTTTCCCTGTTTAGTCCTGTAGTGTTATGTAGTAAGGGCAACAGGCTGTTAGATCAGAGACACCTGGGGTTCAAATGCCAGCTTTGCAGCTTATTAAGTGTATGCTACTGACAATTTATTTTTCCTCTCTGAGCTCAGTTTTCTCCTCCATGAAATGGGATTAATAATCTATTTTTGGACCATTAGGGGGATTAAATATAAAGGTTGTGGAATAGTCTCTGGCCCACAATGAGCATTCAGCAACATAATGAGCATTTAACAAAAAATCTGGAGTAGGCTGCAAATAAACCGTAATAAATTGCAGAGCAGGGATTGAACCTCAGCTCTTAATCACTAAAATATTGCCTCTGCCATAAATGGTAGCTCTGGCTATTAATAGATGTTCAACATCCATAGGAAGAGACTAAAGCATAATAGAGTATACACTAGTTGGCATGCACACTGATGCTTTCTGAGAGCATTTGTGGCTGAGGTTCTACAAACCAATATCTTGGCAGTGTCTTGTCTTCTGAAGAACATAGACTAGTATAACATCACTGGATTTCTCACCAAATATATTCTACCTTAAAGGAAATGTAATAATAAATGTCAACATAGAAGAACTTAATAGTTATAAATCAGATTAAAAAATGTAATGGTTATATTTGTACATTCTACATGTGTACTTTGGGATTTTATTATTTTTCTAGATGCATTTCTTAATCAGGCCCATTGATCCTGAAATCAACAACCTCAGGCAAAATATGTAAGCTCCTTAGATAAAATTAAATACCAGGGATTAGTTGTTCATTATGGATGTGCCATCACTTTGAACAAGTTATTTAACCCTGTATAATCTCAGTTTCGTTATCTGATCACTGCGGATAATAATAGCCCTACCTTATAGAGATGTGGTGGGGACTGAAGGAGATAACACACGGAAAACATCTGGTGCTTAGCATGATTTCAGTAAAGGTTAAGCATTATAGTTGCTAGTGACGTATTAGCCTTAGATGTCCTTAGGGATGCAATATTGCATAGGCTTTGGTTTGGAGACTGAATTTTTTTTTTAGTTTACGTATTTATTACGAGAGAGAGAGACAGAGAGTGAGGAAGATAAAGAGAAAGCAGAGGAGGGATAGAGAGAGGGAGAGAGAGAATCCCAAGCAGACTCCATGCTGTCAACCCAGAGCCCAATGCAGGGCTCGATCCCACCAAGCCTGAAATCATGATCTGAGCCAAGATCACGAGCTGAATGCTTAACCCACTGAGCCCAGGCAAACCATGGAGATTGAATTATTAAGAGTTTACTAGCTGAGAGCTCTGGATGAGTTCTGGGGGATAAAGGGAGTTTAGCCTGTCTTACAGGCTGGTTAGGAAAGGGGAAGTGAGATGGCATTTATCTTGTGGCTTGCCCAGCGTCCAAAACAAAATTCTGAGTTCTCCTCCCACTCACCCACCCCTGCAGCAGTGACCAGGGACAACAGTGAAGAGAGTTAAGACTGGAGCCACCACCAGGCATTCTCGCCTCTGCCTGAGTATCCACACATTTGTCCCCTCTTCTCACGAGGTCTCTCCTTCCATATAACCTCTGTGGACAAACTTTAGCTGACCCATTATTACTGTACTGAGTGATCAGGAAACAGGTGTTTTCAAACCCTAGCTTCTTTCTTCATAGCACTTGTTACTACAGGACACCCCGTTGTATTGATTTCCCTAAGGTGGGTCTTTCCCCACTAGAGTGTAACCTCCATGGGGCTAGGGACCTTGCCTATTTCGTTCATTCTCTTTCCTCAGTGTCGAAAGCAGTATGTGGCACAAAGTAGGCCCTCCACACATACATTTTGTTGTTTTCAAATCCACCTGGGGTCCGATCTGCGTCAACCAAAATAATTCTGGACTGAAGTCACTAGAGAAATGATCAAATGTGAATGTTTCAAGTGAAGGACCAAAAATCACTATAATTTTTTCTCGTATTTTTATGTATTGGACAGTTATAAAATAGTCCTGCCCCTTCTCTGGAACACGTATTCGTTTCTGTTTTGCCAGTAAGCTCTGTTTCAAAACTAATAACAATGACATTTTAAATACAAGAATACATAACATTCTTTAAAATAGTTAACCTTTCCTTGTGACATTTCATTGGATGTCTAATTAGCAGTAACATTTTGTTGTTTGCCGTCTTAAACGAGCAGGTCCTTAAGCCTCAAAAAACTACCTCGCTTTAAATCATCAATCTTCATAATGAGAGAATTTCTGTCTTTAAAAAGTTCCTCTCCTTTTGTCCTTCTTTCTCCATTCATTTGACACCAGAATGTTCCATTTGCAGCTTTCATTCTGTGCTAGACTTTCTATTAAGGCTATCACTCTTTTAGAACTTTTTCTTTGAGGTATTTTTTTTTTTTTTGGCCAATTAAGAAAAGTTCATCCAATTTCTACTTTCATATAGTCAAGGATAAAACTTTGGCAACCAGTCAAGCAAAGCAGAAATAAGTTCATTACCAAGATGGAAAAAAAAAAAATTGTATCATACTATCATTTTATGTCACTGATAGTCTTCCTTTTGAGAAACCCTATTTTTATTATACATGTTAATATGAATTAGAGAAAATGCAAATAGTTAAAATACTCAAACATTTATTTAATTCTCTTAGGCTCTCCTATGTAGTCCCTGCATACCAACTCTAAATGAAAGGGGAAATCAAATTATTATATTTTATGTTAATTTTAAAGGCATTAGTTTATGTAATCTCACAGTAATCCTATAGCATAGCACTTTATTTCCCTTCTTTTTTTTTTTTTTTGAGAGAGAGAGAGAGAGCACCCCCACCCTCCCAGTGCATGAGTGGGTGAGGGGCAGAGGGAGAGGGAGAGAGAGAAAATCCCAAGCAGGCTCTGCTGTGCCCCACAGAGCCCCACAAGGGGCTCGATCCCACAAACTGTGAGATCACAAACCTGAGCCAAAACCAAAAAGCAGACATTTAACCAACTGAGCCGCCCACGTGCCCCCATTTCCCATTTCAAAAGGGAATGGAGTGAGGCCCGCCGCGGTTGAGAAACCTGCACATTGTTACCGAGTCATTAAATGCCTGGCATTGGAGTCCAGTGGGTCCAGCTCTAAGCCATGTTCTTCCCACAGTCTTGCCCTGCCTTCCTACAACAGGGATTCAGTCAATGTAGACATTGTCTCCTAATAATTAGTCTTTGGAGGAAGCAGAACAACAGGCACACTGAGAGGTCCAAGACTGAGAAAAGAAATAATGATGAGAACAGTCCTCTGAATGAACAGTGGTGTCCTGGATAAAATACTTGCTTAAAAGAAAGTCTCAACTGGGTGATAATCTGCAGAAGTTATTTTCTAAGACATTTGATTCTCCTAAGAAATGAGCAAATCAGAATATCCTTTATAGGAAACTACTACATAAGACATTTCACAAGTTTTATTTCTCAAACGTATAAAAAGAAAGATTTGAAGAAAGTACTTATCCCATTAATTTCATCAGTCTCTGAGCATGAAAAGCACATCTTATCTCTGTTTTTCATGGGAAAAATAAAAGTGAAAGTGAATCACCTCCTTAATTGTCAATGTGATTTTTTTTTTCATGTCTATTTCGTGCCTGGCACCTTGCGAGATGTTGGGAGCACCTAGATGTTTGAGATACAGCCATTTCCCTCAAGTTGCTCAGATGCTGTTGGGGAGATAATTTTCAGAACAAATATAATGCAAACCAGTGAAGTGATGATTGAAATAATTGGTCACTGTAGATGTAGTGAGCTATGGTAACTCCTTCAACCTGGGAAGGGGAAGGAGGCTTCTAGAGGAAATTATGATGGGGCTTTTCTTTGATGGACAAATGAAAAAGAGCTGATGGAAAGTAGGACCAGAGGGGCATTTCAGGTGGAGAACATGTAAAACCAGAGGCACATCATTGTAAAATAGTTGGTGGATGTGATTGTTGATCTACATAAAGTGCGAATCAGGCACTTGTAAGAAATGCATCTAGTTGTAGAATGACAAAGTCGATTTTGTGTCTTCATGGAAAACCATTGCTTAGGGGTTCACATATGAGGATAAATAAAGCTGGAGATGGAGAGGTAAGTTAGGGTACTATAGAAGAAGTTATTGATAAAAGGCCTAAACCAGCGTAGTTGTCACTGCTGTGTCATCTGTAAAGAACAGATGGAGACAGTAAGATGGAGACAGTACGATTCTGTAAATATTTCAGAGGTAGAATTAAGAGCATTTTGGGGTGAGTTGAAAATGAGGTTGAGGATGGCCAAAGATGACTCCAGGGGTGCCTGCGTGGCTCAGTCGGTTAAGCGACTTCGGCTCAGGTCATGGTCTCGCAGTCCGTGAGTTCAGCCCCGCGTCGGGCTCTGTGCTGAAAGCTCAGAGCCTGGAGCCTGCTTCGGATTCTGTGTCTCCCTTTCTCCCTGCCCCTCCTTGCTTGCCCTCTGTCTCTCTCTTTCTCAAAAATAAATAAACATAAAAAAAAAAAAGTCACTGGAAAGAATGTTCTGCAAAATTGGAGAATATCAGAAGGAGATTTTGTTTTTGTTTTGTTTTGTTTTGTTCCTATTATGAAATGTGGGTTCCAGAAATCTCAGTGGAAAGTGTTTGATGGGGAGGCAAGTTGGAGGAATTAATGACCCGGAAGAATTCAGTGTGGGGAGGAGTTTAGACCTGGTTGTGTGATAAAGGCCAGGAGGGCCTAGTTCTGTGCCCAGTAACCAAGGACAGCAGGAAGGAGAGACATGGTTGGAAGAGTCTGCTTTTAAAGGGATAACTTAAAGTCTCATCATTTTGGTGCCTCAGCAGACACTAGTCATCAGAGAACAGTCACAAAACCCAATAAACTTTATAAGTATCGTGGTGAGCTGGTTATTTAGTGGTGACAAACACAGTGATATAAACACTGGCAGTATTGGATTTGGCTTCATGAAATATGACTAATCTCTGAGCCAGTCAATATCAAAAGTAAACAAATGGACTTTCATTGGCTCCTCCTTGCTTTGTCTCTCCTGATTCAACACAAACCTGTAATTGAGCAGTGAACTTATACTGAAAAATGCATTAGTAAAATCTTTTGTATGAGAAAAATCTAGGGAGGATTCAACTTAAGCACATCAAAAGCTCCATTTAATATTCAAGGTGACATTTGCATGAGCTCTGTCTCTTTGGAATCTAAAGATGTGTATTTATGAGAACGGCTATTCATGCTTGGTTAGCTGTTTCTTTTGTTGTGACTTAAAATTGAAAGCCACTAAACAGGATGTAGTTACTTGTTCTAACTTTTCAAAAATCTTCCCATGGTATCTTTGATAAAAAGAAAAAAGTAGAACTGTTTACCATTATGGTTAAGATTGTGAATTGAAGAAAAATTAAGCTTATGTGTTTATTAATTGGCAAAAATAATTGTGGCTTAGTTATTCATCTGTGACATACCTTGGACAGACTGAAAGCTAGGCTATAAACAGTGAAGAGTCTCACTCTGTGAAACTCTAACTTCTACTCAAAATCAAGGCCATGTGAAAATTTCCTAAAGCCTTGAAAATTTGAAAGGCTTTAGTATCCCCCCTTACATATTAAAAATCAATTCTAAATGATAAAATAAAGGCAACAGTTTTGAATGACATTCTGATTTTTTTCTATGATGATTAAAAAATGTGTTTTTTTTCTAATTTCAAATATAAAAATTCTTTCTAAAAATTCTTTGGGGTCACCTTTTACTTGTGCCCTGATCAAGTGCTCATGAGAAGTAAAGACCTTCCCTACAAGTCATGTAAGTGGCCACACTCTTTAGGCAGGGGGTTCACACCAAGTCAACTCTTGCCTGAAGAAGGCTTTGTCCCTCTTCTTTCATGCTGCCAAACTGTGCAGCAGAATAAAGCAGACATCAAGAAAAGAGCATCATTTTTTTTTTCCAGCTGACAGATTAGTCCACTGATATGCCTGCCTGAGATCATGCCCTAGATAGAGCTGAAGTCCTAGAGTAGCCTCAGGGAAGGCTCACAGGGATAACTATTATTCAGGTTTGTGTTGTGCACTCTGTCTTTAATAACTGTGGTTTTATTACTAACTGTTTTCCAGGTATCAGTCTTGGGCTAAATTTTATTTTAACTGTATTGCTTTGTTTGGCCTGAGTGGGAAGTAGTGAAGGATTAAAACAAAACAAAACAAAACAAAACAAAGACACACTTTTCCCACCAATTGCTTAGAGGCTAGTTTAGGACACAGTCCTATGCAAATATATGGGAGAATGAAGAGATGAGTGGATACAGGTAGGATATGGGCAATATTGTATGCAGTCTGCATACTAATGTGGTAAACTGCTACCATGTAGACTGAACGTTGAGATTATTTTTGTTTGTACCCATGAGACAACTGGACTTAGAGTGTTTAATAAATATTTGTTGAAGGAGTGAAAATTATTACTGAAAGAAATTTCACGAAGGAAGAAATCTTCAGTAAATGACTTTAAAAAAGAAATCTATGTAATCTCAGAGTCGGGCACACAAAAGATCCAAGAGGAATATTTGTGAAAAGAATGAATTATTGGAGGTGCCTGGGTGGCTCAGTCAGTTAGGCATCCGACTCGGCTCAGGTCATGATCTTGCGGTTTGTGAGTTCGAGCCCCAAGTTGGGCTTTGTGTTGACAGCTCAGAGCCTGGAGCCTACTTTGGATTCTGTGTCTCCCTCTTTCTCTGCCCCTCCCCCACTTGCATTCTCTCTCTCTCTCTCTCTCTCTCAAATCTTTTTTTTTTTAATTTTTTTTTTAACGTTTATTTATTTTTGAGATAGAGAGTGACAGAGAATGAACGGGGGAGGGGCAGAGAGAGAGGGTTAGGATGCGTAACCGACTGAGCCACCCAGGCGCCCCTCTCTCTCAAATCTTTAAAAAAAGATTTTAAAAAAAGGAATGAATAATTGGAACAATTTACTCCAATTCTATTCTTTCCTACACAGTGGTTGTATTAGGTAACCCTGCCTTAGTCAGAGGGGTAGATACCTGGATGGAAAGAACAGCTTTCAATACTGTTACAGGCTCAGGATCAACTTTATTGTGGACAGAACCTTTCCCTTAGGCATCTCACAGAAGATTATAAGGTGTGATCATCTTTGTCATCAAGAGTGTCATTGCTTGAAACCCTGCTAAGTGCCAGGGCCTGTACTAGATGTGGTTTTTTAAATTTGTTTTTGTTTTTTTAAGTTTATTTATTTATTTTGAGAGAGAGAGAGATGCAGGAGGGGCAGAGAGGGAGGAAGAGAGAGGGAGAATCTCAATCAGGCTCCACACTGTCAGCAGAGAGCCCAATGTGGGGCTCAAACTCACGAACCATGAGACCATGACCCCAGCCAAAACCAAGAGTCTGAGGTTTAATTGACTGAGCCACCCAGACACCCCTGTACTAAATGTGTTTTTTAATTAATCCTTACAATGACAGTTCTGTGAGGTGAAAATCATTAACACCAGTTTATAGGTAAGAAAAACGTACCCTATGTATGATCGAGGACCTTGCAAGCAACAGCTTAAGCTCTTACATTTCAATTTTCTAGTTTATAATATGGGAATCATAGCACCTACCTCATCAGGGTTCTTATGGAGATTAAAAGTTCCATGCACACTGTAGGCACACACAAATAAATACTATCAGGCACTTTGGTACTCACTGAGAGATGAGGGTGATAATTGGTGGTACAGCTAGAGTATGGCTGGTTTATGGAGCGTTTGGAGAGTTGTGGCAGGAGAGGATGGAGACTATTCGGTGATTCAGGATGAAAAAAGCCTTTGGAAAGCACAGAAAGGAGTTTTGAGTCATGAGAGCTCCTTTAGGAGCATCAGCTAAGAAAACCTGTGTGAAACATCTATTTGTTTGTAGGTGTCTATCTCAAATATTGGACAACTATTGAAGGATTTTATGTAGAGGTAACATGATGAGGTTCTTATTGTTGAAATTCCCTCAAAAGCAGTGTAGGAAATGGGAACTGGAACTTGGAAAAAAATAAGAACAGCCTAAATAAAGTAGTAGAATAGGGATAAAGATACCTTGATACACTTTTAGGAGGTAAGATTGACATGAGGCAAGGTTGCATGGGAGCTAAGAGTCTAGAAAAATTCCTAGATTCTTAGCTGAGGAACACGGGTCAGTATTTAAAAGAGGTCAGAAGCTGGCTGTAAGACGTCACCATAATTATGGTGACTTCCATTTTGAATATGTGGAGTTTGAAGTCCTATGAGCTACTTAGAAAGGAATATCTCAGTGACTTCTTCATTTTCTCCATGTATCCCTGCAACAATCTAGTCCCTATTGTGGGTGGATAGTGTCTCCAGAAAATTCATGGGTATGTGACTTTATTTAGAAATAACATCTTTGAAGATGTAATCAAGTTAAGATGAAGATACATGGGTTTGGATGGACCCTACATTCAATGACTGGTATCCTTATAAAGAAAGGGAGATTTTGAGACACAGAGGCGTGGATGAAACAGACACATAGGGAAAAAAAGACATGTGAATACAGAGGCAGAGACTGGAGTTATGCTACCACAAGCTAGTGAATTACTGGAGCCCCTGGAAGAGGCCAGAAATGATTCTCCCCTTGAGTCTTTGAAGAGAGTACAGCCTCCCGGAGACTTGATTTCAGATTTCTGGCCTCCAGAACAGTGAGAGGATGGATTTATGTTGTTTAAAGCCACTGAGTTTGCAGTGATTTGTTTGTTACAGAAGCCTTAGGAAAGTAATAATGCCTTCTTCCTAGCTTTCATTTTCTTTGCAGTACTTAGGGCACACTGATAAACAATTTTTTTAATGAGTATATTGTCCATTTCTTTTCACTAGAATTTAAGCTCCATGATGGTAGAGATTTTTATGTGTGTTTTTTAACTCATTGCTATATCAGCAATGCTTATATATGTGTGGATTAAGGAGAGAAACATATCAATGACAGAACTTGAGAGAAAATGAATATTCAAATTTAAGGGTAGTAGAAATAAGACAAATCCCAAGTACAGATCGAGAAAGAATGGACAAGGATTTGTGAGAGGAAAGCCAGGAAGATGTAGTGTAAATAAATCAAGAGAAGGGAGAAATTCAAGGAGGGAAGGTCACACGATGCAAAATGATTTGGTGAGCTGAGAAGAGATATGGAAAGTCTTGAGGAACTTTGGAAGAGAAGTCCAGAAGTGTGGTAGCCTGAACTTCTGATGCTAGATGCCAGCAGATAGAGGAATAAATTGTTCTAATTTGCTAAAATATGAGAGGCCTAAATGTGTGTACTTGGTGGGGGCAGGCAGGAACAAATGGACAGGGAAAACCTAAAAGAAGAGAAAACCAAGTAGATCTATCTTACAAGCTCCATTCCACTTTAAATGTTTACTCCATCTATATCATAACTTCTTAGATTTGCCTTCTAAAATTTTCACCATTTATATAGGAGGGGTCTTTTTTATGTATATTTTCCATACTTCAAACAAGTGCTTGTTGCTGATCTCTTAGATGACTCTTAACTTTATCAAACCTTTTTCTACCTGACTGTGTATATGCAAAGAGAGGGGTAGGAATGTAGTCCATTGACTGGGAAGAACCCATGATTAACGTGACCAACCATTCAATTTGCCTGGGATTGAGGGATTTCCTGGGACATGAGATTTTGAATCCTGAGATCCTGAGAGACCCTAGATAAACCAGAATGTGGCCACCCTAGCCATGAACATTGAGTTGAGTAATTTTATTCAGAGATAGCTAAATTTCTTTCTGTTTTCTGTTCTTTTTAGCTACATGTGGTATCTAAAGCTATAGAGAAAGGAAGGACTGGAGAATTAAAATCAATATGCTTCCAGCCTAAAGTAACCGTTGTTTGGGTTAACATTTTCAACATTTACCAATGTTGGATCTGCTACAACTTACCTTTAAGTTCTTATTCAAATATCATGAATTATAACTACATTGTGATATACTTGAATCTACGTAGGAATCCAATTTCTGTGTCATCCCTTTTGAAAAGCCTTTGTAAATATATCCCCTTCAACAGATAGAGTCAGGTGCCCCTTCTGTGGATTTCCACAGCATTCTTATTAACTTTGAACATTGTATGCCTCAGGTTGCATTGTAAATATTTATTTAATTGTATTTATCTCCCACTGGAACATGAGATTTGATCCAAGATTTATATTGTATCCATACTGGGCATTTATTTTTTTTTTTAATTTTTTTTTTAACATTTATTTATTTTTGAGACAGAGAGAGACAGAGCATGAACAGGTGAGGAGCAGAGAGAGAGGGAGACACAGAATCTGAAACAGGCTCCAGGCTCTGAGCTGTCAGCACAGAGCCGGACGCGGGGCTCGAACTCACGGACCGTGAGATCATGACCTGAGCCGAAGTCGGAGGCTTAACCGACCAAGCCGCCCAGGCGCCCCCATACTGGGCATTTAATAAATACTAGTTGGATTAGCTAGGTTCTACTCTGTATAAATAATCATTCCAAGTGTGGCAAAGGGTACTCTGACTATGAGAACTTCTCTAAATTGCAGTCACACTGGGGCTTCTGGGTGGCTCAGTTGGTTAAGCACCTGACTTCAGTTCAGGTCATGATCTTGAAGTTCATGAGTTAGAGCTCCACATTGGGCTGTCTGCTGTCTGCACAGAACCTGCTTCAGATCCTCTCTGCCCCTCCCCTAGTAGTGCATACATGCTCTCTCTCTCTTTCTCTCTCTCTCTCAAAAATAAATAAGCATTACAAAATAAATAAATAAATAAATTGCAGTGATACAGATTCATAATTTTTAAAAGCAACGATTATATTTTTCCATAATTAATTAAACATATAATGAGCTGGTAAAACTTCTGATTTATTTATATTAATTTATGCATATCAAAAATCTTAAAAATTGATTTATGTGAAGATCGTTAAAAGCTTAAAGTTAAAGTTATACTTAAGCATGTTTTGACAAGTAAGCTGCAATTTAAAAAGAATAAAATATGATGAAATTGGAACTGTCTTAGAAAATTTGTATTTTCTAAGCATAAGATAATATAATCTATAGGCTTTACATAGTTTTAAATGTGACACTAAAATGCCATTAATTAGAGCACATTCTGAAAATAATACATTCCTTTGAACATATTTTATGACTTATTCTTCTCTGTGTCCAATTACGCACATGCAAATACACACACACACACAAAATTCTTAGTTTTAGTTTTAATATTTCTTTCTGTTCCTTTTAGAATTGAGTAAGTTATTCCCCTGGAAATAAATCATGTCTTCAATTATTAAAAAGCCCTAGAAACAATAGACATTTTAATATAACACTGCTTAGAATTATAGTTTAAAAATATATGCTGCTGTATTGTCTTTTAGCTTTAAAAATACCAAGTATAGATAAATGTGGCATTTTCTGTGCCACTGAAACTGCTCAGCTGTATACAACTGAAATGGTATTAGGACATTATGACTAAATCCCACACATTTTAATTTAAACTGCAATAAATAAATACTGAAAACAAACAGCTAGAATTCAGTCTCAAATCCTCCTCCAGAAATCAGAATGCTGGCAAGAAATATTTTGCCTTGGCTTTTTTCTTTCATAATAAAGCTACTCCATGAAGAGGTTAATATTGCATCAAGGAAAAACCTTTTTACTTTTACCCACCTGTTATCATATTTCAAAGAGCCGCAAATAAAAAAAAATAAACATAATGGTCTTCAAAATATTTTAAGATAGGGATAAATAGCCTCAAATTCTAAACACTGTAGTCCCACCAGCTATAGGCCCTATCACAGCTGCAAGGGAAACAGCAATTTAAATATTTTATTCCCACATGCTTCTTTCTCCTGGTCTGTTCACTAAAATAATCACTCACTTTCTTGGATAAAGGCCATCCAGCCATAGTCCCAAAATAAAACCAGCAAGAATATCTTAAGAAAAACACAACAAGATTGCATTTTGATACTAATTGTTGATTTTGTAGTTTCTTGATTTGTTTAGAGAGGTGTAAGAGTTTATTTTTGGCCATACGGTCATTCCCAAGGGCCAAATGCTACATTATTTGAGCAGGAGAGACTAAGCCGAAAGCATAAATTTCATACTGTAACAAGAAATCCAGGAGACCCTGTTCTAGATTCAGTAATTTCTAGGAAAGTCAGTATGTTGGATTGATTCATGTAGAAACTCAACTACAAAAACTTCAAATGCCCCATGGCTGTGCCTTACTTTACAAAATCTCAAAAACACTAAATTCTGAACTTAGGGGATCAATGACTTAAGAAGTGAACTTTATAAATGGATTTCTCACTTTCCCAAATGGTTCTGCAGAGACTGGCTTTAAACTGTAGGCTTCAAAATTGATAAAACACAGGGACACAATATATGAGGTACTTTTCAGGAATGCAGCCACCGTTGTCTTGCATGGTATATGGATTTAAAATCACCTCTGATTCCTTTGTGATGAGCAACAAAATCAAAAGGTAAGGCATGCAAATGATGTTATTAACCCATGCATTATCCAGACTTCCCTTGCTTTCTGCCCAGGAAAGGGGAGGGGAGACAGAACCCCATTGTATTCTTCCTTTACTCTCTGTACTCCTCACTCTCAAGCTTTCCTTTCTTTATAAAGCACTGCAAAGACCCAGAAGCCCAGGCCTTTCTTACATGAACACTCTTAGGTGCTATGTAGAAAACAGTAATCATACAGTCCCAAGACTGCTCTCCATAGAAAGGCCTCCTACAGAGTTGACCCTGTCTGGTGTCTGGGAATGTGGATTTCAGAAGAATTCCCTTTATTCCCTAATTGCTAAGAATAGCTCACTGTTCCTGAACTGTATGAAAATTATGATTTATAGCAAACACCTAATTTCCTTCTAAGAGTCTGAAATCTTCGTATATCCCAAACTAGTGTCTATATGACCTGCTCCCTATAGAATCCTTGGGAGCTGTGTCTTTAATGAGCTTTCCAGGTAGACAACAATTCAACATGTTATCACAACTCATTCTGGGAAAACTAAGTGTGTCCCATATGACTCCATTGGGAGAGTCGGATGCTTGCATCTGGTTTTCTCTGGACTTTGCCCAAAGTCCCTTTCCCCTTTGTCAATTTTCTTTTGTATGCCTTTGTTGTAATAAATCATAGCCATGAGTACAACTATATGTTGAGTCCTGTGTGTCCTCTCAGTGGATCACCAAACCTGGGGGTGTCTTTGGGAGTTCCAACAGAAGTATCTGTGATAAAAAATGTAATTATATAATAAATAATGCTTTCAACCAAATCAAGGTAATTAGGCTCAAAGTGCAAAAGCTTCAAGACTGTGTCTCTAGTCATTGGCATTAAATGCCCCAATAATTGAAGATATACATACTCAAAATTCATTAGGAATATATAAAGCATTTTAATATATTGTAGAGTCAAATGATTGAAACCAAATATGAAGAAACAATAAGTCATGGGTTAAGTACCCCCTATGTTCTAGGAGCTACACAATGAAAATAAGATGCAATCTTTGATCTTGAGGAGGAACATGCAGTTGAGTATATGACAAGATACCACAAAACTACAAATATATTGAATATATTGGAGCTTAATTCAGTGCTGTTGTCAACTTTGAATGAAAGAAATGTTTAAAAATGCAGTGTTAAAGCTGAGTGAATCAGACAGGGCTAGACATTGCTTCTATCCGTTCTCTTTTCTTCCTCACTAACAGAACACCAATTTTAATTGGGAAGCAATGTGCCTACAGAAAATATACCATCATCTGGACTTTTTTGCCGTTAGAGATGTTCATATGACACAACAGCAAACAATGAGCTACAAGTGATAATCTGCTGGGTAGAATTTTCAGGTGCACTGCTGTTTTCCTAATTAAAATGGAAGAGTAGGAGGAACAGACTCATTCAAATGTGCTTTTCCTCCTTCAGTCATTCCCTTCTTTGTGAAGGCAAGGAAAGTGGGGTGTCTGGAGGTATGGTGGCCATCGTTAAGCATGGGAAAACCACAGATTAACATGACAGCCAAAACTAGAAGAAGGCTTAAATTGGACTGCCTACTTCTAAAGTTTGTCTTGTTGAAAAAAAGAAAACAAAACAAAACACAAGAAAAACACTTATTTGCTTAAGTCACTATGGTCCATATGAAGCTGGAAACTAAAGCTAAATCATACCCCCAATGGTTCTCCTGCATGTAATCCTTTGCTTCATTCAAATTGCTATTCTGAGAATGTCCGTCCTTAAAGCCATTTTAGAGTCACTCCTACACATTATAAGTTAAGTATTTGTGGGTGTTTTTGTGATGCTTCTATACAATGAAGAATCTAGACAACATGCCATGCAGAGGATTCTGCTGATTCAATACCCACTGCAGAGATCCCACTTTCCAAACAAGATAAAGTGACAAGAAGATGGGAAGGGTGGGGTGGAAATTCACAAGCTGACACAATAGTTGGGTTCCTTGTGTGAACCTCACATTTGTCTCAAATATGACCATGTCACTGGTCTGCTCATGGGTTTAGCTTTGTGCCAGGTATGATTTGAGGTGTTTTCTCTTGCAACTAAATGAGAAAATAAAAATGCAACTTGTGACTGTAGATACAGACAAGTTTTTAGCAAACACACTGGGATTTATACATGCAAATGATTCTTGGCCTTTAATGAGACAACCATGAAAAACTGTTCTCTGATTTTGATGACACTAACAGAATCTTTTGATAAATTACCCTTTTGAAATGGTCTAAAAAGCCAGTTTAAAACCCAAGGAGGAAATCCATCTTACTTCATATTCACACTCAAGGAAAAACAAACAAACAAACAAACAAAAACAATCCTCTCGCAAATTCAACTATGGACTATATATATATATATATATATATGTACATATATATATATTTCAAATGTTAACTGTTCTTTAAAAATATTTTTTATACAATTTATTTGATATGTTTCATTCTCCTGATGTAAAACTGTAAGGTATCTCTGACAAACTTAAGAAATGCTATCTATATCTATATCTATATCTATATCTATATCTATATAGATATATACACACACACACATATACATATTTTTATATATATATGGTATATATGTATATGTGTGTATATATAGCATTTCTTAAGTTTGTCAGAGATACCTTACAGTTTTACATCAGGAGAATGAAACATATCAAATAAATTGTATAAAAAATATTTTTAAAGAACAGTTAACACTCTTGAAAGAATTCCACATCTTGGCCTCTACAGATCTTGCAAGAAACATTTCTAGGTAGTTGTCTTATTTAGTTATTCCACATTTTTATTCTTATAGAGTGCTTTAGACTGTTTAAGAACATTTCCATGTGTTACTGTTAATTTTCATATCTAGTATCATTTTTACAGAGAAGAAAAGTGAAGCTCAAAGACATTTATGTAAATTTACCAGGGTCCCAAAACTAATAGTAGTCACTAAACTAAGCCTAAAATGTTGATCTGCTGCATCCAAATCCACTGTTTTTTTAACCAATGTTCTTTTATTTTCTCACATCCCCTAAAATAATTTTGAGCAATTCTGTAACATCTTTTAAATATATGAAGTTGAATCTAACTGCTGTAGCAAATTGATACCCATCATGCATCCATTATTTTTCTTAAGAGGTAGAAATGCTTATCTTTTTTCTTTACTTTTTCTGGAGATATTTATCTAAATATAACACATACATTTTTTATGGTTGAAAGACTTTTATTCATCATGCTATGATATTTCTCTGAAGAAAAATATGTATATGAAATGCAATTTTGTTTTAAATTTTTTCAACAGTTTAGTTGAATAACAATCATTAAGAGTATTGATCAAAATAATTTATTTAAAAATTTAAAAGTAATTAAAACAAAAGAACAAAATTTTCTTGGAGTGCTGTCTCTTGGTTCACATATCTATGGAAGACCCATACTAAATACGCGAATAAGGAAGGACTCATTATCAATCATAGTCCTCCTTTACATTCTTACGGATGGATGTAAGGTGCTAAAAATTTTGCTCGTAAATAGTAATGACACCTCAACTCATATAGTGCTTATTACTAGGCATAGATCCAAATGCTTGCTGTTTTGTTTAACCCATTTGGTCCTTACTACATAGCTCTATGAAATGTCATACTCTTTCTGTTTCCTTTATATAATTTTTAAATTTTGTAATTTTAAAATACTTATGTTTATGCTTATCATTTTGATCTCTCTGAGCTTCGATTTCTTAATGTAAACTGAGATAATAACATTACCTACCTCACAGAGTTATTGTAAAGGTTATATGAATTGATATATCTGAAGTGTCTAGATATTAGTGCTAGCTATTAGAGTTTAAAATCTAGGCATATAGAAGGTGATAACCTGCCCATGGTCACACAAGTAAGTAAGCAGCTGAGTCGGAATTCAGCCAGAGTCTGGCTCTGTATGGCCCCTTTAAAGTGCAGCAAGTAGATTGGAAAGGAATGAGTTTTGTTGAAATCATGTTATAATTGTTGGAACTCCAATTTATTTGCCAAAAATCACCTAATGATTCATCATAAAAATCAGTTTTGATGATTCTATCAGCTGACAATTTAGTTATATCCTCTATTAATTTTGTTGAAATGAAGAATTAAAAATTGACTTTGAAATGATGTGTTACCCTAGGAATTAGCATCCAATGGGGAATAATACAGTAAAACCTTGGATTATGAGTAACTTGTTTTGTGAGTGTTCCAAGATGAGCAAACATTTCTAATAAATTTTAACTTGATAAGTGAGCAATGTCTTGCAATATGAATAGTACCTCATGCCGAACATCACATGATCACAACTGAACCAATGGTTCTTGAAATTTGCTTTGATATATGAGTGCTTTGGATTACAAACTTGTTACTGGAATAAATTATGCTTGCAAACCAAGGTTTTACTGTATATGATATTGTCCCTGTAATTGACATTCCAGAGGACTTTACACCCCAGAGTCATACACCATAGTAAGTTTCTGGAATGGCCAAGAAAATGACTTATTTGTTTTTCAATGGGAAAATGGTTTATGAAGGGGAAGGCATGCAAGGAAAATCAAAACAACTGATTCTTTTAACACTATATGCACTCCCTAGGACATGTTTGTGTTCATCTCCTCACTCTAAACAACTATACAGTTTTCTGTTATGGCAATCAATGAGATAGAATATAAATAACATGACATGGTTGCCTGCACCTTATTTATTCCAGGTTGTGCCTTTCAGTGGAACAAATGTAACTAACTGGTTAGTGCTGCATTTCCAGAGGCCATCTGTCCTTGCATGGACAGAAGAACCCTTAAATTAAAAGTAGCCTATGTTTTACATAGATTAGTAAATGTTTTGAGCGGTCCTAAAGAGGAGTTCACTATTTTCCCAGGATATTTCTAACAGAATTTATTGGGGAAAAAAAAAGGAGAAAGTGTCATTCTTCTCTTCTCTAGATAACCAAAATTAGCATTGAGAGAGCAAAAGAATATTCTAAATATGGCATAAAACCAGATTTCCTCTTAGAGAAAACACAGTTGTATAAGAGACAGAATACATAGGGCAATGATCTATATATCATCATTTGTCTCTAGAAGAAATGTCTACTCTAACTCTACTACACATCCACAACTATTTGTTCCTTAAAATTACCACCTGAAGTCAAGACATCTGGTAGGTACATAACAATTAATATTTAAAAGACATATTCTTTGCAGATATCAATATTATAGACAACTAACCTGGATTATTGAGAATTCCAGTGGGTTAAGTTATAAGGATCTCTCCACTGTTACTCACTAAATTGATTACCTTACCACTGTGCTCTTATAAACTTGGAAAGTACTCAAATGAAAAGCCATAAATTTCAAATACTACTTTGAGGATGTCAAAGGGAAAGTTTTGGAGAATATCAAAATATTACCTAGATACACAGTCCAGGAAAATTAATTATGTGTCAAAGCAAGGTTATAGCAAAAGATACTTCATTTTGATTAAATCGTGGTGGGTTTTGCCATAAAATTCTACTTTAATAATTAGAAGATTAACAGATCATTATTCTAATAGTTGAAAATTAAGGGAATAGAATAAGATGTTTTTCAATACTTCCTTTTCAAATGGATAATGTTAAATATGTAGTTTGAATATAAATATGTCAAAAGATAAACTTTTTGAGCAGAACTATTCACTGATGACTCAGGGGAAATGGTGGTAACTGTCTTTGGTAAATGTCTGGCATCCATTTATTGATAATGTAACTGATAAGTTAATTTATTGATAATTTAATATTGATATCTCCTGTCCCAAATAGATATCAAAAGTCCCATAAAACAAATGTGGTAGAGATAACCATTCATTAATTTTAAATTTGTTAACATAACCACATGAACTTATCAACAGTTGTTTCTAGAAATTAATTATCATTTTTATTTCAGACGTATAACATGTTTCACAAGGACCATACACACACAAAAGAATATTGTGCAATTGTAATCACAGTTTTTTATCATTTCAATCCCACAATTCCACTTTCTAAAGCCAAATAGTGAATACGAAGAATTCAAATATTTCCTAAGTGTTGTGATTCCAAGTAGTTTTATTTATAAATATGACTTTCTCTATTTCACTGGATGTATTTAATAAAAAGGAACCTGATATAGTAAACACATACATCTTCCACTTATTATCAGGTGACCTTGCCAAGTAAATTGACTTCTCGGAGCCTTTGTTTCCTTATCTACATAGCTACCTATTTCACAGGATTATTGTGTGGCTCTAATAAAGAAATGTACTTAAAATTACTATGAACAATTTAAAACACTACAGAAATCTATACATTTAAATACTGGTCATCATAAATTCATACTGCATCTCTTTTGGTTCAAAAATTGCAAAATTGGTTTTAAAATGGCAGCTAAAACAACCTTATTTATATCACTCTCTATCTATCATGTCTTTCAAGTGGTTAACACTTGGTGTTATCTGAGATTCTTCTCCCTCCAGTCTTGTCAATTTTGCCTCAGGAGCACCTCTTGAATCTAGTATCTTTCTATATTCCCAATACCAATGCCTAGTTTACCTTTTCATCCACTCTTGCCTTGTCTGTAGACACAACCCCTTGTCTACTGTTCCTATTGCAATGATTTTTCATACTCAAGTTCTTCCTGCACCCTGCTGCAAAGGTTATCTTCTTAAAAATGCAAATAGATCATTTTTATTCTTACTATTTTCCACAGGAAGTAAGACCTGACTCTTCCATGTATCATTTATGTTCATCGAAATCTACCAAATTTAATCTTAGGCACACTTTGCCTCTCCTACTGGGTATCCTTTGCCCCAGCCATTTTGAAATTTACAATTCCACAAACTATGCCTTTTTATGATTTTCAACTTATGCTAGGTTATCCTTTCTATGTAGAATGTTCTCAATGTGACAGGATTGTATAAAGATAGAAAAGAAAGCATTTCAAGTTGAAAAGTACTGTAATATGAAATTATTATTAATGTTATTGTACAAATCTTAATAATTTCAAAAATCTTAGCCCACACATACAATGACAATTTTTTTTCCCTAATCTCTATCTGTAGGACTGCGCAGGAATAGTCTAGCAAGTCACTTAGCTCACCGGAATGTAACAATCTTATAAAATGAATAGTTTTAAAACTGAATAGCTTTGGCAAAATAGAATATTCAAATAGGCTTCTCCCTCATATCTCTTGAAAATTGCATATAATTGCATATAATCTGATGTTATAAATTTCAGTGCATGAAAATTACATTCTGAAATAATTTAATTAGTTAAGAATGGTATAATGATACTTTGCTTTTCATTTTTTATAATCCTTTTATTTAAAATGGCCTAAGGTCCTTTAATAAACATTTCTATGATAGAAATATGGAGGCAGCAGTTCCTCTTCAGACTTCAAAGCAAGGTCCTAGGAAACGAAGATGAGACTTTACTACACATATAGAGTGATGTGCAAGGTTGAAATTGAGTTTCTGAGGCCAGTTTCACAAATGATGAGTGATGGAGGAATGGAGCCAGGGATAATGATAATGCTTTAGGAAACATTCATTGAGCATCACCCATGCACTAGGGTCTTGAGAGTCATTTGACCCTCAAAACAATGCTAAGACATACGGATATTCCTTTAAAAAAAAAAATGAGAGTAAAAAAACGATGAGGGACCCAGCCCTGAGGCAGGAGAACAAGGAACTCTCTTTTCATTCAGAACCATCCATTGTATGGCTGCCATGCTCCAGTTAGTGCTGTGGCCTGGAATACAAATGACAGGTACCCCAGAGACCTTGCTCTCCAAGCACAAATGTCTATTGCCTTGACACTCAGGACTGCTTGGCTCCTTTTTCTTATACGGAATAAGGCATGTCAAATTGTAAAATATGATAGATCTGTTATTGTTATTTTTATTACTATTATTATTTTTTTCTCATTCATCTACCCTGCCGTTAATCCTGATGAACTTTACTTTCTTGAACATTTTCTGAAATAGAGTAAAAAAGAAAGTAGATAGAAAATAGAGAGGTTTTTCCTATTATCGGACCTTTACACCTGGCTGCCTTCTCTGAGCACCTTTGTATGACAGGACCTTGGCAAAAGAGAACATTAGCCGACAATATCTGCACTCCAGATTGTATCTTATTATACTTGGCCTACTTTCCACTGACCTTTTTTCTTACAGATTTGGTTTTCCCACTGTTTAGACTTCCCTTGTAGATTTTTTGGATTGAGCCTGGACTCAGTTATATACTCCCTGGTTTTGATGCAAAGTGCATTTTTGATAAGAGACTACCTTCTCCAATTCTAAACCATGAAATCTAAGAAGGAAGATTCAAGTGAGTGGAAGGGAGAATACAAGAAAGAAAAGGAGGCAAGATGAGACGACTCTGGCTAGACTGCAAGCTTCAGGAGGGTGGGGAATGTGGCTGTTGTGTTTACTACTGAATTCCCAGTTCCTAGCACAGCATCTGAAGCCATAGGAATTCAATAAATATGTGTTGAAAACAAAAGGCAAATCCAGAAGAGCCAATGGAAGGTTCAGGATTACAGAATACTTTTCATATTCTCAGAGGAAATACTCTGAAAATCCATGCCTCCTCCCAAAAAATTTTGAAAGAGAAAAAAAGAAAATGGATAGACTTGGTTCAGCATCAATCCATGCCACATACAGCTTGATATACTACTATATCTGATAGCCACGAATTCTTTAATATCAGAGAAGCCAATTTCTACCAAGCATATGAAGGGTTTCTTCATGTGTACTTAAAATAAAGAGTAATATAGACTTAGAGTACAAAAAAGAAGTAAGCTGGCTAATAATTTCCTGGTTAAGAGGTTATGAAGCCCTGGAACATTTTACAAAGGAAGCTTCTGTCAGATTAGCATCCCATCTCTTTGATGGTTTGGCAGAGTTGTCCCGTCTGGAGGCAACAGTGGAGGTGAGCCTGCTCAACATCACTTTCAACTCTGTGGCTTAGTGATTTTTGAACAATTCATCCTAATATAAATAATTCACAGAGAAGAAAACTTGCACCAAAAGTGTTTCAGTACTTTTGCCTTTAATAATGCCTGAGGTCTTTCTTGGACAAAAAGGAACATGAAAACTAAAAAGGATTACCTGCAGACAATTATAGATGTGTCAGTGAAAATTAGCCCCAATCCAGAGAGCAGGCCAAGTTGGCTATGTTAAAACAAAAGGGTTCCAACATGGTAGTCTTTTTAACATACTTAAGTCAGTTGGCTGACTAAAACAGTTTTTTTCATAGGAGAATCATACTTTAACTCTCTCTTTCTATAATTTATTCAAGATTGCTTGAATTTAGGGAGATGATCTGTTGAGCAGAGAACTCCCAAAATTCTTAAGTGGGTATTGCAAGTTTTCTTTTGCCTAAGAGAAAGCAAGATGGAGTTCTACAATAAAGCATATTTTTTATATAGCCAGCAAATATTTCTGAGTTGTTACTACTACACGTACTATGCTGGGTTTTAAGGGGAAGAGACCAAAGCATGCTTTCTGTCCTCCAGAAGTAACTAGTCTAGGAAAAGAGATACCCAAATAAATATTAGTTCATTCTGAGACAAATCTCTTTTTGGTTCATGGAAGGTAATTGTTATAAAACTGTCTTCATTTCTACAGGCTGTAGAAAAAAGCAATTAACATTTAGAATTAATATTATGAGATGTTTTTAGTGATTTCAAATCAAAGCCCCAGTGTTCCTTCATGTTAACAAAATTCCCACCTAGGAACATTCTTTGTGTCCCTCAAGTAGTTGAAAGATTGGTATCAACATGGCTTATTATCCCTAGACTTTCCAGTACTTTCTCATAAGTCACAAATAATAATTAAAAATCAACTCCCAAACCATCAGCAACAACAACAATGATATTTATTTAGCATCTTCTGCATGTTAAGCATTGTACTGGTACTTTCAAGTACTGTTTCAAATTATGACAAGAAATCTGCCAAATGAGCATTACTTCTTGTTGAATACAGACTCAGAGAAATTATATATCATCTCTGAAGTCATATATCTCAAAGGTATCAGTGCCAGAATTCAAATTCCAACTTACTTGGAATGTGCTCACACTGCACTGGACCATTCTACCTTTTCAGAATCTTCAACTTTTTTTTTAAGACCTGCTTGCCTCTTTTTCTTCTCTTATGCCCTGCTGTAGAATAGGCCCTCACTAGCCCCTTTAAGGAACAGAGGCATAAATAGAAAGAAGGAACAAGCTGCTTACTGATTTGAAAGCAGATCATTCCACAGAGAAGTCAGAGCAGGTGCTATTCCTATGTCAGTAGGATAGACAGAGGATCCAATAACTTGAAAGAGTGCTAAAGAGATTTCCATATAAAAGAAGGAGGGCTTGGTACAAGAGAACCTTTAACAATAAACAGAGTATGATTACTATCTCAACAGCAATGGAAAAGCACTGAAAGGGTTGGATTGAATTTGGGATGAGAATGAGTTTTAATCAGATTTGTCTTTCAAACATGACCTAATCAGCCCGGAGATGCCATTTGAGGCTTTAGACCATCTCCCAAAGTCCCAATCCTGGTTCATTTCCTTCTTATTCTTTCTCAGAAACCCTTATTTCCTTTCTTCCAGGACAGTGTCTCCTATGTGGTTTTATAAACATTAATGTGCATAAGTCACCTGCTCCTACTAGACCAGAGCTGGTCTCGATCACCTCTGCATTCTAGGGCAAGGCACAGAGGGTACTCAATGCATGTTTCTTAAAACAATGTGGAGAAAATTTTAAAACTACAGGTATGCACTCTCTGGTGAAACGAGTTGAAGCAAGAGTCCTTTGACAACTATAAATGATAAATAGAAGATAGTCAGTGGCAGAACCCTCCTCCCGACCCCACAAGTAGAAGGAAAAGAAAAAGGAAGAAAAGGGAAGGGAAAATAAAAAATGACTGGGGCTCAGCAAAAACAGTTTAGCTCAGGACATTGGAAAAGATAATCATATCAGACGATATTAGAAAAGGGGTAGTCCATTATGGATTGGGCTTAAGTGTTGCTGCAGGACAGTTAAGACTCAGAACAAAAGGCTTTGATAACTGAACAGCCATGCTTTCTATGAACAAGACTTTGCTCCAAGGGTTGGGGCAGCAAAGAGGAATTTTAAACTAGATTTCCATTTAGCTAACATAAACTGCATCTAGAACATGCTGTGATTGTAAGTACTGTTATTTCTGATTTTTTGAGTGGATGCTAAGGGCTACCAATTAAACTGAACTTCTGAAATTCTTTTGAACTCATCTATTCATGGAAAATTCATTTTCCCTTCCCCACTGTGTCTGTCTTCTATTTTATAGTACTATTTCCTCCCCTCATCCTTGGGTTGCACACAGAAACCACATATGTATTTTCTATTAGTGGGTGAATCTACTGAAGCTCTCCTGAGAGAAACAGGCAACATCACGACAATGTTACAGGATGAACCAAGTGTACCATGACAACCACAGAAAGATAAACACTTCTAAAAAGCCACTCTGGGGGCATCTAGACAGGAAATGTTAGTGGAGGTCAGAGAAAAGAGATCTTTGGGGCAGGAATAATCAAAAGAGCCTGAGGGAGTGGAGAGAACATATTATAAGAGAGGTGATTCTGAGCGGAGGTGGACAGAGCTGGTTGTGGTAGGACCACAAAGAAGCTTGATGGATGGTAGGGCCAGGGGAACACTGCAAATTGAACTCATTTATCCTGTGCCCTAAACTCTCTCCCTCAGGAATGAACTCAAGAATATATATTTGGGAGCCTAACAAAATGTCTTCCCCTTATCCAATTATGTGATAAAAGAATCTAAAAGAGGAAATTTTAAAATTTGGTTTGAAAAGGCTTTTCAACACCTGTGTGCCCAGAGAAATTTTTTTTTTCGCATTAAATAAATTCAATTTCATTCATTCCTTGCAATGTAAACTCAGGGAAAACACTTTATCAAGCTTCTGTATAAAGGAGACAAGATTAGAGTGATTTCACAATGACAAGTCTCTTCTAAATATTACATCTAAAGTCATAAAATCTTTACTTCTTCACTGATTAGTAGGATTAAATACTATTGTGTTTCAAATCCTATATGTGTGTGTGTGTGTACCCATACATACTTCTTTTTTATTCTACATTAGACAACACCAAATCCCTTATTTGACAAAGAAGAAACTTTATTTCCCTGAGTGGCTTGAAGCTTATTTTAGTGAAATGCTGTTTTAGAAAAATCTACCGACTATATAGGTATTTCCTTCATTTTGCAGAAAGAAAATTCATTTGTTGTATTCACTGATATATTTTTAGTATGCTCTCTGTAGAGCTTACATAAATAGCAATTTCTTCTTTGTTTCTTTTTGCCCAATCTGAAAATATATACCTCAAAGCAAATATTTTCATGATTTTAATTTTCTTTCTGGAACTCATCCTCCCTAAAAATAAGTAATGAGCCATTTTCTCATCTTGCTTTGCACTCCTGCTGGGTAGATCTGAGGGTGAACTTCAAAGAGCATTGCTATGACTCAGTTGTAAGAACTGGTGCATAGGACAGCAAACTGAACTCATTTGAGTGTAATATTTTCTTTCCTGGGGCACATAAGAGAAATATTCATGTTGAGAATGAACAACATTTGTTGGCACTTCAAAAAATATATGTCATGCTGGAAGATTATAAACTGATGAGTAAGAGTCGTTTGAAGAAAGAAAACTACAGGATAGGGAATACCAGCTATCATAGAACTTTTTTTCTCCCTAGACTCTGTCACTGCAAGGATGTGTAAGCAATCTTTCAGGGATATAAAAGGTCCAGGACTTCTCAGGGAATTATTATCTCTCAGAGCTTTCTGTTAATTCCCCAAAACTCTAGTATAAAGGCAAGTTTGTTTCTTTCTACACTCACATAAGCAAATGCATTTCTTAGAAGAAGCAGATTACAACATGCTGAGTGTATCATCCAACCAAAAGGGCTGGTCACCGTTTTGACCATTTCTATACTATTTGGTGAAACATGTTGTTACCAGACTACATTTGAACTCTTGACTCCTGAAGAGGCATGCTATGACTCCCATTAGACCCTGGGGCCGGTCATTTGGAAACAACAAATATCTAAGTGCCTATAGTGATGGAATATAGGATACAATGCCAAAGAGATATAGCTGATAATAATAATTAATGATAATTACAATATAATGTAATATGATACTATTGCCTTGTGAACAACAGTTAATTTATTACTTACTTATTAAATACCTGGTCTGTTCAGAGAGCTTTGAAAAGAACTAACTCAGAAAACCCTCACAATAACTTTATGAGCTAAGTATACCGTTATCACCATTTTACAGATGAGGAAACCGAGGCCCAGTGAGATTAAGTAACTTGCCTACAATCATTCACCTCGAGAGGAATCACCTAGAAAGGCACTGTCCCTACATCTCTACCACTCCACTAAATTGCCTGTAATTGCAAAAGCCGCAATGGAGTACTTGGGGAAGAAGTTCTGCGAGTGGGCTTAGGAATTAGGAAGGTTTGTGCGGAGAAGTTGGTAGATCAGCTGAGTTTCTTGTTCTATTGAAATATAATTCAGACACATACCATATATTTCACAATTTAAAAATGTACAATTCAGTGGGTTTTAGTGTATAAACAAGGCTGGGCAATCATCACCAGTAGCTTATTCCAGGGCATTTTCCTCACCCCCAAAAGAAACACCATACCCATGATCAGTCACTCCACATTCTCCCCTCCCCTCAGCTCCTGGTTACCACAAATCTACTATCTGTCTTTATGGATTCGCCTATTCTGGACATTTCGTATAAATGGACTCATGTGTGGCATTTTGTGTCTGGCTTCTTTCGGTTGGCATGATGTTTTCAAGATCCATCCATGTTGTAGCATGAATCGCTATTTCATCCCATGGCGTGATATTCAACTGTATGAATTTACCACATTTTGTTTACCCATTTATCAACTGATGGACACTTTGGTTGTTGACACTTTTTGACTACTATGAATAATGCTGCCATGAATATTCATGTACAAGTTTTTATATGAACATATGTTTTCAATTCTCTTGGGTATATACATAGGATTGGTATTGCTGGGCCATATGGGAACTCTATGTTTAACTTTTTAAGGAACTTTTAAACTGTTTCCCAAAGTGGCTGCACCATTTTACATTTCCACCGGTAGAAATGAGGGTTCCAATATCTCTGCATCTTCCCTAACAATCATTACTGTCTACCTTTTTTACTATAGCTATGCTAGAGAATATAAAATAGTATCTTACTGTGGTTTTTAAATGAATTTCCCCAATGACTAATGATTCTGTACATCTTTTCATTTGCATACTGACTGTATATCTCCTTTCAGAAAATATCTATTCAAATCCGTTTTCTGTTTTAAAAAATTAGTTTGTCTTTTTATTACTGAGGTATAAGAGTTCTTTATACATTCTGGATACTCGGTCCTTACCAGATATATGATTTGCAAAACTATTCTCCCATTTTGTGAGTTATCTTTTTTCTTTTTTCTTTTTTTTTTCTTTTTGATGGTATCATTTGCAACACCAAAGATTTTTTTTTTTTATGGCATTCAATTTATTGATTGCTTTTTCTTTAGTTGCTTGTGCTTTAGGTGTTATATGTAAGAAACCTAACCCAATGTCAAGAAGGTTTTCACCTGTATTTTCTTTAATGAGTTTCATCATTTTAGCTCAGATATTTAGGATTTTGTGTTAACTTTGGCATATGATGTTGGTTATGGGTCCAAATTAATTCTTTTGTATATGGATATATGGGTCATCCCATGATCACTTGTCAAAAGAAATTCTTTTCCCATTAAATTATTTTGGTATCCTTATAAAAAGAAAATTAAAAAACAAAAACAAAAGCAACTAAATGTAAGTGTATGGAGTTTCTTCTGGACCCTGGCTTCTATTCCACTCACTTATATGTCTGTCCTCTGGCCAATACCCCAAAGCCTTGATGTCTATAGCTTTACCAAGTTTTAAAATCCAGACTTGTGAGTCTTCCAACTTTGTACTTATTTTTGAAGATGTTTTAAAGGTATCTTGGGTTCCTCACATTTTCAGTTAAATTTTATGAGCTGCTTGTCAATATGTATAAAAAGCCAGCTGGGAATTTGACAGGGATTGTACTGAGTCTACAGATCAGTTTGGAGGTATTACCATCTTGGAAGTAGTGTCTTCTACTCCATAAATATGAAGTATCACTTCAGTTATTTAGGTCTATGATTTCTTTCAACAACATTTTATAATTTTCAGTGTTAAGTCTTTCACTTCTGCTGTTAAACCATTCCTAAGCATGATATTCTTTTCATAAAGAATATGTTTATTCTGTAAATGGAATTCTTTTCTTGATTTTATTTTTGAATTTTTCATTGCTACTGTAGAGAAATACAATTACATTTTGTATACTGGCTTTGCATGCTGTGACCTTGTTGGACTTATTTATTAACTGTAATTGTTTTTTGGTGGATTCTTCCATATTTTCTATACAGCAGATAATGCCATCTGAAAATAGAGATAATTTACATTTTCCTTTCCAATACCGATTAATCTGAGATTTGAAACATATGTAGAACTTAACCTGGAAGATAGGCAGAGAAGTAATTCTAATTAGAGTCACAAAAATATAAAATAATCTGCTTTCTTATAACTGTACTGCCAGGTTATGAAGACCCTAATTTAGAGAAGTGTGTAGCAGAAGATGAGAGTTACTAAGAACTAAGGGATAAAGTTAGGGAGGACCTTATTATGGAACAGAGGAGTGGTGTGGAGACACTGATGCGTTGTGATCTGGGTTAGGGTGTGACCAGATTACTGCTTTGGAAAACTCAATCTGGTGTCCACGTGGATAATTATTTGAAGGCAAAAATCTTTCCTGTCACGATTCCAGTGTTCTGGTTTCTGCAATGGAGGGGATAACAGAGTCATTCACAAATTTGTCTGATAGGCTTATAACCTTATTTATAAATACCTGAAATGAAAAAACTGTTAGGATTTATTTTCTGAGTCAAAGAATAAGGTGAATCCAACAAGTGAAGGCCATTTCTATATTTATTTATTTTTAATAGAGAAAAGGAAAAGTCCTTCCTAGGAGCAAAGCCTCAGTTAATCACTGCCAGACTAGGTCATTAAGATGTCAAGAAGATAGCAGCACAATGCAATCTAGCCTCACTGCACTCATCTTTTAAAATGAGTCACGGGATTAGACAACACTGAAGTTGTGAACTATTAACCAGAAATTTACCTGCCCTCCTCTCCTTCAGACATGATCTTTTAAAACTAATATAACCCATCTTAAGGCAGCAGACATAAGATAAAGTCAACCCTTTTTTTTTTTTTTTTTGGAGAGAGAGAGTGAGCAGGGAAGGGGCAGAGAAAGAGGGGGATAGAGGATCCAAAGCAGCTCCATGCTGACAGAAGTGATCCTGATCCGATGGAGGGCTCGAACCCACAAACCGTGAGATCATGACCTGAGCCAAAGTCAAGCACTCAACTGGCCACCCAAGTGCCCCAAAGTCGACCTATTTTTACTCACACTGGATTAGGGGGTCCCTTTATTCTATACAGTGTTTAAGCCAAAAGCGCATGGCTTTTGAATAATGAACCACAGAAACTGAACACCATGAGTAGAGTTAGTTCTATAAGCAAACAAAATTTATGTTACAGTTAAGTGGACACTTATTTAATATTATCCATAATGGTCATTGTGCTTTATTATAAATTTGGTCATAAAATGAGGTCATTTCTACAAACAGGAATAATTTGTAGGTTTCAGAGTCAAACAAGTCAAACTAGAGAAAAATTGCTTAGTAAGAGGAAAGGGTAACCCTGCAAAAAAAATCAGCAGAAAACCTCTGCTACAATGAATGCAGATTTCTGTTCCCTCTTTTTCCTAATCTAAGTTTATTAAAAATAGAGTTAGAAGGTTAGAAATAGGGGTTGTGCTCGAATTTACTCATTTTTCCTCTTTTTGAGTAAAAGTCTTCATCGTGAAGTTTCCAGAGTATTAAGAGTTCAGATGCTTTTCATTCATTTTTCCAGAGGAGGAAAAATCAAATTCTCAACTACAGCGAGAGGCAAGGCTTCTCTTACCTGAGTCCAAATGCTGCCCCAAGAGGTCTGTCACACCCAGAAGGGGCTGAGCCTGGCAAGAGGCTCAAGACAAGAACAAACAACTGTATCTTCAAGGTGGTGTAATCAGATTGCTTTCCAATCCGTAAGAGGAGCAGAGCTTTATTAGAGAGGTGGGATCGGAAGAGATAATTATGTTGGAATAAAGAGCTATATGCGGGTATGAATAAGCTGGGCAAGATACTGCAGGTTTTAGTGAAACCAAGGCTGCCATTAGATCACTGAACTTGTGGAGGGAGGGACCAGAGTTATATTAGAATTGGGGAGTGGGAAAAAAGAAGGGAAAAATGTCCTGACATTTTCTTGAGTCTTGTTTTGCTTCATTTTCCTTTGAGACCTAAATTAGGGTCATGATTCTTGCCAGACTTGGCCCCATGTCCTAACCCTGGCATGATGCAGAAGGAGGCTAGGTGGAAGGGGAGGAAGAAGTGAAGTTGACCTAGTGAAGTAGATCTGAAAGGTGATGGTGCTTGAAAGGGGCTGGTTTCACCTGGACAAATGCTGTTGACAAAACGTGTACATGATGATCAAAAGCTCACTCCCTGCTCTTTTTTTTTTTTTTTTTAATTTATTGTCAAGTTAACTAACATACACTATAAACAGTGTGCCCTTGGTTTGGGGGGTAGATTCCCATGATTCATCATTTACATACATCATCCAGTGCTCATCCCAACAAGTGCCTTCCTCAATGCCCATCACCCATTTTCCCCTCTCCCCTGCACCCCAATCAACCCTCAGTTTGTTCTCTGTATTTAAGAATCTCTTATGGTTTGCCTCCCTCTCTGTTTCAAACTATGTTTTTTTTCCCCTTCCCTTCCCTTTCCCCGGTCTTCTGTTAAGTTTCTCAAGTTCCACATATGAGTGAAAATATATGATTTCTGTCTTTGACTGACTTATGTGTACACATGTAAGACACACATGTGCTCCTTCTCTCCCTCTCTAAGTAGGAAATTCATCTTTTGGAGGCCATGTTTAGTACTCTGAAGTGAAGTGAACCAATAAGGAAAATTCAAGTCAATTAGAGAGGAAATAAAACATGATTATAACAAAACACTAGAAAAAGAAACCCAGTAGGGTCTGGTTCCCAGCTGGATTACTTAGGAATGATGTGTTGATTACAAATATTTGGGAGCTACAATAACTGGAAACACTGTCTAGTGGCTGCTTAAACCTATGGGACTTTACTTTCCTTACTTCATGAGAAGACTGTTAGTAGGAAGTTTTTGTCGGCATTGATTTTGTAGCTCTATAATATCAGGGCTGGCATCTCTGGGAATCCTTTGGCCTTTTGCTCATGGCCATAACTGCAATGGCTCAGTGGTATCCATTCTCAGGCAAGTGAGAAGGAGAGATATGCTGGCCATAATAGCCATTTTATCATGAAGCACAAGCCTCCCCCCCCACCCAGGAAAACAACACCATAGACATTGACAAATGTCTCATTGCCCCAATATTATCACTTCAACAATTATGAATGGAAAGAGGACAAATGATATTAGTATTAACTTCTTTTCAGTCTTTATAGTAGAAGCAGGCAAGAAGAAAGAAAGTTGGAATAGGTAGGTATAAATATGGCCAAACTAAAGTGTTCCAAATGACAGAGTGACTAAGGGGAACAGGGGAGCAAGTTTGTTTCTGGCGTGCACGTGCCCCAACTTCCCTAACAGAAGTGTCACTGGACCATTTAAAGGGGATGGTAATCTGTGTTCTGTATGTTTGTATTTAAGCAACTTAGTGGGAGCTGTGTGTATATTATAAAATCTCAAGCTGCTATGGTAGTGAGACAAGGGTGATACACATAGCCAATTCAATCATTGTGTGGATGTCTAATAATAGGAAGATTATATGCTGAGTGACAAGGGCTATACCTTTCTTATAAATAGGTTTTCTTAATAAAATAAACAGCACTCTTTGAAAACCATTGAAGAAAGCAGGAAAACACAAAGGTAAAATAAATAACAACAAAAGGGTCCCCAAATCTAAAGGTAGTGATTAGTCACATTTTGGTGTATGTTTTTCCAGTCCATTCCATGACTGAACTGTTTGTAGCCTACTTTCTTCACTTAGCAACAGACCTAGAGTATTTTTCAATGTCCACATCTATTCTTCTATAACATTATTTCATGGCTGCATATCATTTCTGTCATCTGGAGTTACCATAATTAATTCTCCCATGGTCTGATTGTGGACATGAGGTTGTTTCCACTTGTCAGTTGTCACAGTTTGCTGTGGTTAAAGCTTTTATCCCAAGAAGAATAACAAATATTTATGAGCTGTTTACGAAGCAATAGTCGCTGTGCCAAGAACTTTACATTAATTATTTCACTTAAGCTCTGAATGAACTCTAGAAGAACTAAATGAGGCAAATACTATTATAATCCTTGCTCAACCCATGGGGAAACCGAGCCTTATAGCTTAAGGAACTTGCCCAAGCAATACAGCTGTATGTGCCCAGCACGTGTATGTTACAAGCTCCACAAATGGCAGCTATTCCAGTAATAATCAGCTAATGATTGCATGGGAAGAGGAGTGTAAGGGAGGACTTCACTGGGGAGATGTCACTAGAACCTGGGTCATGGCTGCAAAATTGCCCCTGACCTATTCTCTATTCAAAATGGCAGAATATACACGATTCAATATACATCTTAATCCATTCCTCTGAGATAAATTCTCACCAGCTTTTACAAAGAAATATTAGAAGACAGCTTCGGACCCTTTGAGGAAACAAACCTAAAGCAATTTTCAGTGCAATTAGTAGGCTGGGAAACCTGTAATAACAATAGGTAGTATTCAAAGTATTAGGCTTTAAGAAAGAATGACGAGTGGACTCCCAAAAGAGATAAGAGAACAGTTATATCTAATTTGGTTAATTAGATTAATACTCTGCAGCATGTACTCGGGATATTACAAAAATGTACAGTGTTCTAAATCAGGAATCTCTTTTTATCAGAATCAGTTATTATGAGTAAGTAAATGTCCATGAAAATTAGCTTTAAAATGTTGATCATTTGATAACAATCCAAGGAAATTTGATTTTTTTTAAAAATTCCTTCAATTCTCACAACAGCACCAAGAGAAAAACCAGAGTAAATAATTAATTATATCCCTTAATTATCAAACTAGCATTCTCTCAAATTCCCATTGAAAATGCTTTTAAATAAATTCTATATTTTCTACCTGAATTTATCAAAAGCAGAGTTTATTCAGCAAAACTGTTACCTTTGTCATCATGATTACCTGAAATATACAATGATGTTTTTAGTTTTTAGTGGTTTTCCATATTTATTTATTTCGTTTACATTTTCATAATCAAAAATCACATGAGGTAAGATTATGTGTCTAGGTTCTATATAGATTTAAAGAGATCTAGTTAGTAACTTAGCCAAAGTTGTAAAACTAGTGACCAACAGAGCTAAAATTAGGGCTTTCTAATTTTTGGTCAAAATCCTTAGACTAGTATATGTTAATTGACCCAAAATTAATATTAAAGATTATCTTAATTTACATAACACCATACTCAATCTCCTTAGTTCTAACCTATGTTAGTATTTACAACTCAGTTTCCATTATAATGAACCCCAAGGATGAAATTACTCCTTTTGTGGTGCTGAGACATTGTTATATTTGTGTGTCTTTTAAATAAATGGGTGCTTACTGACTCTCTGATTTCTGACATAGCATCATTTCCTTGTTTATTAAGGACAACAAGCATATACTTATTAAACCAAATGAGTATTACTGTATGGCAGGAACTGTTGAGGGCACTAAATGTTCAGCAATAAAAAAATTAGAGCAATGTGATTCCGTGGAGCCTCCAAAACTGAACTCAACCCAACCTCAGATATCATACTTGTCTCTCATGTTTCTATGTCTCCATTGAGTGGTTCCTTCCTCACTCCTCCCAGACACCCAATGTAGAAACATTTAAAATGTATCCTTGTCCTTATTTCCAAAAAGTCTCACTACGGTGTGCCATGGTAGAGATCTAAAGATGCAATGAAAGAATACATAGGTGAGGGAGCAGATGGAAAGCCTGAGAGAGATTAGGGTCTATTGGCTATAAAATGCAAACTATATTTTGAAGATGAAAAATTGCCCTATATGAATACAGTAATAGGGACATTTAAGGAAGGGACACTGAAAAGTGGGTAAGCTGTAAGTACTGAATGCCCTTGAATGCCACGTTAAGAATTTTGGATTTTATCTGTTAGGCGATGGAATCAATGGAAAGTTTTGTCTGCTCTCTCTTGGATTTCCTGTGCCTAGTAGAGTTCTTGGCCTGGGCACACTTAGAAGTATGCATTGCCTGAATTAATGAGTGTTAACTGACTTGTCATGTTGGAACTGTGCTTCAGAAAGGTCAATCACACGGAAGTGCGAGACATAGATGAGAATGGGTGGCCAGTTATAGTATTATTATCATTCAATCAAGAGGGACTATGGGAATGACTGGGAAGGGGCAACATGACCTTCAGAACCAGAAGAACATTGACGCTTCCCATTTGCCACCACCTCATTGGATAATGTTGAAAGGAGCTCTCAGGATCATTTCGTTTCTCAGTAGACAGTCATTTGCCCCTCAGCAATTAGCAAGCACTTATTGAAAGCCTCCAGGTGTGGGCTACACTGTGACTCCTGCGAAATTTATAGGTTGAAGCCCTAATCCCATCTCCTCAAAATGTGATTGTATATGGAGATGAGCCATTTTAAGATGTTATTAAGTTAACATGAGGTGATAAGGGTGAGACCCTCACCCAGTATGATTTGTGTCCTTGAAGAAGAAGAGACATCAGGGATTCCGGAGAACAAAAGAAAGGCCAGATGAGGACACTGTGAGAAACCTTCTACAAGCACAGGAGAGAGGCTCAGAAAAGAAAAAAACCTGCTTGATCTTAGACTTGTAGCCTCCAAGACTGTGAGGAAATACATCGCTGCTCTTTAAGCCATCCTGTCTGTGGTATTTTGTTATGATAGCCCTAGCACATCAATACACCATCTATGTGTAGAATGACTCTTCACAAAAGAAAACATTTTTACTTTTTTTAAACATTTATTTATTTTTGAGAGACAGAGTGAGACAGAGCACGAGTGGGGAGAGGCAGAGAGAGAGGGAGACATGGAATCCAAAGCCCCCGGCTGAGCTATTAGCACAGAGCCAGACACCAGTCTCAAACTCAGGGACTGCGAGGTCATGACCTGAGCCAAAGTCCAACGCTCAACGGACTGCACCACCCAGGCATCCTTAAAACATTTTTACTCTTTAATTCTAATAACATTATTTCATGTTTGAGTTGGGCCGAAAAATGCCTTCCTTAAACCCCTTCCTCTAAAACAACTTCTTTTTCTCCTTCTTTCTCTTCTCCCTCCCTCTCTCCCTCTTCTCCCTCTTCCTCCTCTTCCTCCCCCTTCTTCCAAAAGCACCTTCTTACTACTGTCTCTCTACTGCTCAGTCCTCAGATGACTAAGGATAAACATGACTAGAATTACATCCTCATGGATTTGTTTAGACAGAAAAGAAATTTAATTTGAAGCAAGTGTTCTTGCATGAAATTCGTAAATTTAAAAATATTAATATTTAAGATTATATGATTAGTTTAACAATTTCTAATCAGGATGTAGGAAAAAAAGTTAAGGTTTAATTAAACAAGCTTTTTGTTAAGTACTCTCCAATCAAGGATACTAGAAAAAAATAGATGAGTTATTTCCATGCTATGCATTTAGCTAGATATGCTCTGTATTAATTTTAAAAATCTATAAAGTCCATCCATGTTATATTTAAGCACTTACTTAAAAAATAATATGAAAATCACAGTGTTATGCAATTATTTTTGTTGAGAAAATTCTGAATCATCAATGCATAATTGACAAATAGCTCTAATATGAAGCCTTGGCACATACAAGACTTTGCTAGGGTTCGAATAGTGTTTAGTTTTAAACCATTGTTACTAAACCAACATTCTATAAAATCAAGCATATAGGAGAACTTTTTTTATTTTTATTTTTTGATTCTTGAATCTTAACTCTGTGAGAATAGCTTAACTATGGGAACAGAGAGGTATTCCGCTAGACAAAGGTAACATATATACATAAATATAGAAAGTTCTATGTTTAGCTGATTAAGTTCTCCATTTACTTTTTACTCTTTGGACTAGAATGATGGAATTCTAACTGAGAAGGAAATTAGCTCAGTGGGTAAATGTGATTTTTTAAAATACTGCTTCCATAAATCTTTGGCAAACTGAGAGGAGCCCATCCAAGGAGAGTCAGCCACCACCTGCTGTGTTTGATTTAAAATTGATAATCTAATAGAGTGGGATAGCAAGGACTGCCTCAGGGCAGGGAAGGGCTGATGACAGTCTGCTCAAAGTAATCAGCTCGGGCAATTAAAGGTATTGCCAGTTGGTCGTGAATTTTCTAGATAAGCTCCAGGCTTTTCTTTCTTAGTTTAGCTTGCCTGCATAGATTTATGAGGCTGCATATCTTTGGTGTGTCTTAGGTAGTGATTGCATGACAGTCTGTTTAGAGATATCCTCCCCATGGTATCTGCCTCTTATTAACCAGTTGGTACATGATATGCCAGACATTGGGCAAATGATTGCTAAGGGCCCTGGATCTGGTGATAGATTACAAGGGTTCAAGTCTTGGCTGTACCAATTTACTAACTCAGTGACCCAGGCAGGCCGCTTAATATCACCCCAGGTCTCAATGTCCTCATCTATAGGTTGGAGTGATATTTTGAAGGGTTATTGGGAAGATTTCGTTACTGCATGGAAGGTCCTCAGGAGAGAGTCTGACACACAGTACTAGTAAATTGCTGTTTTTGTCAATAGACTCATATAATCCTTAATAATCATTATAAATCATTATTATCCTTTATAGGTTTTTAAGTGCCCCCTATGAGCCAGGTAATGGAGAACCAATGAGAGCGAAAAAGGCTTGAGCCACCTCTCTCATGGAGGAAAAATAAACAAGAGAAAGTTCCACCCAGACACAAGCACTCTTGTTCAGATCAAAGTTTCTAGGCCAGATGCCACTTTTATGATCACTCTTCCTGCCGACTGTTGTGAATTTAGAATTAAAATTAAATATAACACTCAACAGAAGAAAATTAGCTTAAAATCTTGTAAGATGATAAAAATTGAGTTATAGATGTTAAATATTTCCAAAATAAAAAGGCTTTTAAAATCTAAAAGAACAAAAAACAAAAAACTGAAACAATCAAAAACTCAATTAAAATGAGAGCAACTTAAGTTACTAAAAGCCTGGTCTTACTAAGAACAGTAAATATAAGGTAGAAATAAGAAATATGGATGATACATAAGCTATGAAAAACAAAAAAGGAAAAATAGTGAGGCAAAACTTTTAAAATAGAATAAAATATGTTGAAAAATGATTAGAAACTGGACCAAAATAAATAAATAAATAAATAAATAAATAGACCCAAGTAAAGCAGTAAAAGGATAAAATTAAACTTGATGTGATAAAACATAGTAATTTTTCAGTTAAAAATAAGCAACCAAAGGCACACTATAAAAAAAGTAAAATCTCAATAAGGTGAAAGATAAAAATGAATTCTTAAAGAGTTTTAAAAATGAAGGAAGATACTTCAAATTCAGCTAAGAAAGAAGCCACAACTAAAAGAGCATGCAGGTGAAACTATGTATTGACTAATTTATAATGATTTGAAGATGGCTCTCAGCTCTTTAGAAATATGGAGACAGGGGCACTTGGGTGATCTCAGGGTTCATGAGTTTGAGCCCCACTTTGGGCTCTCTGCTGTCAGTCCAGAGCCTACCTGGGATCCTTTGTGGCCCCCTCTCTCTGGCCTTCCCCTGCTCATGGTCTCCCTCTCTCTCTCTCTCTTTCTCTCAAAATAACATAAACATTAAAAAATGTAGAAAAAATAAAATATACAGAGACATACATTTTTAAAATTTGAATCTGTTTTACTTCATTTTTCAAGAAATAACTCTTTTCCAACTAAAAATAAAAACTTCATCTTTGAAGACTTAGAAAAAAATCTGTGACATCATTTTTTACTCACATTCTTAAAGTTCATGATGAAGAAAAAAAGACTGCTTTCCTTTCCTTTGGCTCATGAAAGCACAAAGTCCTCCAGTAGGAGGAAGGCACCGGGCTGTGTCGGAATGAGCAAACCAGGAAGAGGAGGAAGATGGGCTTTAAATTCCTGCCATGGCACTCATCCCCTCTGTTAATATTTGTCCAGTGAAAATCAGCAGGAAATTGGGAGTGCCAGATCAAGTAATGATGCAAAACAAAAACCCACAGAAAGATACGGTATTGTTGTTCAGTAGGAAGAACAAGAAGAAGAATTAAGATACTCCACTTACATTTCGTTTTGCATTGTTAAGTTCATCGCATGCCTTTGACAGTTTCTAGTGTTTTCAGATCTTTCTCCCAACCTTGTGAGGATTTGCTAGCACTATAAAGAGTAATGATTCTGTATCTAGTAACAGCATATTGGTATTAGCCTTCTATGTTTTTACCCTAGTCATTTCTGATATTTAATTTTAAATAGCACACCACACATTTTGAGATTATGAAATTCCTTCCACATGAGAAAAAGCACACAATTTTAATTAATAATGACTCATCCTGCTAAGCACATTTTAGTAAGGTATTTTCCATGTTTCTTGTCTCATGTGGAATAAAAGTCAGTTCTTCATACTACCTCTGCATGTAGAGACGACACAACCAGTTGGTTTATTCTTAGTACTTTACTATAAAATACCCCGATGGCACCAGCAGAATGGAGCTGGGGGACTGAGTTGAGGACCCCATGGTTCCTAGTTATCAGCTAACTCTGCTGTGATCAGCTCCTTTCCTAGAATTCAATCCCTATAGTGCCCCTGGATCTCTGAGCACTCCAGCATAGACAAACCCTCCTCTATCCTCTTATGTCCAGACCCCATAGAGAATTTATCCAAATTTCTTCTCAGTTGTTCCATGGATTTTAAAAATAATTTTTTAAAGTTTATGAAACCCTAGAAGGGCCAGATTTTCAGGTCCCAAAAAGGAAGAACTCATATTACCCCATTATATAAAATTTTGGCTTGTTAGAATGTGGACAAAAATGAACAATCCCTGGGATGAAAAGACTAGAAAATGTGCAAGGGTTCCTTCTGGGGCAATTCACTGGAAACCACGATGAACCTGTGCCTCTTGGCAGAATTCCGTAGATCAGAGTCAATGGGAAGGGAGTCTCCTTGATAGTGTTGAAAGGATTGACTTAATGAAAAGCCAAGAGAAACTCTTTGGAAGTTTTTTCCTTGGTAAGATTGACAGCTAGAGTGAATCTCTGTTGTGTACCATGCTTAAAATAATGAGCATTACTGTGTACTACTCAAGTATCAGCTCTGAAGACTCATATGATGATGTTCACAACAACCTCATGAGGTTGGTGTGCTTGTTACCCTCACTTCCAGAGGAGGAACTGAAGCCTCAAGAGTTAAAAAATGTTCCCAAAGCTTCACAGTAAATGGCAAAAGCAGTGTTCAGAGTCTCTAATCTTAACCCATACTATATTAATATCACTGGTGCCATCAATATTTAAATCTGATTATATTTTGAGAAGATTCAGAGATCGGTCACTTATTCTTATGATTGTGCCTCCACTTACCCTCCTTCATAACAAATTGAGATAATATTCCCAAACTAGAGGCATTCCGGATGAGTAATACAGCATAATGTATAAGATGCCTTTCACGATATAAAGCGCATACCAATCACCTGAGGATCTTATTAAAATGCAAATTTTGACTCAGTAGCTCAGGGATGGGTCGGAAGATTGTGCATTTCTAACATGCTCCCAGATGATGCTGAGATTCTGAATACATTTTAAGTAGCAAGAACATACTGGAAAAGAGCAACCCTGTTTGAGCGGATCTGGAACAGAATCTCAGCCAGGCAGCTGTTGAGCTGTACATTTTCTAAGCTTCCTGAAATTTCTCATTTGTAAATTATAGGCTATAGTACCAAACAAGCTTATCTCACACAACTGTTTTTGATGATCAAATTAGATAGAGCTTTTTAAAGTGCCCAAAAAATAATGGGGAGCTTGGGTGGCTCAGTAGCATCTGACTTCGGCTCAGGTCATGATCTCGCTGTTCATGAGTTGGAGCCCCGCGTGGGGCTCTGTGCTGACAGCTCAGAGCCTGGAGCCTGCTTCAGAATCTGTGTTTCCCTTCCTCTCTGCCCCTCCCCTGCTTGCGCTCTCTTTGTCTCTCTCAAAAAGAAATAAACATTGAAAAAATGTGTTTAAATAAAAAGGCAGCCGTTACTATCATTATTAACATGAAGCTCAAATTTGATTGGTTCAATGTCCTCCCCAAAGCCTACCTGAACCTCAGATCTATCTTGCCTATTAAAACATTTATCAGACAAATTTTTCTGCTCGGTTCTGTGCACATGTGATCCTGAGGTCACATTGAATTCAATGGCTTTAATCACTCAAAGAATAAGGACCCATAATTCCTTATCCACAAAGCTGTTTTTACAAGCTTCCTATGACATTATAGCCTGAGAAGACAGTATTACACACACTCTCTATGGATCTTATCTTAATTTCATGACTCTGGTCTGTTCCTGGGAGTGATCTGAGTGTGTTTTAACAGTGTTGTTATCTGAAGTTATTCAAGTTTGTTGACAATGTGGGTTTCCCACCAGCAGCACCTCCCCTTGCTTCCCCCCTAATTCCATCAATCACAGCCTAACACCGAGGGCCACCAAGTAAGGGCAGTCTCTGCAAAGTCTCAAGACTCAGCTTTCTAAACACCCTTGACTACGAGTGATAGGTTTGCCAGGATCTGGCATCTCAGATTGTCCCTATGAAAATGCTAATTGTGAAAATGCCAATTGTTTTTTGGAAACCTTGAAAAAGTCATGATTTACTCATAAATAAAGGAGTCTCCCTTTTTCCTGTGGAACTCAACCAGCATCTATTCATTCATTTAACAAATATGTGTTGAACAGCTGATGCTGGGCTTCGTGCATGACTTGTGGGAGACAAAGATGAATGAATCATAGATAGTAAATGTGTGACCTTAGTATTCAGACAGTCCAGGTTCATACACCCATTCCATTCGTTTTTAGGCTTCTGATCTTGGGCAAACTAAAAAGTTATTGAGTTCAGTTTCTTCCTTGGTAAATGATTTGGATGAAGCTTGTATAAAACAGTATTTATAATATGACTTTATAATATTTGGCCATAGCCAATTTCTAAAATATGATGGTTTGGGGTTACTAAGCAGTCCTATATGGAGTCCACGGAGATCTGGAAGATCCAGAGAATCTAATACATTCAATACAGTGTTAGGAGTTCTGAATCATAGAGAGAGGCACAAGATCGGCCTCCAGAGTAAAGTGATTTTTCTAAATTATTTTACTTTTATCTCTCAAAAGTTTACCTTCTTTTCAATAAAATCCTATGATCCCTAGGAAGAGAAAGCATCAAGGAGCATTTAATAAAACTAAAGCAGGAACAGACATTTGTAGAATTGAATTAAGTGATGCTAGGATTTTCAGGATTAAAATTTTTGTCCTACTGTATTTGGGATTCACATTTGGTTAATGTGAATTACAGAGGGATTATACTTCATTTGAAGAACATGTTCTTGAGGACCTCAAGCAATTTAAAGTCTTAAGTAGATGTTTCCATAAGGCTAAAAAGAATGACCAGGGTTTCTATTATAAGCATTAAAGAATATTGCCTTATCCTGGCTAGCTCACCATTCATTCAGCCTGCCAGCTTTGAAGTTATGAAATTCTTAACAAGTGTAACAAAAATTTGAGTATTGCCTTACTTTAAAATTTCACGTAGTGTGAGACTTTATTACTTATACAGTATTATTTCAAATTTGCATGCAAAATGTGACTACACTTTATGGAAGGGTAACTCAAAGCATTCTCTCAGGTAAGTAACATTTTGATGTGGTCAAGATGGTTACTTACAAAAAGGTATCGGACAACATCTGCCAGTTTGGCATACAATTAATTTTCTTTAGCAGGACATAGCCCCTCAGCTGCTGTGATAAATTTTAACATCAGATTTTCCTGGCTCAGTTTCTAATAAATAAAAATCCTAAGCATCAGACAAAGCTGCCTGTTTTCAAGGACAATATTTTACATTGTGTGTCAATCTAAAGCATTGCTTACTAAAAATAAATTAGCAGGGAAAGCCACTCATATCCATCTTAGGGACGTTGATTTGTTGCTCTTGATTTTTCTGTAGTGCTGATAGAGAATTTAGGATTAAAGTATTAGGGAATCTTTCCACTTACACAGTTTAATTCCACATGACTTATTCTGAACCCACATTGATATAATTTGTAGATATCACTTCTACCTCGACATGTACAATATTGTGACTAATGCATATTGACCATTTCAATGGACTTGTTGAGTTGGAAATCTGCATCTGTGTTCTTTTCTAACTGCTGAGAATGTGCAAATATCTTTTCTGTATTAGGAGATGCAGACCTGAGTTTAAATCCTTACCTACTTGCTGAGGGATAGAGAAGTGACCTAAAATCTCTGATATATTTAGGTTTTTGAGTATAAAATAGGGATCAAACCTAGCTTACAAAATCCTTACAAAAAAGGATGAGGGATAACATATATAAGATACCTAGCACTCGGCCTAGCATGTAGCAGGTACAAAATAATTGGAAATCACACTATGATCTTGTATATAAAGTCTTAACATACAGATCCGTGGGCATCAGCCACTCAACTACAGTTTACATTTATTTATTCAGCTTATTTTTAATTGAGAATCAACTATATGCCATACACTTAGGTACTGGGAATAAAGCAGTAAAAACAGAAAACCCATGCCATCAAGGAATTTACTATCTAGTGGAGTCAGGCAGACAATAAACATATAACTAAAGTGCATTGTATATTAACAGTGACAGGCACTATGTATAGGGCTACGAACGTGCTGCTGTACCTGGAAAGTCACTGTTTATGTCAATTGTCCTGGTATCATCATCATAATGCCCCCTTTTATTTTCAGTGGTGTTCCAGGTTAGACAATAGATTTTTATGATTAACTGTAATAGTTTCCCAGGGCTGCCATAACAAAAGACTGGGTGGCTTAAACAACAGAAATTTATTTTCTCATAGCTCTGGAGGCTAGAAGTTCAAGATCAAAGTGTCAACAGTTTGGTTTCTCCCAAGGCCTCTCTCCTGAGCTTGCAGATGAATGCCTTCTCTGTATACTCACATGCCCTTTCCTCTGTGCTCAACACATCCCTGAAGTCTCTTCCTTTTCTTCTAAGGACACCAGTCAGACTGGATTAGGGCCCACCCCAATGGCCTCATTTTAACTTAATTCTTTCTTTCAAGGCTCTGTCTCTAATACAGTCACATTCTGAGATACAGGGAGTTACGTCCTCAACATCTGAATTTGTGGGAGACACAAATCAGCCCATGTAATAAACCAATCGGTGGGGTAAAGTAAAGCAGAAAAGAGGAATAGGGAGTTGGGTGACAGTTCTGGTTTCAATAGGACGGCCAAGGAGGTCTCACTGTGTTGGCTGTGTTGGGAGTAGAGACTTGGAGGTGAGGGAGTGATCGTGAAGATATTTGAGGTGAGATATTACAGGAGCAGAGACCAGTCAGTGGCAAGTTCAGAATGAGAACAGTGAAATAGGAGATAAGATAGACAGATAAACTTTGGTGGGAGGACTGTGCACACTTTGTAGGTCGTTGTAAGGAGTCTGGCTATTGGTCTAGATGATATGGAAAATCATGTGATATTCAGTACATATCTGATTAGTTAGCTTGAGAAGGAAGCAGAGATCCTCACTTCTAGTTTAGTTCTTTGTAAATGCTTATCCTCAGCAGAGATTTACCCAAAACCCTGACTGCAGAATATAGAACATATCATCTCCAAAAGGGAGAAATCCATTCAATCATGGTGTGTCATAAATTAATTCACCTAGGATAAACATGCTTAGTGGGAGTTTGCAAAAACATATCAGTACTATTAAGAAGTACTATTAATCAGTGCTATTAAGAGCACCATGTCTTATATTTTGAAGGACTCCATATACAAAGGAAGTGTTCTAGAGGATGAATATATGGCCATGATACCATTTGATTTTTTCTGACATTCTTGAAAATTTGTTAATTGACTTCTGTATTAGTTTCTTATGGCTTCTGTAATTAATTACTACAAATAGTGGGGGTGCCTGAGTGTCTCAGTCATTAAGCATCTGACTTCAGCTCAGGTCATGATCTCACAGTTCATGAGTTCGAGTCCCACAGTGGGTGAACTCAAGCCCTGCTTCAGGTAAAACACAAGCCTTGGGTGAGCCCCACTTCTCTCTCTCTCCCTCTGTCTCTGTCTCTCCCTCTCTGTCTCCCCCTCCCTCTATCTCTCTCCCTCTCCCTCTTTCTCTGACCCTCACTCACTGGTGCCCTCCACCTCTCTCTCTCTCTCAAAAAAAAAAAAAATACTATAAATAATGAAAAGGTATTCTCTCACAGTTTAGGAAACCAAAAATCTGAAATTAAGGTGGCAGCAAATGTGGTTCCTCCTGGAGTTTCTGAGGAAGAATCTATTTCATGCCTCTCTTTTAGTTTCTGGTGGTTGATGGCAATCACTAGCATTCCTCGGCTTGTAGCTACAATAATCCAGTCTCTACCTCCATCTTCATATGGCCTTCTTTCTTAGGGCCCATTTGAGTTAGCCAATTCACTTGGTCAGGGGTGATCAGGCATAGCTAATGTTTAAGCCACCCTGGCGATTCTAGTGGATAGCCAGGGCCAATTAATTGGTATTCACAAAATCGTAAACACCTGAGCTTTAATGCATATCGTATCTGATCATCATCCCAAGTGCCTAACACAGGGTCTGCCTTATAATATATTCAGTAGATATCTATTGGTTAAAGAACAAATAATTTTATAGAATAAATGCCGTTTTGAACGAAGATTACATACAGTGACCCAAAAGAATAGGAAAGTAGTGTTTCACATTGGAAGTCATAACGGATTATATGTTATTTCTTCTAGCATTTGGGTTTTGCAGAAACAATTACTTCATCCATCTCCTAACTTCCTTGAGATTAGTAAATGTCACATATTATTAGCCCCATTTTTCAGATGAAGAAATTGGATCTCCTAGTGCAGCTTTCTCTTCAACTGCATTATTATTTTTTAATACCACAAGGAGTTTGATAGATGTCCTAAAGCAAATAGAATTAGAGGCAGCATTTCTAGTAAAGGAACATAGGTCACCAAGTTTTCAGTACTATATTCAAGATGGGATGATTTAAGAAGCCTAACTGAGGGGATGGGGGAGGAAATAGAAAACCATTCCACAAAGTGAAAGAAATATGCTATAGCAGAAGGTTCCACAGTTAGACCCAGTAAGGGAAATAGTCCAATGATCTATTAGAGCCATTATTAGTGTAGTAGAGAAGTCAGAATGTCTGACCCAGATTCAGACAGCTGGACATGTGGACATCCTGGGCCTGCCACTTAAAAGCTGCAGGCATGTCCCTACCGTCCATTCCCTTGGCTGTCATTTGGCTATCATGTTATTATCTGCCACATGGAGTTCTTGTGCAGGTTAAATGATACAATGCTTGTAAAGTGCTTGGCACATAGAAAGTCCTTCTTATTGTTGGGTTATAACACTGCATTTTAGGCATCATTTATCTCCTTCTTTCCTAAGGGCATGATCGAGTTCAAGTGAAATTCAGAGAACTTTCCTGTTTTACTGTTAATCCTGGCATTATTCTGCGTGTGACCCAGGTGAGGTCAAAGAGGCTCAGTGAGGTTAGGTTACTTGTCCGAAGTCTCACAAACAAAAGTGGCAGAGCTTAGATTCGAACTACTTCTTTCTGATTCCAAAGCGGCATGTCTTTCCACTACAAGTGTTATAATCAATTTGTCCCAAATTGTTTACATTTTTTTATGTTGGTAAAAATACTTAACATGAGATCTACCCCTTAAAAGATTTTTAAGTGCAAAATGCAGTATTGCTGACCAGAGACATTGTCACACAGCCCATGTGCAGAAGTTATTCCTCTAGCACAACGGAAACTTTATACCCATCGGAAAACATCTCCCGATTTCCACCTTCCCCGAACCCTGGCAAACACCAGTCTCCTTTCAGCTTTGAATCTGAGTACTTTATAAATTGAAATCATGCAGTATTTGTCCTTCTGTGACAAATTATTTCACTTAGCCTAATGTCCTCAAGGCTCATCCATGTTGTCATGTACAGGATTTTCTTCCGTTTGAAAGCTGAAAAATACTATATAGTATTATAATAAGATTGCATTGTATCCAAATAATTTCATTTTAGATCCCTGTTTCATTTTTCCTGCTAATTATAGCTATTTTTAAAATGAATTTCCATGTTTACATTATTTACCATGTAATGAAGTGGCCATTTTGTCAATAACTGCACATTATTCTACAGGAACAGACCTCACTGGTTGTTGCTAATGTAAGTTATCATCTTAAATTGGAACACTTTGGATATGAAGAGGGGTTGCTAACAGATGGAATGTTAAGACCATTGTCATAAATTGGTGCTGTCCTGGGCAAGCCCTACCCACAGAGAATTCCAGATAATTTCCCAACTCCCACACAAAAGATCTCACCACATAAGCAGTTTTGGTAATTTGTGCAAAGGAACAAAGGAAAATTGGGTTTCAATGATGAATTTTTTTTTTTTATTTTTTTTAATGTTTATTTATTTCTGAGACAGAGAGAGACAGAGCATGAGTGGGGAAGGGGCACAGAGAGAGGAAGACACAGAATCTGAAGCAGGCTCCAGGCTCCTAGCTGTCAGCACAGAGCCCGACACGGGGCTCAAACCACAAACCGTGAGATCATGACCTGAGCCGAGGTCGGTCATGCAACCGACTGAGCCACCCAGGCACCCCTCAATGATGAATTTTAAAGGAACCCAAAGAAAACTGACACCTTTTCCATGTTGTTTTCTGCTAGTATTCTCTGACTAGTTCTGCCAAGAGAATACGGCAGTCATGTGGACAACCACAAGCACTTAGTACTCATTTAGGAAGCATCACAGCTCGGGACGCCTAGGTGGCTCAGTCTGTTAAGCACACGACTCTTGACCTCAGATCAGGTCATAATCTCACGGTTGGTGAGATCGAGCCCAGCATCAGGCTCTGTACTGACAGCATGGAGCCTGCTTGGGATTCTCTCTTTCCCTCTCTTCTCTCTGTCCCTTCCCTGGCTCTCTCTCTTTCTCTCAAAATAAACTTAAAAAAAAAAAAAAAAAAAGCATTGTAGCTCTTGACCATCCAGTTGTTTACTAATATTTGCCTATGATAATGTACAATAATTATCCTGTACTCAGATAAAGCTTTCTCTAAATTTTTCATGAGGCATGCAGTCAACACAAAGGTTAAGATTCAGTGGGACCCTGTTTTGATTGAGAGACTGAGCCAGAGGCAGAGAGAGACAGAGAGCAGAGAAAGATAAAGGAGAGGTGCAAATAGAGACATTGAAGGACAAAGAGAGAGAAACCTGGGGCCAGAGAAACACGGAGGTGGAGAGTATATGGGAGACAGAGAGGTAAGGAAGTGACCAAGGCTAAGGAAGAGACGGAGAGGGGGAGCTGGAGAAAACAGAGGCAGAGAGAGACACAGAAGAGACCCCCAACAGCTGACAGACAGATGGGCATTCATTTTATGAGAAACAGGTGTCTTCAAGTAGCAGCCCTAAATAGAGGCAAATTTACTCTATTTGCATTGAGATTCTGTAGATTATTTCCAGCAAATTCAGGCACCTTGTAGCTTCTTTCTTCTGGATTAACTGATAGATAAAATGTAACTCTTTTACAGTCAGGGAAAACAAAACAGGTCAATTAAGAAGGTCAGTGCTCTGCCTCCAAAAGTCATAAAGTTCCAAATTAAATGTAGCTATTTCCTCCTCATTTGCAGTCATTAACCCTGATGCTGCCCTTCTTAAAGGTGAACAATTACAATCCGGGTTGACCGCGGGATCATTAACAATCGGTATGGATGGCAGCAATTTTCAGTAAGAATTATCACCAGAGTATGAACCCCAAATTATCTGGTCTCTGTTTTTTTCAGGAATAAATTTGGAAATACAAAATGAACTGCATGTGTGTGTATTTATAAGCTTTAAACTTATTTAAAAATAACTTATTTAAAAAATAAACACACTGGCAGAATAGTTTGCATTTGCAGCTAGTCAAGAAAATAGTCCGTCGCCTCAACATCAAGTCAATGTTCATACATCAGCTTGTCACTGATTCAAAGGAGGGAGACACAGATGGGATCACAGTACCACTGGAACTCCTGGTGATTTGGTCATAGTTATCGATTCCTGGGAAGACACCATGTCTATGGAAACATCATTAGCTATTTTTCTCCACCTGCCACCCACAGGCTGAGGATCTAGGAAGAAAAATACTGTCCATAATTCAAAAGCACAAGATAGAAGCTGATCAGGCTGTGAATTATGGAGTAGGAACCTTTATTCCCATGCAAAGCCACAGAAAATACTCATTTTTGCTACAGGAAGAAGAAAGATAAGCATAATTCTCATTGTGGTGAAATTACCACTTCTATTACCATCATCTTTACTTGTTCAATTCATAATTCATGACCCGTCACTCACCGCTGAAACCTGACATTTACATGTAGTGGTATTTCTTGTGGAACAGGAAAAGCAGTCAGTGAAAAATGACCACTGGCACATAGCTCTCCTGAAATCTGGAGGGTCACAAATACAGGGCAACCAGCCTGATACTGGGCTGATTGATTTTCAGTAATGTCAGGCTTTGTAAGATGAAACCTTTCCCACCAGGAAAAATGAATGCATTTCATCCAGTTATATCACAGTTTGAAGTGGCTTATGTATTTGCACACTTACTTTTTATTCTTTTTGCATTACTTTGTTTCGGGATTTTTGAAGTGCTGGAACTCTAGTTTGGTTTGACTTCTCAGTGCAAGAATAAGGGAGTTGACTTCATTTTGATTTCTCAGGCAATGAATTTATGAATAGATCCTTGGACTCGAGGTTTACATAGCCAATTAATTTAAGGTATCAATCTGCCTATCGTAGGTGCCCATAAGTATTAATTGAATAAACTAATGAATAAAGTTAATCACTCAACAAATATATATTAGTGCCTAATATATGTAATACATTGCACTAGTTGATAATAATGCTAGTAATCAAAACAGAGTAAGAAACTGTCTCATCTCATTAGATATGTTTTCTCAAATACCGCTCCACTTAATCCTTCCCTGGCAACCACATTGAAAAGTACCAGTTTACCCCACCCACCTCCCAACCCATCCAACAGAAGTCTCTGCTTTCTATCTGACAAACTTTATATTTTGCTATTTATTTTTGTTTATTATTTTTCCCTGACTATAATGTGTGATGAAAAAAAGTGGGAATTTTGTCTGTTTTGTTCACTACATTATTCCCAGCACCCAGAACAGTGTCTAGCACATTGTAGGCACTCAATGAATGATTTTTGAATAAATGAATTAATGAATGAACAGAATTCTCTCTTCGGTGCATTTGAGATTTAGTGAAAGAAACGTACAAATCAATCATGCAATGCAATAGGTCTTACAATTGATGTAGATGGTTGGAATCTGGAGAGCAGGGACTTTTTCTCATATGACTGCTATATATCCACAGATCTACGATACACGTTATTTAAATGTTTATAGCACAAGTGCTATGATAAATGCTTTTTAAATAAATGAATAAATATTTATGTGATGTCAGGTTTTTAATCTATCAAAGAGTATTTATGGGGGTAAAATGTCCTGCATACTAAGGCTCTCTGCCTGATGACCTACCTCACGCTTAATTTTCTTTTAGTGCTATTGGCTGGGGAATGCAGCCAGAATCATCCTGAGTGGAGAGCCTTCTTACACAGACATCTGTTTAGTGTGTGGGGAAGAGACTCTTCACACACTGTGAGGAAATACACCATGCAGATTTTAAATGCATCTGCTAAGTATAGACGTGCAGCTAATCTGTTTATTTTGAGACCTTCATATAACACAGATAGTCTGGTTTATTCTTTGAGCAGATATTGATTAAACACTTTTTACATAATAAGCATTATGCAAGGTAATTAGGATACAGTAGTAGATAAGACAGACTTGGTTTCTGATTTCATGATACGGTTGAATACAGTCCGCTGTGTTAGTATGCTCTCTCTATGCTTTTCTGTTCCTCTGTCCCTGACTTCTTTGGGGCTAACTGAATATTTTTGGTATTCCGTTTTAATTCCTCAATTGGCTTTTTAACTGTACCTCCTTTTACTATTATTTACTTGTTTCCCTAGCATCTAGAGTTTGTAATATGTCTCCTTCACTTAATCAGACTACTTAGCATGAATATTGTACCACTTAGTGTAAAATGTACTATCAGTAAAAGTTCCATTCACCTTCTCCTATGTCTTCTGCTATTGTCAGAAATTTTATATCCACAAATGTAACGAACTCCACAATACTTATTTTTGTTTTATACAAAGGAAATAAGAGGAAATAAGATACTATTTTATATTTGTTCACATATTTTCAGTTTTTCCTTTACTTTGCTCTTCACTTATTTCTACCTGTAGATGTTCATACCACATCATTTCCTTGAAGCCTGAAGAAATTCCTTTAGCACTTCTGGTAATGCAGCTCTGGTAGCTATGGTTTTTCTCAGCTTTACTGTATCTGAAAATGTCTTTATTTCACTATCCTTCTCAAAAGATTATTTTCACTGAATATAGAATTCTCAGTTGAAAGTCTTTGTAGTCCCTCAGCACTCATTCCATCGTTTTCTGGCTTCCATTGTTTCTGATGAGAAACCATTCTCGTATATTATTTAACCTCTGTATGTAATATGTCCTTTTCTTCTAGGTTTGGGGGTTTTTTTAAGTTTTTTTTTTTCTAATTTTTTTACCAGTTTGTGATATGTCTATGCATGAGTCATCCTGTATTTATCTAAATCACGGTTCAAAAAGTTTTCTGGATCTGTACATTAATGTTTATAACTAAATTTGGAATATTTGGGACACTTTTTTCAAACTTCTCTCTTTTTATCTTATTTTTTATCTTATTCAAGCTCATAAATCTTTTTTCAGTAGTCCCTGTCTGATGTTGTCCATCTAAAGAAGTGTTTCTATTTTTGATATTTTACTTCTCATTTTTAGAATCTTCATTTATTTCCTTTCTATAGTTTTAATGTTATTGCCAAATGTTTTCAACTGTTTACTGATTATGACCATCTCTTTCGCTAATGTCATTTTGACATCTGTGTCATCCCAGACTCTATTTCTATCGATTGTTTTTTCTTCAAATCTTGATTATGGGTCACATTTTTCTGCTCCTTTACATTTGTTCATTTTTGGTAGCATGACGGACATTATTACAATACATTGTAAGGAGTTTGGATTTTGTTATGTTCTTTTCAAGTGTGTCAAATATTTTCTGGAAGGTATTCCATAGTTACTAGTCCTTTTGGTCTTACCAACTTTCGTTCTACTGTTTGTTAGGATAGGTTAATTTTGGTTTTATATGTAGTCATGGGGTGTGGCCTTTACCCTGGGAAATGATCCTTACTCCAAGAACATAGTCTCTGAGCTCTCCAGTGAATGCCAGTGGTATTTAATGCAGCACTGCAGTTTACTCCTTCATTCCTTCCTTTCCTTTTGTTTTTCTTTTCCTTTTTCTTTTTCTTTTCTTTTCTTTTCTTTGTTTTTAATGAAGTCAGAATTTCAATATTTCCCAGCATGACATGACTTCTGGTATTTCCATTCAATTCTCAGCCCTTTAGCAGCTTCTGCCTCCTAAGTATTACGGAGTCTGATCCTGAACATGCATCACTCAGGCCTTGATCAGTGACTATATTAGGCAGGCTTCTCCAGAGAAACAGAATCCACTGGAGATAGATAGATAGATAGGTAGATAGATAGATAGAGATACAAAGAAAGAGATTTATTATGAAAGAATGGCTCACACAATTATGGAGGCTAAGAAGTCCCCCAATCTGCCATCTGAAAGCTGGAGGTCCAGGAAAATTGGTGGTATAGTTCCAGTCCAAACCTAAAGGCCTGAGAACCAGGAGCCCCAATGTCTGGGAGCAGGAGAAGATGGATGTTCCAAATGAGGCAAAGAACAAATTCACCCCTCTTCTGCCTTTTGTTCTATCCAAACCCTCAACTTACTGGGTGATGACCACTATCATTGGTAACGGTGATTTTCTTCACTCAGTCTACCAATTTGAATGCTAATTTCTTCCAGAAACATCCTCACAGATACCCTCAGAAATGATGCTTTACCAGCTGGGCATCTATTAGCTTAGCCAAGTTGAACACAAAATTAATCATCACAATGACCCACATTTAATCTTCACACAAATCCTCCCTTCTGACGCACATAGAAGAATCTCTCTTTTCCTACACCCTCTCCTGAAAATTCCAGTCCCTTTAGGAGTCCAGAATTCTGATGTCTGCCATTTCATCTCAGTAAGCATGGTCTCCACCTCTCGGAACTATGGAAAGGACAAGCCACTTGGCAGAGAGAGACAGGGCATTTGTGGAACTCAACTCTTGGGTTTCTTTTCTCTCTTGCACTACAGTTCTACATTGCTTGTTTTTCAGTACTTGAGAACAGTTGCCTCATGTGGCTGGACCAGTATTATGGATGCTTATAGTGGGATAACACATTCAGCAACATTTACTGTCTAAAGCTGGAAGTAGACATCTTCCATCTTACACCGCAGTAAGGAAGACATATGTCAAATATCTAATTGAGTCATCAATTGTTTTAATTAGATTCATGATAATGCCATGAAAGAGAAATATAGGAAACTCTGGGAGCATGTAATAGAGCTGTTCATAATCTAGTTCCATTCATCATGCAGGGTTTTTCAGAAAGTGATTATTGACCTGAAATCTCAAAGATGACAAGAGTTATCAAAGCCACAAGGAGGTAAAACAAAAGTTCAGTGAGAGGTAATAGCACCTGGAAAGGACCTGTGGCAGGAGGACCCAAAGAACTGAAAAAAAAAATTAATATCTAGCATCTATTGAAAGTACATTGTGAACAATCACTGTGTTAGATGCTTTATATTATATCATTAGATTCTAATAGATACTATTACTAATCCATTCTGTTGATGAGGAAACTGAGATTCAGAGAAATTCAGTAACCTTACCCAGTGCCATAAAGTACTGAGATCTGAATCCAGGTTGTTTTAATACAGTGCTTGAACATTCAACCACTACACTTTAAGGAAAAAAGAGCAGAATGATCTATAGCAGAGAAGGGGGTGGAGATAGGGGAAGTTTTATGATGTCTGCATCCTGACTTACAGAAGCTAAAGTTCTCATTGAGTAGAAAACACTGTAAAAACAAGGTAGATTAAGGAGTGCATGTTGTGATGAGCACTGGGTGACATATGGAATTGTTGAATCACTGTATTGTACACCTGAAATTAATATAACACTGTATTTTTACTACACTGGAAATAAAATAAAATAAAATAAAATAAAATTAAATTAAATTAAACTAAATTAAATTAAATTAAATTAAAATGTTTGCCTTTCCACATATTTTGGGAAATTTTATATTATTTTTAACATTTATGATAGATCATTTTCCTATTTATTTGGAAGGTAAAGCCCCTAGAGAATTTGAATAATGTCTGTAGTCAAATAAAAGTTGATTTATCCATCTACCAGGGTTAAACAAAAAAAGTTAGAAATTATACACAATTTCTATTTAAATATACTTCAAAACGGGATCTTTAAACTGTGTGCTTACAACCAAGATCCTTTAGTATAAATCCTTTTGTTTCAGAAAGAAAAGACAGAAACCCAAAGAAGTTTAATTATCTGTCCAAGGGCACTCAACTTGAAATAGTAAAACAGGGGACTGAAGTCTGGGACGTCTGACTCCTGATTAGAAACAGCAACCTGTCTACCTTGTAGTCCCAAGAGAATTTCAAAAGACGTTCCAAGGAAGAACATCATTAATTAGCAAATTGGGGTAGAGTCGGGGAGTGACCATTAATAGTTGTGAATGTTTAGGAAACAGGTAGATCCCTCCCTACACCCAGAGCTGAGGGTCCAGCAGCTGTCACATAGAGTGAGCTTGGCAGGTATCAGAATCCAAGGGAAAAAGAGGAAATCGAGCAAATGGTAAATATTTCTTGAGTGTTTGCCATGTGCCAATTTCAGGGATGATTGTGGAGTTTGGCTGGACATCAAGAAATCAAACTTGAAGTATAGGAGCTGGGTAAGAGGTACAACTACAGTCTCTCTTCTGCTGATAACTGGTAGAACCTTTTCTAATTCCTTATCATAATAGGGTCTCACTCTATAATAGGATATGGTACCCAGAATAGTAGAGTGTCAGCACAGGAGCAACAGCGAAGATGGAACAGAGGATGGAAAAGTCCTTTCCTTCAGGAAGGTTGGAGATACAACAGAGAAAGTTTACTGGAAGCAAGTGTGTTTGAATTGAGTTTTAAAGGCTGGATGGGCCTATTGAAGTTGATAATTGGTGGAGGGCCACTGGACTGTACATACAATGGCAAGGGGGGTTGGAAATGAAAGAGGAGCAGAATGCTCCTAGAAAGAGGAGCAGAATGTTCTACTTGGGACACTAAAATCAAGCAAAATCCTACTGACCCAGAGAAGTTTACAAAGGAGACAGCACTTAGATGAATGTGTCCCTCTTAAATGTAGAAGGAAGAAGCCACCTAAATGGTCTGCTTTATGTAAATCAGATTTATTTTACAAGTTTAAAAGCTTACTTATATACTAATCAAGGAAATGAAATCAGGTCTTGTTTTGGTATTGAAAGTAAATTTATTCACTCATTTGTCAGACATTTATTGATGTCCACTTACATGCCAGGCCATCAATTAGCACTTGGGATATCAAGGAAACAAGACATTTCACACCTTATAAGTGTCAAGGGCAGGGGAGAGATTTGTTTTGTGTGTTCCAACAAAGGCAAGAACAGCCTGGTTATTGGTTGATGGTCCAGTGCAAGAGGGTGGTGGAAATCTTGCCAAAATGGGAGACAGAGCCGGCAGAGCCGGACTGGGGTCCACGGTAGGAAGTGTGTTTTGTTCCTAAGGATAACGTGAAGGTTGTAGAGGGCTTCTAAGCATAGAAATGATATGATTTGATTTATGTATCTACTGGTTCACTGTCATCCCCCGTCACAAAAGATCTATCAGTTTTTTTTTACCCGGTTCCCACTGATGATGGGGTCGCACATCTCCAAAGGGAAATAAATTAGTAGACTTGTGGTCAGAGCTCTACAATTCCATTGGAAGACGGTCTAGCCTAGATTTAAATGGATTCTCTTGTTACTGCTTTATGTTCAACACCTTCTGAACTAATTTGGAGGGGGGACAATATATATGCATCGGCAGGCAAACTCAGGCTCTGGGCACTCCGAGTGGGCAAGCTGATGCTGAGCAGGGCAGCTGTGGTTCCTGACACCCAGAGTAGTTTCAAGCATTTACCAACCTGACCATCCAAGTGCTGTGGATTTTCCTTGATTCCTCCCCAACCATCGGAAGTGCTCCGTCTATTCCTGGGTTAACATTTTGAGAACACACCTTGTTTCCTTTGCAATTACTCCGCTTGAGTAATTCTGTCCATTAATGTCCACACGTGAAAAATGTGAAGGATTGTTGCATCCCTGGGCATGGCAGCTTATGCTAATGGATCTGCATATCAAGGACATCTATTTTCTCATTTTCAGGGAAGGCAAAGGTACTAACAGGTGATTGCAGTGTGAATGATTTATGCAGAGCATCTATCCCCTCTGTAATCAAAGATGGGGAGCAATGAGAACAGAAGATTGTCACGCGGGCCCTTAACTCTGGTTTGAATATAGAAATTTCAATCCAGTTAACTCTTTCAGTGCTTTTCCCAATCTAAGGCCAAAAAAAAAAAAAAAAAAAAAAAAAAAAAAAGAAGAAGAAGAAGAAAAAGCCAGGAGATTTTCCCTTTACTACTGGAAAGATATACTCACGAGATTCTATTCCCGCTTGCTAACGCACCATACACTTTAATGCAAGAGACAGAAAGTTTTGAACAGAAAACCTAAAAAATAAGAAAAACGGAGGGGAAAAAAAAGGATTGATTGATTGATTGATTTTTTTCCTTCCGGGGTCCCAACCCACTGCCTGTGATTGCCTGAGCAGATGGCTGCCTCCATACCCTGCCTGCCCAGTTTCCTGTGCTCAGCCGTGCGGCATGCCCGTTTCTCTCCGCAGACAGCATTAACAGCACCGGTCGCCTGTGTTCTAGGTTTCCTCTACGCCCAGAACAGCACCAAGCGCAGCATTAAAGAGCGACTCATGAAGCTCTTGCCCTGCTCAGCTGCCAAAACGTCGTCTCCTGCTGTTCAAAGCAAGTTTGTTTGTTTGTTTTCTCCCCCTCCAAACTGTTTGTTTCCTTCATGTAGGTCTGCATGCGCTGCAGTTCTCGCTTCTTAAAAAAAAAAATCAGTATGTTATATTATGCAAAACCAAGTGTATTGATGTACTCTCGTTTACCTAAAGACCCAGGGGATCTTTTGCACAGTTAGGAGGCACACATGCTGGAAGAGGGACAGCACAGTGTTAGTGACAAGAGCCTGGGCTTCAAAACACTTGGAAATCTGTGTGCGATCAGAGGGTGGGAGTAGACTCGGAGGGCTCTTGGGATTCCTATCCCCTGACTTGTTGACAGAGCGCACTTCAACCTGCATTACCTAATAGATTTCCTGATGCACGTGTATGCATTTGGTGTGTAATTTAGATAATGCCAAACCTCAGAAACATCACGACATTAGAAAAACTACTACACAGTGGAAACCGTTGACACAGACACAAGTTATTTCCTTTGTCCACTCTCTCTGTGTTAGTCAGAGTTCCGTCGAAAAATAGAATCAATATATACCATGCATACACACACACACGTATACATATGTGTATACACATATACGTATATGTATGCACATATATACATATACACAGAAACATGTATATAAAGGTGTTTATTAAAAAATTTTAGTATTTATTTGTTTTTGAGAGCGAGAGATAGAGACAGAGTGCAAGTGGGGGAGGGGCAGAGAGAGGGAGACACAGAACCCGAAGCAGGCTCCAGGCTCCGAGCTGTCAGCAAGGAGCTTGATGCGGGGCTCGAACTCATGAACCAAGAGATCATGACCTGAGCTGAAGTCAACACTTAACCAAATGAGCCATCTAGGTGCTCCCTAAAAATGTTAGTTTTAAAGAATTGGTTCAGACGCCTGTTTTAGGTGCCCCTAAAAGTGTTTACTTTAAAGAATTGATTCACATGTGGGCTGGCGTGTCTGAAATGCATAGGGCAGCCTGGCAGCCTGGAAACTCGGACAGGATTTGATGTTTTAGTCTGGAGGCAGAATTTCTTCTTCCCCAGGAAACCTCAGTTTTTGCCCAAGGCTGTTCAGCAATGGATGAGGCCTGCCCACGTTATCTAGGGCAACCTCCTTTATGTAGAGTCAACTGATTGATTGCAAATGGTAAACAGATCTGCAAAACACCTTGACAGCAATATTGAGATTAGTGTTGATTAACTAACTGGGTGCCTAACCTAGCAGAGTTTACACAGAAGACTAACCTTCACCGTCTCTGTCTTCTCTTTCTCTCCAGTTTTGTGACATTCTTAAGGAGTAGAAAGTAGGAGCTAGCCAAAAGTAAAGGCTTTATTTATTTTGTAAGGTTACCATATATAGTTTATAATAAACCTTTACAAATATTCTGTTTACCAACATTCTTTCATGCACAATTTTTTTCAAACATCAAACAAGTGTTAGAATGAGACAGAGAAGGCGGTGTTCTTTGACAGCTAGGAAACACAATATGAGGAAGCTGACTAAAACTTTTTCTAGGTGTGGGGCTATTATCCCTATCTTTGCCGGCTCTCTTTATATCCTGATGCACCATTTTATAGGAACTAATGGACTTAGTGATGTGAAAAATGAGAACACCCTAAAATGACATTAGTCTCCACAACACAAATGGAGAAAATATAGTAAGCACCTCAAACGACCAAATACATCCAGTCAAAAATCCCAGGATGAAAAAAACAAAAAACAAAAAACAAAACAAAACAAAACAAAAACCCATCTTATTTCAGTGGCATTGGTTAAACACAATATATCATGATAATAAGATTTAATTCACTTATTCATTCAACATAAATGTATTATATGTCAGTTCCTATTCTGGTTCTGGGAGATATAGTAGCTTTAAAATAGCCCTACCCTACTAGAACATTCTGTGGAGAATAAGGGCAGGACAAAATGACTTTTATTAGTGACAATCTGATGTACATTTAAATTATGTATATTTAAATTATGGTTGAGATCCATTGCTTTGATCATTTTTCCCCTCATTGCACACATTACACACACCATCTCACAAACAAAAACATAACGTGTCATCAGCAACCTAGAAGGCCATAATCCCAGAATAATGCCAAAGCCCTAATCCTCCACAATATTGAAGCTGCAGGCATTTTTATGGCCACCATTTGTCAGCAAATGTTTATTAGAACCATTGCTTTTCTCATATCAAGTTGGAATCAAAATTGCCAATTTACCAGAAATTCACTGCAAACGTAGTCATTTGTACACAGTAGACAGGTAAAATATAACTTTAGGATGGTTTCCAGTACTCACTTGGGAAGAACAAAATCGCCATGCCCTAATTGGTCTTCCTGCACCAATCCCTCGTAAAGCCATACCCCAAATAAACGTTCATGGAAAATGCAATGAACGTTTTAACTAAGCATGAAGGAAAAGTAAGGATGTTTCCTGAAAGGAAAAAATAAAAAAAAATATAAAAAGACTCCAAATAATGAGCAGAATAATACTAAAAACTGATATTTTTATAAAAAATGGAATTTCAGGGGTGCCTGGGTGGCTCAGTTGGTTGAACACCCCACTTCAGCTCAGGTCATGATCTCATGGTTTGAGGTTAAGCCCCATGTCAGGCTCTGTGCTGACAGCTTAGAGCCTGGAGCCTGCTAGGATTCTGTCTTCCTCTCCCTCTGCCCCTCCCCTGCTCATGCTCTATCTCTCTCTCTCTCTCTCCATCAAAAATATATAAAGATTAAAAAAATAAAAAATAAAATAAAATAAAAGGGATTTCATAAAACTGGCTGATATTGAACCCATGCTAGACTTGGATTGAGACCCAAAATTCTGCAGACATATCTCCCTTTCCCACTAGCCACCCTCTCCTCACTAGCCACCCTCTCCTCACTAGCCACCTGTCACAAGAAAGCTTCAACATGTGGAAGTAGATTATTTGGAAAGGAGATCACATTAATTGCATTGCTATATCAAAAGGGTGGTATTCATGGATCCCTATCCATCATCGGACCCTAAGCAGTTGGGCACAGACTGAAAAGATGATATGAAAACACAAGGCAGATGGTGAGAGCCAGGTGCCCGGAGTGCCAGAGGACCCTTAGGCCACCAGGATGAAAAGCATGGACACCAAATGTCTGCATGCCAGACCACAGAGAACCCTATGATGAGGTTTGACAATGCTAGTTCTAGGCTTGAATGAGCTGCACTGTGGCTGAGGGAATGAATATTCGCCATCAGATCCCATGCATCTTCAAAGCTAAGGGGCTGAAAGGTAGTTAACAAAGGGCAAATACTCGTTCAGAATTCCATTTTATTTTCCACAAAGGCAGGTAAGAAAGCGTCTTCATTCCTCAGGGCAGGAAAGTGAGATTTATCAATATTATGCAAATAACAAAAGAAAAAAATTTCCTACAGAAAGGGCCCTAAACTCCTGCTGAGTTATGGAGCACTTGGATCTCTATTTAAAGAACCTGAGGGGCACCTGGGTGGCTCAGTCAGTTAAGCATCTGACTTCGGCTCAGGTCATGATCTCATGGTCCTTGAGTTCAAGCCCCACGTCGGGCTCTGTGCTGACAGCTTGGAGCCTGGAGCCTGCTTCTGACTCTGTGTCTCCCTCTCTGTGACCCTCCCCCATTCATGCTCTGTCTCTCTCTGTCTCAAAAATAAATAAACATTAAAAAAAAAATTAAAAAAAATAAAATAAAGAACCTGAAAGTCTAAGAAGACTTGTAGCATCATCTCACATCTGGTTTCCAGACAGACTCCTCTGTCATCATCGGGGAGCCACGCTGCTTCTTCAAGGAGACACCCATTTGGTGGTTGCCGACTTTGAAGAGCATTCTTCCTCATGCTGTGCCCAAATCAGCCTCCTTTTTAACTTTCAACCATGTTGGTTCCAGTCCAATGCTGGAGAGTAATCTGTAGCACCTGCTCCTTCCTCCACAGGATGACCTTCCTCCTCTTCCCCCTTCTCCTTCAGAACTGGGAGGCTTCACAAAAGTCACTCCTATTCATGGCAGTAGATTTATAAAGTATAAAAAAAGATAAGAAATCACACACATACACACACACACACAACACATTCCTAGTCCTAGTATACCCCTCTGCCTTGAAGTAACTGCAAATAATAAATAATATCTTTTTCCATTGATGTGTGTGCATTAATGATATCATCTATACCAAATTTTATCCTTCTCTTACATTGCATACTTTCAAAATATTAACCTTGTTATTAAAACTATATTGTCATTCTTAATGGCAGCACATTATTACATTGAAAAGTGACTATATACTATCTTTGACCACATTCCCTGGCTTCTGAATATTTAGATTTTTTTCCCTTTTCCCTTTTTATCCCATAATATAAATAGCACTGAGATAAACATCTCTGTGTATATATCCGTGTATGTCTTTTAGATTATTTTTCTCCTGGATTTTGGAATTATTGGAGAAAAGCATTAAATTATGTGAATGCGAGCTTCCTCATGTATATTAGTAAATTGTTTTTTGCGTTAGCCTTTTAAATATTTAGACACATTATGCGTATTATTTGTTGAGGGTTTTTTTTGTTACATGGATATAATATCATCAATATTTGGAAACTATAGTAATTTTTTTAAATGCAGACTTGAAATATTTGTTCTGCTGTTTGCCCTTCAAATGAAAGCATTAAAAGAAGTAGCACATGACACAGAGTTTCTACATGAAACGTTATTATAGACATTATTAAATTTTTGAAAATCAAACATATTACTCATCTTTAACAAAAGGCAAAAATAATAAGCCCCGACCTTTTTGTGTGAAAGCACACATCTTGACTTTGATGCTTGTCAGGCAGATATCAAATTCTAAGTGCCTTGGAAAGAGGTTGGGAAACAACAAACGTGCCTCTGAGAAGGAGGTGGCAGATCGAATCAGGACAGGAACTGAGGCTGGAGACACCTGGGCTGTGCGTTAAGGATTCGCTTTCAAGTTTTGGCCCTGTGCCCAATTTCAAGACAAACTGTCCACTGCTCTTTGAGCACCCATCTCTAGGTGCAGAAAAGAGCCCTAGCCAGCTATTGGTGGCCTGGTCAGCTGCACCCAATCCCCCTCCCCGACTTTCTTGTATCATTCATTGGAAGCTGTCCACTTGCTGAAATTAAAATCAGCTTTCTTTCACCTTATGCTCCCCACCCACCATCTTACTAGCCACTAAAGTCTGGCCAATTTTCTCTTTGAAATATCTTTTAAGTGGACTTCTATTTTGTGCTAGGGCTCTTGCTCAGACCCTCGTTATGCCTTCCAAGAACTACTGAAAGAGGCAGATGGAGGCTGGGTGGGCTTTAATGTCCTTGTGGCATATATTTGAATTCCTGTTGTGCCTTCTACTAACAAAAATGGCCGGAGTTATTTAATTAAATTATTTGGCCCCTTAGTTTCCTTACTTGGTCATTTGTTTCACATTGTTATTATTATTATTTTGAGAGACCATGTTTTGCCCACACAATTCTAGGGACTGGCTTTATATTGGAGGATTAAGACACATTAATTCACTGCCTTCATGGAGAGTATATGGGGTGAAAGATTATAAACATGAAAAAAAAGATAATCTTAGATGATGTGTATTATAAAGAAAACCTGTGGCAAAATGATGGAAACTGAATGTTGGTAGAAGAGCTACTATGAGTCAAGGAAAGCTTCTTTGATGGGGTTACTTTTGAGACCCAAAAACAAGAGGAGGCCAGTAGCATAAGGGTCTGGAGAGAAAGTTCCAAGCAAGAGACTACAGCAAGAACAAAGGCTCTAAGGACAAAAGGAGCATAACACATTTGTGGTACAAGAAAGACCATTGTGATCATCAGAGAAATGGGTTGTTATGGGATGCAACGAGATAATTCATACAAAGTACTTAGTACATGAAACATCACCAGTATGAATATACAACAAGTATTAACTCAGTTGACAGTCCCGATCGCCTTCTGAGGCAGATGTACTGTTTTACTCTGATGCACTATTTTTCTCTAATGGCTGAGAAAACTGAGGCACAGAGAAGTTAGATAATTTTTCCAATCAACAGAGTTGGGATTCTGACTCCAGAGCCTGCTGTCTTCATCACTTTATCAAGCTGAGATTCACCAGCTACCCCTGATACTGATTGTGGAAGCCTCTTTAGGTGTGTAATTATAGCTCGGTTTCCTATTTTGAATTACAAATCTTCAAATAGGAAGGAATGGTGGGAAAGCATTAGGTCTGGCCCTCTACACCCAGAAACGTAGGTCGTACATCCCCATTTCACAATGGAGACCCCTGTGTCCTGAAAAGGTTTTAATGACTTGTGAAGAATCTATAACTAAGAAGTTGGAATAAACGCACACCCCAAATCCTCTTAGTCCCATGATACAGATGCACTTATTGAATGGCTGCAAGATATAGGACTGTCATAGCAATAGAAGAACTCTTCCGGAAAAAATTCAAGGAGAGAGTGAAGGGGAATTTCTGTCTAAGCAAAAGTTCATCTTATTTTACATGTTTTAAGTATTTATTATAACAATAGCAACAGCAACAATAGCCTATTACAAGGAGTATAGCCTATTTTATATATGAGAAAACTGAGATCTATATAAAAGAAAGAATTTTCTCAAAATAACAGAGCTATTAAAGAAATCTAAGAGGAGAGACTTGACTCAGGTCCAGTACTTTCCAACACTGAAATTCTGTGATTTAGTATCAATCAGAGTCCAGGCAGGAAACATAAGGCACACTTTAATAGGGCCATCAAAGGGAATTTAATGAAGGGATTATTTGCAAAGTTACGGGCAGGAATTGACCCAAGGAGGCTGGTGAAACACTCAAGTCTAGTAGGAGTGAAGTCATCATTTCTGTACTGTTACCAGAGAGGAAGAAAGCCATAGCTACAGCTATAACAAGCAGAGAGGGTTTCACAATAGGGATTCTGGCCCTTGGAAGAGGAAAGCAGCCACTATAGCCCAGTCTCCACCAAGGAGGGATCCCAGAGGGATTCCTCCTCTCTGATCTCCTGTTTGTGCTTTCCTTTGGCCAGAGGGTGAGAAGTTGAGATAATATCCATAAAGGCCAGTCTCCCAGACCTAGGACAGCATGTAGAAGGATAGAGAGTGGCTCCAGAGGCCAAATGGAGATTTTCCAGACTCTGTGTATCTTGGAAGCCATGGATTGGTGATCTACAGGACCAGTATCAATTCTCAGTCATGCTGTTCTACTCAGAAGTTTTGTTCCCAATTCCATGATAGGCTGACAACTGGCTGATAAAATCTGCTGGTATTCAGTAGACAATTTTAGGTTTAAGGACTTCAACTAGCTATTTCATGAACAGCTTACTATCAATAAATCCCAGCTCCTATACTCTGGGTAAGCACAAATACTTTTTTCTTAAAAAAAAAAAAATGCTGTCAAGTCTTTGACTATATCTCTGTATCTCCTTATCAGATAACTCTGGGTAATTTTCTTTGTCTCTCTATGCCCCAATTTTGTTTTTGTAAAGTAATCATTTTCCCTATTTATTCAAAGGACATTATGGTAACCAAAAGATTACTTACTAGACAATAATCAGGAACCAATGCAAAGATAGAATATTAAGCACTCGATTTTCTGTATTTATATTTATATACATGTTTTTATTTAAGTGCATTTCATAATATCTTCCCGGTAAATCTGGGCACCCCCATTCAATCAAAATGACTGATTCACTAAATGAAAGCTTCATTCCAGTGGCTTTTGTTGTTGGTTTGAACACAGGAGAGTGGATGCAACAAAATAATTTTGGGGCTAGACTACTCACAATCCAGAAGCCATAATCATCATATTACCTTGCATAATTGCAAAACATAATTTCCTAACTTTTACTTCAGATTTTGGTATCAAAGACAGCACAACATTTCAGTGTGTTTTGTTTTGCCTGGTGGCATATTGATGATCATGGAAAGTTTTAGATGTCTCTCTTGGCAGAAAAAGCATCAACACTTGGCTGTTGGAGAATTTGTTTTCAAAAAGTGACTTAAACTGCTAACATGCTGCCAATTAAAAATACAACAGTAACCTCCAGGAATTTTTTTTTAATGTGTAACTTCCTCACGATTAATTAACCTCATGTTAATTATTTAGTGACTTTAAGTAAAAACTCTGACTGGACATATAGCCGGGAAAATTTTTGGAGGAACAAAAGTATAACTCATGAAGTTTTGTAAACTTAAGTTGCAAGGAGAAAGCAAGGTCCTTTAATTTTGTTTTATATATGAGCCTTAAAAATGTTATGTTCAAATACTCAGATGTTATTTTTATTTATTTAACAAGCATCTAGTACTTACTATGTGGTTGGTACAGTTCTAAGCGCTTTGCACTGTTTAACTCATTGTAACTTAAAATAGTCCTATAAGACAGACTCCCTTTATTAGTCCCATTTTACAAAGTAGGAAAATGAAGGCTGAGAATCACATTATCAGTAAGTGGTGTGGGGGCGGGGGAAAAGGTTGACCCAGAAGTTGAGCTCCAGAGTCTGTACTTTACCAGTTCTCTAGTTATGTTCAATGTTTTGATTGGCTTTAGAGGGTTTTTTTTTTTTTCCCACTTACCTGCTCCAACATAATTTAACTTATGTTGGAGCACCCCAGATTGTCCAGAGAAATGGTGGTGGCCCCTTGAATGAGTTCTTTCTGCTCTCTGGACCTTAGTCTCACCATCTACAAAGGAGAAGCACAGACTGTGGCTCAAGTCTCCTTCCAGGTCTAGCATTGCAGGAGCCAATGAGATGGCACCTTTTATTCCTGGCTGTGACAAATGGTGGATGTTTCAAAGGTAGCATAAAATTTCCTCCTTTCGTGGCATTTCACCACCAATGAGAAGCAGGAAGTGGGAAAACTTAGAACTTCCACGTAACTCAGATTTCATACCAGTTGGCACTATCATTTACTTGCTGTAAACTATGTTTTACTAATCTGAATATTTGTCCCTTTTTTGTTTATTTTTTAATATTTACTTATTTTTAAGAAGGAGAGAGAGACAGAGTGTGAGTGGGGGAGGGGTGGAGAAAGAGAGAGAGAGAGAGAGAGAGAGAGAGAGAGAGAGAGAATCTGAAGTAGGCTCCAGGCTCTGAGCTGTCAGCACACAGACCAACATGGGGCTCGAACCCATGAGCTGTGAGATCATGACTTGAGCCGAGCAGAAGTTGGACACTTAACCGACGGAGCCACCCAGGAACCCCTGCCCCTGTCTTTTTTATGGTCTTTAATAGTTTCTAAAATTCTGTATCCTGATTATATCATTTCATCTTCATAAAACTCCTGGGAGAATGACAGATCACAAGGTTATACTCTCCATTTTGCAAACTAAAAAAATGGAGAGATAAAGTGGCTTATCCAAAGTCACATAAGGTATTTAGTAACAAATAGAAAGATGAGCATTCTTTTTCCTGGTCAATCATATATTTACCAAGAATCTTCATTAAACCATGAATGACTCTTCGTATAAGAAAGACAGAGACAGGAGTCCCAGCACAGCTGGTTTACTGGATTTCCTGTCAACGTGGCATACATTTATGGAGCACTATTTGAAAAGCAATACTTCCAGGAACAGGAACTAATATTACACTTATGTTAACCAGAATTTAAATAAACACTTTAAGCAAGCAAACAAACAAACAGAATCAGACTTGTGAATTTGGAGAACAAACTGATGGTTGCCAGAGTGAAGGGGGAGAGGATGAGCAAAATAGGTTAAGGGGGGTGGGAGACACAGGCTTCCACTTATGAAATTATGGAATGAATAAGTCACAGGAATAAAAGGCACAGCATAGGGAATATAGTCAATGGTGTTTTAATGGCGATGCATGGTGACAGATGGTAGCTACACTTGTGGGGTGCAGAGCATCATGTATAAACTTGTCGAATCACTGTGTTGTACACCTGAAAGTAATGTGACCCAATGTGTCTACTATACTCAAACAAAGAAAAGTTACTAAAATTAGTAGTGGAAGGGAGAGGATAGATGTGGGACACATGGTGGAGATACAGATGGACACACTGGGAAACAGTTGGTACCACTGAGGTAAGACAGGAAAGGGGCAAAGTGATTCTACCAAAAGGATAATTGGGGGCATTAAGCAAGATGAGGAACAGAGAAGGTCACAAAAATGGGTTAAGATGATGATTTTATTTTCTACAAATTGGCTTAAAGTGTCTGAAGAACAAAAACCGTTCTTGAAGCAAGCTTTATTTTTAACTGGTGTATCTTTTCTTTCCAGGTTACTTATATGATTAAGTCTGTTGCTTCCCACTGGATTTTTCTACTATTTTCTTACTGTTAATGTGGGCCAAAGGGGTAGAGTTATAACTATTCATAAGAAGTTACATAGAAGCTTAGATAACCAAAAGCCTTCTCTATTTTTTTCTTTTATTAATAATTTTAGGATTGGTCACTCATGCACTTTCTAATAGGAGTCATAAATACCTATTTTCCATTAGCGTTGACCTAAGAAGTAACATTTGGGCTGAACATGAATCCAGTCAATGCCAGTTTCTGCCTGTTTCGTTTAAAAAGTGAAATGGGAGCCTAACACTTCAGACTCAATTTTACACTCCACCAGGTCTATAAAATACAAAGCATTGCTATGTTAGCTGCTTAGATTGCAGGTTAAAGTTTAACTTTCTTACTTTCGAATTGCCTTCTGCCAGTGGATATAGAGCAGCAAGTGTGATAGGCAGAAGTACTTTACACGAGCATTGGTCCGTCTTCGCTTCCGTGCTTCCAGAAAAAAAAAAAAAAAAGAACAATAAGACAAGTTCTGGGGCTAAATAGGCAGAGGAACTTATTCACCTTTCAGCAGAGTTTGAGCCTTTGGGTAGAAAAAACAATTCCATGGTACATTGTAGTGTTCTCTGAATCTGCTCGACGGTAGACATTCTCCAGTGAGTGTTCCTGGAAGTAATAAAATCACATTTAATTTATCTCAGTGACAGTGAAAAATTAATGAACACTTTAGGTGAACAGATGTTAGAAGGATGAGTGGCAAAATCATCATCATAATAACAGAAAGCATGCATGTAGACTCCTATGATGCACCTTATGCTATGCAAATCCTTTGTATGTATTATTATATTTAATCTTTAGTTATTTTTCATTCAGTAGGAGATAGAATTATTTTGTTGTTGTTGTTGGCATTTACTCCCTTAGTGATATCACTGAGTTTTAGGGTCTTGTGTATGATTTATATGGTGATGACTCTGACATTTACATCTTTAGCCCTGACCATGATTCTCAACTCCGGACCCATATATCCATCCAGTCAGCTGACAACTCCACTTGGATGTCCAATTAGTGACTCTTCCATTAGAAGGAAGGTCTACATGAGCAAGGATTTTGTTGTTGTTGGTGGTGGTGGTGGTGGTCATTCTAGTGTCCATAGTGCCTTGAACAGTGCACCTGGCTCATAATAGGCACTCAATAAATAATTAAATGAATGAAAGAACGGACAAATTGTCTCTAATATCCACAACTATGCTAGACATTAGTGGTAACAACATAACCGGGATAGATCTCTTGTCTCCAGATGGTCACATCACAGAAGAAATGACAGATATCCAAGCAGGTCAATGATCTGAAGCACTCAGAGCTGAAAATAGACAACCATGCATGCTGCGTGGGAGTCTGAGAATGCCTTTGCTCTCGAAAGCCTCATCCATGTTGAGATGATCCTTAAAGAGAATAGAGGGAGAAGAGGAGAAAGAAAGGCAGATCCATGTAGAAAGAGATGGTGTAAGCTAGAGGATTAAAGTTGACAATGCAGGCTTTGTTCAGAGAATAGCAAATTGTCCAAGAGATGATGTCATAAGGTGTGTGGGGAAAAATGACAGGCAGTAAAGAGAAATTATTGTCTCAAATTCCATTCCAAAAACTGGTCCTTATTCCTTTGTTAAGACCAAACTGAAAGAGTATAAAAAGTCTATTTTATTTATTTTTTAAAAAAATTTTAAATGCTTATTTATTTTTGAGGGAGACAGAGTGTAAACAGGGGAGGGGCAGAGACAGAGAGAGGCACAGCATCCGAAGCAGGCTCCCAGCTCTGAGCTGTCAGCACAGAGCCCGATGCAGGGCTCGAACTCCTGAGCCGAAGTCGGATGCTTAACCGACTGAGCCAACCAGGCACCCCTAAAAGGTCTATTTTAAATGCTTTCTACACATTATTTCATTTCAATCTCTTGACAGTCCTCTGCAGTAAGTCCTATTATTGTCCTCCTTTATGGATGAAGAAACTGAGGCATAGAGAGGCTAAGGCACTTTGCCCAAGGTTACAGAGCTAACAAAAGTCAGCAAAGGGATTCAAACTCAAGAAGTATAACAACAGACTCCTCACTCCTGAAGATTCTAGAACAATGCTTCACTAGTAAGTGTGCAATAGTTATTAATAATCATAATTGCTTCCCTTTATTGATCACTGTATGTAATTCAAACAGTCTCTCAAAACAACTTCATGAAATTTATATGAATATGATTCCCAGTTTATAATTTTTAAAATTGAGGTTTGGGGAGGCCAAACACATCATCCAGGATCAGAACTGATAAATAGACTCAGGAGAGAGAAATTGGAGCAACTGAATAATTTGCTAGAACGAGTGCTCCCAGGCACCTTTCTTTTTATTGTAAGGGTGGCAACAGATGTTTCTGTCATTAACACTCGTAGTTCTACAAACAAGAACAATACTATTATTGTTTACTATGTGCAAGTCACACGTACGAGCTCATTTAATGCCCAAGGTCCCCCTACACTATACTATCAGGTGAGATTTTATGCTCACCTTTATACCATTGAACGTATGGCAGATGTAAGGCACAGAGAGTCTTGCTAACTTATCCTAGTCACACATAAATGCCCAGATGACATGTGGACTAAGCAATTGGCCTTTCTCTAAACCAAGAACAAGCTTAAACCTAGAAGGAACATAGCATAACCTAGATCACTGCTCAGTTTTCCTAATGCTCTGTTTTAAATAGGACCATGACAGATAAATGCTTTGTGGCAGAGTTACTGGCATCCCTGATATTAGCCCCAAAACATCCCCCCGATATGCCGCAAGATATGCAGCAAGAATTTATTATTACTAACCTTACCCAAACTCTTTTTAACTCCCTAGGTAATAGACTCCAGCTGTTTATTCTCTACTTACTAAAGCAACACAAAACCCAGTAACATCTTATGAATTGAACATTATATTTTACGTAAATAAAATTTCTATGTCTAGTTCATACCTGATAATGAATGTTAACTAGACTTATTGTGGTGATCATTTTGCAAAATATGCAAATGTTGAGTCATTATGTTCTATAGCTAAAACTAGTATAATGTTATATATCAATTATACCTAAATAAACAAATGAATACATAAAATTTCCATATGTTTATTCTTCTACAATGGGTTTTAAATTAATGTTTTAAAAATGTATCACCTGTATATTACCTTCTGAAAAAAAGTAAAGAGAATAAAGCCTTTTCCTAATGACCAAGATCAAAATTTGGTCTTACTTACTTACTATAATATGTGCCTTTCCAACTTACTATACTATAAGTTATTATTACTTACTATAATATGTGCCTTTCCAACTTTATGTTTCCTCCTGTGTTCTCAGCCAATCAGCTGTCACTTCTAGACTTTAGAGTCATTAAACTTGGGTTTAAGTCCTCACTTATAGCTTCCAACTTCTATGTCCTTTGTAAGTTGCAACGTTTCTTCCAACACTGATTTCCCTCATCCATAAAAGCAGGGTGACAATATTTGTGCATAGGGTAACCGTGAGGTTTAGCTATAATAATGAAACTGAAAATAATTTTGTTTACTACAAAGTACCAGCTGTCAAATGTTAGGTATTATTATTGTGACTCTGGGCTTCTTTTAGTTTGCACTCCCCCATCCTATCCCCAGCTGCTTCCAATGTGGAGTTAGAAGCGTATTCAAATTGTGGCTATAATAAGCATGGGGACATCCTTAATGAGATAGGACTTGTGACAGGCATGTGGCAAATTGCTGTACGAGGAGTCAAGGAGAGCGGGATCTAGGCCCAGATCTGCTGCCAATGTGCCCAAAGGCCTTTGACATACAACCAGTAGTGCTAACACTCTATATTTGAATATAAATTTACAAAGTCAAGGGGCCAGATTCAAAAGCTGTTCAATGCGAGGGTGGCTAGGTGGCTCAGTCACTTGATTTCGGCTCAGGTCATATCTTGCCTCAGGTCATGATCTCACAGTTCCTGAGATCCTGCACTGTCAGTGTGGAACCTGCTTGGGATTTTCTCCCTCTCTCTCTCTGCCCCTCCCAGCTCATGCTCTCTCTCTCTCTCTCTCTCTCAAAATAAATAAACAGAAAAAAAAAAAAAAAAAAAAAAAGAACTTCAATTCTAAGGTAACTCTATTTTCTGCCTAAAGCCCCTTTGCTACTAATTTTCTGATTCTAGGTTGGGTGTGTGATTTCCAGATAAGTGAAGGATCATTCTCCTTCCTTTTCTTTGGCAGGCGGAACAACACAATAGTTACTTATGTGAATCCTTGCACCGGACTATCCAGAGTTCATGCTCTGGCCGTGTAACCTTGGGCAAGTTACTTCATCTCTCTGTGCCAGTGTCTTCATCTGTCGAACAGAATTTAGTGTCCATAGTGTGCTGATGGGGATTTTAGGAGTTAATATAAGTAAAGTGCTTACACAGAGCAAACACTATAAAAAATGCTGTGTTATTGTTATTTGATTTTAGAGACGAACTAAAGAAACTAAAAGAAACTAAAAGAAAGTCTGTCAAACTTGAAGAGAAAATTTTTTGTTAGGCCATTTTTAATTTGGTGAGCTATCATGGGCTTTCTTCCTCTCTCTCCATGTTTCACTGTTTTTCAAATTTTCTCTTTGATCGTATTTCCTCTCAGCTGTTGACTTTCCTGGCTAGAATATCAATCTGTTGGGTCTATCTTTATGTGTAAGTTCAATCACATCCCTTGTTTCCTTCTTCCCAAACCCCAGCATTTCTACTGTAGATTTTCTCTCTGTGTATAATGACTTGCAATATAATTTTTACATTGCTCATTTACCAAAGAGCAAGTAAGACCCACCATCTAGGAAATCAGAGCTCCCATCATAAGGAGTCACGCATGGCTTGCTGCAGTAATAATATGGTTAACAGTAATAACAAGCGTTCCAATTAGGTGATTCTATTTTAAAATCTAAGCTTGTGTGAAGAGTTATTATTTATGTTTCTAAATAAGGTAGAGACAATCCATTCGTAAGTTCTGTGAAAAATATCTCCAGCCATTTACCTCTGAGTAGTTATATTTTATAAGTGCTTGAATTCGGTCATGAAATTGGAGAGTGATTCAAGCTCTCCTGGAACGGAGATTTCAGTGTCATTGCCCACAACTACCTCTAACAGAAGACATTCAAACTAATTGGCCATTTTGAAAATACTTTTCCTTTCCTATCTGATATATATTTACGTAAACGTTGAATAGTATAAAGTACTAATTATAAAGGGCTTTCTTGGTCCCAACATCTTTTCAGGGCCAGAACTGAATAAACACATGTCTGACTAACAAAAATTGGGGGGATTCTAGTTGTTCAGGGTGGTCTGGGATGTGCTAGGCCTCCCGCAGTGTTTTGGGTGGATTGATTGCTTTCTACTCCTGGTCTGTGCTCCATTAGCTTGGAGTTAATTGCTCATGTACTCTGCATGTGCAACTGAAAATAGCTCTGGGTGGGTGGATAGGTGTGTGGTCATGAACGCAGCAAGAGTCAAGAGGCTCCCAGATCTTCCTTTTTTTGAGATAAAGCATTTAATGTTGGCAAGGTTTAAACAGTTGCTTATAGCACTTGTCCCAGGTTTGAACTCCCCATCCGGGGAAGTCAAATGAACAGAAAATAGGAAGACAGGTTTGTGTCAGATCTCACCTCCCCCACTTATCAGCTCTGTGGACTTCAGCAAATTCCTTAATCCTGAAAAACAGTTTCCTCAACTGAGTACAAGGCCGGCCCCTCTGATACTGTGAAGGTTGGAGCTAAGGAATGGAGCCCTGGTGTATATGGCATCCTATCAATGCCTGTTCAAAGTTTCAAAATAGGAAGAAAGAGAGGAAAGAAATTCCATCGGTGCCATGTGCAATAGCTTTTGAAATCTTCACATGGACAGCTTTATCTCTGTCCTGCTGGGTCACATGTGAACATTAACGAAACAATAGCTAACATCTTCTCCTTATTCTAGCAGGTCTCACAAATAGTTTCCAATATGTAATAGTCAAGAATCTTCAAGCACTATTTAGCATAAATCTAAAACCTGGAGTAAAAATCACCCCCACCTCCAATAACTGCCGCCGAACCAAGCTTCTGTAAATCATTTGTAACATTATCATTAGGAGGTGATCACCCTCATCATGATTTTATTGCCACACTGATTAAGTCACAATTAAACCAATTTAATAAAGGGTAAACATTGGGAATAAAGACTCAAAGGTTACTTTTATACATGAGATAAAGCAATATAAGTCAAGCCAGCGGAATCTTTGGCTAGCCAAATCAATTTCAGCTCAAATAGAATTAAAATAATTTTTTTTTAATGTTTATTTATTTTTGAGCCAGAGACAGAGTGGGAGTCAGGGAGGGGCAGAGAGAGAGAGAGGGAGACAGAATAAGAAGCAGGCTCCAGGCTCTGAGCTGTCAGCACAGAGCCCCACAAGGGGTCAGAACCCATGAACCGTGAGATCGTGACCTGAGCCGAAGTCAGATGCTTAACCGACTGAGCCACCCAGGAGCCCCTCAAATAGAATTTAAAAGTCGTGGTATTTATGATTCATTTTATAATGAAAAATGGATACATTATGTAAAGAAGGGTCATGTTGTATTAAGAAATGGACCTCCTATAGATACATCTACTATGTTTGGGAGGCTTATTCATTGATTTCCCTTTTTTTTTTTTTTTTTAATTGAGCATCTTTAGTGTGCCTAACTAGATACTGTCAGACTCCTGTAGCCAGTGGTCTGGCAGGACCTAGGTAGAAGGAGGCAGTAGCCTCCCAGTGTCCATGCTATGACGAAGCAAGTCTCCTCTCTGTTTGCCCAGCCTGGGATCTAAACCAACTTTCCGAATGGAGTGACATTGTTCATAAAATGGTTTTATGTCAGCATTACAGCCTTTGTTTCCAAAAACCTGTTGTAGGGAGGCAGACCTCACACTCATATTTGTTTGTAAAGCAAGATGTTCTGTAGTTATGTTCTGGAGGGTATGGTTTGATCTCGGGTAGAGTCAGGTTTGCATAAGTGTAGGTCGGGCAGTAATAATCTTCTACTGTACTGTAAGAGAAGTTGTGAGAAGGAGGAGAAAGACGCCTATTTTTAAAACTCATTCTGTAAATTCCAATTTCCAGCCCACCTGAGTCACGACCTGAGGGGACTATTTACTCAGACGTAGGACAACCTTGGCCCTGAGAGAGTTAAATCTAGGAAACAAATAACAAAAAGAGACAGCTGGGAAGCTCAAGGATGTCTGGGTTTGGGAATTAGTTGTCTGATTAAAATTAAATCTGTTAGAAGATTCATGAATTAAAATGCTGTTTGTGTTCAGCTTGTCTCGGGATGCAAAAGCAGCACAGAATTAGCAACTCAGCAAGATGCCTGCCTACTTAAATCTTGGCAGAGGACTGAACATGATTCAGGTGCCCAGGGTCCCACCTGGTTCTGGTTTTAATCTCGGACAAACCACCCAGCCTTCTTGAACCTCCATTTCTCGGCAGCCAAATGTGTCAAGGCAAACAGACTTTTTGGTGTTTTTCCACCTCTGAGACAGCATCCCTTCCACACCTATTCTCTTTGTTTCTAAATCAGTACAGTTTCAACAGCCACCATGGTGATCTCTCGAAGGCACTCAGACATGTTTTCCCTGAGGTATGGGGGGTTCACTGGCAGCCTGAAACATTTTTCTGCTAGGATTTTAGACCAAAATATATAACTGTTGCCATCTCTAAAACCAGGGATCAAATCCGAGCTCTGTCCCTTACTAGCTATGTGACCCTGAGTAAGTTACTTAAGCTCTGTAAGTCCCAGTTTATTCCTTGTAAAATAAGGGCGAGAATAGGTCTCCCACAGCATTTTCATCAGTATTTAAATGAGATGATACACAGTCAGACTTAGAGCAAAAGCTCTCTGTAGAGTCATGATTTTTATTAACAATCTCAGCAGAATGCTTAAAAAGTTGGACTTTAAGGTGCTAAAGACACCTGTGTGCCTCATGACTAACCAGTGATTTGACCTTGAACAAGTTAGACCTTCCAAACCATAGTTTTCTCATCTATAAAACAGGGATGCAGATCCCTCTTTTGAAGGGTGTTGCAAAGATTAGATGATATCATTGGCTTCCCGACTGTCTTGTGCTCACTGAGCAAACTTTGCGGGTAACAAGACCCGCTTTTATTAGTGTTGTGGATCATTTGAATATATGTGGGTGTATCCGTTTCCTAGGACTAGCATAACAGACCGCCACTGACTGGAGGGCTTGAACAACACACTTATGTTCTCACAGTGCTGGAGGCTGCAAGTCCAAAATCAAGATGCCTGCAGACTTGGTTTCTCCTGACACCTCTCCCACTGGCTTGCAGATGGCTGCTTCCTTGCTGTGCTCACACACGGCCTTTCCTGTGTGTGTATATATTCCTGGTGTCTCTCTCTCTTCTTATAAAGACGCCAGTTACATTGGATCAGGGTCCCTATGACCCCATTTAATGTTAACACTGCCTTAAAAGCTATATCTCTAGGGGCACCTGGGTGGCTCAGTTGTGAGTGTCCGACTTTGGCTCAGGTCATGATCTCTCACCGTTCGTGAGTTCAAGGCCCACATCAGACTTTGCCCTGATGTTGGGGAGCCTGCTTCAGATTTTGTCTCCCTATCTCTCTGTCCCTCTGCTAGCTCACACCCACTCTCTATCTCAAAATTAAATAAACATTTAAAAAAAAAACTTTTAAAAGCTGTGTCTGTACATACAGCCATATTGGAGGTTAAGCCTTCAACATACAAATTTTAAGGGGACACAATTCAACCCACAATGGGGCCAGAAGTCAGAATGCTGGGATTAAGGAGAAAGCAGGAGGTAGAAAATGGGCCCAGTGGACCTAGACCACTTTTCTGAGACATTTGACAGTGCAGAAAGGAGAGGAGAAAAAAAAAAAAAGGTTATTTTTATCATCGTTACTTCTGTGTTGAGAGAGAATATGACGAAGTAGAAAGAACATTTGACATCATGGATTTGGGTGTAAACCCTGTGTCTGTATTTCTCCTATGTGACATCTGGTCACTCATTTTTTCACCTCTATAAGACTGAGTATCATATGTGTAAAAAAAAATGGACAATTCTGGGGTGCCTAGGTTAAGTGACCAACTTCAGCTCAGGTCATGATCTTACGGTTCATGGGTTCGAGTTACGCATCAGGCTCTGTGCTGAACGCTTGCTTAGAGCCTGGAGCGTGCTTTGGATTCTATGTCTCCTTCTCTCTCTGCCCCTCCCCTGCTTGTGCTCTGTCTCACTCCATCTCTCAAAAATAAATAAATGTATTAAAAATGTTTTTAATGGACAATATATTTGAGGTTATTTTGAGGACTTGAATTATATCAATGGAGCACCTAGCCCATCTCCTAGCACATAACAAAGGCTCAATAAATGTTAAGCACTGTATTAAAATCCTCCCAAATGCATGGTCTTAAAGTGAACTCTGGAGAGCATGGCATGATTCTGCACAGGAGGGTGAGGAGGCTGGAAGATTCCACAGGTTTCACAGTCCTGTGCAGAATCATGCTGTGCTCTCCAGTTTGCCTGCAGGAATCAGCCATGAGGGAGTGAGGCGGTGTTGCTTTTTTAACTTATGCTGGTGATTGCTGATGATTTCCGGTATGTTTTTAGAGCCTGTCAACTTTCTAGATATAGAAACAGCCCTTTGGCAGGTAGGAGTCATTAAGAAGTAAGGTACCAGTCAGCTGGGAGAACAAGAGTCCGCAGGCAGTTGCTTCAAGTGTGGTGCTTTGAATACTGCATGTGATGCCCATCCTATCACACACTTAATTCAATTACACTGACCCTCCGGCTCTGGGTTTTGTGTCTCAGTCTCAGCATCAGCAAGTCTGTGACAGCTGGAGGGAAACACTGTGTTGGTGATGCGGTTCAGATTGCTGTGTGGTTACAGAGGCCAAGGAGTGAATGCACTGTTTTGTTTCTTTCCAGTGGAAGGGTCAGTGGGTCTAGAGAAGGTTATGCTATGATTAAACGACTACTCTGAAAATATGATTAAAAATGCCCCTGCTTTTGCCTATACTGTGTTTCTCAGAACAATGCGTGGTGAACACAGTAATTCCAAAGAAGGCATTTAAGGTCTACCAATGGTCCACAAACCTCAGTTTGAGAAATGATTTTCTAGAGGGCAGCTAAGGTTCAAGAGGCTCCAGCGGAATAGAAACTTCAGTAGTAACATCATTTGCTTACTGATTCATTGATTCACCATACAATTCTTGAGTGACTATGGGGCATCCGACTCTGTTGGGTCCAGAGGATATACAGATCTGTAAGGCTTTGCCCCTGTCTTCAAGGGACTCACAATGCATAAGACAGGCATGAACAGGTCATAATGTCATGTTTTCAATGCTGCATGAGAAATACGTATGGTATGAGAAGTCTGCCTAGGGAGCTACCAGTTCTGCATGGTGGAGCAATCTGGAAAGGCTTGAGAGGAGGGAGTAGTATTTGAATTAGATCAGTATACACACACACACACATGCACACACACACAATATAATTATATAAATTATATTGTAAATGACACAAAGGAAGCTTACGTGAGAATATTTTTCAAGAAAGCGGAGTCTATCTATTATCTATTTACATTACATCTGCTCCACAGCTTTTATTCCTGCATTACAATATTTATTTATTTACTTACTTATTTATTCTGCAACTACAATAACAACAACACCGTCTAATTCATTGGATCAACAGAAATCTTAGGGAGCACCTCCTCGCTAAGCTCAGGACTTCTTGAGTAGAATCAACCCATTCCACTCAAATGTTCCAGTGAATGAAGGAGAAAATTGAAGGAGCCCCACTTGGGCTTTTTTGATTTTCCCCATAAAGCCGAATCTGAGGTCAATTTGTTAATGCCTAGCTGCCATTTCCCCACTACTTTCAGACCTTTGCACATCCTTCAGGTGCATATCTCGCTTACTTTCTCATCGATTTTATGCTTGTCAGCTCAAGGTTATTCTTGGGCTTCCCATCTTTTCATGTCCCATTTATTATTCTTATCCATCCGTCACTATTCTGCAGCTTTTCCATCTCACTGCTCCAAAATAATCTATTATAATATGAAAAGTACAAAGCACATGTCTGATTTTATCCCCTCTTCCTCATTTTGACAAACACATCCATTCCAAGTATTTGTTTGATCACAATTATGGGTCTTTTGCAAACTTGAGGGAAGTCATTAGGACATCCCAACATTAGAGTTCTGCTGAAACTAACTTTTCCCTGCTATGTGGTAGCTCTGCCCCAACACTGCACTTAGTGAGACAGGGCAGGAAGTAGGTACAGGTGTTGGCGAGAGGCAGCATTAAGTATCAAAATGGTGGGACTTTTAACAACAATGACATTTCCAACTGACACATGAGAGCTGGAATTGGAGCGCTAGTGGCCTGGGTGCAGAGCTAATGAAAAGGAGCTCTTCTCCTGAACCTCACTTGTCTGAGTTAGGAATCCATAGCTAAGAGGAAGGAATATAATGGAGGCTAGCAAGTCATGGTGTCAGAGCTGGTCCTGGATACTTCTGTCCCTGGTGAGTTATTTAGCTAAGGTGTCGATTGGACTATGGCAAGAAGAATTTCTTAGGCCTCCATTGGACCCCACTGCAAAGAAGGTAAAATTAATCAAGGATGGTATACTTTAAGACCTGAGCACCCAGATCCTAACATATTCCATCACCTCCCATCTCGTGTTCTACATAACTCTAGGGCAAATATGTAGAGGTTACCAGATGTGACTTGTGGGGAAAAGGAAAATGGAAAAATACCCTTTGGGGTCAATTGGGTTAAACAAAGTTAACCAGAATTGTTTATTGCAGGTCCTCTGGAAAATTAATTTCCACTGTTTTGGTCTCAAACTACGTTAATATTTACAGCATTTCCAAAATTTATATGGACACAAAATTGTTTTTACATAGAGCATCTTTGAAAAATTATAGTGTAAATATAACTCACAAAGCAAAGTTCAATATTTTAGAATTTATTTCTAGCTATAGACTCCCCTGGCTGCAGAATACAGTCTAGCCAGAAGTTCCCCCAGTCCAGTCCATCCAGCACCCATGAAGACTGGTTTTATGCCAGTCAAATCGGGGGCTGGTTACTCTATTCACTTCAGCACCCAACCTGACTATTTGTATCCCCAAGCCAAATATTTGATTTCAGTGGAATCCTCAGAGAGTATTTCAGAGTCCCACCTCATAGTTGTGTGACACATAGGGTGGAACTAATTGTCATTGAACTGAAATTCCATTTTATAACCAGTATTTGTTATATGCACAAATTTCTGGTTTTAAGGTTATTCGTGACTTTGTGCACTTTTCAAACTGTAGTATAAAAATCCTAGTCTCATAATACCTAATGATTAGAGTTTGTGGGGAAGAAAGATTATGTGGTATTGCCTTAGCTTCATTCTGTAAGTTATGGGAAATGTAAAGACTACTATTAGCCATATGAGAATCCTTCCTCTGGAAAAATCACAGACCTCCAGTAAATGTTTCATTGTTTTCCTGTGTTGTTGTGTGTAAGTATTGGTGAGCCATGACTGTTCTTCAGACTCTTTTTGGTTCTTCTCCACAGACAGCGTGGAAGATGAACTGGAGATGGCCACCGTCCGGCATCGGCCTGAGGCTCTGGAGCTTCTGGAAGCCCAGAGCAAATTTACCAAGAAGGAGCTCCAGATTCTTTACAGAGGATTTAAGAATGTAAGGACTTCCTTTTTGACTTTATTTTCACATTATTCTCAGCAAATATATGCTTCTGTGAGAGCCCCATCATATGCACATTTCGAACGGATCTTTCCTAGATATGAATATTGTCAATATCCATTTGGACTTTGAGTCATTTTGGCACAAGAATGCTCTACAATGTGGGTGGACATTCTTACTCAATTCAATTCTAAGTAGTTTTTTTTTTTCTTTTTTGGCTATAATTACATCATTCCAATAAGCTTCAATTATTTCTACATTACTGAACTATAGTCTCATGTTTGACTTGAATCTTGGCTATAGATTAAGGCCCATCAAACAACACCATTCCTAGCATTGGAGAAGAGTCACTATAAGTTTCTAAAAGACCATGCTACCAATGACTCTAGACCACAGGTGTCTGTAGGTCATCCCTGCATCTGGTTCTTTGTGATCCAGGTACACCCATGATTCTCCTTTCTGAGTGAATCATCTTCAAAAGCGGTGATAGTCCATACATACCAGAGGGTGAGGGTGAGAGACAATGAATGGTCTGGACAATTGAGCAGGGACATACTCTTATTGAATACTTGGTATGTTGTGTTCAGTATTAATCTAGATACTGTAGGTTATTCAAAAGTCAGAAAAGATATTCTTCTGTTCTCAAGCTCATGGTCTATAGGGAGAGAAGTCTTATCATGAATTTATGAATTTATTTATGAAAGCATTTCATCCTTAAAAGTATCAAATTGTTGTATATCAAATGGCATACATAGGCCGACATGTATTATGTACTTACACATATATAAACCATAGTAGCTACAGGTACCCTTTGAGATCCAAATTAAATTACATTGATGCTTCCTCAAGTCTTCCCCCTAACAGCACCGTTACATGGCCTGTGGACTCTATAGTGTCCAAAGAGTTCTGCTAATTCCATCCTCTTCCAATCTGACCTCCTCAGTTGCTACCTCTGTCCATCCTCATGAAGACCAGATGAGAAACTCCACCTCTTCTATGGTATCTACACAAAAATTCACCCAGGGAATTGGTAATACTGGTAGACTTTTCAGAATATTTTTATAGGGTGACATCATGCATATCGCACACATACTTCCAGCATCCCGCTGACTCCATGGGGTCTCTGTCCACCCCATTTCTGCTCCTCACTACTCTCCTTGCCTGGGCATTCTAAATCTCTGTCTCCCCATTACTAATCTGAAGCCTGGTTCTCTGCTAACACCCAGGCTTTTGTGGGGGTAGGCTGAGAGGGAAGGGGGGAGATGTCACGGAGGTAGGCACTTGCTCCACACAGACCGGACTCTCACTAAAAGAATCTTGATGTGCAGTCTCTCAAGATGACACATGTAAATCAACATGCATAAGGAGAAAGTGGCTTTGAAAATGAGGCTAGAGAATTATTAGTCACATCTATGCTGCACAGTTTGCAGAGAGAGCAAACACAAAAAGCAGCTGCGAAGACTACTGGCCACAGCAATCAGATACAGAATGGTTGTCAAATAAAGGAAAACTTAATCCAACCCCTCAGAATCCCTGCTACGTTATCACTCCACTGCTGTGACTGTAGGTCTCTCCATTTGGGGTCAGGCTGCCTTTCATCCCATTTGTTGCAAACTGAAATTATGATTACTGCCATCGTTAACCTCCAGAGGCAGCTTCTCTGCGGGTTGGTCTTCTCCAAGTGGCACTTCACAGAAATTGTCCAGGCTCTGACGTCTGCAGTCTTTTCTTTTTGTTTTTTATTTTATTTTTATTGCTCTCTTTTATTTTTGTTTTTGCCTACTCATCCTCTTTTCTTCCTCTTCGCCTCTCCTCCTTTTCCAAACACCTTTTCTTTCCCCATTTCCCACCCTTCTGATCTTTGCTCTATTTCTTTTTCCTGTGTTCACTCCTTCCTACCTCCTTTGTCTCTTCTCCTTGTTATTTCACTTTATTTCCTTTATTTCACTTCTCCCCTTTCCTTCCTCTTTTCCTATTTTTCTCTTCTCTCTTCATCAAGTTATCTGCTCCCCCCCACCATTTTGCCCCATGAGAAATTTCCATTGGACCTGAATGTGCCCAAAGCATATTCACATACTCCTTTACAACAAAGGACTCCACGATTTGCTCAGAAAATATTAATTGATGTCTCTGATAAATAAAACACAGTTGTTCTTTACATTTTGGTTATTTTCCCTTAGTCAAATGTACAACTCTAATAAATATACCCCAGAATATATCAAGAGAGGCATGAAAGCAGAGAAGTGGCACTCATGTTTTACAGGATGGCAGCAATCTGAACCAGCTTAGCATCAGAGAAAGCAAACCGACTACTCTTGGTTTCCTGAACACCAATTATCTTAAGCGCATAAAATCAAAAAATCATTTCCATGGAACAAATTGGGTTATTTATTTTCATTTATTTTTATTTTTTTTTAAGTTTATTTATTTTTTGAGAGACAGAGAGAGACAGAGCATGAGCAGGGGAGGGGCAGAGAGAGAAGGAGTCACAGAATCCAAAGCAGGCTCCAGGCTCTGAGCTGGCAGCACAGAGCCTGATGTGGGTCTCAAATTTGTGAACCGCGAGATCATGCGCTGAGCCGAAGTCAGATGCTTAACCAACTGAGCCACCCAGGCACCCCCCAACATAGACTGTTACTAAAAATTGGGAATGGGAGGAAGGAAAGATAGTAAGAGAAAATTTCTCAGCCTGTCACTCTGTCTTACCCACTCAATCACCCCTGCATTTTTAGTTCTCTTACCACCTGCTGAACTGAGTCTCAAATCTAAGCAGCTGATAGAAATGGAGAATGTAGTACAGTGTTTTTCAGCCTTTTGAGTGCCTTGCAATCAAATAAAGGTTTTCTAAAACACAGATTGCTGAGCCCCAGCCTCAAAGATTCTGATTTAGTAGGTCTGAGATTGGGTTGAAGAATTTGTATTTCCCATATTTCCCAGGTGATGTAATGCTGCTGGTTTGGGGACCACACTTTAAAAATCACTGTGAAGCTATCATAAGCTTTGGGGTCACTCAGACTCAGGTCCATATCTTACTTGTTTAGGCAGCTGCCTCTGAATCAGTGGCCTGTGTCCCTTATCTCTACAAATTGGGATAACAATATGTGCATTGCCTGAGGTTTGTTTCATTTTGGCTTTTTTTTTAATTATCTGTTTTTGAGAAATTCAGATAATAAAAATGAAGTTCAATAAAAAATAAATATTATAATATGTCTTCAAATAGTCAACCTCAGTTTTGTGTTCCATCAAAGTGGGGCAGTCATGGTTGGCCTACATACTCCCCCACAGTGTTTTGGGTTTTGAGCTACATAACTATGTATTAGAAAGGATGCTGAAAGATACAAGGTATTCTCTCCATTCAGCATCTTCAAACTTAACTGAAAGTTGAAATCATGCCAGGACCTTTAAAAATTACAAATAGTTTGGTACCATGCTTGGTGATTCTGATATAATTGCTCTGGGAAGAAGCTTGAGCATCAGGATTTATAAAGCTCTCCAGGTAATTATAATGTGCAGCCAAGATTCAGAAACAAGGAACTAGAAGCTCCTCGTCATGAGGTGCTTCTGTGATGTGACCTAATTGTGATGAGTCCTATAATGCCAAATAACAATGGTTAGACTAGCTACATTGGAACCTTATGATGTCCTTGGTGGGTTTCCACCCCTTGATGGGATGTATGTGTAGGTAGGTAACAGGTCTTGCCTCTGATTATTCTGACTCAGTTAAATCTGAGGTAATACTCAGTAATTTTTTCTAAACTTCTTAATTAAAAAAAATCCCATTTAATATATAACTAACATAAAACCACATTTGATAACCACTGACTCAGCAGATCATAGGAGTATCTAGATACATGATTCATAAACTTGATTTGCTGTTCTCTTTCAAAAGCAAGCATAACTTCAGTTCAGTTTTAAGTAATCATGAATGGTCTTTTGGGGCATTAAGTTTTAATATGGCTATGCCTCTTTGATATTTACTTTCATTAATTAATAACTTACAGCATATTCTTCCCATTGTTCAAGGCACGGGGTGAGAATTACAAGAAGTTAGACCTAATGCTTTGGACACCTGGGTCTTTCCTGCCCCACATCATTTCCTGCTTCTTTTTCTTTTACTACTTTGAACTATAATAGATCAATGTATCCATTAGATTCAAATATATCTTTAAGGTATCACTTTAATTCTTGTTAATGTCTTTTTTCCCTAAAAATGCTAATTTCCTTTCTACCTAAAAATGAAGGATGTTTGTATTAGTTTTTTATTGTATGTAACAAATTACCACATATTTACTGACTTAAAAAACATGCATTCGTCATCTCACAGTTTTGAGGGTAAGGAGTCCAGAAGCAACTTAACTAGATTCTATGTTTAGAGTCTCACAAAGCTGCAACCAAGGTGTTGATTAGGCAACACTTCTTTCTGGATCCTCGATCCTCTTCCCAGCACACATAGTTGTTGGCCAAATTCATTTCCCTGTGATTGTATTTTTGAGAGCCCCACTCTCTTGCTGGATGTCATCCTGGAGCCACTCACCATTCATCTCCTGGCGGCTGCCTCTGATCCCTTGCTGATGGCCTTCTTGCAGACTGGCTCAAAACATGGCAGCTCACTTCTTCAAAGTCAGCAACAGAGAGTCTCTCTAGTCTGCTAAAGCAGAGTCTTATATGATACAACATAGTCATGGGCAGGACATCTTATTCCACCACTTTTGTATATTCCAGCACTCAAGACAAGGAGATTAAAAAGAATGTGACTTACTAAGAGTCACCATAGAGTGTGTCTATCACAGCAGTGTTCCTGAGGAGACAGCAACCCCAGGAGCCCGCAGCTGAAGCAGCTGATTAAATCTGAAGTCACATCTCAAGCATGATTAATCCCCAACCTCGGTGTTGTACCTAAAATCCTGACACCTCCTTGGGGATTTTACCAGTAGTGGCACCAAACTTTTCCTTGATTTCTGCAAGAAGTTTGATGTTGTGGCCAAAGGAACCAGCAGGAGATAAATGTGTTTTGACGGGTTTTTTTCCTACACCACTTGAAGACTTTGAGAACTCATTGCATCTTTAAAAATAGATGAAGAGAACTGAGGATGAAATTATAGGGGTCTACATTTTTTACAAAGTACCTTTATATAAAAAGCCCTGATCCCACTTATGGTGGAAAGGGAGGCAGGAAGAGTTTAGCACATGCTTGAAAAAGAGCGGGATATGGTGTTTAGGATAGAGAAATAAGCTGCTAATTGCATAAGGCAATTGCTCTTTTGTTACGAGACTTTGGAGTTATTCTTGAGGCTTCACAGACTGATTGTGTAACCTTCAGTAAATCACTTCATCCCTGGCAGCTTCTGGCTCCCTGTCAGCAAATTAGGGATTAAGATCTTTTCTTCCAATCATGAAGGGGGGTGGGTAATAATTGGTTTTGTTCTGCTCTTGAAAGACTCAGATAAAAGATCTTCCTTAAGTGCAAAGTATTACTCATGTCCTTTAGAATCAAGGTATAAGAACAGAGTTAAAATGTTATTTTTCTTTGCCCTAGCAGAATTTTCTGTCAGACTTCCAGGAAGCAAGGCTTTCTGAGAAGTTTGTTTACCGGTCTCAGCAGATAAACATGGCTGCCCTTCTGACTTCCAAAGACTGGCATGGTACAAGTGCTTTACTGGACTCAAACCTTTCAACTGACATTTTCTACATTGGGCAGGTAGTTTAGCTTCTCTGAACATCAAATTCTCCTTCCAGGATTCAGGCTATTAATACCCACGCAAATGAGAAGACGATGAAAAACATGTTGCATAATTTCTTTCATTGACAGTGTGCTCAATAGGTATTAGAGCCCTTCAGCTCTTTCCTACTCATCCCACTAAGTACAAAAGTAACTAAAATCGAAATGAACATCCCGAGATGTCATCTTGAAGTACATTACCTTACACAAGAGTTTATATTAAATATATTCTGTGACATTTGGATGCTTCTTGCTTTATTTGTTTTTGTTTGTTTTGTTTTGTTTTCTTGAAACTAATTAAGTGTCATGCTAAACTTTTGAAACCATGTGAGGGACGTAAATTGAAATATGTACGTGTCTCATCTACAGTCAATTCCACCTTGTTGGAGAGAAGTACACTTAGCTTTCTTCTTTATTCCTTGACATATTTTTATGTGCACGCATTTCATTGTTTGCATAAGGATTCTTTTGACACAAATGGTTTTGACAATACCTGTATCCTACAGATTGATTATTTTTACTTAACAATGCGCAATTGTGAATATTTATTTTCAAGCAACCATTATATCCATGTTGGTCAGGAGGTCCCTGTTCAGGGACACTTTCAGCCTGACCTGGCAGATGGTCTAGTGGATCAGCACACCAGTTCTCAGCCTCCTCTTTGTTTGCCTGGGGAGTCCCATAGGGGAGGCAGCAGTTTGGGCACTGCCCTTCTACCTTATCCCTGTCCAGGGATTTGCCATTTTAAGGGCTGAACCAACCCTTCGCCACACCAGTACCCACAGCTGTCCCTCTCCCCACCTCCACCCCCCAAAAAAGGAGAGAGAAAGTGGACAAAGGACCTTATTTCTGTTCAACCTATGAGTTTCCTAAAAACCGTGTCCTGAGCCTAATTCATTTTGATATACTCTACTCCTAATGCCAAGTGTCTGGCCTGTTGTATCACTCAGTATCTGATTTTAGTATGAAAGTCCTAGATCCTGGTAACAGATAAAAGTCAGTTTGCATCACCCATATAATGCCTAACTTTGGAGTGCCTGGATGGCTCAGTTGGTTAAGCATCTGACTTCGGCTCAGGTCATGATCTTATAGTTCATAGGTTTGAGCCCCGCCACAGGCTCTGTGCTGAAAGCTCAGAGCCTGGAGCCTGCTTTGGATTCTGGGTCTCATTCTCTCTCTGCCCCTTCCCTGCTTGTGCTCTGTCTCTCTCTCTCTCAAAAATAAATAAACATTAATTTTTTTTAATTAAAAAAATAATAAAATAAAATACCCTTTACATTCATTAAATGAATATTCAGGATATATTCATTAAATATATATGCAGGGTATTTAACTCTTGTTTGTTGAGAAAACCTGTATTTTCTCAATAAGTGTTACCTTTCCATGTATCTAGTCACCTAGAAACTCAGATATCTTTCTGGATTCTTTCCTCAGAACCTGTTGCATCTAATTAGTCTCCAAGTTCAGTCAATTTTTTAGTCTACCCCTTCCTTTTCCTACACACAGCCCATGTCTCTCTGTTATTTCTCATCTGCATTGCCATAATGAGCTCCCAGTCTCCTGGAGTCCAGTCTGACCTTCCTCTGAAACAGTCTTCACAGTGTCACTGAAGGCATCTTTCTAAAGATCTTGTTGATTCCTACTTACAACCAATTAATGTCTGTCCATTACCATTAGGAGATAGACTCAAGTGTCTTATGCACTCATCCAACATATATTTGTTGAGTATCTACTATAAGTCCAACCCTGAGTTAGATTCTCTCTGTACTACAGTGACCCAAGTAGCCTTTGCTTACTTTTCCAGTCTTGTCTCTCACTATCTCTTACTCACTCTGCTCAAGTCATAAAGAACTGCCTGCAGTTGATGTGATTCCCTCTGAGGAGTCTTGACCTTCATTTTTCCTCCTGGAGGGAATGCTATTCTTCATGACTCCCTTACCTTTCATGAGACAAACTTTTATACGTTCTCCACATCTTGGCTTAGATATTTTCTCTACGTAAGTTTTTCCATCATTCATTCTGTGAGTGCTGAATATGAGCCCACCATTCAACTAGGTATTTAGGATATATTGACTAAATAGATGGGTAAGTTCTCTTGGAGCTTACATTCCAGTGGGAGTTGGAGGGAGGTGGTTAAGGGGAGGAAGAAGAAAATATGCAAACAATTAAGGAAATTCCTGGTGTGATCAGAACTGTGAGGAAATATAGAAAGGCATAACAGAGAGCTTCTTTTGATGGGGTGGTTAAAGAAGAGTTCCCTGAGGAGATGGCATTTAATTGAGTCTAGAATGTCAAGAAGGACACAGCCACATGAAGGACATTCCAGGCAGAGATTAACCACAAATCCTGAGGCAGGAGTGAGGCAAGAGTGTATGGAACCTAAAATATTAATTTATTTCACTATTCCTAAAGATATTGAGAAACTACTGGTTTTAAAAGGGTCAGATATAATATATAGTAATTATTTTTAACAGATGATTCTGGCAGGCTACTCTGAGAGAATGGAGTGCAGGGAGCCAATGTAAAACAGGGAGCTCCTTGAGAAAGAAGTTTCAGGAGAATAAGGAAAGAAGTATTGCTTAGACCAGGATGGTGGCAAAATATGGAATGTGGTGGAAGCTAAACTGATTGGACATTTTGATGGTTTGGATTGAAAAAGTGAGAAGAATCGAGGACTCAAATTAACTCACAAGTTTATGGTTCAAAAGGATTGTATGTGGGAAAACTTTATTTGACACCCTTGTAGGGTGGATTTGGAGACCCTCTTTTAAGTGCTCCTTACCATTGTACTGACGTAAGGATCCCTACCCTATTCTATAGGCTCCCTGAGGGTGGATACTGTATTTTCTTTATCTCCATATCTTTCACTCTTCAGACTATCCCTTGTATATAACATATAATCAATAAATGTTTATGAATGAGTGATCTCAATCAAAAAGTGCAGGGATTCATCCCAGATAAAAATTTTATCTTCTCTCATTTTCTTTTTAGTTCCCTCCACATCTACCTAGTAAGATTGAAGAGCTATTTATTGATTTGCTCTTGGGGAAAAAAAAATCCAATGATAAGGAAAGTGAAAGAGCATGACTTTTCTTATAAAAGACCTATAAAAATAGCTCGACACACTTACTGAGTTTATCAAGTGCTCCTCACAAATGTTAAGGGCAGTCTCATATGGTAACAAAGAACTACTAGTTCTATTACAAGTGTGTCCATAGTTTTCATCCAGTAGATTCTCATGTCTTATAGTGTTCGTCAAATATACTATCAAGTGAATAATATAATCTCTGTTGCTCAAGAATCCTTCTCATCTTAACAACATAGTTCAAAAATTAAAAGATATTAAATTTCCATATATATTAGAGTAGTTTCACTGCTATAACACACAGCCCATTATTTCAGGGGGTTAATCCAACAGAAATTTGTTCCTCTCTCGTCTCCCAATTCCAGATGGGTCATTAAAAGTTGTGTTCAAGTTGAGGGCTCTGCTTCACCTGTTCATTGAGGATACTCCTTCCACCTAGTGATTCCACAAATGTCTATGGCCTCAGCACCCTCCATTGGCCAACTGTGTCTGGTCCTTGGTCAAGAGAAATGACAGAAAGCAAAGAATACCTGGAACATGTTGGAGCTGTCTTGGATTGGCAGACATTCCTTCTGCTCATATTCCGCAGGTCAAAACTCAGTTATATGTCTCCACCCATCTTCAAGAGAGGCTAGGAAATATGTATTTAGGAAGATAGTAAAATTAAATTTCCTCCTAATTAGAGAATGGAATGGGAAAAAGTTATGTTAGAGTCTCCCAAGATCACCCCCAAGCTCAAAGATTTGCTAGGAGGACTCACAGGATACAGTATGTAGTCATATTTAATGCTACCATCTATTATGGCAAAAGGATACAAAACAATATCAACAAAGGAAAAAAGGTGCATGGGATAATTCTTGGAAGAAACCAGATGTGCACTTCCAAGAGTGCTTTCCTAGTGAATCACACAGAATGTGTTCAATGTTCTTAGCAATCAGTAGTGACAACATAGGTGAAATGCTGTTTACCAGGGAAAGTCATTAGGTACTCAATCTCCAAGGCTTTTATTGGGGTTGGTCATATAGGCACCCTCTGTCTAACATATACTGAAATTCTAGACCTCCAGAAGCAAAACAGATGTTCAAAATAAACCATATTGTTTGCACAAACAGTGTAGACACAGTGAGCAATTCTTACCAGGGTGGAAACTGTCCCAAACTCCAATTTCCCAGATTCCAGCTGTTATAGACTGAATTATATGTCTCTAAAATTTATATGTCATGGCAGTAACCTCAATGTGAGTGTATTTGGTGGTAGGGCCTTTAAATTCAAGTTAAATGAGGTCATAAGGATGAGGCACTAGTCCCATAGGACTGGAGTTCTTATAAGAAGAGGAAGACACACCAAGGATACAGAGCACAGAGGAAAGGCCATGTGAGGGCACAGCAAGAAGACAGTCAGCTACAAACCAAATAAGGGTAGCCTCAGGAGAAGCCAACTCTGTGAGCACCTTGATCTTGGACCGCCAGGCTCCAGACCTGTGAGAAAATAAATTCTTGTTGTTTAAACCACCTGTCTGTGGTATTTCGTGATAGTGTTCCTAGCAGACTAGTAGACCAGTTAAGGGTCAACCTTGCAAGTAGACTTTATTTTTTAATTTTTTAAATGTTTATTTATTTTGAGAGAGAGAGAGCGACAGAGCGTGAGCAGGGGAGGGGCAGAGAGAGAGGGAGACACAGAATCTGAAGCGGGCTCCAGACTCTGAGCTGTCAGCACAGAGCCTGACGTAGGGCTCAAACCCACGAACAGTGAGATCATGACCTGAACTAAAGTCAAACACTTACTGACTGAGCCACCCAGGTGCCCTGCATGTAGACCTTTCTAAGTCCAACAGTCTCAGTCCTGCGGTAACTCACTTCTATACAAAAGTATACACATTTTGGAGTAAATATGATAATGTAATTGGATTCCAGTTCTGGCTAGTGTTGGGCAAGATCCTTGGTCTCTCTGGGCTACACTTATCTAATCTGCAAAATTGGAGAAATCGCATCTCACAGATGATTTGCAAAGATCATGAATGTGAAGCACAGAGCACAGAACCTGTCTTATGATAACACTCAAAATGTACCTATCATTATTATTATTCCTATCATCATTATCATCATTAATAACATTGTCTTCATGCTGCTTCTCTGAACGCTATTACTGTCTGGAAGCTCTTAAAATGTCTTTGCCCCACACCCTAGCCTGAGGACAAATTTGGAAATAGTGCACTTCTATTTTGGTTTCATTTTACTCTGTCCTTTGAATTCTTGGAGCAACCGATACAGTATTTCTTGTAATAAGTTCCTCGCTGGGATTTTGTGGAAATCAAAAAAGATATAATTTGTGATGTTTTGAACACAAAAGGCAGTGTAGAGATGTAGATAATTTTTAAAAACAACTTACATAAAAGCAACCCTTATATAAAGCAAAAATTCACTAGAAACATTTCTAAAATCTTTGAGATTTTTAGCCATTTAAACACAACAATCCTGTAAGTAAGATAAAATTTTTTCTTTCAAGTCACAGGCGAGTGGGTCCAGAGTGATGGGGAGGTTAGGTTCCATCAGTGCATTCAGAGATGCAGGTTTCTTCCCACACACTGCCCCACACTATCCCTTTGCTTGGCTGCTGTCCCCATCTGCATTGTGTTAATTAGGTCACTCCCTCATGCCCGCGTCCTGAGGGAAGGTGAAAGAGCCATAAACCAGAGGTGACTTGTCTCAGTTTAGAGATAACACAAAAGTTATACATACCACTTCCGCTTACATCCCATGGACTCATTGGTCTCATGAACCACCCAGCTCCAGGGGAGGTTAGGAAATGTAGTCTCTCGCTGGACAGCAGTGTGTATATGTAGAAGGAGAAAAAAAAAATTGGAACAGCCAGCACTCTGCCAAAGTCAATAAAACCTCCTTCCACTGAAATTTTCTAGAGAATATCCTAAAGGTTTCTGAAGTTAGTTCAGCTAATCCTTCTAAGACAAATTTCTCAGTCTGAGAGCAGTGTGTCGACTGATAGATACTTCAACCTCCTATATCCGTTGAAGGATCAAGATTTTTAAAATAATAATAATAATAAATCTCTGTCTTCTGAATGCTTTGAGGTTTCCTACTTCCTCGGCACTGTACATCAGCATTGACTCCATAACAAGTTTATAAGCAGTTTCATCCAAGGAAGTTGCTGATACGTTTCTTTGTGCAAAGAACCCAGTCTTCACAGCCCAGAACCCAAGCAGTGGGAGGTGGTAAGACTTCTGTGTGCATCAACTTTTAACAGTATTACTCTTTCTCACTCTTTTTGGAAGAACTAACTTGTTCACACAAATGTGTCACCGGAAGTCTAGTAAATAATTTTTCAAATTCACTATGTGCTCTTCAAAGAGACTGCTGTGCAACTTTGGACGTTTTGGGGCTAATAGTAAAACCAAATCTGGGTACCATTCATCACTGCAAGCGGCTGGCAGTGACCCTACCTCATAAAGTCAGATCATTTTCCATTTTTTTTTACAGTTCCCACTTAAATGTGTTCATTAATACAAGCCTAACTGGCAATTATTCTAGTGATCCTGGCAGGCATTCAAGTCCTCATTAATATAAAATAAATTATGAAAACTTTGGAAATCTTTTCAGTGCTACATTTGAGTTGAGTATGTTAGGCTCTTGAGTATGTTAGACTCTTAAATCTGTGTTGATTAATTTAATTGGAGGGAAATTCATTTTTAATTTTTTTTCATTTTATATATTATAGAGAGAGAGAGAGAGAGAGAGAGAGAGAGAGAGAGAGAGAATGCAAGTGGGGGAGGGGCAGAGGGAGAGAGAATCTTAAGCAGGCTCCACACTCAGTGCAAAGCCTGACACTGAGCTAGATCCCATGACCCTGGGATCGTGACCTGAGCCGAAACCTGGTCATGACCAGATGCTCATGACTGATCATGACCACTCAACCTAATGAGCCACCCACACATCCCTAATTGGAGGGAAATTCAAAGAAATGTGTCAAAGGAAATTAGCTAGGATCTGTAATGCTTTTTATCTATGCACATTCTAATGAATTATGCCTAATATGTGACATTTCAACTCCCACAGAATTTTAGGAGTTTGAGTCACAACTTGTCATCTCAAGCTCTTCCTGGTTGCTAATCCTTTCCACAAACATATAGAACATCTCTCATTTACTGAGTACTTACTGTACTCCAGGTACTTTGCTAGTACTGGATATATATTAATGAGTAAAAGAGAATTGTCCTCAATTCATAAACACTGGAGTCTAGTGCAGGAAGTGTGAAATTAATAAGCAAGAAACAAATTAAGTGCAAATTGTAGTACATTCGAGGGAAAAAATAGAACAGGATTCTGTGAGAGACACTCATGTGGGCACAGGGGACCTAGAAGGTATGATGGTTAAATTCTATTTGTTGACTGGGTTAGGCTTTGGTACCCAGTTGTTTGGACCAACAGAAGTCTAGATGTTGCTGTGAAGGAATTTTGTAGATGTGATTAACATCTACATTCAGTTGACCTTAGGTAAAGATTACCCTTAATAACCTGGTCTGCATCATCCAATCAGTTGAATGCCTTAAAAACGAAAGCTGAGGTTTCCCAGAAAAGAAGGAATTCTGCCTCAATATTGTGACATAGAAATCCTGCCTGAGTTTCCATCTTGCCAGCCTGCCCTACAGATTTCAGATTTTCCAGTGCCCACAATCCTGTGCCAATTCCTTAACATCACTTGCTGATTCCTCTCTCCCTCCCTCTCTGCCTCCCTACCTCCTCTGTCTCTCCCCTCCTCCTTTCCCTCCTTCTCTCTCCTTCTCTGTCTCCGTCTCTCTCTCCCTCCCTCTCCCTTCCCCCACTTCCTTTTTTCTCTCTCTGTCTCTCTCTTCCTCTCTCTCTCTCTCTCTCTCCTCTCTTTCTTTTTCCCTCTCTTGGTTCTGTTTCTCCATAGAATCCTGACTGATACAGAAGGCTTTCCTTAAGTCAAGGTTTTTATGCCAGACCTAAAGAGAGAACCACTCTTCATGAGCAAGGAGAAAGTTATCCCCAGCGGAAGATAACAGCAAGTGCAAAAGCCCTAATGCACAAAGGGTTTATAACATCAAGGGAAGTAGTGAAGGTTTTTGTGGCTGTGGTTGAAGGAGAAGGGATGTCAGATGAGACCATCCAGGAGGACATAGAGGTGGGCAATGCAGCAGGTCACACAGAGTTAGACTTGATTCTGTGTAGTAGGAAGCCACTCATGGTTTAAGTAGGGGAGTGCTATGACCTATATTGTTTAAAAATTCTGTTTGGCAGGTAATGGGTTTGGTCAGGGGGAGGAACAATGAAGAAGAAAGTAGTAAGGAAGTTATTACAGTAGTCTGGCCAAAATGTGATGGTGAATTGGACTAAAAATTGTGGTGTCTGAGATGTAGAGATAAGGTCAGAGAAATACCTGTATCTTTAGAGCTTTTTGATGGGCAGCAGAAACATAGCCTGATTGACAGGAAAAGAAAGAAAAGTGCTTGGAAAGATCTAGGGCATCTTAGCACAGATTGAAAACAGGAGCACCCAGGCCTTGCAAGAGAGCAGGGTCTGGAAAGCTCCAGGTAAACAGAGGTAAAGCAATGGTGAAGGGCACAATATTGAAAGAGAGCTACATCTATGTCTAACATTCCTGGATATCTGCTTTGCCCCATGCTGGGCTTCTTTCACTTTACAAAGCACAAGTTCTTTTCAGAGAAGTAACCAAACTGTAACACCTGCAGGGGGCAATCTGGAGGCGGAGCCTATGTGCTGGGAGAGTCAGACCCTACCTACAGGGAATTCCTGGTGGCTAATTCTTCCTTTAGGACCTGCTTCCCATGATATGATATCTCTGGTCTCCCTCTTGTTTCTTTGTCCTGAGTTCTTTTCCATCCTTTTGTGAACACTCTGTGGGGGTCTAGACTCTGGATCCCCCACCAGCTATCTTCCAGGTATTCTGGGATTCCGGGACCTGCAGTCCTTAGCAGGACTGCCCCCCCACACACACCTTTTACCAAATACCTTGTTTTGGGGTGTTTCTCTGGCTCTGCTTGTCTGCAAAAAAAAAAAAAAAAACTGGAACGAGAATATACAAAGAATAAGGAAATGATGGTTCTGTTTTCAAGTGCTTTCCAAACTAATTACAAAATAAACATTACTAACGGAATTACTGAAGTAAAAATGAGTCTAAAAATTTGACGGCAAAGCCCTAAGAAACCCTTTAAAAGCAGTGTTTTTGAACTTATTTGCCTCATTGTAAGTGAGTGGGATAAGAGGCTAGCAATTCAAGAAAAGAGTCAGTATTTGAGCCAATTTGGTTAAGTAACTACCATATAAGTTATTTTGCATAAGTGACCAATTTACATGGTACCAAAGATCATGTTAGAGAAATGGACAGAAATGTATTAGAGTTAATAACTTACGGCAAACTGAAGGATTGGAAAGGCAAAACTGCAAAACAGCAGGGGGCAGTTAGGACCCTTAAAGGTTTTGAGAATCATCACTGAGCTATTAAAAAATAAAAAGAACCATGTCATCACATGTAGTATATTATTAATATGTTAATGAAGCTTGAAGTATAGTATGTACTATATATTATCATAAAATGCTTTCACATACATTGGTTCATATCACCGTAAAGCCAAATCAAGAGAAATATTGACATTTTGTGGAAGAGGAAATAAGGGGCAGTACATTTATTTCTAAGACTCTCCCAGAATGACAAGCTACTTGTTGACAGTACTCAAACAGTTTTGTTTTGTTTTGTTTTTTTCCAGTTCCATTTTGCCATAGAAGCCTCTACTCACCATGCACAAAACATTAAACACTCTAATCTATAAATAATACAAGGAAGAGTGCCTTTAAAACCACAGAGGAACAGCAAAGGAAGATTAATTCATGGTCTTCTTAAACCCCTTCCTTCTATTTTTCAAAAATCCTTGGTTGACAGAATCTAGACTGAGCTAAAATATCACCTACCAACTCCTTCATCCTGGTGGAACTTTTTTTTTTAAGCATCCAAGTAAGCCAACAAGGAAATTAAAAAAATCATTTTTTGCCAACGTGAATTTTAAACCACTGTATGTAGTCTAGTGTACAACCTAGTTTCTATTTTCATTTCTAATATATCACCTATTGATCACCAAAAAATTCTGAAATTTGCATAAGACACACATACAATATGACATCATGGATTCCACAACATTGAGAAAGGAGAAAATTTAATTTTAAAAAATGTACGTCAAGAGACTTACTGCAACTTGGTATCATATTTAGTCCTTAACTTTTCAGAAGCCAAGTATTCCCTCCCTTTTTAAAATATTTATTTATTTATTTATTTATTGCACTGGCTTTGCATAAATGGGTCAATGATACTGTTTCGTATTTTTTTTTTAATTCTTTTCAGGTCCTTGAGCATAGTTCCTATTTACATCACTATATCTATAAACCGTTATCTGGTTATTTTGTCTAGCTTGCTTTCTAAATCATTGTAGCCCTTCTTGTTTCATAAAGAGACATAAAAAATTATTTGTTGAAAGGTCTAGACAAAGGAGGAACAAAAAAATATTTCACCCAGAAAATAGCATAATTCCTGCAGTTAAAATCCAAGTTGTATCTTCTTACCAGAAATGTAGTCCAATGGAGAGCTCTTCATGGAAAAAAAAGAAGGAAGAAAGAAAGAAGGAAAGAAAGAAAGAAAGAAAGAAAGAAAGAAAGAAAGAAAGAAAGAAAGAAAGAAAGAAAGAAAGAAAGAAAGAAAGAAAGAAAGAAAGAAAAACATTAAACATTATTTAAATAAACAAATTCCGGGAAAAGATATGATTAAGTTGCTTTGTGATTTACTGCTAAAGCTTGTGGTCTGTAATTATTTTAGGACTCATAGTCCCCATATGTCATCCATGGTGATCAGAAGTGGGGTGAGAAATATAATTTTTCACGGAACTAATAGTAGATTAAACACATTTTAATGCACCGTATACAACTGAGTATTTTATTGCTTGTCATCATCAGAATCAAGGCACCATGTAATCTGCACAATGAAGCAAATGCTAGTGATGCCTACTTGGTTTCTTCTGGAACTCCAAATAAAACCCCATATTAATTCCCTAATGGAAGGCAAGCCTATTAGTGAACACACTTTGTATTATCTATTATCATTAATAAATGCTACTTATTTGTTAGATTACATTTATTGAAAACAGAATGGGAGCATACAGTTAATTACCAATTTTCCCTAATTAATTAGTGTTTTATGTGACTAGAATATTCTTCAGTTGATCATAGCACTTGCTGCTAGAGTTGGATAAATGTGAAGTTTAAGAGAGCCGATCTCTAGCAGTTCCCTGAACTGCCCTCTTTCCTTCATCACTAGTACTGGAGAGGTAAGGAGGATCCATGGGTCAGTGCAAAGATGAGGAATTAAGAGACATCCAACCTTGTACTGAAATCCTAGCTTTGATACTTAGTCATTTTACCCTGAGAAACCTCCCTGAATCTCACCTTTCTTATTTGTAAATGGGAACAATATTATCTATTCTAGAAAACAGTAGTTATTCTTATATTGGTGAGATGTCTAAAAGAAATAATTTGTAAGTGGAGATGTTGATATGCAATAGATACTGATGCTGAGTTCATAAGCCCTTCCATGAATACATCGAACAGAAAAAAAATTTTCCACGTGCACACTCTGGGTGTTGTGGTGAAGGTAAATTATACAGCCAGGTCTCTGTTAACATACCTTTGAGAAAACCAATCCCACCGTCTCCAAGTTTTGCAGAGACAAATCAGGAGATGTGACCTATGTGATGGTTATTTGTCCTGAAGTCAAATAATCAATGAAAGAGTCAATGAAATAATAAAATACCTGCTTCTTTGCCTTCAGGCCTTGTCTTCTGCCTCTCAGTTCTGGAACTGCCTCTGGAATTCTCAGGCATCTTGTCCATACTACATACCATATCATGAATTCAACCAGTCATTTGCACAAATTTGTTGAGTTTCTGCAGAAGGTAGAATTGCAATAAACACTTGAGAAACCAATAGTAAGCAAATAGATGTGATTCTTGCCCTCAAGAAGTGAAGGGACCTTGTAACTTGAGTTATTTTTTTAACTACATTATTACTGTAGAGCTTGGACCATCTACTGCATGCATAGCAATTTTTGGCAGAGTGAGCATAATATCCAGAGCTTTAGAAACTTCCCAAGGTTATACAGCTAATTAGTAGCTGAAACAGAATTATAAAAGACACATCTGAGTTTCCATCTCAAAATCCCAGCCTAGTATCCCAATAAGAACACACAGAATGTCTGAAAAAATAGAGTGCAAATAATTAAGAAAAAAATCTTGGTCCTAGACAAGTAGAATTTTCAGCTCTTTTGTCTGTCAACTAGGTAGAACCAGAATTTATAGTTCTGATTTGATTTAGCAAGCCACCTCTGAGGTAAACAGTGGATATTTGTTATGCAGATGCCATATGAAGTTCAAGATTACATGAAAAGGGGTTAATAAGGTAGTACAGCACAGGTAAGGAGTGTAGACTCTGGAGTCAGACTACCTGGGTTCCCATCCTGATTCTACTATTTACTCATTTGTAGATGTCACTGAGCTCTCTGTATCTCGGTTCCTATTTGTAGATAACTCTGACCCTTTTGTCTAAGCAATCAGAAGAATGCGTTGACATTCAGAAAGATTGAAGGAGGGCCACATTTGGAGAAGGTCAGGAACCCCCCCTGTTTCCTTGTTTGGGGATTTAGGATGCCTCGTAGACATCCATGCCTACTTATGCCATAGGTAGTAATAGCAAAAGTGTGTGTGTGTGTGTGTGTGTGTGTGTGTGTGTGTGTTTAGAGTTTAAGGGGAGAGATCTAGGCTGAAAAAGAAATATTGGTGACCTTGATATCTAAATCATATTTATCGCCATAAGACCGGATGAGATCACTAAGGGAATAAGCACAAGATATGTCAGATTTATGTTTTAGAAACATCCCTCTGACAGAGCCAAGTAAGAGGAACCAGAGCAGAGGCTCTTAGGGCAGCTTGAAACCTATTGCAGTAGTTCAAACTTGAGATTAGCCAAGGATGATAAACAACAGCCGTAACCATGGTAATAACAAAAATGAATTGTAATGCAATGTAATTGTAATGAAAAATGAATACGATACCAGTTACAATTAAAAAAAAAAAATACAGCAAGACTGCTACAAAGGCCGGGACTCTTCTCTTATTTTTGTGATCTGAAGCCAAAGAAGGCAGAGATGAGTTTGCCTCTTAGAATCTCTGTGGCTGGCCCCATGAGGAAAGAATGGACTCTCATCTTAAACTAACTCAGAAATGACAAATTTCACAATGTTTTAAAGAAGCACTCTCACCCATTTTTAGAATATATACTCTAACCTGTTATTGATTTTATCTTCCCTCACCCCTGCCATCACCAGCACAAACACCTACAGACAGTATAAAAAAGGCAGTGAGGGAAGTTTCTGATATTTACATTGTTTAGGGTATTGTCTACTGTCCAGAAAATTTGGACATTAGAAAAACCTATTTCTCCTATTTCTGAGCCCTCTCTTCTTTCAAATGCTTAATTATAATTCTTTATTCCTGTGTTCAGCAATTATGCATCAAAAATCTTTTCACAAAATTTTTTTAGCATTTATTTTATTTTTGAGAGAAAGGCAGAGCGTGAGCAGGGGAGGGGCAGAGAGAGAGGGAGACACAGAACCTGAAGCAGGCTCCGAGCTGTCAGCACAGAGCCTGATGTGGGGCTCAAACCCACGAACCGCGAGATCATGACCTGAGCCAAAGTCGGACACTTAACAGACTGAGCCACCCAGGTGCCCCATGCATCAAAAAATCTTATAGGTGTGGAGAGGTGGGAGTAGAGGTATGCATGTTTGTGTGTATACATTAAAATTCAATGAACAAGGTGCATAAGAAAATAAAGAATGGAATAGAAGAAACTGGAACCCATTGCTTAGAAAACAAAAGGAATAAAAGGGAGAGAACGGGTGATTCCGCTTTGGGGAATGTTTTGGAGTTCCAATTACAATGCAGGGAAACGGATAAAGAGGACAATTTTGTCAAGTCTTCCACACTTCCATGTAGATGATCCTGATTTTATTTGAAATTAGACCCCTCTCTCTGTACTTAAAATTAGTTGCATACAACAAGGTGGACCTATTAACGCAATTACTTAAACTGGCAACATTTGACTTTCTGTAGATTGTAAAGTTTCAGATTTGTGAACTTTCCAAAGGATGAACAGAACCTATTATAGAGGTGTGGGAAAATTAGTTTGCAATTACCTTTATTGCCCAAATTATTTGAAGTAAATCCGGGGAAAAACAGACATACAGAGTGGGCTCTGTCTATACATTATATACGACAATAGTATCAGAAGCCAGTGATGTTAGCAGGTTAATTTATTACTTTTATATATAGTAGCATAATCTCACGAGCTAGGCATTTAAAAAAATAATTTCACATGTCAAATTTAGTTCCATTAAGAGATGTAAATGTGTGTGTGTGTGTGTGTGTGTGTGTGTGAATTCCAGATAAAAGGGTGTTCCTGAAGCAGGAAAATGGTGATAGTGTTGGCACTGCTTTACCCCATATGCAGGAATGACCTTACATGAAGGGCGATTTTCTTTGTGAAGATACAAAGCTCTGAATAAAAACGGATGGATCTCCACCTTGTCAGTTCTGTGACTTTCTTGGTCAAGTCCGATTAGCTTCGGTACTTGTTTTGCTTTTCTATTGTTGCACGGAGAAGAGAGTAACATTCAGGTGCTCTAGATTTGGACTGTGGCTTCTCACAATTTTTCAAATGGGACAGGGCCCAAGCAGAAGTTCTGCACCTGGTGTTTGAGAAGCTAGAATCTCTGAGATGGCTTCTTCCATCACAAATCCATTCCTTGGCTGGGAAGATTGGAACAACTGGGGACTGGTTGAGAATCTCTCTCTGTCTCTCTCTGTCTCGAATGACCTCCGTGCATGACTAGTATTATGGGATGGATTGTGCCCTCCTCCCAAACCTCAAAACAATTGAAGTTCCAAACCCCAGAACTTCAGAATGTAACTGTATTTAGAGAGAAGGTCTTTAAAGAGGAGATTAAGTTAAAATGATGGGGACTTAATCTAATATGATTGGATTCCTCCCCCATAAGAAGAGAAAAAGGAAGAGAAATGAGGGTCATGTGTGCCCAGAAAACAACCACGTGAAGGGGTAGCAAGAGAGTAGCCATCTGCAAGTCAGGGAGAGAGGCTTCAGAGGAGGAAACAAACTCTGCCAACACCTTGAACACGACCTCTCTGGCCTCCGGAATTTTGAGAAAATAAATTTCTGTTGTTTAAGCCACCAAGCCTGTGGTATTTTGTTATTGCAGACATGGCAAAGTAATAAGCCAGATTGCATTTTCTCACAGTGTGGTGATTTCAGAAGAGGTGAACTTCTTTAAAAATGGTAGTTGACTTCCAAGAGAGAAGAAGGGGAAATCCAAAAGTGCTTGTAAAAACTAGGCCAGGAACTGGCATAACATTATTTCTGTTGTAGTCTGTGGAACAAAGTCATGAGTCCTGTCCATTTTCGAAGGGAGGGAAAATGGATTCCACCTCTTGATGAGTGGAGAAGAAATTGATGGTAGCCATCAGTGGAGATTGTATGCCAAGGGCTCTATCAAAACTTCACAATTCTCTTTAGCCCCTCTATTTAGGCATCTGTCCTGCTCACTTTAAGAAGATCTTGTTTCCTACTTCAGTTGGAACATTGACACCATCTAGTGTTAAAACTCACAGTTTTTATCCTCTACTAAAAATACATGGTAGCATCCATTGTTTCTTTTGCTCCTTTCTTCCAGCCCCTGACAGGAAAGAATTTTTTTCCTGCCTGAAGATAAATCATGCAGAGCACATGGGTGGTTCAGTCAGTTGAGTGTCTGACTCAACTCTTGATTTTGGCTCATGTCATGATCTCATGTTGATTTCGGCTCATGATCTCATGATCGTCAGTTGGAGACCCACATCGGGCTCTACCCTGAGTGTGGAGACTACTTAAGACTCTCTTCCTCCCTCTCCCTCTGCCACTCCCCCCTTTCAAAATAAAAATAAATAAAATAAAATTTAAAAATAAAAAAATATATAAATCATGCATCTGAGCCCCAAAATGTCCTTCATTCCAAGATGTTTTTCTGTAGCCATCACTCTCTTTCTAATCTTAAACTGGCCACTCTATCCACTCCTTCCACTTAGGCAAATATCTTTCCTGTTCCCAAAGTATGTTCCACCTTGGCTCACAATTTTTCAAAGTATACTCTTCCATAATATTACTCTTTTCCTGTTTTCATCAGAATTGTTAGAAGTGGGGCTTTCTTTCCCTATCTCCACATTATGTCTTAGGATTAGTTTCTCAACCCTCTATAATATTGCTTCTATCTCTAACATTCCACTGAAACTGTCCTCAAGGAATTTAAAGTGATAAATGAATAAATCAGCATAGTGTAGTTTGAGTGCTATCTCTGTCACTTATTAACAGTGTACCTTTGTTGTCTCAATTGTAAAATCAGGTAACAGTGCCTTCTATTGTAATATTTTGTGGAAGATTAAGTGGGATTATATATATACATGTATAGATAGATATATAGATAGATACATATATGTTATACATATATACACACATATATTATGTGCATATCTGTATAATATATACACACCTGTGTGTATATATTTAACAGATATACACACATATATTACACATGTGTGTATATATTATATATATACACATAATATGTGTGTGTGTGTATATATATATTATATATATACATATATAATATATATAATTTATATAATTATTAAGAGGGTGCCTGACACATAGCAAATAGCCCAAAAATATGAGATTGCCTTCTTATTATTATTCTGGGTCATTTACCACCATAGTTTTCATGAAAATGTCATGCATATTGTTGCAATAATCCCATTTTGTACCTATTGTAGATTGGGTTTAATTTCCCAAACAGTGAACTAACTCCAGCCTATTGGACTGATGTTATAACCGGAAGGAAAACTAGTAGAGTTCTCCCAGATGTGAGCAGCAACAAATTCCCTCACTGCAGCACTTCTGCCCAGACTCTGTGCTTGGGATACTCCTGAGAAACAGCCCTTAGCACTCAGAGAAGTGATGCTCTCACTGGTCAGCTACCTAAATCAAGAGGATTTTAGCTTTCAAGAATTGTGCCTCCAAGGGATGGCACTATCGTGAGAGTTGAGCCAACCCACTGGCAAGCTACACCAGAGGCTAGAGTTGGCTGCTTCTGAAAAGGATTGTGTTTCTTCTGGTAACCTGGGGCAGGAATTTCATCAAATTTATTTCCTAAAATAGTCTTAGTGCTACCTTTGTTTCATAGGCTTCCATATTGGCTTAAAAGTTTTGGAATCGATACTACCACTATTGCCAATGCACCAGCTTAGTCTTCTGGCATTGCTAGTACTAGAATGTTATGGACTGAGCGTTTGTGTCCCCCTCCACACTTATATGTTGAAATCCCAATTCCAATGTAATTATATTAGGAGGTGAGTCTTCGGGAGGTAAGTAGATCTTGGGAGTGGAGTGACATGAGAAGTGGAGTGACATTATAAGAAGTGACATGAGAGAGCTTGCTACCTCTTTCTGCTCTTCACCATGGGATGATATAAGAAGACAGTCTACAAAACAAGAATCAGGACCTCACCAGATACAGTATCTGTTGACACCTTGATCTCAGACTTCCCAGCCTCCAGAGATGTGAGAAATAAATTTCTGTTGTTTAAGCTGCCCAGTCTATGATATTCTCTTATAGCAGACTGAACTGATTAAGAAATCCATTTTTGAGGAACTCCCCTTTAGTTTAGCTATTATTTGGTTATAAATAACCATTATTTAGCTATTTGACACTCAAAACATCATTTGAACACCTCTGAAACTCAGATTCCCCATCTCCAAAACTGGACTAGTAATGTCTCATATGCAGCATTCTGACCATCAGATATCATGTTCATAAGCATCCTGTGCTGAGGAAGCCATATAACTTGTGTCCAATCCATGGTACTAACAGTATCATTAATCTTCAGTTAATCCTGTGAATGTTAACTCATCATGAATGTGTGTACATGGAAATAAAGAGTCATTTAGGGGTTTTGTGGGTTTTTTTCACAATTCAAATGATTGACCATTTTGGGGACTCAGCTTTTAGTTTAGGTATTACCCATTTTTCCCATCACCTGTCACCATTGGTTGGAATGAGCCATTGGATGGAAGAAGAATAACTTTTCAAAAAGACAGCATCTGATTATATAGCAAATGTAAGAATTTTATTTTAGATTTTAAAATCCACAGCAATTGAATAGTTATAATGACATGCTCATCCAATCATTCAGTAAATATTGGACATTGGGCAGGCAGATTAAAAAACGGCCCTAGGGCACCTGAGTGGCTCAGTCAGTTAAGCTTCCAACTTCGGCTCAGGTCATAATCTCATGGTTTGTGGGTTTGATCTGCATGGTCAGGCTCTGAGCTAACAGCAAGGAGCCTGCTTCAGATCTTCTGTCTCCCTCTCTCTCTGCCCCTCCCCCATGCTCTCTCTATCTCACATGTGTGCAGTCTCTCTCTCTCTCTCTACCTCTCAAAAATAAACAAACATTTAAAAAAATGTCCCTAAAAGAGCTTGTAATCAAGAGGGAGAGACAAATGGTAAAACAAGCTACTACAATAAACCACAATAAGGTAATAGTAAAGGTACAAGGCAAAGGTGAAAACAGTTAAGCTCGCCAAGCAGGACGAGAGGAATGAAAAGGGCACCTGGAGAAGATGATATCTGACTCAGAACTAAAATGATCACTGAGCATTCCCTTGACAGGAAAGGGGAATTGCAGCCATTGGAATGACCAGGAAGGCAGGGCAGGGGCAGGATGGAGTTGGGTGTATGTCAAGTGGGGCTCATGGTGAAGAGTCATCCAGTAGCAGCTAAGGGATATTGGAGCCAGAATATCATGGGGTGTATGTTCATAAGAAAGTTTAGGAATTTGTCCTAAAGGTAGAATTTAAGAATCTGGCTTCAGGTAAAAGACACTTTGGGCTAATCCACAGGCTCCATGGTCTCTCCAGAATTACAAGTATTAAAATTCTGACTGGCTCATATAAATAATGTCATCTTTTATGGACCCCCCGTCCTCTCCTAGTGACGATTGAGCCTTGATGACATTATTTTCTCAGCAGAAAATATTCCTGACCTAATGGTGTTGGTTCATGTTTGGAATGAATAAAGTATTGACTTATTTCCTTCTCCCCTTAAACTACTTTGAATGCCTCTAAATTACTACTCTCTAGGAAACTGGCCTGAACATCTGATGAGCATGAATTTTTGTTTCTGCATGGAATTATTTAGACAATCAATGTCTAAGTCCCCAGGCCAATGCAAATTTCAATTTCCAAAAGAAATGAATGTCTAGGAGAGCCCCAGAACTGACTCTCTCCTAAGAAAATATGAATTCATTCTAGAGTCTAGGATTTGAAAAATCCAAATGTTTTATGTAATCTCCACAGTCCTGTCAGTTTTGCTTAAAACTTTCAAGTAGAGAAAACTCCAATTACTTCCAAAAGGAAAATCTGCCCTTCCTTGAGTGCAAAAGGACAAAGTTACCAAGTCCTCAAGATGACAGTTTGCTGAAGGGCCTTCCGCTCTTCATCCAAGAACTAGTCAGTCTTCTTTGAAAATAATTCCCCAGCTCAATGCACTAGAAAATCATAATGATGTTGAGTTATGCTTGGCAATCAGGCACTGCCAGAGGTGAGGAAATTTCATTCCATGGCATCTGGAGAGGATTTTATCACCCTGGATCTGTTCTTGCAGGGCTTGATTTGCTGGGAAGTGTCCCCAGTGTCTTTCACCCTTTTACCAGTCACAGCTCTGAAGAAGGGACAGTTTCCCCTAAAGCATTTTCCCCACCTCTTAGGAAAGAAGCATATGGAATTTCAATCAAGTGGCATCTTGAGAAAGTCTTTGCTTCTACTTAAAGATTTGTTGCTAAAAGCATCTCCATGTGTTTTTGCTAAACAGAACTATCCGTGTTTGTCAGAGTGGTGAGCTGCAAACCTTAGGAAAGGTATCTCCTCTCTCAAATGTCCCTCATGTCAGTACTAAAACATAGGATATGATGACACATGTTGTACTTTAAAAAGCAGCTTGGTAAGCCTTGCCATCCAAATGGTGGTTATTATTATTTATCTTTAATGCTGATAATAAATATCTTCCACTGAACAATGTTGAGTATTTTACACATTCAATGATCAATCCTTTGATGAAAAGAGTTTGGAGTTTTCAAGAAGTCAGTGTCTCAAGAAGGATTCAGGTGAGTGTGACTAGTAGGTCTCTGGGGTTGTCTGCCGCCTGAGGTAAGGGTCTGCAGACTATGTTATAGGAGACCATGGCGGCAAGTGGGACCTAGAATTCTTCATTTTATAACTTGTTACTTTTGTTACCTGAGTCACTGAGTTGACCTTTCTGACTTTAGTTAGGACTCCTGTAAAATCTGAGTAGCAATTTGGTACATTACAGTCCTGAAGCGTGAGGTAGTCCCTTCTCTCCCTAGTGCCGCAGTTAACGTACACGACGTGTTCTTATGCGGCAGCTGCTGTTTGTGGTTAGCAATTGTAGGCATCATCAATTCTTCAGTTAATTCTTTGAACAGCAATCCATCAGTGAATATATACATGTTTGAAGACAGTATTTCTTTATTTTTGGTCATGATGCAGGTGATTGGTTTTCTTACAGCTTTGAGAATTAATTATTAGCTACTAAATTTGAATGAAAATATAGCCTGGGGTAGGAGGTATTACAATAATAATAATGATGTTGATTGTCCAGTAGTAATAATAAAAATAATCATAACCACCATTCACTTAAAATGTATTGCGTGATCAGGACTGTGTGGATTTAAGAAATTTAAGCTAATGTAAGCAGTTCAATTACCAGATGAGTAAAAGGCATTTTAAGGAACTCATCAGCAGCCAAGTACAAGTGAACTTCAGTAGACATAAGAATCCCAAATTGGAAAACTATCAGGAATTAAGGTTCATATTTCCAGAGTCATAGTGTTTCTGCTTTTTTTTTTAATTTTTTAAATTTTTAAATTTTTTTTGCATCTCTGAGCCCCTAGCTCAGAAATAATTTCTCCAGGTGTTCGACAACTCCTCTTTGCTTAAATACTGAGAGGGACAACTAGTGTCTCTGATTTCCCAATCCAGATGCTCCAGGGACTAGAGCTGACTGACCAATCTTGTTTTAGGTGCTCTCCCATAATGCCCCCTAGTGTCCTCCTCTGTTCCACTCAGTGATGGGCATCAAGAAAGAGTTAGCAGTTGCAAATAGGGCTGCAGAGTCTTGCTTGTGAATTGGGATAGAGGAGGCACAAACATAGAATTTAGTTAATTTGTCCCAGGTCAATTACCAACATGAAGCAGAATGTGGAAAAAACCCACTTTCATACTATTTCTTTGGGCTTTCTTGCTGTCCAATCACAGTATTAGATCACTGGTGCTCACTGGTGACTCAGGGTTGATTTCAGTGGGTCACAACAGTGAGGGACTTTGTGAAGCTGGGCCTCACCTGAGAACCCACATCTCATGTCATGAAAGAATGACAAGGAAGTGAGAGGGCCTTTGGGGAAGTGGTGAGTCATTGCCTATTGCACAAGATGGCTTCAGACAAGTCTTTAAGATCAGTGCCTCTAGAACATTAATGTGCACACAACTCGCCAGAAAGTCTTATTAAAAGGCAGATTCTGCTTCAGTTCTCCTTCAGTGGGGCCTGAAATTCTGCATTTTTAGCGAATTCTTAGGCGGTACCAATGGTGTGGGTCCTGCTCCAGGAGCACACTATGTGGAAAAGAACAAAAGAATCTGAAGCAGCGAGAATTCTACAGTTCCCTGGACCTAACCCACAGCTGTTCAGATAGCTGGGTACTTGGCAAGCTCGCTCCTCTGTGTTTGCCTTTCCACCCCGTCCAGTGACAGGATGAGCAACGACACCTTCAGCAGCTTGCTGGCCCAGCTAAATAAAGAGCATGTGCTGGCTAAAAAAACTGTTGGCAAATAATCAGTGGGTGCTGCAGCAGCCCATTTATTTGAAGTTTGTCTTGTTAAGATACACAAGCTATTTTGTGCCAGAATTTTTTTTTTCTTTTTCCCTTAATTCAACTTTGGAAAAACTTACTAATATGCATGGTGAGTGGAATTTTTGCACATTTTGTTGATTAAAAAAATATATGGAGTGCACTCAGAAGTCATTATTTGACATTATTTTGATGTGCGTGTGGGCTTTTTGGTGCTCCCCTTCCTGGTTCTGACAGGAGCTCAAGGCCTAATTATTGCTATATGTTTACTGATGCTTAAAATATGTTACATAAAATGGAAAATCAATTGCACATATTATCTCATTTTGTCCTCACAAAAACCTAGGAGCTATGTGCTATTTTTATTCCCATTTTAGCGATAATGAAACTGAGGGCAAACCATGTCATAGGAGGTGACCAGGAACAGTCTAATACTATTTAACGCTCATTTGACCTTCACGAAACATTTCCACACTGCCCTTGCTCTCCCATGGACCCATCCCCTTGGCTTTCAGTTGACGTTGCATTCCAGTGCCCACCTCAACTCATCTTCAATCCAGATTTTCTCTCCTTTTGCCCCCTCGTAGAGAGGTTGGAAATGTTGGGAAGCCATTTTGGTTGCATCCGGTCGCCGTTTATTTTGGGTATGCTTTATTGCTGCCTTCATTTGACTTATTTCATTAGCTACCATTCTCAGCATCCTCAATGGTAGCCCCTGATATTTTCCACACATCCCAAACCCAATTCCCAGATGTGAAAAAATGGATGCAAACTTTCCTAGAGTCACTTACATATAGTTTTTACTGTAAATATTAGAAAAATGCAAATTATTATTATTTCAACATTAAGAATACAAATCTCTCTCCAAACAGGAAACTGGAGGTAAGCAGTTTCTCAGATAACACACTTGGTTAATGTTGTCATTAGACTCAGATTTATTTTCCTCCATCCTGAGCATCTAACTCTTTGTCCTCGGCTTCTACCTCATAGTTACAAGATGGCTCCCTCAGTCTAAGCATCATGATTTCATACAACCAAGTTCAAGGGAGGAAATTTATTTATTATGAAGCAAAGTAATTCCCCAAAGCATCCTCAGTAGAGATCTCTGTAATGTACATTTGGCCCAAACTTTGTCGTTTGCCAAACCTCTGCCACCAACAGAGGGGAATGGGATAACCATGCTGAGTTTGGATCAAACATGGTTCATTCTCTGGGACTTGGAGAGGAATCCACCTTCCCTAAGCACGTTGCCACAGGAACAAAACTTATACGGTTGGCTTCTACAAACTGAGAAAGAAGGTGTAATATGGCTACTGAACAACAACCTATAGTGTCTAAATCGCTTCCCTCATCCCTTTTCTCCTTCTCCTGCTGCTTCCTGCCTACCTCAGAAGTGCCATGCGGAGTCAACTGTTCTCTTCAGCTTTCTGGTCTCTTCCTTTCCAAGTCCAGATTCTTCACCTCTCCTCCCCTCTCAGTCCCATTTCTTCTCTCATTTTCTTTGCCCCACCAATGATCACTTCTCCAGTTTTCAACTTCTCTTTCTCATTTTCTTTCAAATACATTCCAGTATCTTCTATAAGAATGAAAAAAAATTAAATTAAAAATTTAAAGAATTAAAGCAAAACTAAACAAAAAGTAGCCTTTTTCTTATCCCTGTAGTGTCTTTAAGCAGCTATTTTGGCTCTGACTTTTTTTTCATTAACAAAATCTCCAAGAGGAAATTGATACTCTACGCTTTTATTTTCTCTTCATTTGCAACCCTGCTTTTTTTGCCACACCAGTGAAAAGAGCACAGTGCTATCAACTCTGATCCAGTTTAACCTTTCTCTCAGGATCTATCCTGGTCTGGGAACCTTAGTCTTCCCTTGGTCTCTGTAGCTCTGCAAAAGTCTGCAACTATCCATCTCCAATCTGTCCACCCAGCCAGCCACTTCTTTGACTTGCTTATCTGTGTCTCATGTATTGGATCTTCTTTTACTAGGTTTGTAAGCAACTTGAGGAAACAGAACTCAAGTTTCCTCAAGGAAATAAGTCTTACTCATCATTATGACCTGCACAATGTGTGGGACAGAAGTTTAGATCAAGCCCTCCTCTCTTGCAAAACTACCTGTTTCCTTGACTCCTCCTTTTGCCTTCTCCAAACCATCCTGCTATCAGAGTTACATGTCTAAAAGTACAAATCTGATCACAGTAGTTCCTTATTGAAAAACATGAACTCCTTAGCATGTTAGCCAAATACCTTCACAAAACAACCCAAAGCAACTTTTTAACTCGAAGTCCTTCCGCTATGTTTCCCCATGAGACACACACACACACACACACACACACACACACACCATGAATACATTGTAAGACACTGTTTCTCAGAGAATGGTCCATGGATCACCTTCATTAGAATCACCTGGGAAATTTCCTTAAAACGAAATTTCTGGGCTATACTAGGGATCAACTTAATCAGAATCATTAGGATTGACTTAGGCGGGGTAAGTACATTTTCAATATGCATTCAAGGCAATCCTAAATACACACTAAAGTCTGAAGCCATAGCTTTATATCATACTTAATAAGCAAAAACTGACAGTTAAATATGAATTGCCCCATTTTTTCTAATTCCTAAGCATATATTATACCCAATTTAATTTTTTTTTTCAATTTTTCTCTGTGAGGATGGAAAAAGGAAGTCTCTAAGGAAGAGCTGAGAACTAGATCAAGTATCACTGGGTCAACAAGCTTATTAAAAACTTGTTTCTGTTAACAATTTAATTCACCTGAAGGAGAGTTCTGCATCATTGCTTTGGTTATCTTTGAACAAAGTACACCAGATCATTTGCCTTTCTGTCTGAATATTTTGGCAGTGATAGAATTTGAATACCTAATTTTTGAGAAGACTTATGATCTGTGATTTACTTTCCTTCTGTAAATTAAGGGAAGGTTCTGTCCTTCTGGGTTGGTTGGTGGCATCAATAGTAACACCAGCCATGGGTAGCGACTTGGTGTATTCCCCCATGTGTTGAGTTCATCTTCCTTATGCACTTTGTATGCACCAACCATTTCTACTGATGCTCCAGTCCCAGCATGATGACTTTTCATATCCCTGGAAGAATCAAATGCAATGGCATTTAATAAGCACATAGCTGTTTTTAATGAAAGCACTCCAAGTTTTCAATTGAAATTCAAATGGAAAGGTTTTTGAAATTTTACAAATGGCAAATCCGGAAGTTTTGTGAAAACTTATTTATTTCATATACTTACTGTAAAAACTCACTATTCAATGGCAAAAGACAATTTCTCTTCTTTTTTTTTTTTTCTGTTGGTTCTCTCCCCATTCTTCCTCCCAGATCCAACCCTCTGCATTCATCTTGGTGACCATGAATATGGGATAAAATATTAATGGATTGTGAAAACTGTGTTCATGTTAAAGATTGAAGCTGATTGTTACAGTGTAAACAGCATCAGGGTTAGTAAGGAAAATGGTCAGAATTCCAGATCCAACTGTAGTTATGTTTCCTTTTCATACAGACATAGCTTTAGTCTCAGTTGGTCTCTCTTTCTCTCTCTGCCCCTCCCCCTTCCATTTCCGTTGGCTTTCTCTTCTTCCATTGACTCAGATAAATAAACCCACCAAAACACGTTGCTTTTGATATTGTCTCTGACCTGAGGTCATAGAGAAAAGACTCAAAATGAAAATAGAAATCAAATCAGATCCATAAATGGATGCCAGAGGGGACGATAAAGGACAAAGAGACTGGTCCAAGCATCTCATTTTCTCCACCAAATGACTTTCAGCTTGAGCAATGGTTTGCTTTTGCAGTCTTTGCTCACCAACAAAACAACAAAGAAGAAAATTGTTTCAAATGATGAACTGTCCATGCTGGGAGCTAGAGAAAAGCAGATTGGCCCCAGTTGCCAAAGAGGGGCAAATATTTTCGAGTGCTGCAGTTGGACACAGACATCAGTGTTCACCTTGGTCTAAGTGAGTCATGCAGAGTTCACATAAGTTTATGTCCAGTGGAGTGCTGCTGAGGAAATCAGAGCTTCTGACTTCCTGCCCTAAACACCATGCTTGCCAGCACTCCAACAGGCAGTAGCTTCTGGATTTTAGGAACCAGGGCAGGGTTTCAACTTGCTTTGGAATAGGAAGGTTAGAAGGAACAGTGTAGATACAAGCAGCCTCCTGAGATGAGCAGAATTTGCATGCCACCTCCTTGGGGCAAGCCCAAATGTGAAGGAAAATTTTGTATGAACTTGGAGGAGAGTGAGTTTGTTACTCAAACATTCCTGATCTAGGAAAGCAGGATGCTGCACACTATAGCTAACAGAGTGACAGTGATTGAAACTCATCCTGATAATGCACTTGATGGCCGAGAAAGGCAGAAAGTATATAACCAGGTCATTGAAAATGTATAAATTCATTGTAGGAATGGAAAGAGAGAAGACAAAGAAAGTGAGAGCTATTGAGAGAGAAACAGAAAGAAAGAGAGAGAGAGATCAGGAGCTGGGTTCCAAATCTAGACAGAAGTTCCAGAGCCTCCAATGTTAACTTTGCACTGTGTAGCTTGTACTGTGGCCTCTCAACATGTGAAGGGATTTAAGCAGGTCAAACGACAACAATAACAACAACAACAAGAATGTATTCTCTAAAGGCCCCAGGTGTTTCTCCATCCCAGCTTTAACACCCTCTAACCAGTCCATTCAACTGCTGAATGGCACAAAGTCACGCATGCACTTTCCAGTTCTTTGTTTTCTTCTCCTAACAAAATTCCTAGGTCACATTGTGTCAGAGTGGTTCCCAATTCCCAACGATTTGCAGAGTATAGACTACTACTGCCACTGAAGGGGACAGACTACTAAATACACAAATGTGAGCTTGCCACCTCTGAAGGACTATAATACTAAAGACATAAGTTGTTTTTGCTCAAGGTGTCCTGGGTATAGAAGGTGTGGAGGGGACGGATGCAGCTTTACTCCATTGTGGGGATGGCTGCGGGAAGACAGATGCCAGCCTCTGACCCTAAAGAGCTAATTTTGCTTAGGCAGGAAACAGTCGATGCTGGGTAGATTATTGACAGCTGATTTTAAAATCAAAGTTGAATGGAGCTTCCAGAAAAAAAGTATTGGATGCCATGGTGGAGATGGGGGTGAATGGCTCCAAATAGTGATCTGAAATCTTCTCATAACTAGTGCACCCTTATTAACTCTGGACGTGGACCTGTTTGACAGAATAGAGAGTATAGTTGACTTTTAATCAATGATGACACAAACATCAACCCATCCAGCATATTAGAACAGCTACTCTTTCAATAAACAGCAAGGTGGGGGTTATCAGGACATTTCCCAAGCTGTAGGGGCTCTGATTTCATCATATTGACTGAACTAGCATAAAATATGACAAGACAGGGGTGCCTGGGTGACTCAGTCGGTAAATGTCCAACTTTGGCTCAGGTCATGATCTCACAGTTTGTCAGTTTGAGCCCCGCATTGGGCTCAGTGCAGACAGCTTGGAGCCTGGAGCCCACTTCAGATTCTGTGTGTCCCTCTCTCTCTGCTCCTCCCCCACTCACACTCTGTCTCTCTCTCTCAAAAATAAACGTTAAAAAAATAAAAATAAAATAAAATATGACAAGACAGGTGACTAAACAGTTACAAATAAAATATAAATGATTGTTTATAAATAAATTACTATGAATAATTACATTATTTTAAAGTACAGGAATTAAAACATACAAAGATTTGTCTCTTGAGAGAGCTGCATCAAGTTGCCTCTAAATGGAGGCAGAGATTTCATCTCAGCACTTACTGACATGGATGCCACTGCTGGGTCGTGGTCTCTGATGTGTCCTCTGTCATTCTTGCAATATATGAACAGAGGAGTTGTAGATCTGTTGCTTTCATGGCATCAGTAAGTGCTTTATTTATGTGTTTCATCTTATCCCCAGAACTTTGCATTGCCGTGCTCCCAGGAATACGCTGTGTTCTTTATGGGAAAAACATAAAATGGGTATGAAATTAACCTGGCAACATAGACAAGCTGACCTCCCATTGTGTGGCAGGGTGTTTACTCCTGTGTTCAACGCTCATCCAAGATAAAAGTATACTAAGAGAGATTTGCCCCATGGGCATCCAGTCTCTCCTCACTTCCAGGTCTACAGTCTAGTCTTACATTGAACCAGATCAATAAAAAGCTGAATACCTGACCCACAAAGTCCTTGGAAAATTGCCTTTACCAAATCAGATTTTGGCATGATGTCATCAGGCTATTTGTAGGTTTGCTATATAAAATGGCTCCGTAAAACTTGCTGTCACACACCAGAGAGACATCATTACATCCCATAGTGTCCTCTCCATGACAATCCTGGGAGTAATTCTGTCTGGTCTCAATACCAAGAACAGCTGTGCTTCTCCTGGGCAAAGGTGTGTCTGTGCTTTTATCTCACAAATATCGGACAATGAGTAACTGACCACATTTTCCAGTAAGTCGCAATGTGATTTCCTCCCTGGTTTCCAGAAATGTACCCCTGGGGGTACTGAAGCTTTCTAAAATACACTTTCCACATGATAATCTTTTTAAAAATTACATAAATACAGGAATCAGGAGACATTTTCTATAAATGAGCCAGATAGTAAATATGTTAGACTTCACGGGCCTCATGCATCTCTATCGTATTATATTCTTTTTCCAACCATTTAAAATGGTGGAAACCGTTCTTAACTCAGGGGCCTTGCAAAAATAAGGGTGCCTGGATTTTGCTCCCAAGCCATAGTTTACTGACTCATGTTGGAGGATCACTGGATGGCTTATTTTTGAAAACTGACATGTGATTGCAAGGCCTTCACAATTGTGTTTGTATTAACGTTGGTATTGGTGCCAATTTGTACTGTTAGCACTGACATGAGGTAGTAAGAAAATAAAGAAGGTTAACAGTACCTGTAAACGACAGCTTGGTCTAAGTGAAGGCCACTGTCATAAAGGCAACTGTACAAATGAAGATGTCACGTCATCCAAGGTTGGAAGAGAGCTAACTTAGCACACAGCTTGCTACCATGGCAGAGTCATGCAAACTCATAGGATGTGAGTTTGTTCCACATGGAATGGAATTCTATTCCATACTCACCCTGTGTGGGGCAATTTCCTGAAAGCAAATTAACAGGATTCATCTATGAAGTAAATGTTAGCTTGAAGTCAGTTAGCTTTTTAATTTTGTTTATGCTTAGCTTATTAATTTGGTTTGGTCTTACATCTGTGTAAGAATATTGCGCAACATCCACAACCACACTCCTTGGTTCAAAACCCAGCCCTGCAACTTCCTAATTAAGATTAATGTATTACATATTACATAAAGCTCTTAGAATGGATCATGCTGCCATTTTCTTGTACCTGTCCATTTATACACGTTTAAATAAGGAATAATAAAAATAATTTGAAAATAAGGAAGAGAATCAAGAGAAAAGTATACCTTTAGAAGAATTTCGTATATTTCTCAAGCTGGAGGGAAACCTTGAGTAGTCATGAATATGTGCATTTTATCCTCTCCCTATTTACTTTAAGACTTGAGCTGGGGGGGCACTGGGAGGCTTAGTTGGTTAAGTGTCCAACTTCAGCTCATGTCATGATTTCACAGTTTGTGAGTTTGAGCCCTGCATCAGGCTGTCTGCTGTCAGTACAGAGCCCCCTTTCTCTCAGCCCCTCCCCAACCCGCGCTCTCTCTCAAAACTACGTAAACATTAAAAAAAATACTGGCTTTGTTCTTTTATGCAGTCTCTTACCCTGTAACACCCTTGTCTCCCTCCTACAAACATGTGTACCCTGCAACTAAGGTATTTTAATTTTTAAATTTATTTTTAGGTAGTAAAAACAAAGCACGATTATGGTAACAATTCAAGAGTATAGGTGATAGATATTTCTCCCAATATAATCCTACTTCTTGGTCCCTTCTCCAAAGGAAACCACCATGAATATTTTCCTGAATTTCCTTCCAGAAGCTTTGAATTGTGTTCCATTTGCAAAAATACTATCTTTTTACATTTCAAAATTACATCTTTCAAGAAACCGAAAGGGCTAATTTAAAAATACAATGATTTTTGGTGTGGCACAGGGGACAGAGGGTTCTAAGAAACCCATACCTGATGTAGGGTGGCTATGGAAGACGAAGGAGACAAAATTGCTTTCTGAAAGGCCCCAGAGATCCATGAGAGCATGAACACTCAAGAAATACACACCTGTACTTATTGCCAGAGTGTGGGATGAGCTTGTGTTCTGAGGGGTGGGAGATTGGAGGTGAACATAAGAAGAAGCTAGAGGAGACAAGAGCCAAATCCCCGGTGGTTTTGAAGTCATGCCTTTTTATTCTACCCAGAAGACCTTGGGCAACCAGTATCCAATTTTAAGCAGGAAAATGATACCTTGGAACTGCACTTTTGAGAGAGATATAATTCCAGAAGCCGAGAGATGGATTCAGATGTCTGAGATATGATGGGACCACAGGTCACAACCCCACCTCCAGAACTTTGGACTCGGGTTTGGTGTGAAGTCTGAGCGTTTGCATCTCTGACAAGTTCCAGGGATGTGGATGCTACTGGTCCAGGGACCATGCTTTGAAAAACATTGGGTTAGAGAGATGTAGTAAAAATGGAAGGAAAAAAAAAGCAAAAACAAAAAAGTAGGTTTGGATGCCAAGTAGCTAGAACAAGAGGGAAGAAAGAGAGTTGGAAAGATTCAAGGCTCAGGCCAGGTTCTGATTGTAACATGCAGTCACTGAGGCAGGGAAGGGAGGAAGAGAAAGAATGTTTGCCAAAGACAAGATAATTAACTTAGGGAACAAGATAATGCTTTACCTTACTTATAACATGATTATGATGTATGAAGGGGGAATTACTAAGTTGGCAGATAATTGTATTTGTAGGTAAGAAGAGATGTCTAAACTAATAAAGTTTAAGGAATCATTATAATATAAGGGACAGCAATCACACCGGTTAATGAGAGAGAAATTGTAAAAATGAGAAGAAGGCCCAGAATAGATCATAGGTAACACTAACACAGATATTTTGAATAAGGTAATCCTATTTTTTAAAACTCTACTCATAAAAGAGATTCTGTGGCCTTCTTTTCTCTGCTCAAAATAGAAGGAAGTAGAATCTAATATGTTTACAAAATCAATTAGCTAATTACTAAAGTGCTACATAGTTCATATTCATAATTTTCAAAAGAAGAAACTGAATCAAAGAAAAACTAGCTTAAGTGACTGACAGAAGCCATTGCCGGGCCTCAGGATGAACTTGTTACTTAAAAAAATTTTTTTCATTAATACCTTGGGGCACCTGGGTGGCTCAGTTGGTTGACTGTCTGACTCTTGATTTTGGCTCAAGTCATGATCCCCGGGTTGTGGGATTAAGCCCTGCATCAGGCACCACTCTGGGCATGGAGCCTGCTTGAAATTCATTCTCTCTCTCTCTCTCCTCCCTCCCTTTGCACCTCTCTCCAACTCATGTTCACTCACTTTCTCTCTCTCCCTCTCTCTAAAGTAAATAAAATGAAAAAAATCATATTAAAAAAAAGATACCTTCAAATGTGTGATCGGGAAAAATCAGGACATTGGGAATGTCCATGAATAGGGAAATGGATTAACGAGTACACAACCTAAAAAGTGATCCAAAAGTTTTGGTTACAAATAGCAAGTTTCAGAATATGTGCATTATGATAATTCATGAGGAAATCACCAAAACAAAATATGTATTTTATTTGAGATTCTTTGCCAATTTGTTTTCTTCCCTCATTCTTTTATTATGAAATATATCATGCCTTACAAAGAGTGACTATAACATGTGTATGATTTAGTGAATGGTAGTAATAGAACAAATGCCCCTCTACCCAGCATCCAGCTTAGGAGAGAAAGCACCACCTTGATGAGCCCTTCTCCAGGCCCATCCCCCACCTCACACCAGAGGTAAACACTGTGCTGGGATGTGTGATGACTATTCCCTCCATTTGCTTTATTCCCTCCATTCTCAATATGTCTAGTTGAATCATTATGGAAACAGAATCATGTTGTTTATATTCTTTTTTTTAATAATGTTTATTTATTTATTTTGAGAGAGCACGAGCAGTGGAGGGGCAGAGAGAGAGGGAGAGATAGAATCCCAAGCAGGCTTCACGCTGTCAGCGCAGAGCCCAACACATGGCTTGAATTCATGAATCACGAGATGAGGACCTGAGCCAAAACCGAGAGTCAAATGCTTAACTGACTGAGCCACCCGGGCGCCCCTATGTTGTTTATAGTCTTATGTGATTTTCACTTTTTTGCTTAATATTATACTTGTGTATTGATGCATACACATGCATTGTTACAAGTTGAATTGTGCCCCCACCTTGCGATTCATTTAATCAAGTCCTAAACGAGGCATCACAATCCCAGACTTTAGCCTCTACTACAAAGCTGTCATCATCAAGACAGCATGGTATTGGCACAAAAACAGACACATAGACCAAAGGAATAGAATAGAAACCCCAGAACTAGACCCACAAAAGTATGGCCAACTAATCTTTGACAAAGCAGGAAAGAACATCCAATGGAAAAAAGACAGTCTCTTTAACAAATGGTGCTGGGAGAACTGGACAGCAACATGCAGAAGAATGAAACTAGACCACTTTCTCACACCAGTCACAAAAATAAACTCAAAATGGTTAAAGGACCTGAATGTGAGACAGGAAACCATCAAAACCCTAGAGGAGAAAGGAAAAGACCTCTCTGACCTCACCCGCAGCAATTTCTTACTTGACACATCCCCAAAGGCAAGGGAATTAAAAGCAAAAATGAACTATTGGGACCTCATGAAGATAAACAGCTTCTGCACAGCCAAGGAAACAATCAACAAAACTAAAAGGCAACCAACGGAATGGGAAAAGATATTTGCAAATGACATATCAGACAAAGGACTAGTATCCAAAATCTATAAAGAGCTCACCAAACTCCACACCCGAAAAACAAATAATCCAGTGAAGAAATGGGCAGAAAACATAAATAGACACTTCTCTAAAGAAGACATCCAGATGGCCAACAGGTACATGAAAAGATGCTCAACATCACTCCTCATCAGGGAAATACAAATCAAAACCACACTCAGATATCACCTCACACCAGTCAGAGTGGCCAAAATAAACAAATCAGGAGACTACAGATGCTGGAGAGGATGTGGAGAAACGGGAACCCTCTTGCACTGTTGGTGGGAATGCAAATTGGTGCAGCCGCTCTGGAAAGCAGTGTGGAGGTTCCTCAGAAAATTAAAAATAGACCTACCCTATGACCCAGGAATAGCACTGCTAGGAATTTACCCAAGGGATACAGGAGTACTGATGCATAGGGGCACTTGTACCCCGATGTTTATAGCAGCACTCTCAACAATAGGCAAATTATGGAAAGAGCCTAAATGTCCATCAACTGATGAATGGATAAAGAAATTGTGGTTTATATACACAATGGAGTACTATGTGGCAATGAGAAAGAATGAAATATGGCCCTTTGTAGCAAGTGGACAGAACTGGAGAGTGTGATGCTAAGTGAAATAAGCCATACAGAGACAGACAGATACCATATGTTTTCACTCTTATGTGGATCCTGAGAAACTTAACAGAAACCCATGGGGGAAGGGAAGGAAAAAAAAAGAGAGAGAGAGAGAGGTTAGAGTGGGAGAGAGCCAAAGCATAAGAGACTCTTAAAAAATGAGAACAAGGGGGGCCTGGGTGGCTCAGTTGGTTAAGCGGCCGACTTCGGCTCGGGTCATGATCTCGCGGTCCGTGAGTTCAAGCCCCGCGTCAGGCTCTGTGCTGACAGCTCAGAGCCTGAAGCCTGTTTCAGATTCTGTGTCTCCCTCTCTCTGACCCTCCCCTGTTCATGCTCTGTCTCTCTCTGTCTCAAAAATAAATAAACGTTAAAAAAAATTTAAAAAAAAATGAGAACAAACTGAGGGCTGATGGGGGGTGGGAGGGAGGAGAGGGTGGGTGATGGGTATTGAAGAGGGCATCTTTTGGGATGAACACTGGGTGTTGTATGGAAACCAATTTGACAATAAATTTCATATATTTAAAAATAAATTAAAAAATAAAAATAAAAATAAATTTAAAAAATAATAATCAAGTCCTAACCACAAGTGCCGTAGAAAGTGACCTTGTTTAGAAATAGGGTCATGTTAAAATAAGGACCAATGTTCTCATATAAAAGCAACATTTGGACAGACACATACACAGGGAGCAGTCCGTGGAGAAAAGACAACACAGGGGGAAGAGAACAAGCTGTGAGTTAAGTAATATCTGAGGCTGACAGAAGCTCAGAGACTCATGTTAGAGTTCCCTCCCCACTACCTCTAGAGCAGGCATAGCCCTTGTTTTTGGACTTCCCAACGACTGCAGAACTTACTTTATTTGAAGCTACCCAGTTCTTGTCACCTCGTTACAGGAGCCCTAGGAAACGAATGCATGTGTGAAAGCCAGTGCTCATCTTCGCTGCTTGTAGGGTATTCTGTCAAATCCACAGACCGACATTGTGTAGGCACCATTGTGTCAATGCAAATGTGAGTTGTTTCCAGTTTTTGCTTCATGACTTAGGCTGCTTTGGAAATTCCTGTACATCTCTCCTGGCGCACCTAAGGTAGACTACATCTAGAATATCTGCCTAGCAAGAAAGATATGCTGGCTCTTGGGGTTTGTACATTTTACATGGTAAATTGGAGTACCTTCCAGAGAGATGGCGGCAGTATATAACCCAGCAGCAGAGCATAAATGCTGGTCTACAGCTTACCCAACACTATTATGGCCTGCAACACTTTGCATTTTCTACAGGAATATATAAATTAAATGGTATTAAATTAGTAGTCTGGAAGGATACATAGCAAACATAAAATGTTGGTTACCTCTGAAGAAGGGAGGAGAGCATAACCGGAAATTTGGATAATTAAAAGCGAATACAGAAATGAGAAAGAAGGGGCACCTGCGTGGCTCAGTGGATTAAGCATCTGACTTCAGTTCAGGTCATGATCTCACAGTCTGTGGGTTCAAGCCCCATGTTGGGCTCTGTACTGACAGCTCAGAGCCTGTAGCCTGCTTCAGATTCTGTGTCTCCCCCTCTCTCTCTCCCCCTCCCCCCTCACACTCTGTCTCTGTCTCTCTCTCTCTCTCAAAAATAAATAAACATTAATTTTTTTTTTAAATGAGAAAGAGATGGGGAAAGGAAGAAGTAGTCAAGAGGGAGGGAGGGAGGGAGGCATAGAGGAAGATTTAAGGGTGAAGGAAGGAGGAAAGGAAGGAAAGAAGGAAGGGGAGAAGGAGAGAGGAAGGGAAGGAAGGAAGGAAAGAGGAAGAGGAGGTAGGGAGGGGGAGGGAAGGAAAGATAGAAGGAAGGGAAAGAAGGAAGGGAGCAAGGGGGAAATAAAGAATGCAAAAGAGAAAGGAGGAAGAGAGAGTTGGCAAGGAGAGAAAGTGAAAGAGGAGACATTCCACATTTTCCAGAATAGCCAGGGTACAAACTGATTAACAATGTGTAAGTGCAGGAATCAATCTGTACCCTGTCTTTTCAGCTACCTGCAGATGCCATGAAATACCTGGCCTTGGGCCACCTAAGTTTTTCTGTCGCTCAGGAACAAAGCTTTGCATGGAGCTGAGGTGTGTTAATTTGCTCTCCTTAGTCTAATAAGCAAAACCCAGCATAGGCCAGGGAGTTCCTTTCCCCAAAGGCATGTGATTTGCATAACGGATGGAGTGGACATCAGCACAGCTGGGAAGAAGGGTCTGACAGCAATCCCTAGGCAGGCTCCTATTTGCTTCCCCACCACTGTGGAAAAAAATAGTAATAATAATTGGTCTAGGGCACTGTGCTTGGAACTTCCAGGCATGATAATCATTGGATATCTGGAAAAGTACGAGGCAATTTCAGTAAGTATGTGAAGACAGCCAAAATAATTAGGCCGAAATAGTGCCATCTACTGCCTTCTTTTACAAATGATCGATACTTGCAGCTTTCATTAGGCCCACCAAACTTTCTAAGTGAGCCACAAAACTACATATTGAATTGTTTTCAGGTTTCCCTAGCTGCAAAGTGTCTGCATTATCTGTATTTGATCATGTTTGGAGACAGTAGATGGTATTACATTCCAGTATCCCAATAAGGTAGTTTTCAGGATTTGGGTCATGCAATTCTAAGTTTGAAACTCCTGATTAAGCTTAGAGCCTGGCACTAGGCTGGCACTTAAGGAACGTACTCACAAATGAAGGAACAGGTGAACAAATGAATTAATGAATATAAAATAATAAAAACACTTTGGGTAAGATCCAAATCATGTGCATTCATTTTCTATTACTGCATAACAAATTATCACAAGTTTAAGGGCTAAAAACAACACTCACTCATTAACTGACAGTTGTGAGCCTTAGGAGTCCAGCATAACACGCCTGTGCTCTCTGCTAAGGAAATCACAAAGCCAAACTCCAGGTATCAGCCAGGCTGAGTTATTTTCTCTACGGGAAAATCCACTTCCAGGCTAATTCTTGCTGATTTCAGTTCCTTGCAGCTCTTTCCATGAGTTTCTACCTCCTTGCTGACAAGGAGGGGCTCTCAGCAGCTGGAAGACTGCAGACATTCTCTGCCATGTAGCCCCCTTTCCTTTAAGCCAAAAATGGTGAGTCAAACTTTTTCTGCTTCCCGTTTCTGGCTTGGTTTTCCCCAATCAGCCAGAGAAAGCTCTTTGCTTTTAAAAGGGCTCATGTGATTAGGTCAGGCCCACCCAGATAGGCTCCCTATTTTATGGTTAACTGGTCAACTGTGCCATATAACATTTCCTATCACAGAGTAAAGTCCATCAAATTCACATACGGTTTGCACACACAAGGGCAGGAAATCGTGGGGCCACCTTAGAATGCTTTCTCCCACACCATGGAAGACTGCTGCGGTCGACTCCAGGCCACAGCACTGGACTTCTCTGAAGGCACCATTTGATGTTCCCAGGCAGGCTTGACTGTTATGTTGGAATACCTTAGGATTCAAAACCAATAGATCACTTTATTTTCCTTTTGTGGTCTTTTAAAACATATTTTCTAACTTTGCATCTATGTACCTCTGAAAGAGCTTCTATAGCAAATAGAAAAATCCCATTACCTCCCTCCATTAAATGAGTGGAATACAGATGTAGGCAAAACCAGAAAATATCCTCTTAGAAAAATCCAGTGACACTGGAACCCTTTACAGTTTGTAGCACTAAAGTTGAATTTTTATGTTCATTGTAAGTGTTAGCAAGAGGAAACATTATTATAGAACAGAGCCAGCTAGGGTGGGAGGGCTTGCCCTCATCTCTTTGATATTAAAGCAATGGAGGTCATCTTAAGGCTTGGTCATGAGAAATGGAAAATATAGAACTTGTTAATTTCAGAATTTTGCATTTGTAAAAGTTTTGTATTCTTTGAACACAAATGTTATTAAAATAGCTATTTATTGAAAAGGTTGCTATTTGGTAAACCAGTCTATGATGCAACATAGATTACTCCCATCTACTACTACTCACTGTACCTGTTTTATGCATTTTATATATTCCCTGCAAACCATTTGTATTTGGGGCCCCAAAAGCTGGGGGGGGGGTGGTATTTATAAGTCGTTTCCATCTTTCTTGTTTACTTTGCATCACAAACTTTTCTCAAATTTGAGAAATTAGACATGCTGGCTTGAGTCACTTGGGTCAAGAATACAAAGGCTATGACTCAAAGACTGCATTATTGAGAATAATCATAAGGAAATGAGTAAATTTTAAAAATTAGAATCAAAACTGAACATAGTTATTGTTAGTAATGAAAAAATATTTTTAAGAATTGCTATATTATTTAGTGCTAAGGACCTTAATCATTTTAACAGATCTGTATGACTTGATTTTCATAGCCACACTATAATTACTGATGCTCATTTCACAGAAGATATAAGGATATCTCTGTTTTTATGACTTTTTTGTATTAATTTAGTAATTGTTGTTATTTAATTTATCTTCCTTTTTTTGTCTTATTACTTGTATTAGTCAGGGATCTTTAGAAAAACAGAACCAATAGGATGTGTGTGTGTGTGTGTGTGTGCACCTGTATATGTGTATGTGGGTATACAGAGAGACAGACAGAAACAGAGAGACAGAGAGACAAATATTTCAATAAATGCTCACACAACTATGGAGGCTACCAAGTCCAAATTCTGCAGGGTGGGCTGGCAAGGTAGAGACCAGGTAAGAGTTAAGTTCAAGTCCAAAGACAGTTTGCTAACAGAATCCCCTTAATCTCAAGGGCAGTCAGACTTTTTCTTAATGCCTTCAACTGATTAGATGAGACAATTTGCTTTACTCAAAGTCCACTTATTTAAATGTTAATCCCATTCAAAAAATAAAACAAAAAAACCCTTCAAAGGAATATCTAGAACAGTGCTTGACCAAATATCTGGGTATGGTGGCCTAGCCAAGTTGACACATAAAATTAACCATCCCATTAGTTATCAAGTTTTCTTGTGTTGTTAGTAGTTCTATGGTTTAGTGGTTGCTTTAAGGTTTACAGCACACATCTTTCATTTATCACAGTCTATCCTCAAGTGATACTATTTTTTTTTCACATATAGTTTGAAAATCTTATAATACTATACTTTCATTTCTCCACTCCTGGCTTCCTCGTTGTTTTCAAGCATTTCATGTTTATATAAGATACAACTTTAAACAGTTGTCAAAGGGACTTCCCAAGGGCATCGGTTTAGGAGAAGAGGTATTCGTGTCCCTTTTTGCAATCTGGTACATAGTTTTAGTGCTCCTTTGGAGTTATGAAGATGTTGTCCTACATTACCTTAAAAAAGTTTGTTCTGCCTTTCCTCTATATGGAATATCTTTTTTTTTTTTTGAGTCTGTAAGGGTGTTTACCTTCCTTGTTTCTCTTACATTTGTCATCTAAGACAAATTTTAAATATATAAACTCTAGATCTGTCAAAGACTTCTTACACTATAGAAATGGTACAAACGTAACAAAAGCTTATTAATATTTATTGAGCAATGTGGTTCTTGAGCTGGTGTAGCAGTGTTCCAGCAAAAGATTTTTAACCAGAGGAGATAGCCCCTTTTAAATCATTCTTGAAATATGGGGGTCAGAGGAAGGGAAACTTCTTTCCCTCCTTTTTTTTCACTCTGAGCAACAGCTTTGCAGTTGCAATAGAATCTGTCTACCTCGTCAAAGTAGAAAACTCTAATAACACATGTAGAAGGTGTGTTTGCTTGTTTAACTTGGGCACCTTTGAGGGCTAGATGCACACTATGGAAGGAAGCCTTAATGCATGGCTCCTTACTCATTAACTGAAGTCTTCATAGAAACAAACTATTTTACTCAATGATAAAGGAATGGTCATATCAACTTCCTCTTCCTTCTCACTATGGAACTCTGAATTTAAATCCCTAGAAATCCTTTATTTTGTGCGGCTGAGAAAATATATTTTTCCATTTCCATTTGCTCTGAATTCACTAAATACTTACTGAATTATTCTCTGGATATCTCTTCTTCCTCTTCTTGGTAATCATAATGGGTTATTTTTTTTTTAATTGGAAACTTATAGCATTTGCTGAAGATCCATAGTCTTTGTTTATGCCCATGGTTAAAGTTGTTTTTGAGCATAGCTATAACTACATTGTTTGGAGTCTCTGCGTTCTTTCAGTATCCTCTATGAGATGCCGAATTCCAACAAGATCAACTATGCTGGACGACCTTCTCTCTCTGTTTTCTGAGAGCTGAATTTCTCTCAGAGGATGCAAGCTCTGGGTTCTCTGCTCATCTTCCACCATTCACAACAGTAATAGGTTAGGCTAGATTCTGCTCTTTTTGATGGAAAAACTGGCTTGCTAATTAGGGTCCAAGGTATTCTTCATTACATAGAAAAACAGCAATCAGGAATGTTCTAAACAATATTTTTAAATATTTTGTCTGATGTATTTCAGGGTTTTATTTTTTAACATAACATTTCATGTGGATTTTCATGGTATTATAGCTTCATGTATTAAATGCCTATGTTTTCCCTTGTCTCTTGCAGCTTACGGCTCATTCATTCATTCATTCAAAATGTTTACTAGTATGTTGTCAGCCACTTTGCTACATGTGGGAATAGAGCAGTGGACATGTGATATGAGAAAACTTCCTTTCCCCCACAGAACTTACAATCCAGTGATATGTGTGTATGTATATGTAAATGAGCTATCACAATACTGAATAAAAAGTGTTTAAGGGAAGAATAAAATACTTTGGAGGAAGCATGTAGTAAAATCTGTATAAATAAGGGGGAAAAAATGATCATTTTATAGACTAGTCCAGATATTAAAAGCTTCTTAAGAAAGCATAATCAGACACTCAGACAATTATATCACAGTTGCTTTATAATGAAAAAAAAATCGCAAATGTGAATTTCCATTAAAAAAAATTATGCTGGGAGAAAAAGTAAATGATTTTAAACAGTTTTAACATTTAAAATTAAAGGTGAATTATGGATAACATTCATTGAACTATTAATGACAAAAATACTCAAAAATCAATAAAACATGCTTACTGATTCAACATGATTTAGAATTTCAGCAGCAAATTAGTATTTCCAAAGTATTCTACACTAAATTTAAGTGCATTCTAAAAATGTCTGTACCTATAGATACGCCCTTATCTACCTTCATTTCAAAAGGGTTTTCCCCTGGCACTTCTTTAATGATGCTACAAAATAAAATCAATATGAGAAGAGCAGGAGAAAAATTCTAAAATGAAAATTAAATTATAGGCAGAAAAGAAAATCTTCAAAGTGCATCAGAAGTATAATATGGGTTTAATACTCTTATATAACAGTCTCAGGCAGAAACTCCAAAATGTTCAAATAAACTATTGTCCTCTGAGTAAAACTGTCTAAAAATTAAACTGCTGATAGAAAATCTTTTGTGAGATATGAACATTTGAAATGGAATTTATAGATGTAAATGTTATTATGAAACATGAAAACTGCCTTTCCAGATATTAAATGTGGGGAAGGATAGATATTACAGTTAGACCATTTCCAGTTATATATGTATCTAAACTACCCACTCATATGCTAACATAATTTCAGAAAGACCTCTTTACCAATTGTACAACAAGTATATCTCTAGAACAAGGCCCCTTATGTTGAGTCTCTAAACAGTATTTAAGACTATGAATAATTGTTCTTAAAAACAACTTATTTGGGGGCGCCTGGGTGGCGCAGTCGGTTAAGCGTCCGACTTCAGCCAGGTCACGATCTCGCGGTCTGTGAGTTTGAGCCCCGCGTCAGGCTCTGGGCTGATGGCTCGGAGCCTGGAGCCTGTTTCTGATTCTGTGTCTCCCTCTCTCTGCCCCTCCCCCGTTCATGCTCTGTCTCTCTCTGTCCCAAAAATAAATTAAAAACGTTGAAAAAAAAAAATTAAAAAAAAAAAAAAAAAAAAAAAAAACAACTTATTTGTGTATGGCATCTTGCAGCTTACAAAATATTTTCACCCCCTTCTAGCCACACTCTCTGGTAGATGGGGGATATATTATCAGGCCCACCTTAGGTTGAGAAAACAGATGATACAATAGTAAAAGAATTGTTTAGGGCCATATAATGGACAGGGAAAGAAAAGAACCATAATCTACACCCCCTGACTTCTAGTCCCATATTTGTCCCTCCTCATCATATCACCCCTCTTCTTGCAACTCATCCACTCTATCCCCAGGCTAAAAAAACACTTGCAAGAAATTGCCAATGACCACACATACTAGAATCCCACAGCGTAAGTTCCAAATGAGCAAGAAATAGCCTCTTTTTTTTTTCACCTTTCATAAGAGAACATGATGGAAACTTACAGAGGTAAATTTGTTGATGCAGTGATGATTTTATTCTTTTTATAATAATACTCTTATCTGTTTCTAACTATAAAACTAATTCGTGTTCATTACAGAAAGATGGAAAAATATAAAAGACTATAATGAAGAAAATTTAAAAATTACTAATTACATTCTATCCTTTATTGTTATTTTCTTTGAAAGATCAGCCAAAGCCTTGTCATTTTTTTTCCCAAATTCATCCAAAAATCACATTAAATAAAATATATTACCCTCATTGTGCTCTGAAATTGTCTCACTCAACTTAGAACCAGGGTATCTTGAGAATTCTACATGTTATCAAATCAACTTCTGATGATCTGAATTAATTGCCAGATTATCAGCAGAGATCATCCCAGATAAATGGTTTTGGATAGCATTGCCCTTCCATCTGAGAACACTAATACCACCTTTTAAAGTGATTTCTACATAGCTGGTTGAGAAGCAAGTAAATCATGAATCCATTTCCAACATTGAGAGCAATGGTCAAAGAAGCGTGGTATCAGAAAAAACAAAGAAGGAAAGTGCTAGTCACTAATCCATAGAGAAAGCAGTATGCATTTACATAGCCACCAGTTGGTTCTATGTCTCCAAATTCATGAAATCATAGTAATGGCCTGGCTCATTCACTCTGTTTTATTTCTACTTCTTCTGCCATCGTTTCTTTTTTTTTTTTAATGTTTATTTATTTTTTTTTTTTTACATTTATTTATTTTTGAAAGACAGAGAGACAGAGTACACTTGGGAAGGGGCAGAGAGAGAAGGAAACAGAATCCAAAACAGGCTCAAGGCTCTGAGCTGTCAGCACAGAGTCCGAAGCGGGGTTCGCACCCACAAACCGTGAGATCATGACCTGAGCCGAAGTGGGAACCTTAACCAACTGAGCCACCCAGGTGCCCCAAATGTTTATTTATTTTTCAGAGAGAGAGACAGAGTGACAGAGTGGGACAAAGGATCTGAAGCAGGTTCCGCTCTGACAGCAGGGAACCCCACGTCAGGCTGGAACTCACGAACCTCAAGATCATGACTTGAGCCCAAGCTGGACGCTCAACTGACTGAACCACCTAGGTGCCCCTACCTCTTCCACTATCTTAATCCTTTGTTGATTGAGGTGATTTGTTAGCCCCACCTTACAGTTGAGAAACAGATGCTAGAATAGTCCAGTGGTGTTTTCTGTCTACCAAGCATATCTTTTTCTAATTATATATCACTAGATACTGTGGAGCAGGAGGAAGGGAAACCAGCAGAAAATACTATTTGCCTTTACAGGTGGTAGTTCTTCATCCTGGAATGCCATTTCTTATTCCAAAATCTGGTAAATCTGTAACTAATCTTCAGGCATTTTCTCTCCACAAATCCTTCCCAGCCTCCCAGCCCTTAAACCTCTCCTCTCCAGAAAACAGTTCCACAATGGATGATAACATTCACAACACACTGTTTTATAATTATCCATTTACACATCCTTCCCTTCCACTTGATTGTGAACCCTGGAGAATGGGGAGTGTGCTTACTTATGTTTGCTTGTATCCCTTTTGCCCAGCACACACGCCCTACATGTCAAGTAACTTTGTGAATTAATGATTGTGTAATGAAAGAATCAGAGAAAGAATGGAAGAAAGTAGGAAAAAATGAAGGAGAGAAGGAAGATAAAAAGAAAGAAAGAATGAATTTGTCTTTTATTGTTCGAAGTTCTTCTATAATGAGAGTTCTAATCTTATAGAGCAAATCATCCTAAATTTGACTATTCAGGTAACCTAATAACCACAAACATAAAAAATGTATTTCCCATTATGGCTTGTATATTTGAGGAAGAAAGGAAGAGGTTTTAAACTTGGCAACCTTATATGTGCATCTTCTACAACACGGTTCAGGGGAACAAACATGAGCTCAGAATGATAAGAGAATTTTATTCCTCCTTGAGCAGATCATTCAACACTCCTTGCCTCAATTTCCCCAGATTGAAAATGACACACTTGAATATGTTGAGTCTTTATAACTTAAGCAAACTCATGTTCCGGAAATAATTATCAGTTATTTAAGCATCAAACTGGACAAGGATTAGGAATTCTATTTGGGGTGAGTAAAATAAAAATAAATGAGGCCATTTGAGAGACCCTTGTAGTGTTTTAGGACGCTCATGTTTGAATGTGAGTTTTGTCACTTACTAAATATAAAAAGTGACATGGGTAATCTTTATGACCCCTCAAAGGGTCCCCCGATAAGGGACAAGGGCCAGGAGCCAGACCTGCCTTTTTCTCAATGTATTCCTAGTGCGTAGCCCATTGCCAGACATACAGACAGGGACTCCAAAGTATTAATGGAATAGATCTTTGTATTTTCCAAATAATAGCATATGGACTCTTCTAATTAGCAGATAATGTAAGGAATTAAGAGGCATCTGAACTGCACTCACTACAGAATCTTATTTTTACATTATCCTCAATAGTTATTCATATATTTCAGACTATATTTCACTATGCCTAACCTAGTGCTTCTAGTTCAGTGTTTTACCACATCTTGTGTCTCAAATAAATTCATCATATTAGGTAATCATTAGGTCACAATGAAAAGTCATTGCAAATTGCTCATCTTATTCATTTTATATGTGCCTGGTTTACAGTAAGGGTTTAGTAGAGATTTGTTGAATAGATTTGACCTAAATAAGAACAACTGTGAAATTAGCATTTCTTGAAATTTCAAATGTTCTTGCAGATTAATTTGTTTCATTTGTTGTATATGTGTGCTTTTTTTCTTTTTCCACATCATTTCAGCTTCCTGCTGGTCTTTAAAATGATTCTCTAGAGCTCAAACCTCCTGGTTGTAAAAATGAAGTTCATAAAATAGACTAATACATCATTTCTTGTGCCTGGGGTCAGAGATTAAAACAATAAGCAAGAAAAATATGAACTCTCCCTCATTCGTCTGACTGTTATCTCCTGAAGAATTGATACACACCAACAAGAGAAACAGGGGACTACGCTTATTCTTTGTAGCCAATCCTGTAAAAAACAAAAAGCTGGGAAAAATATACAACCTGATATGGATTAGGATATTTTGAAATACATGTAATAAAAACCTAATTCAAAGTATTTTGAAGACTTAATTTTTTAGAGGAATTATAGGTCCACAACAAAATTGAAAGAAAGTTGCCAATATTTGCATATGCTTTCTATCCCGACACATGCACTATCTCCCTCCTTAGCAGCATCACTCACAAGAATGGTGCATTTGTTAGCAAAGATGTACCTACATGAACACATCATAAAAGTCCATCATCAATTTTAAGGTTCATTTTGGTGTTGTACATCCTATGGGTTTGGTACATTCTATGAGTTTTGTCAAATATATTTTAATGACAAAGCCATCATTAAAATACAATACAAACTATTTTCACTGTCTTCTGTGCTCCATTTTTCATCTGTCCCCAGCCTAATGTCTTCCAATCCCTGATTTGTTACTGCTTCCATAGTTCTGCCTTTTCCAGAATGACGTAGATTTGGAGTCGTTAAGATATGTAGTCTTCTCAGAATGGCTTCTTTCACTGGATAATATGGATTTAAGTTTCCTCCATGTCTTTTCATGGCTTGGTAGCTCATTTCTTTTTAGTTCTGAATAATAAAATTTTATTGTCTGGATGTATCACAATTTACTTGTCCATTCACCTACCAAAGAACTTCTTAGTTACTTTCAAATTTTGGCAATTATGAATAAGCTTGCTATAAATAATTTTGTGCAAGTTTCTATACGCACATAAATTTTCAAATCCTTTGGGTAAATACCAAGGAGTATGACTGCTGGATGGTATGGTCAGAGTATATTTCGTTTTGTAAGAAACTACTAGACTGTCTTTCAAAGTGGCTGTATGGTTTGCATTCCCACCAGCTATTTAGAGAGTTCCTGATGTTCTACATCCTTGCCAGAATTTGGTATTGTCAGCGTTCCAGATTTTGGCCATTCTAATAGGTGAATAACAGTATCTCATTGCCATTTTAATTTGCATTTCCCTGGTGACATATGATTTGGGCATCATCTCATATGCTTATTTGCCATATGTATATATCCTCTTTGGCGAAAAGCCCATTACAGTCTTTGACTCATTTTTTAAATCAGATTATTTCCTTACTGTCGAATCTTAAGGGTTCTTTGTACATTTTGGATAATGGACTTCTTTAGATGTGTCTTTTGCAAATATTTTCCCCTGATCCATGGTTTATTTTCTAACTCCGTTGACATTACTTTTTGCAGAGCAGATATTTTTAATGTTAGTGATTCTAGCTTATCAATTACTTCTTTTATGGATCGTGTCTTTGGTGTTGTATTTAAAAAGATATCACCATACCCAAGGTCATCTAGGTTTTCTCCTATACTTTCCTATGAGTTTTACAGTTTTGTGCTTTAAATTTAGGTCTATGATAATTTTTGAGTTCGTTTTTGTGGAAGTTGTAAAGTGTGTGTCTAGATTCTTTTGTTTGTTTGTTTGTTTGCAGATGAATGTCCAGTTGTTCCAACACTACTTGTTAAAATTTTTTTAACGTTTATTCATTTTTCTGACACAGAGAGAGACAGAGCATGAATGGGGGAAAGTCAGAGAGAGAGGGAGACACAGAATCGGAAACAGGCTCCAGGCTCTGAGCCATCAGCACAGAGCCCGATGCGGGGCTGGAGCCCACAGACAGTGAGATCATGACCTGAGCCGAAGTCGGAGGCCCAACCGACTGAGCCACCCAGCTGCCCCTCTAACACTATTTGTTAAAGAAACTATCTTTGCTCCAGTTGTATTGCCTTTGTGCCTTGTCAGAGATCAGTTAGCTGTATTTATGTGGGTCTACTTCTGGATCTTTATTCTGCTTCATTGGCCTATTTGTGTGTTCTTTCATCAATATCATACTATCTTGATCACTGTCACTTTATATTAAGTCAGGTAGAATCGACCCTCCAGCTTTATTCTTCTCCCTCCTGTTGGCTATTCTGGGTCCGTTGTCTCTCCGTATAAATTTTGGAATCAGTTTGTCATGATCCATAAAACGACTTGATGGGATTTTGACTAGGATGCCTTGGATTTATAGATGAATCTGGGAAGCACTGACATTTTGGGACTATTGAGTCTTCCTATCCATGAACTAGGAATGTCTCCCCATTTATTTAGTTATTTTTTATTTCAACCATCAGAGTTTACAATTTTTCTCATTTAGAACTGATACATATTTTATTAGATTTGTACCTAAATATTTCATTTGGGGGTGTGCCAATGTAAATGATATTGTGCTTTTAATCTCAAATTCCACTTTTTTTAATTTTTATTTTATTTCTGAGAGAGAGAGAGATAGCATTGGTAGAAGAGGTGCAGAGAGAAAGAGGGAGACGGAGAATCTGAAACAGCCTCCAAGCTCTGAGCTATCAGCACAGAGTCCAACGCAGGGCTCAAACTCGTGAACTATGAGATCATGACCTGAGCCAAAGTCAGATGCTTAACCAACTGAGACACCCAAGCACCACATCAAATTCCACTTTTTCATTGTTGCTGTATAGGAAAGCAATTAACTTTTGTGTATTAACCTTATAACCTTGCTATAATTGTTTTTTGCTTGTTTGGTTGATTCTTGCATTGACAATCATATAGTCTGAGAACAAAGACAGTTTTATGTCCTCTTTCACAATCTGTATTTCCTTTTCATGCCTTATTGTACAATTTTTAGTCCTCATGGCATAATTCAAAAAATTTTTTTTTAATTTTATTGACTCATATGACTTAGAGAAAGAAATACTTATAGCATCAGGCACAGCTGGATCAGGGCTCCAATAATATTATCATCAGGATTCTCTTTCCCCTGTCGTCCCTGAGAAAACCCAGGTAGCTCCAGCAAGAAAAGATTGGGTTTAGTCACATGACATACTTGAATCAATCACTGTGACCGGGGTAATAGAGAATTGTTCTTGAACAAGCCTGCAACTTTGACCTAGCCCTGTGATCTGAGAAAACAGAGGGTATTGGGATTGGGAGCCCCACCAATATCATGTAAATGGCGGAACTTCCTAAGGAAAACAAGAGTAGAACAGAACAGAGCCAGGGAGAGTCAGAATCAATGGATCTTACACTGTCATTCAACAGTCACCATTTCATAATCATTCAAGATTTTTATCTCTGACTTAAAAACCTTTTTGATTTCTTGGACTGAAAGCAACATTTATGAAGCTGACCTAACAGAAACCAACCTGAACTTCAGTGTTTGTTGACTTTTTGAATGCCATTATTTTCTTTTCCACTCCACTTTTCACTCAGATGGGCATAACATAGACTTCATAATTACCTGAAAGTGTGCAACTCCACAAATCTTAAAATCAGTCTCCCCTTTTCAACCGCAACCTTCCCTTTGTTCAACTGACTTGGACCCTGTCTCCCACTACATCCTGTGTATTGACTGTACAGCCAGAGAGTTGTCATCACCAGCCCTTCTGTAGTCTCACTGTAATCCAGACCATATGGCTTTGATCACCTGAAACACCTCTCGAGCATTCCTGCTCCTTCACTCTTGTTCTATGATCTATGATCTATGAACCAACCTGTGTTGGTTTCTTATGACTGCCTTCACAAAATATCACAACAAACATGGTGGCTTAGGACAACAGAAGTTGTTCTTCCACAGTCTGGAGGCCAAAAGTCTAAAACCAAAAACACTGAGCCCAAACCAAGATGTTGACAGGCCTGTGTTCTCTCCAGAGGCTCTAGGGAAAATCTGTGTCTTGACTTTTCCAACGTCGGGTGAGTGCCAGCATTAATCTGTCGGCTTGTACCTGCATCACTCCACTGTTTAAGACCAGCATCTTCAAAGCTCTCTGTGCTTCATCTTCACATCACCTGCCCCTCTGCATGTGAATCATATCTATCTGCCTCTATCTGATAAGCACACTTGTGATGGCGTTTAGAGCCTACCTGGGTAATCCAGGAAACTCTCCCCATCTCAAGATTCTTAAATTAATCACATCTTTAAAATATAGGATAATATACAAAGTTTGCAGGATTTAGAGTGAGGATATCTTTTGGGGTGTCATTTTTTAGCCCGTTACAAAGTACCTATGGGAAAAAGCCAACTCTGAGGTCAACAAATAATTTCTCCTTACTCCTTTATTCTTTGCTTGAAAGGAGAAAATCAGAGAGGGGCGCCTGGGTGGCTCAGTTGATCAAGCACCCAACTTTTGATTGGGGTTCCGGTCACGATCTCAGTTTGTGAGATAGAGCCCTGCATCGGGCTGTGCACTGATGGTGCAAGGCCTGTTTGGAATTCTCTCTCTGCCCCTCTCCCATTCTCTCTGTCTCTCAAAATAACTAACTAACCAAATAAATAAATAAATAAATATTATTAAAAACAAGAAAACCAGAGACGTAACAGTCACCACTAATTTACAAGTTTTATGCCCAATTTGATATTTTCTTTATTTCTCCATAATCAAATGTCTCTCCATCTACACTTAGCTAAAATTAGATACCTTTACATCACTCACAAGTCTCCTGGTTTTATTAATAAATGCATCTACAAAAGCATCTGTTCTTTCACAGAGAATTTTGACAATTACCACCACATCCTCAACTCCAAGGGTCTAGTACATAGTTGGCACTTGATTTATATTTATTTACTGTCTTATTCTTTCCAGTACAAAATAAAAGAACATTCCCTTTCCCCTGTATTCTTAATCTTATTCCTTCTGATAACTTGTTCCCTCTTTACTCTATATCTCTAATTTCTCTCCACATCCTCTCTCTCCTGGCTGCTTTCTTATCTCCTCTAAACCTACTCAAGTCTCTTTTACACTTAAAAAAAATGCATAGGAGTACATACTCCAAACCATCATAAACAATATTCATCTACAGAGTCCTCTCTATGTGTTGGCAAATTTTATTCTTATGCTGTTCTTATACAATTCCTAAAAGAATGGTCTAAATTCAATCTATAGTCTCTCACCTCCAACTTTTCCTCAGCTATAAACTTTTTCTTTTTTTTTTTTTTTTTTTATTTATTTATTTTTTTTTTTTTTTATTTTTTTATTTTTTTTTTATTTTTTAATATATGAAATTTACTGTCAAATTGGTTTCCATACAACACCCAGTGCTCATCCCAAAAGGTGCCCTCCTCAATACCCATCACCCACCCTGCCCTCCCTCCCACCCCCCATCAACCCTCAGTTTGTTCTCAGTTTTTAACAGTCTCTTATGCTTTGGCTCTCTCCCATTCTAACCTCTTTTTTTTTTTTTTTCCCTTCCCCTCCCCCATGGGTTTCTGTTACGTTTCTCAGGATCCACATAAGAGTGAAACCATATGGTATCTGTCTTTCTCTGTATGGCTTATTTCACTTAGCATCACACTCTCCAGTTCCATCCACGTTGCTACAAAAGGCCATATTTCATTTTTTCTCATTGCCACGTAGTATTCCATTGTGTATATAAACCACAATTTCTTTATCCATTCATCAGTTGATGGACATTTAGGCTCTTTCCATAATTTGGCTATTGTTGAGAGTGCTGCTATAAACATTGGGGTACAAGTGCCCCTATGCATCAGTACTCCTGTATCCCTTGGATAAATTCCTAGCAGTGCTATTGCTGGGTCATAGGGTAGGTCTATTTTTAATTTTCTGAGGAACCTCCACACTGCTTTCCAGAGTGGCTGCACCAATTTGCATTCCCACCAACAGTGCAAGAGGGTTCCCGTCTCTCCACATCCTCTCCAGCATCTATAGTCTCCTGATTTCTTCATTTTGGCCACTCTGACTGGCGTGAGGTGGTATCTGAGTGTGGTTTTGATTTGTATTTCCCTGATGAGGAGCGACGTTGAACATCTTTTCATGTGCCTGTTGGCCATCCGGATGTCTTCTTTAGAGAAGTGTCTATTCATGTTTTCTGCCCATTTCTTCACTGGGTTATTTTTTTTTCGGGTGTGGAGTTTGATGAGCTCTTTATAGATTTTGGATACTAGCCCTTTGTCCGATGTGTCATTTGCAAATATCTTTTCCCATTCCGTTGGTTGCCTTTTAGTTTTGTTGGTTGTTTCCTTTGCTGTGCAGAAGCTTTTTATCTTCATAAGGTCCCAGTAATTCACTTTTGCTTTTAATTCCCTTGCCTTTGGGGATGTGCCGAGTAAGAGATTGCTACGGCTGAGGTCAGAGAGGTCTTTTCCTGCTTTCTCCTCTAAGGTTTTGATGGTTTCCTGTCTCACATTCAGGTCCTTTATCCATTTTGAGTTTATTTTTGTGAATGGTGTGAGAAAGTGGTCTAGTTTCAACCTTCTGAATGTTGCTGTCCAGTTCTCCCAGCACCATTTGTTAAAGAGACTGTCTTTTTTCCATTGGATGTTCTTTCCTGCTTTGTCAAAAATGAGTTGGCCATACGTTTGTGGGTCTAGTTCTGGGGTTTCTATTCGATTCCATTGGTCTATGTGTCTGTTTTTATGCCAATACCATGCTGTCTTGATGATGACAGCTTTGTAGTAGAGGCTAAAGTCTGGGATTGTGATGCCTCCTGCTTTGGTCTTCTTCAAAATTACTTTGGCTATTCGGGGCCTTTTGTGGTTCCATATGAATTTTAGGATTGCTTGTTCTAGTTTCAAGAAGAATGCTGGTGCAATTTTGATTGGGATTGCATTGAATGTGTAGATAGCTTTGGGTAGTATTGACATTTTGACAATATTTATTCTTCCAATCCATGAGCAGGGAATGTCTTTCCATTTCTTTATATCTGCTTCAATTACCTGCATAAGCTTTCTATAGTTTTCAGCATACAGATCTTTTACATCTTTGGTTAGATTTATTCCTAGGTATTTTATGCTTCTTGGTGCAATTGTGAATGGGATCAGTTTCTTTATTTGTCTTTCTGTTGCTTCATTGTTAGTGTATAAGAATGCAACTGATTTCTGTACATTGATTTTGTATCCTGCAACTTTGCTGAATTCATGTATCAGTTCTAGCAGACTTTTGGTGGAGTCTATCGGATTTTCCATGTATAATATCATGTCATCTGCAAAAAGCGAAAGCTTGACTTCATCTTTGCCAATTTGGATGCCTTTGATTTCCTTTTGTTGTCTGATTGCTGATGCTAGAACTTCCAGCACTATATTAAACAACAGCGGTGAGAGTGGGCATCCCTGTCGTGTTCCTGATCTCAGGGAAAAAGCTCTCAGTTTTTCCCCATTGAGGATGATGTTAGCTGTGGGCTTTTCATAAATGGCTTTTATGATCTTTAAGTATGTTCCTTCTATCCCGACTTTCTCAAGGGTTTTTATTAAGAAAGGGTGCTGGATTTTGTCAAAGGCCTTTTCTGCATCGATTGACAGGATCATATGGTTCTTCTCTTTTTTTTTGTTAATGTGATGTATCACGTTGATCGATTTGCGAATGTTGAACCAGCCCTGCATCCCAGGAATGAATCCCACTTGATCATGGTGAATAATTCTTTTTATATGCCGTTGAATTCGATTTGCTAGTACCTTATTGAGAATTTTTGCATCCATATTCATCAGGGATATTGGCCTGTAGTTCTCTTTTTTTACTGGGTCTCTGTCTGGTTTAGGAATCAAAGTAATACTGGCTTCATAGAATGAGTCTGGAAGTTTTCCTTCCCTTTCTATTTCTTGGAATAGCTTGAGAAGGATAGGTATTATCTCTGCTTTAAACGTCTGGTAGAACTCCCCTGGGAAGCCATCTGGTCCTGGACTCTTATTTGTTGGGAGATTTTTGATAACCGATTCAATTTCTTCGCTGGTTATGGGTCTGTTCAAGATTTCTATTTCCTCCTGATTGAGTTTTGGAAGAGTGTGGGTGTTTAGGAATTTGTCCATTTCTTCAAGGTTGTCCAATTTGTTGGCATATAATTTTTCATAGTATTCCCTGATAATTTATAAACTTTTTCCTGCCATGTCATTTAAGCTGCCCTTCCCCAGGTCAAAACTTTTTTCCCCCCATGATTATGACTTTATTTTAAATTAATTCCTCTATTTTGAGATGACTGTAGATTCATATGCATTTGCATGACATAGTGCAAAGAGATCCTTATGCACCTTTTTCTTCTAATAATAACATCCTGTAAAACTGTAGTACACTATCACAATCAAGATATTGACACTGAAGCTACCATTGATCTCATTCAAATGTCCCGTTTTCCTTGTAGTCAATTGTGTGAGTGTCACACTCTTTTTCCTTTGCAAATGAATTAAATACTTTCCAATCTTGAAATCAATTAATTGCTTGATTTAAATTTAGTAAACATATTTAGTGCATGGTATGAACCAAAGACTGGCCTAAGGTTTTACAAATATTAGCCTGTGTCGTCTTTATATTAATTCTATGGGGTAAGTATATTATTGTTAGCCCCATTTTACAGATGAGGCAGCTGAGGGACAGAGAAGTTAGAAAACTTGCTCAAGACAGCACAGCTAGTATGAGTAGTAAGCCCATGTGGTCTGGTTCCAGAGTTTATGCTTTTAACCTTTCCTTCTCATGACCTCTTGTGTCCTAACTAAACTCTGCTAAGTTTGAAATTAGAAGTCATGAGCTCTTTAAATGTTCTTAGTTTCACTGGCATTGTTATCTGTTGCTTCTCCTTGAACCTCTGTGACTACTCCTTTTTGGACTACTGCTCTTATTCCCATCTTCTAATTGTTGCTGTTCCCCAAGACTGTGTATTGAGCTCCCTGATATGTTTCACTCTCTAGTTTCTTTGAGAGATCTCTATGCCTATCTGGTAAAGGCACACAAATCCATAGATAGAAGCTGAGACCTATTTCCTGAGCTCCAGACTCATTCCTGATTATTGACTCTCCATCTTCCCCTAGATGTCCACCAGACATTTCAAACTTCAGTTTGTCAAAAACACCACTAATCCATTTTTCCATCTTTTTCCCATAACCCACTTCCCCCCACATCCCCCACCAAAGAAAGTCTATTTCTTTGACCGCATTCTGAGCTTAAAGAATAACGCCTCCATTTATTCAAAACTAGTCTATAATTGCCGAGGCCCAGCCCCAGCAGGTCCAGGGGTTCCTGAAGGATGAACGGCGACGGCGAAAATAACAAATGGGCACAGACAACAGCAGTGGGTTGAACTGGCCGCTTTATTGTGGCAAACGTGGCATTATATTTGTCAGCAATTTGCTTGTAGCGTGCATCATCTATGTTTCTCGGCATTACCTAATTCTAAAAATGTCCCTTTGTGTAATCACCCATTAAGGAACATCATGATTATTTTCTTGTAACGTTGCCTCCTGCCCTTTGCTTATTGATTAATTTCTTCATACTACTTTTATTATGTATCTACACTTATGTACAGTCTATAAAGCATTTGCTTTGCTGTTTTCCTGAAAGGTCATCTAGCTTTTTACACCTCAAGTGGAACATTTACAGGGACATGACTTTTTAATTGTTCCTTTGAAACATTTGTGGTACAAAGAACAAAAGTATTCACTTTGGTCTGGGGTGCCAGGAGAGAGCCAAGAGGGCCCTGGGAACCCACACCTTATGCGCTCCCAGAGAGACAATGTATACCTAGGAACTAATGAACCATTCTGTACCTTAACCCACCAGGTCCAGTTATCATCTGGAATGCCTCCTGGGGGGGCAAATGGGCCTAGGGGTTGGAGTAACTTGTATCCATCGATACATTCCTTTGTTGCCGGAATGGAGATTTTGAACCCGTTCGTCCCCTCCTTGGCTGGGAAATATATGGGGCTATCCTTCCGTTAGGTAGAGGGGTCTTTATAGGGTGTGGCAAGGACTAGATGTAAGGCTGCATAATTTCCCTGCAGAATCTTCTTTCTTTCCCCAATGGTTCTTTTCCCGGGGGCCTGTCGTGGGCAATTCCCCAACCAACAAATCCCCAGGTACTTTCATTGGTAGGGGGGCTGCCCTGACCAATGCAAAGTCCAAATTACATAAAAGCAGGAATACAAGAAGCTTCACTGTTGGTTGGCCACCATGCAGTCCAGATCCATCCACCACCCGGGTCCTGCTATGAGGCTGGTTGGATAGCTTGGCTTCTGGCATATAATAGTCACAAAATGGAGAAATCATAATATAGGTAATAACTGATTAATTTGTATTCTACAATACCATTTGGTTCATATTTTATTCTGAAGTGATGAGCTGGATGAGTTTGCTTATAGTGCCTGACACAGACATAAAATGGAAAAATGCAAAAATCAAACACTTAAGAAAAGACGTGACAAATCATCTTCTGATGGTAGAATCAAGGAAATAGTTATTAAAGAAGGACGATACTAGTTGTGAGAATGAAAGTATAATTCAAAAAAATAGGTAAAATATAGTTGTTCCAATTGTCTGTGGGGAAAATTGTTCTTTTTCAATAGTGCATTGCAACTACCAGAGGAAATATTCTTTATCTTAATAGGTATGTTAGGTTATGAAAAAGCAAGAATGTTTGGATTATTTTGAGAGGTTATATAGAAAACAAACCCCCCAGACTTCTCATCTCCCGACAAAAATAGCAACAACAACAACACCAGCAAAAACGAAATAGAGAAGACGTGTGGGAAAGCCCTCATAATTTAAGTCCAAACACTAATCTCTCTTTGGGAAGCAGTAAGGTTAACAGCTGATGAGCAAGAAAATGAAAATATCTGTTAAGATACTAAAGAAAACATGTATTGTTTTCATTTCATTATGTGTCAGGAATATAAAACCTGTAGCTTTATGTCTTGCTAGAGAGAATAGAAATTGTTATCACAAGCTTATATAACATGGGTTTTGAAAAGGAAGTCTTACTGATTGAAATAATGCCTTCACCATACTTGCAAAATGAATATCTTAAGTAGCGATGAGCTCTAAAAATGAAATGGGTATAGATGTAAATGAAGAGTAAAAGTGGTCGTTTTTATGATTTGGTGATTCTTTTCTATGTCTGGAACACATTTGAAAAGTCAAGATTTTTCTATGTTAAATAAATAAAGGAATATGTAAGAATATATTAAATATAATAAGAGTTAGACTACTTCAGTCATTGAGGTAAATGTATCCATATAGCTACATCTAATAGGGTGCTAGACTTCCAGCCCTCTACAAGGATGCTAGGTCCCAGGCTCCTGGGTGGCTCAGTTGGTTAAGCGTCCAACTCTTGGTTTCGGCTTAGGTCATGATCTCACAGTTTGTGAGTTCGAGCCCCAGGTTTGTCTCTGCGCCGACAGCATGGAGCCTGGTTGGGATTCTCTCTCTCTCTCTCTCTCTCTCTCTCTCTCTCTCTCCCTCCCTCTCACTCTGTCCATCCACTGCTCACACACACTCTCTCTCTTTCAAAATAAATAAATAAAGTTAAAAAAATTAGAAGGATATTAGCTCCTAAAATAGTACTATTGCAACCTCATTAGCACTTATAATAGTATCAAGATCCACCCTAATCAGCATTCCCATGTACAAGTATGAATTGTAGACCTTATCATCATCATTATTATTAATTATTGTCAAAAGCAAAGAAAGATGCAGAAGTAACTCCTACAAACAAAGTAATAATCCTAAATTATTTACACTGTAATCTATGCAATGTGAGTTTATTCTGTGTTTGTTTCTTTTCTTTTTTCTTTTTTTTTTTTTTTTTCCAGTTTTTGGAGATGGGAGCAAGAGGGTTTAATCCTCAGCTATGTTGAAACTCTTGTTCAGGTGAAATAAATCTACCCACACACAAAGAACATAGTAGCTGATCAGTGGAAAACCTCCACCAGGACAAGACCATATCTGGTTTTTCTTTCCTGTTTGTTCAGTTTATAGCAGAAAGCCTGGTACAGAATAGATGTTAAAGAATGATGCATTGTAGAAATACCACACCAGAGTTAGAATTCAGCTCTGGTAGGACAAAAAGAAAACAGAGCAATATTGATTGTGTAGAATGTGACTTGCCCTTTTGCTGGGGACTTTGCATAAAGGACCACTTAATTCTCTCCAGATGCCTATAAAACAGTATATTACCTCTATTACATGAATGGTAAAGAACTCGATTCTTAACATATCTAGCAGGCCTGGGATTAACTAACTGGCTCTGAGACTATCACTCCCGGACATTTGCCATCTCTTCAGTCCTTGAAGTTTCGCCCGGTTTTGCACATGCCCTTGACCTCTCCCCCAGCTCTTGCTAACTCCTTCTCATCCTTCAGGTCTCTGCTTAAAAGTCACTTACGCCTGACGTCCTCAGGGAGGTCTTCCCTGTAACCCTTCCTGGATTAGATTTGTCTCCCACACTTCCTCTGGAAACCTCATCACTACCCTAGCTAAGTGATTATCTGTGCAGCTCCTTGATTTATGCATGCCTTCTCTGATGGATTCCAAACACCCCAGAGAGCTTCATCTGTCCTGGTGATTGTTTTATCCCCAACACTTACTACACTCTCTGACATGTATTTTCAAAAATATTTGATGAATAAATGAATGATGGGAAAACTCAGGCTTGCAGAAGTTAAACAACCTCTTCTTAGTCCCCAAAGTAGTGATTTGAGTAGATTTGAAGCCAGGGGCTATCAAATTCCAACGGTTACAATTTAGAACAATAAAAAACTAAGAAAAAGGAAGATGGGTTTAAGATTATAAAAACCCTCTGAGAGTAAATAAACAGAAGGCATCTGATAAGGATAAATACAATATTCTCCATTAAGGGAAAAAATAACAAATCTGAACAGGTTCATAGTGATCACCCCACCATTACAGAAATCATGCTCATCAGAATTAATGCCAGCTATTGCACTAAACATTGTATATGGGTTATCTTTATTCAAAACTCATAATAATCCCAAGATAGGTATCATCATTATTTCTGTTTTAAAGATTTAAAACTTTCCCCAGTAATAATAGCCAAGCAAACCCAAGCAGTCTGACTTCAGAACCCACATGCAGTTAACAGCAAATTTATTCGAATTTCAGACTTGGAATTTTTGTTGTCTTGCTTATTTATTTGCTTCCTTAGACCTACAACCTACAGATCTTTGATGACTAAAATTAAGGGTGATTCAAGTTCCAAAAAAGAGATTGCAATTTTATTCCAACTGTAATATCCAGAATGGAGGAGATTAATAGTCTCTGGGCCCCTTTCCCTGAAATAGTTAATGTTTATATATATATTCCTAATTTTGGAACAGGAGCTCACAGTCACCTTTCATAAAGGGCAAATAGCTTTCTGGAAAGAAATCTATCCAGACTTGCACCAAGTTTAGGGAAAGAACTCTCAGAGCATGAACTAGAAATCAGGTTTCCAGCTATCATGGAAGACACTGCTGCCCCCTTGTGTTTCCATATTGTAATAAAACATGCAGAACCTTTGAAACCCACTGACTGAATGGCACATCATCTGAGCTCCGGAGACCCCTTTGAAACACTCTGGGCAGCTGCCCCACAGTAACCAGCACCCAGGTCTCCTTCTGGGCCACTCCGCCCACAACAGGGAGCCTAGAAGCATTGCAGGTCGTGGCAGGGCTGTCCTCCCAGACAGTGACCCTTTCTAATTGTCCCCTTTAGAGAAGAACCTCTGAAGAATCACAAGAGGCAAAGAAGGGTAAAACTTCTTATGTATTTGCAGCAAACAGAATTTGATTACACAGAGTAAATATTCCTCTGACTTGTAGCCAAGCTTCAGAGACTCAGGGCTGCTCCTGCAACCTGTAGCTTGCTAAGATGCAAATACCTGAGAGAAGGACAAAAAGTTCCTTTCTTGGAATTAGTAATAAGAAAGTAGAGGTAAAGAAATATACGATAAAATATGTTTAAAGCTGGGATTGACCGTGTGCTATACCTTGCTCAGGAAATCAAATAGAATGGCTATCCTGTGTCTCCTCACCTGTGACATTTGAATTAATTCATGAAAAGTAGTTTGATTTTTCATGCTGTTTTGCCCTCGTGGGTTTTAATATGACACTTATTTGGGTGAATATTTGCATAATGCCTTACTTCTCCATAGACAGTAAGCTCCAAATGGGTGGAGACTATACCGGCTACTTTAGGAATACTTGTTGAATAAATGATTGATGATGTTTCTTTTTTGAGTGCGAATAAATAGGTTTGAAAAATATTGGATAAAAGTTCCCCATGAGTTTATTTTTCTTTTCTATCATTACACTTGCCTTTCACAGAGGCAGCTTAGTAAGATACAAAGGCTTTATAGTCAAACACCAGTTCAAATCCCAGTCCCAGGGCTGAATATCTGCCTAACCTTATGGAAGTTGCTTAAACCTCTCTGAACTCATTTCTTTCAGACCATGTAAGAAAATGTCTACTTCCTTTAGTTGTTATGAGGACTTAATGAGAACACACATCTACTATGCAACCTGGCTCAGTGCCCAGCAGACCGAGGGTGATTGTGAAAGGCTGCTTTTGTTCATCTTGCAAACTCTGCAGTGTCTCAAAGCTGAATATATCTTAAAACAGGTTTTTCTAAAATCTAGACTAGACAAATCTAATCAACAGCACATGCACACATACACACACGTCTATGCAATCTCTAGATTACACTTCTTTGTCCCGTAGAACTTCTACCAAATTTGCCAGCCAACAATAAAGTGCATTTTCATTTTCATTTTCCCATTCTGTAAACAGATATAATAAAATGACAACAGTGTCATTACTTATGTTAGCTTGTTTTTGACAAGTAACTGCAAACCAATACAGCAAAATGGTTTACACAATGAGGAAAATGTGTGATCTCACAAAGGAAGTCAAGAGATGATAGGCATTATGAAATCATCAAAGAGCCAGAATCTAGCCAATTTGGTAGGTGAGGACAATGAGACTAAGATTGTTGCAAAGCTCCAGAAAATCCATCCTTACAACCATACATATCCGTCTCTATGTTTACATGTATGTCACCATCTTAGTTTTTTATTCTTTTCAGTTGAAACATTGCACATTTCTTTTAAGTAGAATTTTCTTTTATTCAGTTGTGTTTCTTTTTTCAATATCATTAGGCTGATGTCATGCCAATTTGAAAGTGATCTAATCAATTCATAAAATCTGCATAATGACCTTGGTGATATAGAGCAGAAATAAATAAGGGCAGGGCACCCCCTCAGCAGATGGAATGTTATTCACAACATTCATAAAAAGAATATTCAATTTTGCAGTCACTGCTGGTCCTCTACACTGCTAAATACAGCCTACACAGGGTAGATTCCTTTCCAGTGTTGTCAAACCAGGGTTCCAAGTAGTGAGTTCTCCTGTAGAAAAGACTGTTAGGCAGAAACTGCTGTGAAACCACATTGAGAAGAAGCAGACTGTGGTTGGCAGACCTCTAAAGATGGCCCTGCTCATGATACCTGTCTCCTGGTTATTCAACTAAACACTAAGCAAGTTATTGCCCTGAAGAGATTTTACAGGTGTAATTAAGATCCCCTATCAGTTGAACTTAAGATACAGAGATGATCCTTGTGGGTCTGATCTATTCACATGAGCCCCTTTCAAAGATAAGGGAAATTTGAACTCAGGAGAAAGAAGCCAAGCAAGTCACCCAGCGAATAGCTCACAAGATAAAGGGGACCTCAGTCCTACAACCCGAAGAAACAGAATTCTGCCAACAATCTGCATGGGCCGAGAGGAGCCCCGCAAGGCCCAGAGGAGAACCAGGCAACCGACATGTGGAGCGTGAGACCCTGAGTAAAGAACACAGCTGAGCCACGACAGACTCTTGTCCCACACAACTGAGATCATAAACATGTGTTGTTTTAAGTCACTAAGTTTCTGGAAATTTTCATACAGCAATAGAAAACTAATACTCAGGACTTCTCTCCATGCACTGTCGTCTCCTCCCCCACAATGGTTTTAGATACCTGCAGAACTTAACTGTGTCAGAATTGACAAAATGAGCCTTGCCCAAAGGAACTCTCTCTTTGCATGTAATTGAGGAAATCCTTTTCTGAAGACTCGTAAATCAAATAACTTCATGCATTCTAATAAACGTTTAAAACTTGGGCCTGATCCCAGAAAGCCTTTTCTTGCAAAATTTGGGCAACTTAATTTTTGCAAAATGAGCATAAGTGACTTCGGGAATGTTAAAAGATACCAATATTTGCAGTTTCTAGAGTAGTACTAGGATCTTTATATACACAATGCCAATGAGTTATCATTTCCTCACTATAAGATTCTATTACTTTCTACATTTCATTGACTGAGACTTAGAGCCTGGGATATTTCAGTGAAATCTTTGTTAGCAGAATTGGAACTTGAGCTGTTTTGTTTGTTTGTTTGTTTGGGTTTTTTGTTTTGTTTTGTTTTGTTTTGTTTTAAACTGTAAATCTGTCTTTTCCCTCTTCCTTATACTTAAGAGAGTTTGAGGTGTGGAGAAAATTTGCCTTGTGCCTGGGATTTCTCCTTCACCCTGGATGACTGGAACATCACTGGGCTCAGAATGTACCTATATCCTTATGCTCAAGTAGCTGAATTGAATCTCTTTTATATATATATATATATATATATATATATATATATATATATATATTTATTTATTTCTGAGAGAGAGAGAGAGAGAGAGAGAGACTCAGCGTGAGCAAGGGAGGGGCAGAGAAAGAGGAAGACACAGAATCTGAAGCAGGCTCCAGGTTCTGAGCTGTCAGCACAGAGCCCAACACGGGGCTTGAACTCGTGAACCACAAGATCATGACCTGAGCAGAAGTCGGACGCTTAACTGACTAAGCCACCCAGTCATCCCCTGAATTGAATCTTTGCTCTCACCCAGCACTTATCTCTTTTCCAGCATTATGGAGAGAAGTCTTTCTCCACCTTTTTTTTTTCTGATATGAAATTTATATTTAACCCAAAGAGTGTATTCGGAGACTACAGAAGGTTCTTAATGCAAATTTTGAAAGCAGCAAAATATACCCATCATGTTGGTTGTATCCTAATGTTTTTTTTCTTTTTTTATACAGTGTCTATTTTAATTTTCAGTTGTTTTTTTTTTACATGTGATGTCAGTATTTCTTAGAGGTCATTTTACAGGTGAGGAAACTTCGATTGGGAGATAATAAATGACACTAGAACAGAAATTTAAAACCAGTTCTAGTTCTTAGTGATCAACTTTTATCAACTGAAGGGCCAACCTATTATTTTAAGTGAGCTTTTTGCAGCCCGATGGTTGACTACGGTAAGGATTTTACAATTCTTGTTGAAATAAGTTTGGTGTTTTTTTTTTCCCCTGACCCTAGTGGTCTCCTCTTAATTTCTGTGAACATGTTTATGATAAGCAGTAATGAGGGTTGGGCAGTGGAAACAAGATTTTGATCTCAAAAATTCTTCGTAACCATTTAATTGTCCATAGTGGTGGTTACAGACGGATGTGTGTATAAAAGAAAGAGATGACTTCGCGTAACACAGCACAAGACATCAAAAGTGTTCCTCAGCAAACCGGATACAGAAGAACAGGCAAATTACAGGGGACAAAATGTTGGGGAGTGCATGGGGTTCCAAAAATTTGCACTCAAGTTTTTCAAGGAAACTCCCAGAGCAAATTTATTTTCTAATTTCTTAAAAGCTAAGAGCTAGTTGAGGGGCAGCTAGCAGGATGAGTCAGTAGAGCATGGGATTCCTGATCTTCGGGTCATGAGTTTAAGCCCTACTTTGGGCATAGAGCCTACTTAAAGAAAAAAAACTAGGAGCTGGTTGAGTGTTTATCCATTCCAGGTAAACATTTTTAATATTCTCTGTTCTAAACATTGCTGGGTTGTATAAAGATCAATCCTTGCCTCCAGGGTATTTACCAAGTCTCAGGGGAACAGAGAATTCCACATATAGAATCTGGGGCTATCAACAGTACAAGTCATGACATAACACCATTTAAATTTTGAAATTCCCCTATCGTTGTGAAATAAACATGGCATAAACATGCCAGGGCATGTTTAAATTGTCATGCTACTCAGAGAATGACTTTTCAGAGCAACCCCATTCCTAATGAGGGAAGTGGGGAGTGAAATTTAATTTTTTAAATTTTTTTAAGGTTTATTAATTTTCGAGAAAGAGAGAGAGAGAGAGAGAGAGAGAGAGAGAGACTGGCAGGGGAGGAGCAGAGAGAGAGGAGACACAGAATCCAAAGCAGGCTCCAGGCTCTGAGCTGTAAGCACAGAACCCAACACAGGGCTTGAACCCACGAACCATGAGATCATGACCTGAGAAGAAGTTGGATGCTTGACTGAGCCACTCAGACGCCCCGGGAGTGGAATTTAATTTAAAAGAACGTATGCTTTCCCATTTGGATTAGGAATTAAACAGGGCACAATAATATGTAAAGAGTCATGCTTTCCTATTGCCGATCGCTGAAAATGAAACGTTCCATCCTTCATACTTATTGTATCAGTGAGTTCATTCTGTCTTGTGAAAGTAATCCCTACGGGAGGTGGTGTGGTGTTTTCTTTCAACAGTTTAGTCAACTAATCAATGGGAAATCCGAAAGAAAATCTCAAAGGATAAACAGTTTTCTTGGCTATGAAACAATTATGCTATAACTCAGCTTGAGATGTTCACATCTTGAAAATGAAGAAAATAAAAAGCTAGTATATCATTCCCAAATGTTATGATATATCTGTAGCATAGAACACAGCTGGACAAAAATACACTTGTTAAAGCATCCTCTGTAAGGAGTCTTCTTATCTGATTTGGGAGCACTGCAGGCACCAGAATCTTAACTCTAATAGAGTCCATGTGGTAAACATAGTGGTCATTTGAAAGTAGTTTTAAATTATGACTTTGTAAAATAGCAAATAATTAGTAAACTGTTGGATTCATACTCAAAATAAAAACTTCATAGTTTATTATTAAATTCACTTAGGTATAAACAAGTATATACACGTAAGTTCTCAGATAAATTTCAAATACCTCCTCACCATGTAACCAATAAAATTATTTAGCTATTATGGAAAAGGGAAGAATGACTTTTCTGTCCTCTCCTCGTGTATCAGTCAGAATATTATTTAGTAACAGAATCGCAGTGACTACAAATGTTAAAAGATGTACTTCTCATTCATTCTCCGTGTTCATCTCTGCTCAGCAAGGGTATTTTGCTCATAGATGTCCTTTAAGGACTTTTGTTAATGGAGCAGCCACCATCTTGCACATGATTGCCAAGGCAGAAAGAAAAGAGAGCTCTGGCACGTCTGGCATCTGCAATTATACGCTGTTTCCCAAAAGTGATGTGTCTAAAATGGTCTGATCACAATTCTGATGTGATCAGGAATTGATCAGGAATTCCCCTATAGGAGACTCCCCACACTACCAGGCAATTCTCCAACACCATCTTGGTGTTCTACAATCCAACTTAATTCGAACAGCCAGGCAGAAGAGATGCATAGGACAGTTTCCATGCCAGCTCCAAGCATGCCACTCTCCCCAAATCTCCATATGCTCACTAACCCAGTTCTCTGATCTTTGTCCTTTGGGGGTTTTATGGAGGCTTCGTTACATAGGCACAATTGAAAAAATCATTGATCATTGGTGATTATACCCAACCTTTAGCCCCTCTTCCTTCCCCAGATGTCAGACATGTGGAAGTGAAAGTTCCAACCTTCTAATCATATGGCTGGCTCCCAGGGCAACCAGCCCCCATTGTCAGGTGGGGTCCAGAAGTCACCTCATTAACATAACAGGAGAGACTTTTATCTCTCTCAACCTAGGAAAATCCAGTGGTTTTAGCAGCTCTGTGCCAGGGACAAAGACCAAATATATATTTCTTATTATAAATTACAATATCACAGTATCACTTCTCCTTTCCATTCATTGGACAGAATGTGTCATGTGGTCCCACCCAACCATTAGGGGCCCATCAAATGCAATCTTTCCACATGTTCCGAAGCAGGAAGAACTTGTTGATCAATCGCCCTGGAGTCTACCACACATGAAATCCTGTCTGCCTTGCCTTATCTGCTTCAGCTGTTCCCTTTCTGTGTATCTCCTGAGTTGTCACCCCGAATCCTTCTACGCGTCCCGATGCTCGCTAGTCTTTGCTTCTGACCTTGCACACAGTCACGTTAAGTGTGGTAACAGGAAGTGTACTGCTTAAGAAGGTAACTTCCTCTAAGAAGTGCCAACTTAACTGCCAGCTCTCCTTACCAGAGGAATGAATGGATGGAGACTCACCTGATTTGGGTAGTGATACGAGCCCTCCTCTTTCTTTGCTCTGATCTGAGTGTCCGGTGCCCAGCCTTTGTGTTCTGTTTGTGTAATTCTGTCCACAGTCTGCTGATCCTACTTCTCAAACAGGTGTCAGTCGACTTCCTCTGGAGAATAACTGAAAGAACAGCTGTCGGAAAAAACAAGGATGCCATGACATTTCTGTTGGTAGAAACTGAGGATTTTCAGTGGAAGCACCTCACAGCCGCCACCAACTATACTCTACTTAGCAGCAGAAGTAGTTGTGAGAGTTGATGAAACATATGGATGCTTAGGGGCGCCTGGGTGGCTCAGTCGGTTGTCTGATTTTACCTCAAGTCATGATCTCACGGTTTGTGAGTTGGAGCCCCGCATTGGGCTCTGTGCTGACAGCTGGGAGCCTGGAGCCTGCTTCAGATTCTGTGTCTTCCTCTCTCTCTGCCCCTCCCCTGCTCGTACTCTGCCTCTCAAAATAAATACACGTTTTTAAAAAATTTTTTAAAAGAAAATAATTCCTTTAGCAATTTCCGACCCGTGCATGGATCTCTTTCCAAATCACCGTTCCCAACATGTTTCATGGACTGCTGCATTTCTAACGTACTCGTCTAAGTATGTCCAGGGGCAACTTTTCTCTAAATCAATGAATAAAAGTTCTCTGGGGTTCTACTAACATTTATTTCCGATATAATGGCCTTTATTCTTCTCAGCTGTCATCTACAGTTGCAGTATTTCCCTGCCCTTGAGGGTGAACCCTGATGATATTGGAGTTGGTTCAATTTATAGTGCTAGAGGAGGAAACATAACTCATATTTGCTGTAAGCTCGTTGCATTACATTTTTTAAATTTTTGTAATGTTCATTTAGTTTTGAGAGGCAGAGCACAAGCAGGTGAGGGGCCGAGATAGAGGGAGACACAGAATCCAAAGCAGGCTCCTGGCTCGGAGCTGTCAGCACAGAGCCCGACGCGGGGCTCGAGCCCACAAACTGTGAGATCATGACCTGGGCTGAAGTTGGACGCTTAACCAACCGAGCCACCCAGGAGCCCCTATAGGCTCATTGCATTGTGTCAGACCTGAACTATACTAGGTTCAACTACTTTGATGAATACCAGTTAACTCTGGTATCTCTGCACTGATGCTACACTGTGTGTAATGGAGTTCTGCTTACCAAGTTTGAGATTGTTACTACCATACTCACGACTCCTATTTAATGAGCAAATATACAAAGAAGGCGTTAAGATAATCGCAGAACATACAGTATCTTATTAATTCTCTTAACAGCACACTGATGTCAATCGTTATCCCCATAATAGAGGGGAAGGCAATGAGACTCAGACTAAACCATTTATCCACAGCTATATAGCTTTGCAGTGGCAGAATAGGGGTTCAATCCAGTTATACTTAAGTTCAGAGCCCAGAAGCACAAGCATTTCACTAGATTATTCTAAATACTGCCAGGCAGAACATGCCAGCTATTGTTTGGACATGAAGGGGTTTCTGAAATCCATGCAGGAGCCTAGACCTCAGGAAACCCAGACGCAAGAAGGCTCAGCAGCCCTCCGTGTGCTAATGGGCAATTCCTATAACCTCAGCCTCATCTCCTCACATTTAAAATGAAGCCATTGAGGGGCGCCTGGGTGGCTCACTCGGTTAAGCGTCTGACTCTGGCTCAGGTCGGGATCTCACGGTTCATGAGTTGGAGCCTTGTGTCAGGTTCTATGCTGACAGCTCAGAGCCTGGAGCCTGCTTCGGATTCTGTGTCTCCCTCTCTCTCTCTCTGGCCCTCCCCTGCTCACACTCGGTCTCTCCTTCTCTCTCAAAAATAAATAAACATTTAAAAAAATAATAATAAAATGAAGTCACTGAACTGGGTTTTCTCTAAAGTTGCCTAAACATTCACATTTCTGGATTCTGATCAAGAGACTAATCTGCCATTTTCTAATGGTCACTTTGTATTGAAGGGTGTTTGCTTATCTGAAAAATGGAGGTATGCTAGCATCTATCGACATAAAGCATTTAATACAATGCTTGGAACATAGAAAGGGCTCGGACGTATTTGCTTATCATCATCACCATCATCATCATGTTAATTGTTATCAAAATCACTACTTCATGGGGCGCCTGGGTGGCGCAGGCGGTTAAGCGTCCGACTTCAGCCAGGTCACGATCTCGCGGTCCGTGAGTTGGAGCCCCGCGTCAGGCTCTGGGCTGATGGCTCGGAGCCTGGAGCCTGTTTCCGATTCTGTGTCTCCCTCTCTCTCTGCCCCTCCCCCGTTCATGCTCTGTCTCTCTCTGTCCCAAAAATAAATTAAAAATGTTGAAAAAAAAATTAAAAAAAAAAATCACTACTTCATTAGCATTGACGTTAGCAGTAGCAAAATATTCATCATACATTTGCAACTGATTTGGGCCCTCACGTGTATCAGGACACTATCCAAAGGAATTGAAATGGATCATCAAGGAATGCATCTGGAAGGCCCCAAAAGGCAAGTGTCTTTTCACCAGCTGACAAATGTATGGCAGTTGTGTGCTAAGAAAATCTCAATCTACATTTATTGCATACTGATCATATCATAGTGAGGGGTTTAAGGAGCAATAAAGGAACATCTCGCTGGTCATAGCAGATTAATGTGGCAGCCAGAAACTGCCGGGAAACTCTAGCTCCTTGACACTTGATGAAGTAGTTCATTTAACCTGTCCTAAACACTGGAACTTTTTCCAGAGCACTTTAGTGTCTAGCCATTCATAATTAGAGTAACTTGTATATGGTGAGGAGGAAGGTATACAGACCCTTGTTGGACTAAAGGCAATGATTTCTCAAAAAAAGAGAAACACAACCTTTGCCACAAATCAAACAAAGTGTAATTCACTATATACGTGTATGTGTGTGTATATGTGTGTGTATGTGCGTGTGTACATGTGTATATATATATATATATATATATATATATATTTGTAACCAATATCCCCAGTTTTGATTGAATGGCTTCCTTTTACATGGTGTTGCCTTCAACACAACCATGATAGGTGGTCTCTGGGAACAGAAACCACTGTGCGTCTTCCCAAAGTAAGTGTTTACACGGATGGCTCACCAGAAGGCCATTTCTTAAGTCCTGGTAGAAAAAAAAAGATAATAATCCAGAAGGCAAGACAACATCACAATTAAAGGTTAGGGAAGTATGAGTTTGATTCCACTGAACTTTAAATTCTATAAGAGCAAAACTGGAACTTTTTTAAACTCCTCAGTGCCTAGAACAGTGCCTGAGGCATAGAATGTTCTAAATAACTATTTGTTGAAAGAATTAACCAATGGATGAGTCTGTAAAACTGTGACTCCAACAAGTTACTTAATTGTTATTTCTCAACTTTCACTTTCCTCATCTCTAATCACCACCTTTCAGGGTTAGTGAAAATGTTAGAAGAAATAATGTATGTAAGAAGGCATTGAATATGTGCTCGATACATAGTTATGACTGTGGTAATGGGGTTCAGCAGATTGCCATTAAAGCATCCTCATCGGGGCGCCTGGGTGGCTCAGTCAGTTGAGCGTCCCATCTTCGGCTCAGGTCATGATCTCACAGCTCATGAGTTCAAGCCCCACGGCAGGCTCTGTGCTGACAGCCCAGAGCCTGGAGCCTGCTTGAATTCTGTGTCTCCCTTGCTCTCTCTGCCCCTCGCTGCCCTGTGCTCTGTCTCTGTCTCTCAAAAATAAATACATGTTAAAAAAAATGAAAAATTATAATAAAAAAACCATTAATTTAAAAAAATGCATCCTCATCTGCACAAAAAACACACACATCCCTTTGTCCCTCAGAGGGATCTGTATAAATGCCTGATGTCCACTGGTATTTTCCAGAATGATGATTAGATTCACAAGGGAAGCAAATTATTGCTATTTGTCGTGGGATTTGGAGCATGTCAAATCCCCATGTGATTCTGGTCAGCAGCCTGTCTAGATGTGAAGCTTTCTCCTAAACCAGCAGTGGTGGTATATATTGATGCAGTCTTTCTGGAAAGCAATATGGCTGTTCATATGAAGAGCCTTAAAATGGTTTAAACCTTTTGGTCTCATGATTCTCCTTCTGGATTATTCATAAAAAAAGAACTATAGGTGCAATCAGATGTATGTGCTAAAATATTAATTACATCATTATTCCTATATAGTCCCCCAATGCTAAAATCCCCTCAATATCCAACAATATGGGAAATTCAGTGGACACATAATTACGCAGCCATTAAAAATAATGACACGGAAAATGTTCCGGATGTTTTGTTAAGTTAAAAAAATATTAAGATTCAAAGTATATTCTTGTATTGTCCCAATTTTATTTGTGTGGCGTATTAATATATATGTAGATAAATGACCAAAATAGCTTTACGGTGGTATAATTATGGGCAATTTTTATTTTATTTCCTTATTTTTTTCTGTGGACAGCACATTTTGACAGAATAATCATTTTTTAAAGTTTATTTATTTATTTTGAGAGAGAGCAGGGGTTGGGGGCAGGGAGAGAGGAAAGAGAGAGAATCCCAAGGAGGCTATGCACTGTCAGTGCAGAGCCTGATTTGGGGCTCAATCTCACCAATCGTGAGATCATGACCCGAGGTGAAATCAAGAATCAGGTGCTTAACCGACTGAGTCACCCAGGTGCCCCATGGAGCATCTTTCAAATAAGCTTCTGAGACAAACACTGCTAACCATTCACCAAATCTGTGAATGGGCACGTGAGATTTGTCTCGTTGTTTGGGGTAGACATTAAATGATTTCTAACAAAATGAGAGTGGAAATTATGCGTAGCACTCTGCACTTAGAGACCTAGTCCATAAACACTTCCCACAGACACTACTCAATGATCGTTTTCTCTTTCTGGATGAGAAAATCACAGATTTTAGAAGCCACATGAAGATGGCCAAGATTCCATTAGTCTCTGTCCCTTAAAGATTCTGGAGAGAACCATCAAGTTAGATGGTTAGATGATCAAGAAATACACCACATTCTTTTAAACTTGTTATATTTGGGGGCTTGTTTGCCACAAGAGTTAACCTCCTAATATAGCTGCATTGTTGATCATATATATTTAGTTGTATACACCGCCTGATCAAATTTATTCTTGATGGAGAGGTGGAGATACTACTGTGCAGAAACCATTCCACAAAAGGGATGAGGGAAAAGTTAGAGAATAGATCGTTTGCACATTTTGTAAATCACTAGGGCCCTCTAGAAGTTAGTTGATCATTCTCACCTGAAGGTCGTAAAATGCATTGCTTTTCCATAAGAACTCTTTAAAACAAATACAAGATCCTGACTCTGTGGATCTCCTTTTATCTCTTTTGTCTTTTTTTTTTTTTTGATGTAGGCCCCATGAGGGCAAGACCTTTGACTTGTTTATACTGCTACTTCCCCAATTCCTTGAGAACTGTGAGAATAATCAGCATACAATATGTATTGGTTAAAGGTGTAAATTAATGTAATGAATGCAAGATGGGTAAAGACAAATTCACCTGGTGAGAATGACCACCCAAAAACTTGGCCAAGAGCTTTCAGAGGGCGGAGAGGGTTTTATCTGACTTATTCGTGTGATGGAACATAAAACAAACAATCTGAGACAGCCAATTTCTAAATTTGATTTCATGTTATAAGATATATCTACTGAATGCATCTAGCGATCAAAGGCAGCTGACAAGTTTGCTGAGGGCAGATGGCCCTTTACTTTCCCTCTTCATCTCTTGTAAGAGTCTACCTCCCAGGTAAGTTTCTAGCTGGACCTTCCACAAGTTGGCCACCTGGTGGCACAGCCATCTATTTGCTCTCTTCTTACCACCCTAAGCAGATGGCTCAGAGTTAAACAGCCAACAAATGACAATTTCCATGTGTCAGAGGACCCGACTGCAAGGTGCTTATTTACTCTTAAAATTGGTTCTGTTGCTGCCAACTGAAAGTCATTGAATCAGAACTTTCAAGTGATTAGCTAGATACACGCCATTTTCTTTTTCCTTTTGTAGTTGTAGCCGTTGATTGTTCACTCATTTATATCTTAGTTGGGATCCTCTAGAGAAGCTGAAGCAAGGGATGTGTATGTCAACAGTAAGAGATTTATTTTAATTGACCCACATGATTGTGGTGGTTTAGCCAGTTCAGAATCTGATGGTGGAGGCAGACAAGCTGGAGGCTCAGGAAAAAGTTGTAGTTTGAGTCCAAAGGCAGTCTGCCATAGAACCTAGAAAAGCCGAAGTTGCAAATCAGGTCAGAAAGCAGTGTGCTGAAGGATTCCCTTTTGCTCAGAAGAGATTAGATCTTCTTCTTCTTCTTCTTCTTCTTCTTCTTCTTTTTAAGTTATTTATTTATTTATTTTGAGAGAGAGAGAGAGAGAGAGAGAGTAGGGAGGAGCAGAGAGAGAAGAAGAGAGCCCCAGATGTGGGTTTCAAACTCATGAACCATGAAATCATGACCTGAGCCAAAATCAAGAGTTGGATGCTCAACCAGCTGAGCCACCCAGGCATTCCAACTTTCTTCTATTTAGGCCTTCAGCTGATTATATGGGGCCCACCCAGATTATGGAGGGCAATCTGCTTCACTCAAAGTTTGCTGATCTAACTGTAAATCTTATCCAAAATTCCCTCACAGAAATAATCAGAATAATGTTTGACCAAATACTTGGGCATCATGACCCAGACAAGTTGACACATAAAATTAACTGTAATAGTTCACTTGCTTCTCTTCTCATTCGTTTTTGATTGTCTTTTCTTTGCTCAAATCCTCTTAGGTCCTTGGGGGTGATTATTTTTAGAAGGGTCATCTAATCCCAAATCTTGTGGGAAAATCAGGAAAATCTCAAGCCCTCATTCCAGCTCCCCTATTGGCTAGCTGATTAAAAGGGAACTTGACCACAGAACCTCCAGTTCTGCTTCAGTGAATGTAGATACCTAAGTTATAGGTTTATTATAACGTTCAAATGGGAGAAATATGCATTGACAAGCTCTGTAAACACAAGTTCACATGGGAACCATTATTTTAAATTGTGTTCATATATCAAAGGCCCTACCTTTCAAACCAATGAATGAGAGAAAATAGAAAACTTCTCATGTAAAACACGTTACAGCTGTAACTGGCTCATTGGAATAAAGAAAGATCAAGTTAATAAATCAAGTTTATTCATGAGGGGACAGTGATTTTAAGGGTTAAGAGAAGCTTTAAAACCACATCAGATGATTTTTGAGGATCCCAGGAACAATGTCAAATTTAAAGTACATGGAATATTCCGTGTAAAGGCAGGGAAGTTAGCACACCTCTGATGCTCCCCCGTGAATCCTGGGGAGAGCCAGGCAGCATAGGAGCACCATGAGTCCAAAAGCAAGGGAGCTCAGATAATACGGGACTGTCCATGAGAAGCTGCTCAAAAAGATGGGACAGAGCTTCTCACTTCCACACATTCAATGTACAATTAACATCCCACATGTGACGTGATGTCAGATTATCACATGATTGTCAGTGTTCACTGCTCGAGGGGTCGCTACACATCAGATTCCTGACCAGACCATTCTTTAACTCCAGAGAGTGGAAGAAGTTTTGCCCTCATCTTTGTTTAAGATCTTTATTTAGTCCCCATTTTCAGCACAAACACAGATCTCTTCTAATATTTTATATTTTAGTTCCTTTTGTAGAAAATGCCTAATCTACCCTGGGAAGGGTAGTCTTTTCCTCTGGTCCCACCAGGTCAGTGATCTGACATTAGTAGAGTTCCCAAGGTCAGTATCCATCAGTCTTGAATAACTCCACCCATGGGCCAAAAAAGGGAAATCTTTACATTGAAACCTCTTTTCAGACCCTCCTCTCCAGAAATTAAACATATCTTGAGGTCCTGTCTCACTCAAGGTCATTTGTTACAATCCATGTTATTTTGCACTCCTGAACAAACTGTTAACAGAAATTAGGAACTATTCCTGCTTGGGTCATCTTAGAGCCAATGGAGCACACCATTTTCTCCCTGAACTACAGATTATGTGGGTCCAGCAAATTGCCAGAGAAACACAGCACCAAAATCCAACAAAGAGCATATCAAATCATCTTGCAATCATTGCTCTAGGAAAAACAATGTAATTTTCTCTTACCTTGTTGATAATAAGCATATGTGTTCTTAAAAGCAGCAGTGTGTTCTTTAATGTGTCAGACCAGCTTTAATATTTATAATATGCAAAGATTTTTACATCTGTAATTTTTTTTTTCATTCTGTGAGAACTGGAACAAAGAGAAATTTACTGTGTCCTTTTATCCTCTGAAAAAATGGATGGGTGGTTAACTTCCTTGGTGCTGCTTTGCACAGCAAAGCAAAGAGAGTTCTGTTTCAAAATGTGCAAAAAATCAGTTTTATGAACACTTTGCTCATATTGCTTCTCTATGACTTTCTTTAGGAATGTCCCAGTGGTGTTGTTAATGAAGAAACCTTCAAAGAGATTTACTCACAGTTCTTTCCACAGGGAGGTAAGTGCAAATGTGGACTTGTTAACATACTCTCCATTAGAATTATGCTTGCAATCTTGAGTATGGTTTAAGCTTTTATGGCATGATTCTACATTTTTAATCGCTATGTAAAAGAGTTAATACACAGCATACGAATGCGTATAATTTCCAATATATCATAAAAGTGAGCTACTTACAAGTTGTCAAATATCCAGGATTTCACTCTTCAGTTGCACGCAGAAAGGAGTATTACTGTGTGCCTCAGACTATGACTATCAAATGCACAAGCACTTTTGGACTACGATGGCTTGGTCCTAGAAATGCTGCAAAGCTCTTTAATGTGCGTTATAGGTATCATTTGATTCTCTGCACACGGAAAATTAGGACAAATATAATTATCATCCATTTTCACATGTGAAATCTGGGCTTTAGAGCAGCTAAATGGTTTGCTCAGGATCACGCATTCACTAAGTGGCAGGTATGGCTTAGAATCTAGATTTTTCTGTAAACTCACCTAGTGTTCTTTCTGCCCTTTCTCTTTTAGGACCTCTTACTATCACCTCTCTCCCTACATCTGAGAAAATTAATATCACTCTAAATAATAGTAATAATGATAACATTGTTGTTGTTATTATCATTATTAGAGAGGGGGGAGGGGCAAAGGGAGAGGGATAGAGAATCCCAAGCAGACTCCACACTCAGTGCAGAGCCTTTGCGGGGATCCATCGCACGACCCTAGGTCATGACCCGAGCCAAGATCAGGAGTTAGATGTCCAATTGACTGAGCCACCCACACACGCCTCTAAATATTATTTTAAATGGAAAATAAACAAGGAAAGCATAATGATAACACATACGTGTTAGGGATGAGTGGGAAACTATTTGCCATTTGACCTTACAGGTTCTCCTTTGGTCATTCAACAGGAGGCCTAGTCAAACTTGTTACACAGTCTCTTGTGTGCCCAGCTATGTGTTAGGTGCTGGTAATGTAAGAGGAATAAGGTGTGGTACCTGTCCAAAAGAATGTTCTAGTTTAATGGAGCAGATGGGAAATGTTGACGTAAGGTGTACAGGGAAGGTTAGGCTTCAAATCCCAGCATTACAAGAGCACCTTCAGGCACAACCACACCAGCTGATGAACAGGGAGGAAATAGAAAGGAATCTCTCCAGGTAAACCGACCTAGGCTGAAGTAGTTACCATCTGTGAGGCGTCGAACACGTGCCTGACCCTGGCATGCACTGTGCCCACCTCCCAACTCCCCTAGCTGTGACTCTGCCTTCTTGATAAATGTGGAAACCAACGTGCAGAGAAGTTCATCCATTTTCTTGTCATCATCTTTTATTGCTTCCCGCTTAAAGGAGCTCCATCATCTCACGCCAAGGTAACTGCAATAGTTTCTAAACTAGTCTCTGATTCTGACTCTTTCCGGCTCCCCCAGCAGGGGGGTTTCCTAACATGACCCAGAGTAATCCTGTTCAGCATAAGCCAGCTCTGGTCACTGCTCTACTCGGAACCTTCCGTCGCATCAGAGCCTAAGCCACAGCCTGTACACTGGTCCACAAGTTGTAACCCCTGGTCTCCTGCTCCCTCTCTGCCTCATCCTTCATCCCACACCCCTTAAAGGACCCACTATGTGCCAGCCACACTGGCTTCCTTGCTGTCCCCACCGCACACCAGTCATGCTGCTGCCTCAGGGTTTTTGAATTTGTTAGTCCCTCTGCCTGGGATTATTTTTCCATCTCAATGTCCCACCACCTTTGCTTTTATTCAAATGCAATCTTCTTGGGGCGCCTGGGTGGCTCAGTTGGTTAAGCATCTGACTTTGGCTCAGGTCATGATCTCCGGGTTCAGGACTTCAAGCCCCACGTGGGGCTCTGTGCTGACAGCTTGGAGCCCGGAGCCTGCTTCAGATTCTGTGTCTCCCTCTCTCTGTGCCCCTCCCCTGCTCATGCTCTGTCTGTCTGCCTGTCTCCCTCTCTCTCTCTCTCTCTCTCAAAAATTTAAAAAAAAAAATTTTTTTAAATCAAATGCAACCTTCTCAGCAAGACTTTCCCTAGCCACCCTATCATAAACCACAACCCCTTAAATTCTCTCCACGCCAGCTTTATGTTTCTCTTTAGCACTCAAGAACACCTAATAATACATATTTTACCTATTTTTGTTGTTGTTTATTGTCTCTTTCCCCACTAGTAAGAGGGACCAAAGGGTTTTGTGTTTTATTGGCTGCCATATCCACGGGTGGTGCGACAGTGACTGACAAGTAATCACCCTTGACACATATAGTATAAATGAGAGAAAACGTGCAGGGATGATGCATGAATGATGCATGAATGAATGAATGAATGATATGCATCTCAAATGGTGGCTGTAACGGGACAACGGAAGAATACTTGCAAAAGGCATTTTGAAAGTATAGAACACTTAAATATTAGCTCTTTTCAGACACAAATTAGATTCTCTTTTGGTTTTCGATATTTTAGGGGGTTAAAAACAATTTTACGCATGAATTGTCAAAATAGACATTTTCATTTAAGACGGCCCTTTAAAAAGAATTAAATTAGAATTCTGAGAAAACACAAGGTGACCTGTTATTACATGAATTTGGATCTCTCATCGGGACCAGTCCCCTTACCCCCTCTCATTAGTAACAACCCACAGACGGCTATTGGTCATGGGGCTGGATGCCTAGATTGCAATGGGCCCATTGTCTGCATTAACAAAGAACTTGGAACATCATTTCATTAACATATTTCTAAGTTATTTAAAAACCATGGAGTTTTTGAAGAAAAATCATGTTTACATTATATCTAAGTGTCTGTCCGCATATTGATGACCAGTAATATCAAAGCACCAAGCACAAAAGGAATTCTTTACTTTTTATTATCTCAAATGAAAGTTATTACATGCTACAAATAGGATAGAGTTCCACATTAAAAATTTATCTTTATTTGAAAAATAGCATTTTGGCATTGGAGAACATCTACTTAAGCACAATCCTTTGCAAATGATTCTTCTTACCAAATCTAAAGGGATTTGAGGAAAAATCACTTTTGCTTTCTTAAAAATTCTTTGATTATTCATGTTAATTGAATGGATAAATCTAAAAGTACCAGCCATTACTGAAGGAAGTGACATATCTTGAAGAATCATGACTTACAATCTAAGAAATTAACACCGCAATGCAAATTATATCTTGCAGCCCGGCTAGAAAAAGGGAAATGTCCTGAGGAAGAACATGATCTCTGATGGCAGACAAATTCATGTTATGGCCATGCTCACGGTTCTATAGAGCCATGTATTTTGGTCTAAAAGCAGCAGGTTTCTCCTTATGAGCGCTAACAATGATGGGTCCATAAATCACAACGTCTCACCGTTTCCTCCAGGAAAATACTTTGTCTTATCCACAGAACCTGCTACAATTTGTATTGTGTCAGGCTCTCAGTTTTCTCTACTGCTTAGCCAGATGGCTTTCCAAGCACAACTGGTGTGGTGCTCTGGATGTCGGCACAACTGACCTGAACGGAAGCCGCTTGTTTGTGGGGAATAAAGTGGGCCCCCTATAAACCAAGCTGAGAGGAAATGAATGGCTGGTTGGAGCTGTTACTGGTCTTGTTACAGCAATGCCTTTTCGAATCCGTGTACAGTGGAAGCTTTGGGAAGCTCTCGGCTCATGGAGCATTCTAAAAGCTCATGGAAAGTTCAGTTTCCTGGGCTACTCCTCCTCATGTAGTGGAGATTTTGCACTTACTGTGTCTATACCAGGCACCTGATAGCTATAGAAGGAGCAGATGAATTAGTTCCCGTCTGAAGACTTCAGCCAATAAACATTTATTGAGCAGTCACTGTATACAAGGCTCTTGAGGCACTTAGATGGGGTCAAGAGGTATAAAGATTTTTTTTTTTTTGATAACACCACTCACTGCATATCCTTCTTGTACCTAGGACAATATTTCTAAGAATTTTCAGGGTGATTTACAGAGGCCTTATTAAACAGAAACTACTATTCATGTATACGAAGCTGCCTTACCTCAGTAACAGTGCATGAATCATATATTCAAATGTATTAAACTAATTTTGTACCTTATGCTTGAATTCAAGTGGGAGTAGCGATTTATAGTAGGAAGAAGAAAATCAACCAGATTGATTTCAATCCACAGACCTGGAACATGATAACCAACTGCATTTGTCCAAATTCTCTGAAATGTATGTGCATTGATGACTTTTTTAATCAAGGGGTTAGTTGGTATTATCGGTGTGGTCTGGAAATAGTTGGGTTAAATTCACTAGACTAAGTTGAGTCCTGGGTTTGTGGATAGACTGAGTCACCAACAAGGCATATGACTCAAATGGTGTATTTCTCTGGGCCTCAGGTTGTTCCTCTGTAAATTGTAGAACAATACTTCTAAGACATCTATAAAATGTGGAACAAAGGAGCCTTCAGTTTTCTTTCTAGCATCCTTTATTCTTCCTAACATCCTTTGTTTCTCAGCATTCATGTTGGAATGTCTTGATGTCGTTACCAACTCTAGCATTAACTAATTAGGTGACCATAGCTAAGTTACTAATGGTACCCGTTCCTATTTTCTACCTTTGTTAAATGTAGATAACTACATAGAATCCAGGATACCTTCCTATGCTAAGCATCCCTAAATTTTGTCCCCCAACTATAAAATTTCCACATCTTTTCAACTTCACCAGTAAGATTGTAAAGAAACTGAGGCATTCTCAACATATCAAACTCAGTAACTGTTTTTTTGTTATCTGTAAGGAAACGTGGCCAAAGAAAGTCCATCAGGTCATGTGGAGAGAAGAGAGATCAATGTTATATCTTTTGAGTCCCAAATTGCACTGAAATCTAGAATCAAGGATGCCAGTTATTCACCATCTTAGGAAATATTTACCCAAAAATAACAATAATAAGGGGCGACTGAGTGGCTCAGTCAGTTAAGTGTCTGACTTTTGATTTCGGCTCAGGTCATAATCTCAATGTTCGTGGGATCAGGCCCCGTGTGGGGCTCTGCACTGACAGCACAGAGCCTGCATGGGATTTTCTCTCTCCCTTTCTCTCTGCCTTCCCCGGCTTGCATGCTGTCTTTCAAAATAAAGTAAAAAAAAAAAAAAAAAAAAAAAAGAACATTTTTTTTAAATCTTAAAAAAAAAATAAGATGAAAGTTGACATGGAAGTTTTTGTGGACAGCGTCCCTTTTCTTCATTTCTTCATTCATCCACCTCTGTGCCCAGCCAGATGCTCCCAGTGCCTCAGATCCTTCCTCTTGTCTAGTCAAAGCTCAGAACATCACTCCCCTTCTTCAGAAACTTTCACAATCACCAAATGCCTGTCAGAAAAAATCCAAACTCTATCAGAAGCTGCAATGCCCTTCATGACACACTTGCTTCTATTGGTCTTTATAGAGTGTGAAGTTGCATCAGATTAGAATGTCAGTCACCTAGACACGCAGTAGAGATTTCACAAGAACACAAGAACTTCTTCAGGTGGAAATGTACTATATCTGTAAAAAAATTACTCATATTTCTTTCAGGTGGCTTTGAAAGGATAATTATAACAATATTTATTGAACATTTATTATGTGCCTGGGACGATTGTAAGCACTTTGCATGTGGTATCTCATTTAATCTTTTTATGATGGCCCTATGAAGTACATACTGGTGTGGTTATTCTGTAGATGAGGAACCTGAGTCCCAGAGAGGTTAAACAACTTTCCCAAAGCCGTGCGGTTAATATTTGGGAGACCTGAAATTCAAACCTGACTTCACTCTGACTTCACTACGGTAGTAATGACTGCTCTCTGCATGGTATATCTGAGCTGGAAAACCAGCCAAAGTACATTTAGAGGAACAAGGAGTCCTCTGTACCACATCAGAGCAAACCTTGAGACTATATGTCCCACATGTCAGGCTTTAAAGCTAGAGTGACCCCATTTAAGAAGAAGGCTAATAATTGTATGTTCATGATAGCTTCTTTTTTTAATTAAAAAAAATTGCCAACATCGTTTGTTTTGAACCATTACTCATGTTGACTTCTGCTTGCTAAGGTAAAGGCATTTACCCTGATTGTCTAAACAGGATACCAGGAGACCTGCTTAATGATGCTCGTTATAAAATATACAGAACCTCTTTCTCTCTCCCCCGAAAGTAAGTTTAACACACCACCTGTCAACTTATATCACCATAAGACACTAAATAGTTCAAGAAGTCTGTGTCAAAGAACCGTGGAGAGCGAAACAACTTTGTAAATAAAAAATGGGCTGTCAGTTCTTGATAACTCTATCATGGAACTTCCTAGCAATGGCACTAAATTGATTAGAACCAAACCTTTGGTTATAATCCATATTCAAAAGGATTTCTTTCTGCAACTCATCAATACTATGTGAACATCCACTCGAGATACAATGATGGGACATACTATTTAGAACCAAATTTTGGTCCTGGCTTAGTTCATAGAAAACTGTGTTGATGATTCATATGTTCTAAAATAAGTGGTTTTTCGTATTGTGTTTAAAGGTAAGAGGCAAAAGAAAACGCCACCATCATTTTGAGAAACTGAGGCAGTGTACCGTCTACCTTATGAAAGATATGAGCTTCCATAGCATTTACCGCTGGTGAAGCATTCACGATAAACCATCCATAAATGGGCAATGGGTGCTTGAGACCTGCTTTTAGAAAAGCAATTTAAAAAGGAAAAGGTGAATAGAAGTTTTGTTCAAGCCCAGTAAAAATAAAGGTTAGAAGTTATAAAATAGAAAGAGTGGAGATTTTAAACAGAAGATAAAAAAGCTAGAGCCAATGAGCTTAAAGGTTACAACTTTTTTTTTTAATATAAAAAAGGTTAAGGGAAAAGCTAAAACCATGAGATGAAACATTTAAAATAATCAAGTAAATTTGATCAAGGGTCAAACACAGAAGCACTGAAAAATTAAAACTGCACTAAGAAAAGAAAACAGTAAGAAAAAATATAATTTTACCACGAAAAGCAGAAAGCTCTGAAGGGAGACAACAGAGAAAAAGTAGAAGGAGAAGAAGGAAAAATTAGAGGGAAAACCCCCTAGAAGCAAGCTAAGTGGAAACGTTGGATTTCAGAGTACTTCAGAGTTGTCAGGCAGCCTTGTGAGGTGCTGGGGGGACTGACTGTCCCAGAGCTGTGAATCCCACCCAGGGCCCAGGGACCCTCAGAACCACTCACTCCCACGGTGGCCACAGAAACTGCCTGGTTCATCAGGCCACTTCACTGGCCATGGGTTAGCCTGATTTTCCAGTCAGAAGGACTCAGTTGTGTCTCACGTTGCTCCTTAATCGACTGTGTGACGTTAGGCGAGTTTCTCAACCTCTCTGAGTCCCCGTCTTTATCTGAGTTGTAAAACTGATGAACACATTCACAATAACAACACTAAAAATACCAACTCACGTGCGTCTCACTATTAGTATCTTTATTATTTTACTTGTAGACGTAGCCCCTGACGAGCACTTAATTTTCAGACGCATCTCCCTTCGCCCTCACACCACCTACTCATCTTAGTGCCGGGAATACACCCAAGACTCCCATGTGTTCAGAGCATTTCCAGCCAGAAACTTACAGAGAATGTGTATCATCAATGCCCTGGGTTGTGGAGCGCTGACTCCCATGAATCTCAAATCACAATCCGCTACTGGAAGAAGGTGGGCAGCTGGGAAGAAAGCACAAGTAGAGGAGACAGAGCAAATTTTTCCAAATAGAAGGAGCCTTGGGCATGCTAGGCCAGTCTTCTGTAGGATATTGAAGTGCTTGCTGCATTAACGATACTCCCTTTTCAACATTTCAGACTCTACAACATACGCGCATTTTCTGTTTAATGCATTTGATACGGACCACAATGGAGCTGTGAGTTTTGAGGTAAGTCTTAGAATTTTTATATACATACATATATATTTATATATATATATATATATATATATATACACACACACACACACACACACACATATATGTGTGTGTATATATATAATGTATATGTGAATATATATATATGTATATATATGTATGTGATTTGACTTTAGACACACTGAAAGAAATTTGGTCTTATTTCCTGGGAAATTTTGAATTTGGTGGTTTAATAACTTTTTTTGCTTTTTGAGACTTCTATTTATTGTTATTATTATTATAAAATATTGAGCGTGAGATCTATCCTCTGAACAAAATTTTAAGAGTATATTACATTATTGTTGACTATAGGTACAATGTTGTACAGCAGATCTCTAGAACTTATTCATTTTGCTTAACTGAAACTTTATGTCAGTCAGCAAGTAACTCCCCATTTCCCCCTGTCCTAGTCCCTGGCAACCAACCACCATCCCACTTTTCCATTCTATGAATTTGACTATTTTAGATACCTCATATAAGTGGATTCATATAATATTTGTCTTTCTGTGATGGCTTCTTTCACCCAGCATGACACCAGTTTCATCCATGTTGTTGCATACTACAGACTTTTTTTCTTTTTAAGGATAATACATTTCATTGCATGTATAAACTACATTTTCTTTATTCATTCATCTATGGACATGTATGTTGCTTCCACATCTTGGCTATCGTGAATAGAACCACAATGAATATGGGACTCTAGTATCTCTTCAAGATCTTGATTTCAATACTTTTGGGTAAATACCCAGAAGTGGGATCGCATGGCGTTTATATTTTTAATTTTTTGAGGAATCACCATACTGGTTTCCATATAGTGGCTTCGCAGCTGTGCATTCCCACCAAGAGTGTGTAAGTGTTCCGATTTCTCCACATCCTCATCAACACCTCTTGTCTTTCATTTGTTTGATAATAGCCATCCTGATAGGTGTGAGGTGATATCTCGTTGTGTTTTTTATTCGCATTTCCCTGATGATTGGTGATGGTAGGCATTCTTTCACATACCTGGTGGCCATCTGTATGTCTTCAGAGAAATGTATGTTCAAATCTTCAGCCCATTTTTTTACTGGGTTGTTAGATGCTTACTACTGAGATGAAGGAATAGATTCTTATATATTTTGGAGATAACCCTTTATCAGATACATGGTTTCCAAATATTTTCTCTCATTGTGTATGTCGCTTTTTCAGTCCATTGATTGTTTCCTTTGAGGCTCAGAAGCTTTTAGTTTGATGTCATACCACTTGTTTATTTACTTTTTTTGCCTGTGCTTTTAGAATCATAGTCATGAAATCATTGCCAAGACCAATATCATGAAGTCTTTCCACTGTGTTTATTACTTCTATGGGTTTTATGGTTTCAGGTCTTATGTTTAAGTCCTCAGTCCATTTTGAATTGATAATTGTGTATAGGATTGGGTAAGGATGGAATTTCATTTTTCAGTGTGGATATTCAGTTTTCCTAATACTATTTGTTGAAGAAACTACGCTTTCCTTTCCCCATTGTGTATTCTTCGCACCCTGTCAATTATCCGTTGACTGTGTATCCATGGATGTATTTCTAAGCTTCCTATTCTGTTCCTTGGTCTATATGTCTGTCTCTGAGCCAGTACCATACTGTTTTCATTAGTTTAACTTTGTAACATACTTTGAAATCAGGAATTGTGATGCCTCCAGCCCTGTTCTTTCTTAGTATTGATTTGGATATTTATGGTCTTTTGTGGTCCCATATGAATTGTTTATTTCTATTTCTGTAAAAAGTACCACTTGGTATTTTGATAGCGTTGCATTGAATCTGCATATAACTTTGGGTAGTATGAATATTTTCACAAAATTAAGCCTATTCTATTATTTCCTATTTTTTATTATATTCTTTTTGATTCTTTTCGATGCTTTTATAAATGAGATTGTTCCTAATTCCCTCCTCAGAAATTGTTGGTGTATAGAAACACAACTTATTTTTGTATGTGATTTTGTATCTTGCAACTTTACTGAATTTATTAGTTCTAAAAGTTTTTTAGTGTGATCTTTAGGATTTTCTTTATATAATATCAAGTCATCCGATTTCTTTTTTCTTTTTTTTTTTTTTTTTTTTTTGCCTAATTTCTGTGGCTAGGGCTTCCAATACTATACTGAATAGAAGTGTCAGTATTGGACATCCTTCCTTTGCTCCTGATCTCAGGAGGAAAGCTTTCAGTTTTTCATCATTGAGCGTTATGTTAGCTCTGGGCTTGTCATACATTTATTTATTATGTAGAGATACTTTCCTTCTATTCCTGGTTCATTGAGAGGTTTTTTTTTTTTTCTTTTTATGATGAAAGAGGGTTAAAATTTGTCAGATGCTTTTTCTGCATCTATTGAGATGATCATGTGATTTTCCTTTTTATTCCGTTACTGTGTTATATCACATTAACTGACTTTTATATGTTCAACCATCTTTCCATCCAAGGGATAAATATTATTCGGACATGTTGTATGATCCTTTTAATATACTGTTAGATTCAGTTTGCTAGAATTTGTTGATGATTTTGCATGTATATTTATCAAGAATATTGGCCTGTAGTTTTCTTTTCTTGTGATATCTTTGTCCAGTTTTGGTTCCAGGGTACTGCTGGCCACATAAATGAGTTTGGATATATTCCTTCTTCTTCAATTTTTTGGAAAGTTTGAAAAGGATTGGTATTAGTTCTTTAAATGTCTGGCAGAATTGACCAGTTTAGCCATCTGGTCCTGGGTTTTTCTTTGTTGAGAGATTTTTGATTACTGATCAATCTCCTTGTTATAGGTCTGTTCAGACTTTCTATTTCTTATGATTCAGTCTTGGCAAGTTGTATGTTTCTAGGAGCTTATCCATTTTTTTCTAGGCCATCCAGTCTACTGTTCATAGTAGTCTCTTATGATTCTTTTCATTTCTGTAGCATTCGTTGTAATGTTTCCCCTTTCATTTCTATTTTTTGTATTGAGTCTTTCTCTTTTTTTCTTAACCTGGCTATGAGTTTGTCAGTTTGGTTTATCTTTTCCAAACACCATCAGTCAGAAGCACAGATGACACCTGGACTTGCATTTAGCATCTGAACTGGGGGGAGGTCAGTCTTGTAGGACTGAGCCCTTAACCTGTGGGATCTGGTTATATCTCCAAGTAGAAAGGGTCAGAATTGAGTTAAGTAGTAGGACAACCAGCTGGTGTTAAAGAATTGTTTGGTGGTATGGAGAAATTATACACACACACACACACACACACACACCTACATTGGAATTGGATGCAAAATCATTACTATATATAACAGAAACAAGGTAATTGGGAGTGGTACACTTTTGGGGAGTAGAGGGCGGTGCATCTTACATATGAGCAGAAATTTCAGTGAGTGCCATGTTAAAGGAAAGCAGGTGATGAATGAAATCAACAAGGAAAGGTACTGATAAGGCTGTGTCAAGGAAGCCTGCCTGTGGACTTGATGAATCAGGTGTAAAGGACAAGCACAAGCTGGTTAGTAGAATAAGGGCTCAGAATGGGAAGAAGCAGGGAGTAAGGCAGAGGCAGAGACAGAGGCCTGGGAATGAAGGGGAAGCAACTGTAAATCACCTAGAAGTTAGAATACAAAGGAAAAGGCCCAAAAAGGAAAACTGGATGAGGAGGCAGAGGCAGGAGGCTAAGGAGGCTGGATTCTCTTGTGGGAGGTGAGGAGTCCTTGAGGAATTTTCAGCAGCGAAGTTACGGGATCAGGGCTATGTTCCCAGAAACAAGAAGTTCACTTAACAGCTCTATAATCCAAGAATCCTGGCTGGAGCTGATGTAAACCCAAACTACAATTAAGGCATTGGAGATAAGGAAGAGATGAGTTCAAGAGATACCAAAATAAAATTGGTAGACTTACATTTCAACAAAACCTGTCATGTTTAGAAGGGGGAAAGTCAATGTGGGCATCGCCAGCTATCTGGAAGCAGGGACTTTGTGGAATCAGGATGAAAGAAGAAAGCACCGCCTTCAGAGATAGCACTCAGTCAATGGAGCCAGGGGCAGAGTTCTCAGGGGAGCAAAGTGCCTCCTCAAATATACTAGGTACTTGTGCTAAACTGAGTGCACCGAGAATGAAGACCCTGGGCCAGGAAACTCAACATGTCATCTATTGTAACTTAACCAAGAAATATCACAACCAAGAGAAGAGTAGAAGACAGTAGTAGCTGAGCATGTGGGAGACATGTGACAATGTCAAGGACAGCATCTGTAACATTTCTTCCATGGATGGCAGCTTAGGATCACCCCATGATAATCTCGTGTTAGCATCTGCGACACTTCACCAACAAGATTCATTCTGGTGCAGCCTTAGTTTAGCGAGAATATAGAAGGCAATGGCTCCCACTCACCTAATGAAATCAAAATGGGTTTGCAAAAACTGAGTAGGGCAAAAAATACTAACGATTTCATTACTCAAAGTTACTTACATATCAGAAAGGTACAATCAATTACCTATAGCATGTTGTATCCAATTTCACATGTAAATTGAGTCTGGTGTTAATGATATGGGACTGTGCACAACATTGCTATTATAATATTTATGTAAAATGCTGGTAATTGTGATGAATGTTGATTATAATTTGGAAATTAGTTGTAATGAATATATATTATAAGTGTGTTGGTAATATGTCTTTTCCTTTAAAAACAAACTAATGGCTGAATTAATAAATGTTAAACCAAAATCAAATTTAACACCAGGCTATTGTAATTATTTTTCTTCAATTGATCAGCTGCCTGGAAAGTCTCTAGACCACAGAAATGATTCAGCTATGAATGTATTTTGAGTAGCAGTGGCATTCTGGGAGGCATAGCAGAGACCATTTTGATTCTGTAATAAAGAGAAAAGAAGTTTTCTACTGAATTTGCTTAAACCCAAAGGACAGAGTGAATAAGATGTGGGAAGGGGATAGCATCTGGACCTAGCTGTGAATTGGTCCAATCCTCTTTTTGCCATTCAGTGGCTGTGAGATCCCAGGCTGAGTGTTTAAACTCTCTGGGCCTTGGGGCACCTGGGTGGCTCAGTTGGTTACATGTCCAACTCTCGGCTTCAGCTCAGGTCATGGTCTCAAGGTTTGTGAGTTTGAGCCCCTCATCTGGCTCTGTGCTGACAGCGTGCAGCTGGGATTCTCTGTCTCCTTCTTTCTCTACCCATTCCCCGCTTGTGCTCTCTCTCTCTCTCCCTCTCTCTTTCAAGATAAATAAATATTTTTAAAATAAATAAATAAGTAAAATAAACTCTGTAGGCCTTAGTGTTCATCTCTGTCAAATATCAGCAAGCAAAGCTACTTTATAGGGGAGTATGAACATGAAAAAGTAATAATGTCAGTAAAGGGCTTGGCTTAGTGCCTGGCACCAAATTCATGCTCTATATTTATTAGATGTTAGCCATAGCAGTTATTACACAGGAAATTTTTCTAACAAAGCCAATTAATTAATAATTACACTGGTCATCTTGTTAAACCATAATCATGTCATTGAACATATTCAATCAAATATTCAGTCAAAGGTAGACAGTTGTTCTTTCCCTGATGCTACGAAAGATCGTTCCACTGCTAATTATATGATAAGCACTTACCGTGTGTCAGTTACTATACTATTTAAAAATGGCATTAACAATAATAATAGCTGCATATAGTAATAATAATTGACTCTTGCTTAGAACTCATTTGAGCTTATATAAGTCAGGCAACTGTGCTGGCTGTGTTACATATACTAACTTCATTTTCATAGATATTATTATTATTATCTCCTTTTTTAGCATATGAGGAAAGGGATGAACAGAGAAGTTAAGCAGCCTGCCCAGGGTCACACAGCTAGAAAGTAGGAGAGCCAGGATTCAAAATCAAGGCAGTTTGGTCCCAGAATGCATCTCTTAGCAACTATGCTGTCCTAGCAGAGAGGTGTCATGTAGATCTCCAGTCCGTCATCTGAAATCCTCAAAGCCAGCTGAGTTTTATCATTCGGAGCCTTTCAGATTTAGTCAGGTAATGCCAGGCATATACTGTTCCATATTATTTAATGTCTCCAGCAGGGTCTGCAGGGTGTTATAATCAAATGTGTAATGTTTGTGCAGCGAAAATATGATAAATGATAAACATAGCAGAGACTGCTACTGATGACCAATGTCCATGTGCTTCTGATCACACCAGTAGGCCATAATCCCAGGCTGTCCTCCAAGTAGGTGGAGCCATGACTGAGATTTTATCAATGGGATATGGGTGGAAGTGACCACATCGCCTTCCTCTTTTCCCATCTGTGGGGACTATGAGGTCACATATTTCAGTTGGCTTTGCAACAAAGGGGAAGGAGCTCAGTTCTCAGAATGACTGCATGGAACAGAGCCCCCTCTCCTCTTTATTTCACTGTGTGTGAGTGACAAGTGAGATGATAAGGTGCTAAGCCACTGAGATTTGGAGGTACTGATATATCTGTTCGAGTCCTCTGCTTAATATGATATAGACTGATTAGGTGATAGGTACATAGATTTTTCGATGATAGGTAGATAATTAGAAATAGATTAGAAATAGTTTTATGTCAGTTCACTTCAAGTTTTGTCACCAAATGAATTTTGGCACCAAAATTTACCACCTCCCTCTGTCTTTACAATAATTATTTTTTCTTTTTTAGTTTATAAAAAAAGTTTTTTGGAGGGAGGAGATGAATTGCAGGTGAAAAATAAAGGGCCAGTATTACTGACCACATGGTAGAGATGAGAAAACCCAAACTCAAAGACGTTAAGTGACTTGTCCAAATTCATTCAGTTCCTAAATGGCAGGACCTAGATTGGACCGTAGATCTGCCTAAGTCTCTAAAACCTATGGTTTCAACCAGGGATCAGGCCCTTTGTAAAAGGCCAGATAGTAAATACTTTGGCTTTGCAGGCCATACAGTCTCTATTGTATTTACTCAAGTCTGCTGTTGTAGCACAAAAGCAGACATAGAAAAGTCCTACATAAATGGGCATAGCTATGTTCCAATAAAACTTTTTTTACAAAATCAGGTGGTAAGCCTATTTGACCTCCTGGGCCATAGTTCTCCAACCCCCATTCTTAACAATTATAATAGACTACCTTCTCTTGAGGTACTGAGCCAGAATGTCTGCTGGATGACATCTAAGGTCGCATTTTATGATCTGATTACTGAATATTATCACCAACTTTTACAATTACCAGTCAATTCACCCCATTCACAAAAATCATTGATTACTGACACAATTGTTGACTACACAATCAACCCCGAGTCTTTACCACCATTTCAATAATTACCTTCTATCGAACATTATCACCATCAGGGCAGTGCAATCCTCTGAGCATGTCCCAAATGGCAAGTTTACTTGAATTATTGAGGCTGGGTTAAAGGATATGTTTCCTTTGGAACAATTCTGGAATAGCTTCCTGCAGGTGACTGATGATTTGACATCAGAGACACAGTTCAAAACTTCAAGAAAATATCATTCACTGACAATCCAATTCATACTGAATAAAATGTTAGTGACACCTTCCGTAGACATTATAAACCTAAAAAGTAATCTCTTTGTCATTCACGGTGATGAGAAAAAAATCTTTTTCCCAATATATCATTTATGGTTATAGGAAAACTTTCATTCTGGGATGAGTCATTTTGTCAAAATTAAATAGCTAGGCTCTTTTGAGATGTCAGATGTCAGTGAGAATTATGTAGGCAGTGTTACCAAGAGGTATATTATTCTGATTTCATCACATTTATTAAGGTTTTATCCTTCATCTCTCAACACATACACACACACTTGCACAACCTGTACACATAATTCTGTTCTTGTCTATTGCCCATTCCAGGGAGCTATTAGAAGGGGAGGGAAAGGTGGCTTCAGAAGTTTTCTCATTTCATTTATTCATTTAACAAATATTTATTGAGCATTACTATGTGCCGAACACTCTTCAGGGTGCTGGAGACACAACAATGAACAGAAGACATGAATTTTTGTCTTCATGGTGCTTATACTCTCCCATTTTCATAGAATCCAACTGTTCTTTTTCATTGCCAAGTAGCATTCCTGTGTGTGTGTGTGTGTGTGTACACACCACATCTTCTTTATCCATTCATCAGTTGATGGGCATTTAGGCTCTTTCCACAACTTGGCTATTGTTGACAGCACTTCTATAAACATTGGGGGACATGTACCCTATAAATCCTCAATCTTGTATCTTTTGGATAAATTCCTAGTAGTGCCATTGCTGGGTACTACGGTAATTCTATTTTTAATGTTTTGAAAAATCTTCACACTATTTTCCATAATGGCTGCACTAGTTTGCGTTCCCACCAACAGTGCAAGAGTGTTCCCCTTTCTCCATATCCTCGCTAACATCTGTTTTTTCCTGAGTTGTTAATTTTAGCCACTCAGACCAGTGCGAGGTAGTATCTCAGTGTGGTTTTGATTTGTATTTCCCTGATGATGAGCGATATTGAGCATCTTTTCATGTGTCTGTTAGCCATCTAGATGTCTTCTTTGGAAAAGTGTCTATTCGTGTCTTCTGCCCATTTCTTCACAAAAGAATGCAATCTTGACATTGGCAACAATGTGGATGGAACTGGATGGTCTTCTGCTAAATGAAATGAGTCAGTCAGACAAAGACAGATATCATATGTTTTCACCCATATGTGGAATCTGAGAAACTTAACAGAAGACCATAGAGGAAAGGAAAGAAAAATGAGTTACAGACAGGGAGGCAAACCATAAGAGACTCTTAAATACAGAGAACAAACTGAGGGCTGATGGGGGAGGGGCAGGAAAAATGGGTGATGGGCACTGAGGAGGGCACTTGTTGGGATGAGCACTGGGTGTATGTAAGGGATGAATCACGGGAATCTATTCCCAAAGCCAGACTACACTGTATACACTGTATGTTAGCTAACTTGACAATAAATTATTTAAATCAATCAATCAATCAATCAATGGTATTTTTCTTTATATTTAAAGATGACATGACTGACAGTGAATACTATCTTTGTGTGTACTGAAGTGGCTAAGACAAGCATGTGACTATCACAGAGATAGTACATTTGGACAAGAATAAGAAGGCAGAAGATAAACAGGTTTTATCAATAATCTTTGTTACCGGATAATAACAGTGAGCCTTTACCTTCATTCTGTAGTGTCTACCTTGCAGGCACTTGCAAGAATGCAAGTTACGAGATATAAAGGATTAAAATAAACATCGATATTGCACAGTAATAAAAAAAATCCAACCATTCTCATTGTGAGGGTCCACCCATACCTTTGACCTGGGCACCTTTGACCTCGGCAACCTTTTTGTTGATTCCCAGGGAATGTGACCAGGCTGCATGTGTCCTAACTTTTGCTGGTCACCCATCATTCTGGCCTGCTCTTTCCCTTTAGTCTTGCCTAGGCTTTCTATGGGGTACCCAGCTCTTCATGTATTTGCTTACCACTCCCTGTGGGCCCCAAGGGCGTGTCCCTTAAACCCCTCATAGCACAGGCTATAATGTTTAATGAAACCTGGGGTAACAGAAGATGCTTATAAGACAGGCAAGAAATGCATACAATAAATATCTCTATCTGACAGACTAGAGGTCAGGTCTCGTTCTTAAAATTCATTCTTTAAATAAACTTTCTTATTTTAGACCAGTTTACATTTACAGAAAAATTGCAAAGAAAGTACAGAGAGTTCTCATATACCTCACACCCAGTTTCTCCTATCATTAGTGTCATACATTAAAATGGTATACTTGCTACAATTATCTAATATTGATGCATTATTAACTAAAGTCCGTGCTCTCTTCAGATGACTGTAGTTTTTACCTAATGCCCTTTTCTTGTTCCACTATTCTATGTAGAACACCATATTACATTTAGCCACTATGTCTCCTTAGGCTTCTCTTGGATGTGACAGTTCCTCAGACAGTTCTTGTTTTTGATCATCTTGACAGTTTTGAGGAGTAGGCGTCAGGTGTTTTGTAGAGTATCAGATTTCCTTGATGTTTTTTCTCATAATTAGACTGGGGATGTCTGTTCTGGGCAAAAAGTCCACAGAAGTAAAGTGCCATACTTTATCACGTAAAAGCAAGAGTGCCTGGTATCGACATGAGTTATGGCTGTTGACTTCCACCTTGACCACCTGGTTGAAGGAGGGCTGGTCATTCCCTACTGTAAAGTTACTCTTTCTTTTTTAAGTTTCTTTATTTATTTTGAGGGAGGGGAGGGGAGGGGCAAAGGGAAAGGGAGAGAATCCCATGCAGGCTGCTCCCTATCAGCTTGGAGCCAGATGCAGGGAAGACCTGAGCTGAAGTCAAGTCAGACATTAAACCAACTGAGCCACCCAGGCAACCCTAAAGTTACTCTTTTTTCCCTCTTTCCAAGCCATACTCTGGAAGAAAGTTATTATGCGCAGCCCATATTTTAGGATGGGGGGTTATGCTCCACTTCCTTGAGGATAGAATTTCTACATAATTTACTTGGAATTCTTCATGAGATATTTATCTCTTCTTCTCCTTTTATGAATTTATTCAATAAGTCACTTATACCAATATGGAATATTTATTTTGTATCTTGGATATTTATTTTGGATTTTGAGTTATAATCCAGTGTAACCCTATTTACTTTCTTGCTCAAGTTGTTACAGTTTGGCAACTGGGAGCTTTTTCAGTTGACTCCTGTGTCCCTTCGACATACTCCCATCATTGTGATTGTTTTTCTTTCTTGTTTCTTCCATCAAGTCCTTATTTTCTGGCACTACGAGATGCTCTGGGCTCATCTTACATCTTTCCTGCCCCAGTCCTGAATTTACCTCTAACTTTAACGCTCCAACCACTATGGAAGCTCCAGAAATCTCTTCTCATCTAAAAAGAACAGTCAGTTAATGTTGGTGACCCCAGTTGACATCTAGTCTCTGAGACTAGTCTCAGTCTCTGAGAATTGACCTCTCTCAGTCTGTTTCCGTCACTCTTGGGCTTCTGGACTCCTGGACATGTCACTCTTGGGCTTCTTAGCTGATCTTCTTAGAGCCGCTCATAGTCACACACATGTATTTGTATCCTGACACACTTGTTTTAAAAAAGAAGCTGAGGCTATTTTCTAATTCATTTATGCAGCAATTTTATAGCAAGAATTATGAATTCCTGGCACCTCCAAATGTTCTACAAATGTTATTAGTAAGCAATTGAATTGCAATCCGTATGAGTCACTATTTCACATCACCCCACAATTATATCATATAATACCAAGAGATATGACATATGTTTATATCATACTGTTCTGTATAAACACAGCCCGTTGCTTCAGTTCTAGTCCAAATGAGGCCTGGGCGTTGAGTCAGAGTTCTGGGTTTGATTTTCAGCTCCCTGCTCACTGGCTGTATGCCTTGGCTCGGTCACTTGTTTTCTCTGAGTCTCTGTCTCTAATTTAAAGACAATACCTACTCCTTATGGTTGCATGAGGCTGACATGAAATAATGCACAGAAATTTCCTAACATGATATCCCGTACACATCAATAAACTGTAGTCATTATTACTATTGAATTTCAGTGTTCCCAGGACCCAGGACTTCTACTCCTTTCCTAAGGAAATACGTGAGAATGATGGGAAATAGTTACAGAACAATGCTTACATAGCATCATTTATAATAGAGAAAAAATTAATTAATTTACATAGCCAACAATAGAAAGTATGGGTAAGTAAATTACAACATATCCATATGACAAAGCAGTGTTTCAAACTCCAGATTGCAATCATTAGTAGGTGGTAAAATTAATTTAGAGATTAATATCATGAGCATTTAAAAAATTAATAGAAGAGAAATGGAAATAATTACTTTCTGGTGTGTGTGTGTGTGTGTGTGTGTGTACTAGGTTGCCATTTAAAATACAATTATTGTGGGGCGCCTGGGTGGCGCAGTCGGTTGAGCGTCCGACTTCAGCCAGGTCACGATCTCACGGTCCGTGAGTTCAAGCCCCGCGTCAGGCTCTGGGCTGATGGCTCGGAGCCTGGAGCCTGTTTCCGATTCTGTATCTCCCTCTCTCTCTGCCCCTCCCCCGTTCATGCTCTGTCTCTCTCTGTCGCAAAAATAAATAAAAAACGTTGAAAAAAAAAAAAATTTAAAATACAATTATTGTGATTTGGGGTCCAAAATGTTCAAAAGCCACTGTAATAGTATTATTAGATTAAACCATATGAAATTATTATTCTTGAAAAATACAACAAAAATTATCAGCAATTTCATATGGTTCCATCTAATATGTAGCTATTTAAATGATGTCACAATGAATTTTCAGTGATGTGGGAAAACCCTTGTAATTTTAAGTGAGGCATACAGAATTATATGCACACCATATGACCATATCTGCTAAGGGGTGCATCAAAAAATGGAAATGTTCATTTTGAATAGGTGATAGGATTATGTGGTGATCACAATTTTCCTCAGAACAGTTTTCTGTAATTTGTTACACAAATCAGGCCTTATATTTATGTATACATTTGTTATATATTTATATTTATTATTTTTGGTTAAAAATGTGTTAATGGCCTTTAATGAGACCATACCAAAGAACTTTCTTCTAACTTAATTGAATGTGTCTATCATCACCTTTGAAAATATTAAATTACCTAAATACACAATATTGTATATCAAACAAGGTAAGTGTATTATCCCTTCTGTGAGATAAAATCAGACCACAAATCTTGGAAAATTTACTTGTTATTTTTTAGACATATTGATACCTTTTATTAGTTCCAAACAAACACAAACTTTATGTAATACTTGAAATTTTGTCCCTTTTAATATTTTAAAAAGTAGCTCAACTACTGTGGAAGTTTAACCCCAATCAAGAGAAGTTATACTATAGAAGATAAATAACCTTTAAAATTTTCATGAAAATATAAAAGCAAGCATAAAATAGGAAATATACCAAAGACATGTATGATTTTCCATATTGGATCTGTCACTGACTAGTTAACATTTTAAACCTGTCGTACATCATTTAATGTTGTTTTCCCAACTATAAACAGGACTGTTTGTTGCAAATACCCCCACATGCATGATTATAAGCCATGATGCTCTTTGGGCACCAGGCAGGAGGGGCAGGATGTTGGTTTGCAACCTCAGTAGTTCCTCTGGTGAAATTCCAAACCGGCCCCCTGTACTCAGAGAACAAGGAGAGACTGAGGAAAGAGGCAGGCTACCCTAGAATGGTAGGTGGCAGGTGTGATAAGCAAGGAACTTACCTGTGAGGCTTGTCTTGGGCAAACACAAGACAAGTAAATCTCTGTACTGGCCACCAGAATCTCAACAATTTTTATGGAGACCTTAATTGGATTCAGTCACATATACAGTCCAGATGGTCTCAATAAGATCTTACCTTCTCAAGGCTGCATATTTGAAGTGGTTCCTTGTCCAGAAATGGTGGACAGACCATCTATCACAAGGACAGGGGAGGGGTGAGAGCCTCGGATTGCCCAGGCCAGCTCATGGGTCAACTGGTGTTTGCATCCTTTGATGACCTCCTCCAACAGAGGAAGACTAGTGTCCCTGTCATAGTAAAAAATTAATGTACTAAGCAAAAATTGGATAGACACCTAAAAGCTTACTACTGAACAAGACTGGGATATTATGGAGTCAAATCTTTATGCCCTTCTTCCTTCTTTTGCTTTGATCCTAAAAGAATGGAAAACAGAATTCAGTATCATTTTCCTGCATTAGGGAACAGATGCAACCGTCTTTCACAGATAAAAGGTAATTATGCAAAGTACTCTGAGAGTTGTTTTTTTTTTTTAAGCCGTGTGACTCCTGCTCGGCAGATTTCAATTACCATTCAGAAAAGCATGGAGCAAAACCCACATTAAGACTCATTGAGTTTCTCATTTTCCTTTGCCACAAATAAGGAATCATTCCTGTTTGAAATGACTGTTTATTGATATTCTCTTGCAAGATGGTAGAAAAGTGCTCAAGGTCCACAGCCATCTTTCAATGTAAGTAGTTTGGGGATACACAGTACTTAAAAAGAAGATGTAAATCAGGTGTCAGCCTATGAATCAGGATATTTTTGTTGGCAAATAATAGAAAATCACACACTAGCAAAAACAATATGATGACTTTTTTGGCTCAAAGAAACAAAGAATCCAGAGATAGGGCTGGCTACAACTGAGGGTGCGCTCTCTTGTCATCACAAGAAGATGCCAACAGCTCCTTGGCTCCAGGCTTGTTCATGTCGAGCAGATGTGGACCGGGTTCATTTGCCTGCCACCCACAGATCCCACTGCCTTGACCAAAGGGCTTCTGTGCCTTCTGACTCTGCCCAGGTCATAGCTCCATCACTAGAGCCGGAGGTGGAGAGTACTAATGCGGAATTGGATGGAGCACCAAATGGAAATTAGGGTCTTACCAGGAACACAAACAACAGAAGTCCACATGTGACCTTAAAAGTGCTTTCACTGTTGCTCTGGTCTGCTCTGTTTGGTGATAGGGCCAATGCCACTGATTTCTGTAGGCCAGTGTTTCTCAAAGTGTGGTTCCTGGACCAGCAGGATCAGCACCCCTTGGAGTTTGTTAGGAATATATATTCTTGGGGCGCTTGGGTGGCTTAGTTAAGCGTCCGACTTCCGCTCAGGTCATGATCTCACGGTTCATGGGTTAGAACCCCGCGTCTGACTCTGTGCTGACAGCCTGGAGCCTGAAGCCTGCTTCAGATTCTGTGTCTCCCTCTCTCTCTCTCTGCCCCTCGCCTGCTAGCACTCTGTCTTTCTCTGTCTCTCAAAAATGAATATAAACATTTAAAAAAAATTTTTTAAAGAAATATATATTCTTGCACCCCAATAAATCAGAAAAACAGAGGGTGGGGCCCAGCAATCTGTGTTTTAGCAAGCCCTCCAGGTGATTTTGTAGCAAACTAAATTTTGAGAACAATGCTCTAAGCATGTTTTCCAAGACCTTGTATCCAGCCCCCTTTTCAACTAAGGGCATATAACTATTACTTTGTGATTTGAAACAACAGGTAAGATTTGTATTGACAACCATCAACCTCATCTGGCCTTTTAAACCTGTCCAGCAATCTCTCTCTGATGAGCCTACCTTCTCATGCTTGGCAGTGACTATTTTGTACCTTCCCAAATGCCAAATCTTATAGCTTGCAAGTTGTGTATTTCACATTACCTCTTAACCATAGTGTGTTGTATATTACAGGTCTATATAAATTACAACTTTCCAGGAGATAGCAAGGAAGTGTCCTGAGCAATGTCCACCTTCTTGTAGTTTGCACGAGTCACCTTATTGTCTAGTAGTGTGGCTGCCTCCTCCTTTCCTCAAACAGCTGGTCTGAGGAAATCCAACCCTTTCTGCCATGTCATTCAATCCCAAGCAGATGACATCCACTAAAGCTGTCATGTGGGGACTCACTACCCATCTTCCTGCTCTTATCAGCTGCTGGCATCCACAGCCTGTTCTCCTTCTTCCATGTCAACTGAAGAAATGTACCTCCTCCCTCCAGAGCTCGGACCCTCTACCTGCACTTGGATCTCTCCCCTCTTCTCAGAAGGATCAGTCCATTTCTCATGCTCCCCCCTCTCCCTCACACACATCTTTAGGAATTTTCTCTTCATAAATACTTCCCTCCAGTAATCAAAATGCTCACCTTCCAAAATCTGTCCTGTGATCCCATACTCCTGTTCATTTATACTAGCCCTTGTCCCTCTATTGTCATGGCCACCCAAGAGTTGTGAGTTTTCTACACACAATCTCCATCATTGTTTGCTTCCTCTATTCCAACAGAAAGTTCTCCCATCGGTCATTAGTGACCTCCATGCTGCTGATCCAGTGAACACTTTTCATTGCCAGCAGCATCATAGTATCATGATTAACCATCCTTTCCAAGGAAAATGCATTCTTCACTTAACCTCTCATACTTCTTCAGCAGTTTTATTTAGCTTACTTTCCAGATCCCTTGACAGCTTCTCTTCTCTCTGCCTGCTGAATATTGCAATTCTTTGTGGCTTTCTCCTGAGTTCTCTTTTATTTTCTCACTTTAAATTTGTACCCTGAATAAAGATGTGAAATAGAGTACAGTATGCTGGTTCACACAGCATCAATTGTTGAAGACACTATTCTCGCCCCACAGCTTGCTCCTGGCACCTTTGTTGAAAATCAATGGCCATAGGTGCTTATTTCCAGATTCTCAATTATATATGCATATATTCTCATATATATATATATATATATATATATATATATATATGCTACACCAGTGCTACACTGTACTGTAGATTTGTAGTGAGTTTTGAAATTGGAGTTTGAGCTCTGTAACTTTATCCTTTTCCACATTGTTTTGGCTACCTGGGGCCCTTTGCAATTCCATAGGAAGTTGAAGATCAACTTTTCCAGGTTTGCAAGAGAGTCAATGGTTATTCTTGATAATTTTTTTTAATAAAATGGAAATTGTCTACCTCCTTGGCATGACTAAGCCAGTAACATGCTTAAAGGAGAAAACGCTAGAAATAGTCTTATGAAATTGAGTAACAAAATAAGGATGGCTATTACTGTTGTTATATAATATTATTCCAGATATATTGTTCAATACAGTTAGAAAAAAGGAGGTAATTAAAAATGTAAAAATTAGAAAGAAGAGGTAAAGTTAATTCCATTTGCCGCTAATATGATTGTACCCATGAAAAACCCAGGAGAATCAATTGAAAAACTATCATATACAATAGAAACACTAAGCTGGTTGGCAGCATAAACAATTATTATACAGAAATCAATAGCTGTCATATGTACAAACAAATCTAATTTAGAATCTGTACTAGAATAAAATACCTCACTTATAACAGCAACAGAAGGATTAAAATACCTAGAAATAACTATGACTAAGAAATATGAAAGAACAATTTGGAAAAAACAAAAAGGCCTAAAACATACCAGAGTTTAGTGTGCTAGATAATGGTCCATGAACAATGTCTACACCCTAATTCCTGGAACTTGTGAATATGTTACCTTACATGGTGGAAGGAGCTTTGCAGGTGTGATGAAGGATCTTGAGATGGGGAAATCATCCTGGATTATCTAAGTGGGTCTAATATAATCACAAGGGCCCTTCTAAGAGGGAATATGAAGATCAGGGTAAGAAAGGAAAGATATGACAAAAGGAGCAGAGACTGGACTGATGTGCTCTGAAGGTGGAGGAAGGGGCCACAAGCCAAGCAATGCAGGTGGCTTCTAGATGCTAAAAAAGGCCAGGGAACAAACTGTCCCTCCACATCCCCAAGGTGTGCTCCGCCATATTGGTTCCAGGCCAGTGAAACCATTTCAGACTCCTGATCTTCAGAACTGCAAGATAATAAACATGTATTATTTTGAGTCGCTGGAGTTGTGGTAATCTGTTATAGCAGTAGCAGAACACTGATAATGTTCAGTGACAAAACTGACCCAGACAAGAGAAAGGTCTTTCACAGTCTTAATTAGGAAGACCCATCAACATGCAGCTGTATGTCAATTCTGCCAAAGCTTATCTGTAAATATACCTCAAAGCCTACAAATTCCCCAAAAGGTTATTCAAAAGATCTTGTGGAATATTAAGACAAACAAACAAAAAATAGAGAAAACAGCTGAAAAAGAAGACTGATTAGGAGAAAACTGCCCTAACATCTGTTAAAATTACTAAAATGCTTTCATAATTGAACTGATGTAGTAGAGGTGTATATATAAACAAGTTTACTAATAAAATAAAATAGTAATTTCAGAAATACAAACAAATCATAAAAGATGTAAGGATATGATAACCCTTGCATCTCATATCAGTGGGTCACAAATAATAAGTGTGAAAAAAGATGACTACCTAAAAATATTGGATACATTCCAAGTGGAATAAGGGTTTAAATGTAAACAAGTAAATTTTAGAAGTACTTAGAAAAAGGCATGAGAGTATCTTTCTATAACTTCAAATGGGGAAGGCCTTTCAATATGACATAAAGCAAAAACCTAAAAGAGTGACAGATTCTAGAATATACAAATAAAAAGTTTCCTGCTTTGCAAAATTCAAAATGAGAAAAATAAAAAGAAATAGCAAACCTGGGAAACAATACTTGAAGACACATCCCAGATAAGGGATAATTTCAGTAATATGTGAAGCAAGAATTTCTATAAATCAAGACATTTGAAAAAAAATGTTCAAATTTCTTTATAATAGGATACAAATGTAAGTAATCTGAGAAATAGTTTTCTATAAAATTGAAAGCCATCAAAGTTCGATGCCATATAGTGTTGGCAAACTATAATATTCTTATACATAAAAAATATTCTTATTCATAGAGTTTGAGAGGGTAATTTGAGTGCAATTTGGAAGTAACTCTAAAATTTACAAATGTTTAAATCCTTTAAACAAAAATTCCACATCTACGCATTTATTCTACAGATATATTTGTTCAAGTATGAATTATGTATACATGAGGTCACTCTTTGTAACACTGTTTTTAATAAAACTGGAAATCTTTAAATAGTCCTCAATGGAAGACTAGTAAACTGTGTTACATTCATACATACTATGAATGTGAAAAAGATTGGAATTATTTCTAAGATTGTTAGGTGGAAAAAAAAAAGTACAGAATATCCTGTCAGACTATTTGTGTAAAGGGAGGTGGAATATATATAAGCAAATATGCCTTATACTTGTATCCGCACAAAACTCCTTGTAAGTAAATTCAAGAAGCTACTAATGCCACCTGCTTATGGAGAAAGAAAAAGGGTGGCTGGGTCCAGGAATGGGAGAAAGATTTTTTTTTTTTATCAAACATCTTACATGTTTTTAAATTTTGAACTATGTGAATATTACCTACATTTAAAAGTAAAGAAATTAAAATTATCATTAAGAAACTGAGACAAGAAAACAGCTATAAAATGATGGAATATGGAAATGCAGAGAAAAAAGGAAATTCACCCAGAAAGCCACTTCTGCATGTCCCTTCTGCTCTTTTGTCCCTACCTAACAATGGATTATCAAATCTGTGTGAGCTCAGAATTAGCACATTGCAATGTTAGCTTTGCTTCACATGACAGCAAATATGTTCGTCTGCAATGCAGTCACACTAGCCTCACTGTGATACTGGTTAAGGGCTCCAACTGGTTGACAAACACAACCAATGCCCTTACTAGACACTGTTCCAAATAGCTTAACTCTCATAATCCTCACCAAAACTTTAGGAAGTGGATACTCCATCCTCCATATATAAAAATTGATGCAAAAGGATATTAAATTGTCAGAGGACGCAAAGCTCTCAAGTGACATAACTGGAATTTGAGTTCAGGTCATCTGGCTTCCAGCTCCATGCTCTAACCCACTGCCCACATGTGTGTTATAACTTGATTTCTAAGGAAGTTGGCCCATATCTTTAAGACAGACCATATTTCTTGTTAGCAGATCTTTGTCATGTGAAATGTGCTAGGTATGTGCTCGTGCTTGTATTTAATAAGATACAGTGTTACTAGATTTTTTGCAGTAGAAGAATTGTGTGCAATTGTGGTAAAAAAAAAAAAAAAAATACAACCTGGGGCGCCTGGGTGGCTCAGTCAGGTAAGCCTCCGACTTTGGCTCAGGTCATGATCTCATGGTTTGGGAGTTTGAGCCCCGTGTCAGGCTCTGTGCTGACATCTCAGAGGCTGCCTGGAGCCTGCTTTGGATTCTGTCTTCCTCTCTCTCTTCCCGCACCCCCCCCCCCATACTCTGTCTCTCTCTCTCTCAAAAATAAATAAACATTTAAAAAAATTAAAAAAAAACCCAATACAACTTAGAGCATGCATCCTGTCATTTGGGTGTCTGCCCTCATACAATTTTCAGTTCCACAGTTGATTTAAGTCACAGCTTCCAATTCAAAGATGAAAATGTTAAAGGTATGGAGTGGCTTATGCCCACAAAGAACTCTGAGAAACAGACGTCCAAGAACACATTACCTTACTAATTGTTCAAAATCGAGGGTTATAACCCTTGCTTCCATCATTTCAGAGAGACTTGTCTCACCCTTTGTGTTGTATTTTTTTTTTTTTAGAAATGTTGTATCAAATTATACTTTTCTTTCTAGGATTTCATCAAGGGTCTTTCCATTTTGCTCCGGGGGACAGTACAAGAAAAACTCAACTGGGCATTTAATTTGTATGACATAAATAAAGATGGCTACATCACTAAAGAGGTAAGGGATGCCTCACCAACACCACCCTCCGCTTTTTTTTAACGTCCAAATGTTAAACAATTGAATTTATTAATTTGAAAATAGCTTTTTCAGGAAATCTAAAATATTTTATGTGGTGGTGGTGAAATATTCTAGTAAAAAATGGGCAATGAAAAGGATTAGTTTTTGGTGCATCTTCAAGGTGGAAACAAATCACCTAAGAATTATACCCCAGTTTCCTAATGACATTTAAATAAATACTGTAAATCGGATAAAGACTGTGGTTGGAATCAGATAGGAAGAAAATACATTCAAGCCATGCTAGAATATTTGACCTGTGACCTTCCCCCTCCAATATAATATGGTCCATATGGAGACAATTTTAAAATTACATAGGCTGTGCAATGACCTGTATCGTGCAGAACAGGACCTGGTGCATTAAGGGGCCCCTAAACTTCCAGGCAGGCTATCCAAGAAAGAAGGCCCACAGACCAGATTAAGGTGCTCATATCAAATGGTTTGTTAAAGCAATTAAAACACAGTGAGAAGCAAGGGGAAAGGAATGAGGTAAATTAACAAATTTAGGATGGGGTCCAAATGGGGTTGAAGTACCAACTGAATCCTGGAGGGGGCGCTCAATATCCATACGTCCTTTCTCACTGCCTCACTTTCCTCCCCTCCGTTGAGTTTTGAGCATGAAGCCTCTTAAACAAAAGGTACCCTGGGCCAATGACCTGACCTTGCTCAACTAGGGACATAGGGACAAGTACACCTGATCACAGGTACAGTGTGACCATTGGCCTGTTCAAAGGCCATAGGTTTTGTGTTTTTTGAGCAGAATACACATGGGACCAGAATGGAAGTAAGACCTCATGAATGTTAAGTATTTGTGTATATTGAGCGTATCTTGAATAGTTAGTGCCTCTTATATCTTGTGTACAGTAATAAAGTAAGGTTGGTACTCAGATGCCTCAGGAATATTTGCTACCTCTTGGCCCTTCAATCCCTTTCTATCTCTATGTTTAACATATACATGCTAGTCTTATATTTCACACATTTCATGAATTCTGAAGTCAGACAAACTTCTTGCTACTTATCTAAACTCAAAACATCTTAAAATGTTTATGATTTATAAACTATAAACTCCTTCATCATTAATAATAGAATTGGATACTCTCATCTGTATTATCAGCTTAATCTAGTCTAGACTTTTATATGGGAATTTCATTATGAAGGCAATAAACGTGAAACAATAAATCTGAATGAGTAATTAGATATTATTCTTACTAATACTGACAATGGAAAGTCAAAAACTAGATTTTGTCTGAATTAAAAAATTAATGAAATTTCAAAGGATTTCTCAGTCATGATATCTTGACTAACCTACATGTGTAATTTCTTCACTTCAAGCCACAGTAGGAAAAAAAACAATGAAAATCCTCATAAGCTTTGAGACTTACCAGCTAGTTTTAGTATAATTCTCATGATATAGAGTTCATTCTCAATAAATGGAGTTCATGATATGGAGTTCATTCTCAATAAATCAACATGTAAGATATATAACAAATCAATAAAACAAAAAACAGTCTATGTGAAGTGTATAGAAATCCAAATCTCAAACCAGAACATTCCTGGGGTGCCTGGGTGGTACAGTCAGTTAAGCGTCTGACTCCTGATTTCAGCTCAGGTCATGATCTCCCAGTCCTGAGATCAAGCCCTGCCTCCGACTCCATGTTGGGGGTGGAGCCTGTTTAAGATTCTCTCTCCTTTTGCTTCTCCCTCGCTCTCTTTCTCAAAAAAAAAAAAAAAAAAAAAAAAAGTTTTAAGAAAAAACAAAAACCAAAACAACCAGAATATTCATTTCCTGATCATCTCAGATATGTGGGAATTTACTTCATTTTGAAACCAATATCAAAATTAGTTCTGACATTCTGATCCTGCAGCTTTTAAGGCACAAAACTGTTGTGTTTTCCTCTGGGACAACCAAAACTTAACAAATAATAAAAAAATTTTTGAAATTGAGTAGGAATAATGTCAGACTGGTTTCTTCATATAATGCATGAAGTCTCATGTGAGTGCCTTTTACTTTTCAGGAAATGCTTGATATAATGAAAGCAATATATGATATGATGGGTAAATGCACATATCCTGTTCTCAAGGAAGATGCTCCCAGACAACACGTCGAAACATTTTTCCAGGTAGGAATGCAAGTAGAAATCAGAGACGGGGGAAAAAAGAGTAAATTTCCTAAAGCTTGCAAAGTGTCACGATGATTCAAAAGAATGCAAAGGAAAAAAAAAAAAAAACTTTTACTGAAAGGGACAAAATAATAGACCATGAAGTATCATACTAATTTAATAATTTTGGATTTGAATGCATTATAATACTGATAACTACACTTAGTGAATAGTCACTATATCCTGCAAAGAACACCAAGGAATTGCCGTGTTTCACATGTTTGTTTCTGGGTTTGTTTTCAATTATTCTCACAAGAATCCTTAAAGTTATAAATCCTCATTAGCCTCAATTTACAGATGAAAAAAGCAAGGCTCTGAAAGTGTCCGCAAACTGCCTGAACTCTGTCAGAGCTAGAGTGCCAGATTTTATGTAGGGCAGCAATTCTAGATCTCCACCACATTCTTTTGAAAAGGGAACAGCTTAACAGCAGTTGGTCATATGATTCTTATCACTAAGAATGAAGCAGATCCTCCCCATAAAACAGGCAGGTGGATTTTTCATTCGCTTCAAGTGTCAGGGTAACAAGGGATAAGTCGGAATAAAGTTTCTTGTTCTTTTCTTCCAAACAGAAAATGGACAAAAACAAAGATGGAGTCGTTACCATAGATGAGTTCATTGAAAGTTGCCAAAAAGTAAGTTCATAGTAGTAAAGAAACTATCCCTTTTGCTTTCATAACAGCCAGACTAAGTCAAGTCAGCTAGCCACCATGAACTGAGCACAATATAAACTTTACCTAAGCTTACCATTCGTACGCAGCTAAGAGAAGCTACCACTCTAAAAACAATTGTCAACTTAATTATAGTTCATTAATTAACATTTATAGAGTGCCTACCCTTAGGAGAGCCACACAGAAAGCCCTAAAGATAGAACTATTACAAGTATACTGCATTTTCATTCCTTAAATCCTTTAGAGTATTCATTACTGAGGGTAAAACATACGTGAGCTTTGAATTGCTCCTTGCCTAAACTTAGCATATAACATATTATCTCCATAGATGTATGATTCCAGTACAGCCAAGTGTACATCACAGGCCGAGTTTGCATCCGATTTCTGAGAGAAACGCGTTGCTTGCTTTAACGTAGGCGCACCCGAAATGGCTCTTTGGCTGCGCCAGTAATGGCCCTCAGTCATAAAAAACAAAGCACAGAAAATTCAGAGGAGAAATCCAAGTGGTTCTCCATTGTCTGATGGGAGATTAGTTTTAGCTTACCTAAAGTTATTTGACTTGATGCATGGGTAGAGCCACAATTAAGAATGAGTATTTTTAAATAAATACAGAGAGGATGAGGTTTGTTGATCTTTAGCTTTTCTCTTCATTTTCAAGTTGATACACTTTTCCTTTGTTGGCGCCTGCTCGTTTCTCAACTCACATTTCGATGTGGCGGCCTTTGCAAGGATCAGTTTGGTGGTATCAGTCCGCTGATGCAGTTACGTACTTGGCTGATGCAATTACTAGCAGGGGAAGTCGGCACAAGTTCAGCTAGTTATCATCGCTGTCAACAGCTCACTGAGTGCCATTCATATACAATCTCCAAGTGCCCCTATAATGTCAAAATCTGTGCTCTTCAGTTTCTAGGGAATATGCTAAATTGCACACAGCCACTGTCCAAAGGTTGCTCTCAACAGTCCCTTCTCTGGCACTGAGAGACCATTCACTTTTTTTTTTTTTAAATGTTTATGAGAGAGAGAGAGAGAGAGAGAGAGAGAGAGAGAGACAGCAAGCACGCGAGCAGGAAGAGGGCCAGAGAGAGAGAGGGAGAGAGAGAATCAGGCTCTACACCACCAGAGCAAAGCCGAACGTGGGCCTTGATCCCAGCAGGGGAACCGTGAGGCCATGACCAGATCCCAAATCAAGAGTCAGACGCTCAAACAACTGCACCACCCACGCACCCCATGAGAACATTCATTTTTAAAGGCTCCTGAAGGCCATACAGATTTAGCCCTAAGAGACCCAGAAAGAGAGGTGAAATGACTACAAACATGTCTCCCAAGCCCCCCCTCCAATCCTGAATGAAGTTGGCTCTTGGCTCGCGCACAAACCCTGCTTCTTTCTACATGTACAAATCTCTGTGATTTGGCCTGTGATCTACCTGGAATGCCAAAATTTTGCATTTGCTCCATTTTTTTTTTTTTTCTTACTCTCTACGCCTCTCTAGTTTCCATTCTGGTTTTCTAATTTGAAGAAAAAAAAAAAATCCCTATTGACACCAAGTAAGATTCAAATGAAATACTGAAAGCTTGCAGACTTTACATTTGTAAAATGGGCTCTCCATAGTTATCTAGATGAAAAAGGGATAGAATGAGATCTGTATGTGCAAACACTTAGTATTTGAGCTTTTGGCATACGCAGTGGGGGGCGGGCAGTACTCAGGAGCAGAACAGTGTACTTGCCCTTGCAGCTACGCTTAATTTAATCCCACTGTGTTTCTCCCTTACAGGATGAAAACATCATGCGCTCCATGCAGCTCTTTGAAAATGTGATTTAACTTGTCAAATGCATCCTCAAACAGACAAATGTGAACTATTGTACCACACTTAAACTTGGAGCTACCACTTTTAGCATAGATTGCTCAGCTTTACACTGAGGCATATTATGCAAACAAGCTTTGTTTTAATATAAAGCAATCCCCAAAAGATTTGAGTTTTCCAGTTACAACTTTGCATCCTTTTCATAATGCCACTGAGTTCATGGGATGTTCTAAGTCATTTCATGCCCTGTGACTCTTCAAAAGTACAGAATCTGGCAGAGAGTTTTACTGATTCTTTAGCCATGGGATTATTCAGCTTTCCCATTACCAGTGATTTTAAAATATCAGTGTTTTTTGCTACTCAACTGTATGTATTCAGCCCCAGGATTTTAAATGGTTTTCTAAACTATTGGCATCTGCATTTAATTTCCAGAAATTAATTTTCATGTTTGTATGCTGTAATTCCATTTATACACTAAGTAAACAAAACAAGATTACTATGATTAGTAACAAGCAAACACACAGTCCCAGTTTCTATGGATTTGCTGCTTTCTGTTAAAGATATTCATTTATCTGGCATTTTTTACAACATGAAACAAATTAGTTTATCACCAGATGTCAGCATATGCCTAATAAAGCTTATTTAATAAGCATTTCTTAATTTTTCATAATACATATTATAGCCAAGGCCTACATGATATATATAATTTGGGATTTGTTCAATCCTACAGGTGGCCTATTTTCTATCTTGTCACTAAGTGGAAGTCCGTGAAGGTGTGGAACAAAGCAAGGATGTTTATAGGCATATGCAAAGGGTCAGGGTATCTGTCCTCGAGTTACATGGTAATGCTTAGTAACAAGTAATCCCTAACAGCATTGAGGACCTACTCCATCCCCTCTCCCTCGACTCCTTCAAGACACCTTTCTATTACATGCCATTCAGGGACAAAGAAACCTGGACTACCCCAAGGCCTACAGGGAACAAAGAGCAAGCAGAATTCACTTTGAAAGCATCAGTGACTCCATTTTATCAATAACTACCATACCAAAACTTCGTTAAAGATGAAAATAAATGCTAAGCAATTCATCTGGACTGTCTTATGATTTAGCTCATCGTAACACTCCAGCAATTCAGATTCTCTTCAATGATCTTAAGCCAAAATTGTCAAGTGGCCACAACATCACTTAGGATACACACACCTTCCCTACTTTGCAGAAATACCACAAAGACCGAGAGGCTACAGTGGGAGGAAATTAGCGACTGTCCTTGCAACACTCAATCAGGTATCTATTCTGGTGTAGAGATAGGATATTGAGAGCCGCCCTGCTATCACCAGTGTAGACATTCAGAGTAGTACAGTACATGTACACTGAAATCCGCCATCGCGTGTTTGTGTAAACTCAATGTGCACATTTTGTATTTCAAAAAGGAAAACTAAAAGCAAATAAAATGTTTCTAACTCTGCTGTCCATGTTGCAGGTATTTTTATTCTAACAAGCGTTAAGTACCAGATTGAAAATATCATGTCCTTCTTTTGGCACCGTCAGGTCATGTGCACGTTTGCCTCAGGGTGGGGCTGGGTGCGATGAAGAAGAGTAAAAGCAAGACCAGTGGGCTGGCGGGTGTTTTAGCTCATGTGGTCTGCGGACATGACGGGAGCAGAGACCTGAGGAAAGAGTATCCCAGACGGGGGGACTGGGAAGGACCAGAGCTCTGAGGGGCGATGGGCATTTCTGCACTTATGACTCCTTAGAAATTACTTGTGTTCTTTGACATCCCAGCTGTGAGACTGTATCTGAGGTGAGAACTGCAAAGAGGTCACTCCGTGTATTTGAGAGAAGGAGCGAGAGGGTGGTCTCTGATGCTGCTGAGACCGAAGACGGCTGCTCCTGCAGAAAGGAGTGATCCCCAATCTTCATCCCTCCCAAAGAAAATCTGCTTTAGATTCGGTGTGGTGGCTACTCATGTCCCCACAGCCTTTTCTTGCCCTCAGGATGGGAAGTCGTACTCTGGTTTTCTATTTCTCACTCCATTCCTTTCTCTTGTAGAGCGATCCAGGGTCAGCATCTACAACACCATCACTGAGGGCTATGCCTATAAAGTATGTTTTAAAAGCTTTTTTAATTAATGGTTAAACATAAGCAGGCACGACAAAATCACAGAGTGCATTTAAATGTTTTCAGATTTTAATTTCTAAAGATCTTCATGACATAAGTATCTTCAGTATTTTCAGACTACGGGATACAAAAATGACATTTACTTAAATAAAACCCAACACCTAAAGTTTAGGCAGTTTTAATAAGTTGTAATAAACAACATACTTACAAGAGAATTTACACATGTAAAAAAAAGTCTTAAACTAGAATATTCTGGCATGGACTTTTTCCAAGGATTCTACATCATAAGATGCATATGTACAGACAATAATTAAAGTGAACTCACAAATGTTTATCCATACTTTAAATTTCCATAGCTTTGATAAATGACAAAATGACAAAATGTCTAAAAATAAGCACACAGCTACAAACTGAGTGTGAAAGGGATATCATAAATACAAAGCATTAGAAAATAAATACAAATGCATCTACTATAAACCCAGTAATGGTTGTTTGCACTAAGCTGTAAATATATGAAAAACCGACCCCACAAAATTATACTACTGTAGAACTGTTTTTAACAACTCCCCATCACTGACCATTCTTTCTTGTTGATGGGTAACTTTTATTATGATTCAGTGGAACTAGGTTTACTCATCTTAAACTAGTAAGGAATGAATGGTGGCTGTGATTTACAAAAGAACAACCTGAAGTGAATCTGAAAAGGTACCATAGGTGCCCATGGCCAGCATTTCACAACTGTCACCAGGAAGTAAGGAGATTTTTGTGGGCTCCTTTCTTCAACAGCATATGGAACAATATGTTGGAATTTTAGATTTGATGATGATAAGGCTTCCCTGTCAACAGAAAAAAACGTAGCTTCATTAGTATCATGCAGGGTTCCCTAACAGGCATTAATTACACCTGTAGGAACAAGCCTAAAGAAGTGTCCAACACTCAAACCAAATGGAATGAGAACAGAATGATGGAATGAGAAGTGTAACATTTTTTCTGAGTTGAATACAGTATAGGTGGTCCTCTGTTTAAAAAAACGTTTAACTGGAGACTTAGTTAGGAACCAGATCACCAGTGTATGAATCCAGCTGCTGCCAGTCGCTTCACTGTCAAATCTGGGGCTAGTTCTTTCTTTGAGCCTCAGTTTCTAGGTCTTTAAAGGGGGATAACGACCAATTCTACCCCTGAGGGCTGCAGTGATGATTAAGTGGATACAATGTCTAAAAAGTACTCAAACTGAGTACCTGACAGGTAATCACTTCCCACGTGTTCGATCAAGATTGGGGTGTGTGCAAGTACGTACCTTTTCCAAGACAGATATGCCTATGATTTAGGATGAAAATTATATCAAGGTTGAGAGTGAACCAACTGCAACTTAAGGCAGGTAGTCAACTGATTGGTTATAAGAAAATGACACTGTGACTATAACTCACTTTCCTGTCTGCCCTGAAGCTGAATGTTTCCATCACTGTGGCACACACAAGCCCCAAGAAACGAGAAACTGTAATATTGAGAAGATTCTTTTAAAGACTCATCTTTGCAGGGGCGCCTGGGTGGCTCAGTCGGCTGAGCAGCTGACTTCGGCTCAGGTCATGATCTCGTGGCTCGTGAGTTCTAGCCCCGCGTCGGGCTCTGTGCTGACAGCTCGGAGCCTGGAGCCTGCTTTGGATTCTGTGTCTCCCTCTCTCTCTGCCCCTAACCCACTAGCATTCTGTCTCTGTCTCTCTCGAAAATAAGTAAACATTAAAAAAAATTTTAAAGACTCATCTCTACTATTTAGAGAAGGAGAAAGATATATAAACATTTGGTTTTTGAAGACAAAGAAGAGCACTTGTTAATTTCAGGGAGGATTACAAAGTACTGAAAGCAAAAGCATAATGGTAATTAGGCCAATTTTTAATAGCACACCAACAGAAAATCTCTGATCAAATATTATCAAATTATTGAAATATTATGCACGACAGTAGAAGTCGAAAACAAGAAGAGAAAAAGTCTGAAGGAGCAAACAATACTTAACTTCAAAATCTTTTTTTACCCTGTATTAGCAAGATTCAAAACAACGACATCGCGTGGCAACAAGCGGAGCTCCCTCGCTGCCTGCCTCGGGAGCTCCGGGCTGGGCATGTACACGCCTCTGTGTTCTCCTCCAAATCTCATGTGTTCTGTCTGAAGTTTATTTACTCGAAAACTATGCCCTCCTCCGCACACCTACTCATGAAATCTAACATGCTGGGCCTGCCCCTTTCTTCTTGCCCGATTCCACAGGATGTGTGTAAACCACCCGGGGAGAGTTTCAGACTGGAAGCTGTATCATCATTATTTAGCATCCGTTTACTTGCATTTCACAAGGGAGGAATTGGCAAATTATTTTGCATTCCAATTCTCAGAAGCACATCTATAAGCAAAAAGAAGTTCCCTTCTGCTGAGGACACTGGATTGGCTAGGGGATGGTTCTGTACCTCTCAACAAGGTGTCTGAATGCTAATCCTCCACACACAATAAAGAAATCCGTTACCTAGTAGTCTAGGGACTTACCTGCTCCACCTAAACTTTATTCTAGGCATTCATCACAGAACGAATATAATCAATTTTAAAAGTCACTGTAATTGGTCAAATTAGGTAACTTAGACAAAGCTTAAACTAACGTATCTGACATTTTAAAACTGCATATGATCACACAAATTTCCTTTATAATTCCTTTAGGAAGTAGCTGCAATGAAACTAAGTCCTGCAATGTTAAAACAGTCCCATGCAAAGCTATCATTAAGATCCGATTAAACGTTGGGGCGCCTGGGTGGCTCAGCAGGTTGAGCACTTGGCTCTTGATTTCGGCTCAGTTTGTGATTCTTGAGTTTGAGCCATGCTGTGCTGACAGCGTGCAACCTACTTGGGATTCTCTCTCTCTCTGCTCCCCATCCCCAACCTCTCAAAATAAATAAATAAACTTAAAAAAAAAAAAAAAGGATCTGATTACATATAATCTCCAAAACAAGATAGGATCACTGCTTTACAGAAATATTTCCAAGACTAGATTATGTGAACACTGCTTTAAATGATGAAAATTCACTTAACCTAGTTATTTGACACCCCACATATAATGAGATTCCCCCAGAGAGTCCCGCACATTCTTGCAAGTCAGAATAATTTGATTCATCCTTGTGTGTGTGCGTGTGCACACACGTTCTAGATAGCATGCACTTCGAGACATGATATTGCAGCCATCTGGAAATCTCATTTCAATCTTTGAAGATGGGAAAATTGTAAATTTTTTAGACAGAAAAGACGGGAAATGAAAGAAAAAGAAAAGTACTTTCTTCAACGAGCTCTCTGTATTAATCCTTTTGTTTTCTGAATTTTCCAATGGTCTAAGCAAGAACATCCAAACTAAACAAAAAAAACCTGTCAAGTCGCACCACATGGAGGGTATAGTCAGAGCAGAGGAAGTGAATGGCCGTGTTAACACAATCTGGTCCGAATCCCAATGCTTAGAAACCGTGTGACCTACGTAAGATGGAAGCTCCGAACTCTCAAATGAAAATATCAACTCCACGTGATAACTTGTGGTTGAAATAATAGATGTCATACAGTCAGTTTCATAGTATAAAAGTAAAAAACAAAGAAGCAAACAAACAAAAACCCATGACTTAAGGAATAAGGCTTTACTTACACTCCCACCATGCTGCTCTAGCTTCTGTAATGCACTGGTGATGGGCTCTTTGAATTTCTTATCCCTCAGTCTCTTGGAAAGCTTTTAAAATAAGATTGGGAGAATGACTTGGAAAAGTAGCAATATTCACCACAGGCACAAGTAAAACTTCACTAAGGAGTATGCTAACTAGAAATAAAATCACTGAATCCTTACCGTATAGTTAAGTACACAAACACCACTTAATTTGTTTTAGATTCCAAGGCTTCTTTTAGAAAATATCTCATTGAAATTTATATGCAATAGACACCACTATATTTGTTAAAACAAGTTCAGCATTATAGTTCCAGTGTCCAGCATAATACTTGGCACAGAACACAAAACAGAAGGGCAGAGAGCAACAGATTTGTCAAAATGTTGAATGTGTGAATGGAGTAATCAATCTAAAATAAGTCATTTTATATATTAGGGTGAAATTCCTGTGGCTAGTCAGGTACAACCTGCTGACCTAAAGGTTGTATAAGCAAACACCTGCCAGGATCCTCTTCCTTCTCTCCTAAGGCTTCCCATATATTAAGCTTCCAGAGTCTATTCCCATTGTGTCTTCTCTCCATCAAACACCTGGTGTTGGTGGGAATTCATCTCCCGCTATTCCTAACCTCAGCATGGCAATCCTGCTAGATTCACTCCCATCCCTACTCTCTATAGGCTTTGCCAGGTGTTCCCGGGGTGTATGGTCTCTCTGCAGAGTAAGAAGCTAAACATCCAGTTCTAGGATCTCTCTAAATGGACTGGTCCAAGAAAAAAACAGTGAAACTATGACTGAAATACATGCCTCAACTCTGAACTACAGAAGGATGCACACAGAGAAATGCCAGCTGTGGGTTATCCCAGCAAGGACTTTAATTTTTTATTAGTGTGTGCAGTAACGGATTAATTCCACCTAAAGAAAAGATCGGCCCTTGTCTCTGGCTCCTGGATGGGAACCTCTAAGCCCTTGGTACGATCCTGCCAGATAAGAGCGTCTTTGTTTACATGGGGCCTTGGGCCACATGATCTCAGCTCAGCTTCTGAAGAGGCTGGAGACTAAGGTCGACCATGCAAGCAGCCAGTCATGCTTGCTTGACAGAACCCTAATATGAACCCTGGGACACCACGCTGAGGGGAGTTTCTTAGGACGCAATACTCCATCTGTGTTGCCACATATACTTCTGGCTGGAGGAAGCAAGCGCTGTCCAACTCCAGTGTGAGAGAGGTCAACTGGAGACTCCACATTTTGACCTTCCTGGGCTCTGCTCTGTGCACCTCCTTGCTTTGTGGCTTTTACTTGGTAGCCCTTCACTGTAATGAACTGAAACCGTGTAACAGCTTTTTGAGTTTCCCGAGTCCTTCTAACTGTCCAGTATCCCAGTGTGTATCTGTCCTAAGGATTAAGCTACACATAACAGGGAAACGTCTCATCCTGAATACTGTTTACAGATTTACTAAAAACTTACAAGGAAAAACAAAGAAAATGATGAAAAACATGACTGTGGCAATGTACAATTACACAGGAGGGTGGATGAGCTGTCTTTATAATCCGTGCTAATCAACATGGGCATAAGACCATTGTACTGTTCATTAATTTTTGTCCCCTCCCCGACTCTCGCTCTCACTCTCTCTGTCTCTCTCTCTCTCTGTCTCTCTCAAAACTAAATAAACATTAAAAAAAAAGAAGAAGAAGAATCAGATCTTTTTTAGGATTTCTGAATCCGTTAACGACTAATTGGAAGCCACTGATCACGACAAGATACAGACAGTGCATGATACGCATACACAAGCACTCTGTCATCTTTTCAGTACTTACACTTGTCAGCAGATGTTTCAGATGGTCATTCAGAGAAGGACCAACGACGACACTTAGCTGCACGAGAGCATTCAGACCTCTTGCAAACACGTCATCATCCAGGTGTACCTGGGGGGTTAGACGGTCAGGGGTACAGGGACAGAAAAGGAAAGAGGAAAGACAAGTAAGAAGAAAGGGCAAGCAGGTGGAGAAAAAAGTAAGACTGAACATTCAAAATTAGAAGATAAGCCACTAAACCCTGAATCTAAAAAAATACCCTTTAATGTTATACCATCTAGAAGCAAAAAAATAAACTTCTGGCTTGACTGAAAGATTAGCTTAGCTGTATCACAGCAAGCAGCAAGGCTGATGTGAGGTTTCTTACTTTCTCTAATTACTAAAAATGTCCCCTTTTACCTTTCGGATATCCTCTACAGGTGTCTTCAAGTAAGTAATCATCTGTCCCTGAATAACCATGGCCTAATTTTGCATGCACATCAAAATCACAGGTAAAGGACTCATTTGCATACAATTTGGAAGAAAAAAAGACATAAAATATTCTAAATGTACCACAGAAAGTCCAAAGGAATAGAGGATACCAGAGCCGCCTTTAGCACAGGAACCAGTCTTGGAAGCAAAGGCACAGCTTTTTCAGGAGCTCCTTGGACCAAAAGTAATTCTCTAAATCCCTCCTTTGACACGAAGGTGTATGGATGTTTAGTCTCTCTCAAACCCTGCCAAAGACAAAAAACAAACAAACAAAACAAAACAAACAAGCAAACAAAAAAGATTTACTAAGCATCTGGTTATACTAACAACAAAATTGAATTCTTACTAGTCTAAATGAAAATCAAGTTTTATTATGGTTTTCCTAATCATGATCTATAATTTCAATAATTACAATTTCAATTAAACCCAGAAATTGTGGAACAAAGGACATACATGGGACAGGAAGAATTTCTACCCACAGGAAGGAAGGAAAAGATTTTGAACATTAAAGGAACAGGAAAAAGAAACGGAAAAGCAAGGAAAAATAAAGGAAATAAAGAAAAAGAAAGGGAGGAAGAAAATAAAAGGGGAGAGGAAGAGAGAGGAAAGGTAAATAATAAAAAAAAGAAAAAACGTATAAGAAACCCTCACGAGGATACTGAAAACATTTTGTGTGTACTACCAAATACTGTCTGCAAGCACAGAAAATCAGCCTAAAATGATGGTTTATAATTATTGGACCTCCTACCTTTACAGTGACTTTACAACTTGTTTAATGAGTTTCTAAAATATTGTATTTCCTTCATATTTAAATATTTTACATTAAGATATTTAAAAAACATCGTTTCCTATGAAAATCTTACAGAAAACCACTGTAAGATTTTAAATGTCATTTTTAACATTAGAATGTGAAATAAAAATATGAAGGGGAGCCTGAGTGGCTCAGTCACTTGAGCGTCCGACTTTGGCTTAGGTCATGATCTCATGGTTCATGAGTTCAAGCCCCATGTTGGGCTCTGTGCTGACAGCTCAGAGCCTGGAGCCTGCTTCAGATTCTGTGTCTCCCTCTCTCTTCGCTCCTCCCCTGCTCACACTCTGTCTCTCTCTCAAAAATAAATAAGATTGAAAAATATATATATATGAAAATAACCCGTATCATTTCTTTCACCCTAAATGCATCAGAAACTATTGGATAGTACTCTTTTGTGATTTAATCCATCACTTTGAGTCAAGACAGAAGAGCCACCTGACTTTTTTTGAAAACGTAATACAAAAAAAAGCAACAGCAATACTCCATCAGTTTGACTAATTATTATCTGTGAATAAGTAAAACTGCCTGCAAAGTCATGCCTAAAAATACTAATTTTCAACCAATTTGCTCTTTAGACCAAACTATCTGCTTCCAAACAGTGATCAAACACTTCTTTTCCTGGACCGCCAAGCACAGCAGCACCACTTTGGAACACAGCTTCTATCACCCTAAGGTTGTGCCTCTCCTGGCCATTGTAGAGATGAGGGATCAGGTCAAGAGAGGTGGATTTCCATAGTGGTGGTTCTGTCAGTACTTTTCCATTATTAAATAAGTAGAAGGAAAGGCTAATAATGTACCCAACACAGAAATAAAGGCATTGGTGTTTGGAAAATAATTATTTAAAGCACCGACTTTATATAATCTCAACTAAACACAGAGTCCCTTTAGGGACTCTCCAAATTAAAGAACTCCCCTCACCTTCCTCACTTTGTGATTAGCTAGAGCATTTTTTTTTTTTTAATGTTTATTTTTGAAAGAGTGAGTGGGCAGGTGCACCAGCTCATGGGGGAGGGGCAGAAGAGAGAGAGAGAATCCCAAGCAGGCTCCTCACGGTCAGCCCAGACCCAGATGCGGGGCCTGATCTGATCTCAGGTACTGTGCGATCATGACCTGAGCCGAAATCAAGAGTGGGATGTTTAATCAACTGAGCCACCCAGGCACCCCTAATTGGACCATGTTTTCAAAGGTGTCACTATAGTTGTGATTCATCTAAAAAATGGTCTGCTACCATATACAAAAGGTTTAAAAAATTTTTTTAAACTAATGAAACATTGATACATTTTTAAGTTTTTTTTTTTTTTTTAATTTTTTTTTTTTTAATGTTTTTTATTTATTTTTGGGACAGAGAGAGACAGAGCATGAACGGGGGAGGGGCAGAGAGAGAGGGAGACACAGAATCGGAAACAGGCTCCAGGCTCCGAGCCATCAGCCCAGAGCCTGACGCGGGGCTCGAACTCACGGACTGCGAGATGGTGACCTGGCTGAAGTCGGACGCTTAACCGACTGCGCCACCCAGGCGCCCCTACATTTTTAAGTTTTTAATACCAAGTTTAAAAGACTTTGATCAAAACTGAATTTCAAAATAGGCTACCCATAAAAATATGCTGTTATTAAACCAAAATAATCTTGTAAGCAGAGATATAAATTAAGAAAAACAAAGACCAACAAAAATGATCCTAACTCTTAAAAAAGACAAGTATCTGTAACTTAAACATAAGACAACTGGCTAGTTCATTTCTCAACTTGTGACTCTAAGGGAATAAATTTCACAGAAGAGATCACTGATCCACTTGAAGCTAATACTCTGCCAACTTTTTCCTGACATGGTAAAAAATATAAGGAATCTATGAAAAATTTTCTTAAAATCCTCTACAAAAATGATCTCCCTGACATTCGACTTAAAATGTACAGGTGGGCAAAAGCCCAGAGAATTTTCCAAAAGGATGTTTAGGTAGTTAGTATCAGCTCCCTAAAAAACATATCACATTCACGTTAAACATGACTGGTGGTATAGAAATAGATCAACCACCCATTGCTATCTGATGTAGTTTAAGTTAAACCACTGATGTTCTCCTGATATGACTCATTCAATATGATTCCAAGTACTTTTTTGGAATTAAGTGTGAATATTTCATCTACTTATCTACAAATCCCTGTGTAGACTAAGTTGTTTATAAAGCTGATTAATCAGTTTCTAATAAACATATACTGATCATAATTAGTTCCTAAGGGAGCGCTGGTGTTTTAATGACTTTCGCTTGGCTCTTATTCCAAAAGCATAAAATAAGATTTACTGATGCGTTGTGAAGTAACATTTAATACAGTTTTTAAGGTGTTTTTTTCCATAAACACTCAGGAGAAATGGAAATCACACATACCTCTGCTAAAGTAATAAGAAGAGGATCAAATGGAAGATTTTCAGGAGGACATTCCCACTGCAATCTGTGTTTCACTGAACCATGGACCAATCTAAAATAACAAACACTGGTAAACGCAACATGGACAATGTAATTATATATTAAACACTAATTCTCTAACACATTCAGACTCTTTCCAGAACATAATCATATTAGAACTATTCTGTAACATGTAGGAATATCATGGCTTGCAACGTTATTACGAAGGCATCTCACACAGCAAAGTCTGTAACCCCCACTCCTATCCTTTCAGCAAAACTGTTTCGCGGCAAAACTCAACTCCACACGTGTTCAGCCTACAGTGTTGGGAGTTCAAGCATGGTGCCATCTGTGAGTCTTAACACAAATGCTACACTTGACATGTTTAAGTCATAATTGTAACAAAATAGGTAACCTACCAATGTGCAAACAAAGAAATGTGATAATTAGAAACAGTAACATGTTTTATATGGAACATTATTTTTCAGATACAGATTCTTTAACCCTCATGATCTAAATACAAGCCAGATTTCCCCTCTGTTACACAAAAGAAAACAGAGGCCAGGAGGTGAAACAGCCCATGCAGGGTTACAAAATGGTAGCTCCTTGAATTGGTCACTGCTGCTGCTGTTGCTTTAAAAACATTTTTTTTTTATTAACAGCTTTACTGAGTCTTAACCAACGTGCAACAAACTGTACATGGTTATGAAGTGTAACATTTGATACTGGTTTTGATATATAAATACATCAACAGAACCCTCATCATAACCACGACAGTGAACTTACTCAAGACGCTCAAATGTTTCTTCACCCTTTTGTAATGTTCTCAACTTCTTGACACCTTTTTTAGTGTTATTTTCTTAATAGCAAGAGGCCTCGGTAACATTTTTACAATTTTAGCAACCATGATTGCTTAGAGTGGGGGGGGGGGGGTGTAAGAATATGTAAATATGGTTTTGACTCAGAATAAAATAAAAAACTAATAACAATAAAGTGAGGAATGCCTCTTGAGCTCATTTCTCCAAATCTGCAAATACCATTAAAAACTACATTTCTTGAATTTTAGAAAACAACAAAAATGATGTCGTGGTTATTCTTTCCACAATGAAAATGACATTTCCCATCACCCAGAACGGCTAAAACTGGATACACTGAGAAGAAAGAAATGTTTCTTGGTAGTGAAATCTTAAAATGGTATCATTCTATCAGTAACTATATCGTTTTCTTTAAAACACTTCTGATGTCTCTTACAAAAGGTGGCAAAAACTGTATCAAAAGTGAGGAAGAACTACCGTATGTACTCATTAATAAATATAATTTCAATAAATACAACTTTTTGAAATTTTTCAAATGTCATTTCAAAAACTAATGAAACAGGGTATTATGCTAAGTGAAATTAGTCAGAGAAAGACAAAAACCATATGACTTCAGTCATATAAGGACTTTAAGAGACAAAACAGATGAACATAAGGGAAGGGAAACAAAAATAATATAAAAACCTGGAGGGGTACAAAACAGAAGAGACTCATAAATATGGAGAACAAACTGAGGGTTGCTGGAGGGGTTGTGGGAGAGGGGACGGGCTAAAGGGGTAAGGGGCACCAAGGAATCTACTCCTGAAATCATTGTTGCACTATATGCTAACTAATTTGGGCATAAATTTTAAAAAATAAAAAATAAAATAAGAAAAAATAATCTCCATTAAAAAAAACCCAAAACAACAACAACAAACAAAAAACTAATGAAACAATCCCATTCAATTATAAACTTTCAGTTTCAGACTATTTATTTGCAACTCGCCCGAGGCTATGAATGCTTATATTGTTTCAGAAACTGGTTAATTCCATTTCTTAAATTACAGATCTATTTGTAATTCTATTTTGGAACTGAAATGATTTTCTTCAACAATGTCTCACGATCTACCCCAGTCCAACAGCCAAAGTGTAAATAAGTCACCTTTACTGCAACCTCCTAGTATATAAAATTTTCAATACATTTAAACTAAATACTGTTATTGATTTGACTCAGTTATTTTGAATAATCTGGTCAGTTATCCGTACTGATTTACCTGCAAGGAATACCTCCTTTAGAGTAAATAGCCGCAAATGCAGAAGGGGCTCGGGACTGTTCACCAAACTGAAAGAAAAAGACGACAGGAATGCAGTAAGTATACCATCACCTCCACTCTGTGATACCTGCCCGATTTTCATCCTGCTGAGGTCAGAGGCAAAGGGACATCCTGACTTTTCACCCACGATGCTGGTATCAAGTGCATCACTCGACTCGGCAACACACCTGAGGAAAACGATCAGTCCCCTCAGTACTGGACCCACAACCACAGCCACAAGCTGTGTATTTCTTTTTAGCCCCTAACTTGTTTCCGAAGGCGTGAAGGAGCTGGGATCACATATATAATATAGACAAATACTATTATACGAACATCATAAATAAATATAACAAAGATAATACATCTTTCTACCCTCCCCCACTGTGACCTCTCAAGGTGAGGGCTACATGGGGAAGAAGTGTTAGGTACAGGGAAAGCAGAATTGTCTTCAGTCGCCAGCACAACTCCTAATTGTCCTCCAGTCAAATATGGATGGTCTGGATGGTCCAGAACCTGTAATCTCTCCCAAATGGTTTCACGCTTCTACAAAAAACAAAGGCTTACGATTGGCAGGAGTGACAGAGCTGAAGGTGGAGCAAGGCTCTCCAAACATGTGCTCAGATGTGTTTGCTTAGATATATAACTTCACAATTTTGTCCACATATTATCTTAAGAATAAATTAATTCTGGGGGTGACTGGGTGGCTCCGTTAGTTAAGTGTCCGACTTTGGCTCATGTCAGGATCTCATGGTTTGTGAGTTCAAGCCCCACATGGGGCTCTCCGCCCTCAGCACGGAGCCCGCTTAGGATCCTCTGTCTCCCTCTCTCTCTGCCCCTCCCCTGCTCGCGCTCTCTCTCTCAAAAATAAATAAACATCAAAAAAAAAAAAAAGTTAAAAAACAAAAGAATAAATTAACTCTGTATCTATTCCCAAAGATCATTTAAGAGATGATCAATCACTTGGGGCGCCTGGGTGGCGCAGTCGGTTAAGCGTCCGACTTCAGCCAGGTCACGATCTCACGGTCCGTGAGTTCGAGCCCCGCGTCAGGCTCTGGGCTGATGGCTCGGAGCCTGGAGCCCGTTTCCGATTCTGTGTCTCCCTCTCTCTCTGCCCCTCCCCCGTTCATGCTCTCTCTCTGTCCCAAAAAAAAAAAAAAAAAAAAAAAGAGAGAGATGATCAATCACAATGGTTAAATAATCACAGCATACATGATTTCAATGCAGTTGATCCTTAGAGAATTTAGGCACAAAAAGTTAATATTTTATCACACAGTACTTTGAACATAATCAAATAAAATATAGTTGTCTAGATAAAATTATTTGTCAATCACTTGCAGTAATTTAAAAATATATTTAAGGGTATAAGTTTAGAATTAGCCTTTTTTCCTCTGGAAAAACACATGTTTGAAGTTAAAACACACAGGTGAAATGTCACTGACACATAATACTATAATAGGAGATTCATTTACAAAGTTCAACCCACATTCTGCATAATAATTCACAGAAATAGTAATGTTTCATTCATTTAATTACAATTCCTACTAAGAAAAATTTATTTTAAAAACTGTTTTCAAGTAATTGATATCAGATAAGGAAACTTGAAAAAGTGTTTGTTGAAGTGGGGGGAAAAATTAAGACAAATTAGGACTACAAACACTTTTTTAGTTCTACCACCTATTAGGAACTGATTTTACTTTTTGGACCTACAGATCATGTCAATAATCCCTAAATATCCAAAACAACCACCAAGACAAAATTTCTGATTGAAATTCTAAGCCACTCCATTCTTTTCCTTTAATTTGTGACTCCTTTTAGAGATAATCATAGCTTTATCTTCCAAGTCCCACATTATCAATTTTTTTTCTACCAGTGGGTTCATTTTATCAATCTTTACCAAATTTTACCAAAATTCCATTACCATGAAAAAAACTATAGTCCCTTCAGTTTTTAACAATATCATCACACACTAGATTTCAACTGTAAAATAATCAACATTAAATATACTTCACTATACTGAGTTTCAACACATGTAATTTTTGATCCAAGTGAAGTGCTCAAAATTTACACACAGTGAAGTGTATAAATTATAGGTACGTAGACCGGTGAATTCTCCAAAACAGTGGGGTAACAACATGCAGGTATGGAAAACCTGAATGTGACCGGCACCCTAGGAATCTCTGCCGTGCCTCGTCCCAGTCACTAACCACCTTTTTCCCTAATGGTGACTTCTGTCCTGACTTCTGACTGACTTACTCTGGTTTGGTAGCTTTTACAGATGTTCGACATGGTCTTGTCTAATATCCCCTATTCTCAGGTCAAGTCATTATTTCCCCAAACTTTCCTTAATTAGCAATAAAATTTAAGGTTAGGGCCACTAAATATTACTACTTTACAAAGTTCTTTCCCCAAAGAGAGGAAGAGAACAGAAGTGTCACCATGAATCTCTCAATTAAACGTGGGAAAAAGAAGCAAGAGCAAGGAGAGAGGAGGGCATTCTCCGGGAGTCCCACTCCTCTGACACTGTGCAGTTTACAGAAAGAAGCAAAGCAACACATATGCTGACACAATTTTTCACTTGGAAAGTCAGAAAATCTCCTCCCCTTGGCCAGTTCATCGTACCCTTTCTATGTTTTACCCGCCATCAAAATCAGTGTCTCAGCCATTCTCATAATCCCCTTTAAAGGCTGAAACCAGGATCATCTTACCCTACGCAAGGTTGGGCCACACACTGCCTGGTGTTGTAGCACACGTGTGCTCACCTTCTGGATAATTCAGTGATCTACACACTTAACGATTATCCTCTTTCATGCGCGTAAATCTCCTATTTGTGAAATGTGGTTAAACTGCTGTCAGAAGGCAAAGGGAGGCTGGTACTATTGAGGCAATTCCTGGGGAGCTAATTTATAAATCAAAGCAAAATAGGGACGTTTATGCCACTGTGGAAGCATGTGGTTCCTCCCACGTCAATTGAATACAAGTTTACTCACTGACATTAGGAAGTAGCAGAACTAAAGAAAATAAAAAATAAAGCTGATATGCAATTCATCTTACACTCTACAGTACTGCTCCATGAATGTGACAGCATACGCCACAACTGGTTATTCCCCATTTGACACCTTCTCATTTGCACACTTCCATCATCATTATTTCCATTCTTCATCATGATTACCATATGCCCTTCATCACTAGCCTAAATGTAACAAAACAAAACAAAACAATGCCTACAAGGCAGTCCTGACTGTCTTTTGTGCCTACCGGGTTAATTGTCTTAGGGTTAAGTTTATCACTTGGTCGAGGATGAGATTTTCTTGCGGACTCTGGGGAACTGGTTGATGATGAGGATTTGCCTTGTTGAACTGTAGTCCTATGTTTTATTTGTATGCTCGATGATGTCCTTTGATCACAGTTATCTGGAAAAAACGGAAGATCAACAACAACAAAAGAGGTGGAAGAGATAAAGTTCACTCTTATCCATCTGTGTAACAGAATGTGTCACTAACCCAATTCACCTCTTCATTTAAAAAGCAATGTTCTGTACCTGCCCCTCTGTTTCTCAGCTGAACGCCTCCGTGGCACTCTGATTTCTGCATTGCTTCCCTTTCACGCCTGCAGTTAAATGCAACTTGATTTCAGAATTTGGGGAGTAAGAGATGCATTAACAACATAAAGACCAAAACAGAACAGAGTAAATAATATAGTAAAAGACACACAAAAAAGATATGGCATGGAGCAAAATACCCCAAAGACCAATGAAAAAATACAAAATTATGTCAACTTCAGTATCAATAACAGTAAATGAAAAACAATCTGTAAAAAAAATGAGATAAATAAAATAAACATTTTTTCCCATTCAAACTGTCAAAATAAGCTTTTAGAAACTCAACTGCAGACCTCTGGCTATAGTCAGAAAACATGGACTGGATTTCTGAAAGGAGTAAGAGGTTGGCACATCCCCTGGCGTCTCTATCTTCTCTGGTCTCTGTATTTCCAAAGGCCCAAGTGCTAACACCTGCCTATCAAGTCCGACTTTTCAAGACATAATGACCTCCCCTAGTCAAGGGACTGAAGCTCCTTAACCTGAACATAACCAAAACTACGGTTATCACACTGAAGTTATGGACCTCTTGTTAATTCAAGGTACCACCAATTTTCTGGTCCCTCAGGCTAAAAGACTTAAGAGCACTGCTATCTTCTTTTCCTTCACTTCTTACAGACGTAATCAATGTGGTGTGATGAGGTGGAAGCCGCTTTAGGCTCAGATCTGGGTCTACACCCTCATCTCTACCAATTACCAGGTTTATGAATTAGGTAGATCATTTAATCTCCCCAAGCCTGGATTTCCAGACATTTTAAAAGCGGAGGATAATACAAGCCTATACAGGCTGTTACTGAGGAGTAAAGAAGGCATTATATCAAGTTGCTCAACCAGCCAGCGATGGTTCACTTCTCCCTCTTCCACGCTTTCCTCTTTTCCGCTAATGGGAGGACTCTAGTTCCCAGTGATGATTTTCTGCCTAATCATAAACTCCTATGTCTACCAAGCAATCCACCACACGCACCTGGATTCATATACCCAACTGCCTGCTGGTATTTCTAGGTCTGGCTCCAGTCCCAAATTCCATGCGGCCTTTCCCGATCTCCTGTTTCTCAAATGTATACGTCCATGGCACTCTTGATTTCTGCACTCTCTCCTTATTTCTACTTGATTATTCCACTCCCTCACTGCACAACACTCTAGTCATTCTTCCACTAGAGCATTTCCCACTCTAATCCTTTAGAATTGCTATTAAATAGATAACTACCCTGGGGTGCCTGGGTGGCTCAGTCAATTAAGTGTTGGACTTCTGATTTTGGCTCAGGTCATAATCTCAGAGTTCCTGGGTTCGAGCACCACAGCAGACTCCTCTCAGAGCCTGCTTGGGATTCTCTCTCTCCTTCTCTCTCTGCCCCTCCCCCCACACATGTGCATGCTCTCTCTCAAAATAAAGTTTAAAATATGTGTGTATAGGCGCCTGGGTGGCTCAGTCGGTTAGGTGGCCGACTTCGGCTCAGGTCACGATTTCATGGTCCGTGAGTTTGAGCCCCGCATCGGGCTCTGTGCTGACAGCTCAGAGCCTGGAGCCTGTTTCAGATTCTGTGTCTCCCTCTCTCTGACCCTCCCCCATTCATGCTCTGTCTCTCTCTGTCTCAAAAATAAATAAACGTTAAAAAATAATAATAAAATAAAAAAATAAAAAAAAATGTGTGTATATACATATATACACATATACACATATATACATATACACATACACATACATACATACACATACACACACACACACACGCATATAACTACTCCTCAACTACACTGTAAGATCTTCCTTTAAGGCAACATAGATGAAGTCTTCTTCCACTTCCAAATGAGTTTTTCAAATATTGGAGACACAGACTCCTTCGTTTTCTCTTCTTCAGGATAAACATTGATGCTTTGGCAAGTGATTCCTCATGAGATGATTTTAATCCACTTGCCAAATTAGAATTCTTCACAAGGAGGACAAAACTCCGTTAACTCAGCCCCAAGATAGTTCAAACATGATGTGACCACATCCAAGTGCCTTGCAAAGATAAATTAAATGTAAGATCGTTTCATAAACAGAACAATTTTCATTCACAGAACAATTTTCATTCACCTAATTTCCTCATCTTACTACCAGCAGATGACTTACTTCCCAATATCACACTTCACTTTCATTCTTAAGGCATTTACCAGAATTATGGTAATTAATGGCTCATTAAATTTGTCAGATAATATTCTAAGTCAAGATAAGCCAGGCTTTAAATATTTCAACCTAACACTGCACTTCAGTGAATATTCAACAAGTATTTACTATCATGCCAGGTCTCAGTTTTGAGAATCTCCTGATGGGAACAGCATGATCTAAGTTTCTGTATGTATGTATGCATATATATGTATGTATCAATCAATCAATCAATCAATCAATCTGTGTCTCTGTTTCTTCAACTCTATAATTGGGGACAATTACAGTAACTGCTCTTAATGTTGATGAAGACTAATGAATTAATATTTCTTTTGATCATAAATTGTAATAGCTGTCACAGCTGAAAATGAGGCATCACAAAGATCCTACCCACAAGCACAAAAAGAGCAGAGTTGGACACATGAAACCATGATGCATAGTTTTCAACACTACCTACCAAATCTACAAAAGTTTGTGCAGGAACAACTAAATTTCTATCTTCTTTCATGTGAAAAAGATGTTCCTGAAAGGTACCTGCAAGAAGGTGCTGCGTTATATTTTGAATGAATTCAAAGAGCCGCTGAAACTCTTCATTTTGAAAAACTTTGAAACGTGCCAGAAAATTGAGCCTCCAAAGGTTTTACACATACAGGGCAGTTTTTATGTATAATATACTTAGGTAAATTTCAGCAGTCATTTCAAAACACACATACACGATGCAAACATTTCTGCGTTCACTTTCAAAACACCCTAGAGACTTGCTTTCCAAAACAATTATTTTTCACCTATTATTAAAAGAATCCACCTTTACCTTACAAATTAAGTCTGCTCAATTTTTTAAAACGATGCCCATCTGGGAGCATACCACTGACAACAAAACCGGAACATGAGTTGTTTGTAAAAGAAAAAAGACTTAATTCATCTTACACTCAACAACTCTTTTAAGTATTTTTTCATTAAATAACATGAGGAGGGTGGTGTAAAGAGGTAATAATGGTGGAAGGAAGTGAAAAGGTAAGGACTGTTTCCTGCTACAAATATTATCGCAGTCACCTCTCATTCTTTTACAAAACAATAGAAAGATTCTAAACAGGCACTAGAATCCCCTTGACCCAAACATCTAAACTATGTCATAAACCAGAGAGCAAGCAAATCAAGCAGGGCCCCAACAGCAGAACCCTCATTTTCCCTTTCGTCTCCTTAGGTGCCGCGGATCATCCGAAAGGGGCCATAGACATCCGTGTCAGTGCTAGGAAAAGCACACTTTGGTTTTCATTGTTTTGGATAGCTCACATATCCTATTTCTTTCCCTATATGCACTTTCTTCCGGGACCACGCTTTGAGACCACCGCACTAAAAGGCTTGCTGAATTCTCAAGGGGCAGAGGCCACTTTTTTTCCTACTCTCTGATCCGTTGTTCAGAAAGTTCCAGAAGTGACAGGCATCCCACTGAAGAAGCCGTGACCCATCTCTAAAGCTCCTTCAAATTCCAGAGTGCAGCCACAGCGCCCAATATCCACCTATCCCTTTTTACCATAAATCCACAGGGCCAATATTAAGGGTCTTAAATTTGCTTTCCATTTTCCTACCCTCTTCCTCTCTAACACCACACTCTTCCAAACACTTAAGACCCGTTCAGGGACAGAGTGGTGTCAAAGTTGGAAAATCAGGAGGACGTGTAGGAAAAAAATCCAGAAAAACAGAATTGAGTGTTTTTGGGGTTTTTTGGCTTTTTTGTTTTGTTTTAAGGAGCCGGGGAGCGGGGAAGGTAGAAGGGCGGGCTACTTTCCGCCAAAGCCTGACCCCGGAAAAGGAAGGGTGCGCTCTCGGCGCTCGGCAGCTTCAAGGTCCTTAGCAACGAGTCCGGCGGCCCTAGAGACAGGCCAGCCCGGAAGCCTGCAGGGCGGAGACGGGGCGGGCGGCACGGCGGGATCCCCGCACCCCTGGCCCACGGCACCCCGTACCCGATCCTACCGCGCCACTCTCCCGCGGCGATGCGCACGCCGGCCGCCACGCCGGCTGGCACTTTCTCCCTGCGCCCGCTCGGCCAACTACCCCACTCGCGTCACCGACCGCCGGGGCTCGGGAAAACGAGGCTTCGCGCGGTCCCCAGATCTGACCGCGCCGCGCAGTGACGTCAGACGCACGCAGCGTCCTCTAAGCCTTTAGCAGGAAGGCTGCGGAGGCGCCGGGCGGAAGAGGGTTGTCCTGGCAACGAGGCGCCGGGGGCTGGCGTGCGTGGTGGCGAAGGGGCACCGTGTGGAGGGTCTTTGAGGACTGATGAGAGGTGCAGGGAGCAGAGGAGAGCACAGACTCCTAGTTCCCTGCACCACAATCTCTCCCTAGTCCCTGTACCTAACACTTAACACGTTTCTTGAACACTTAAAATTTTCTCCACCTGCCCTAGAACCTGAGCGCTAAGGATCCTGAACTCCAGCCCCAGGGTCTTCGGGAGAGAGAGCCAAAGCCACCTACAGGCCCAGCTGTGGAATTTCGTTTCCTGCCATAACTTCCTGATTCGCATGCCACGGCATTCTATATAATACATCCGTATTTTAAGAAAGTGGGTGTGGGGGCGCCTGGGTGGCTCAGTTGGTTAAGCGGCCGACTTCCGCTCAGGTCATGACCTCACAGTCCGTGAGTTTGAGCCCCGCGTCGGGCTCTGTGCTGACAGCTCAGAGACTGGAGCCTGCTTCAGATTCTGTGTCTCCCTCTCTCTCTGACCCTCCCTCGTTCATGCTCTTTCTCTGTCTCAAAAATAAATAAACATTAAAAAAATTAAAAAAAAAAAAAAGAAAGTGGGTGTGCTTTTAAACTTCAGATTATTTTAATAAAACTGATGCTGCAGGAAAATGAATGTCCCCATGTGTCATCCAAAAGCAATTTGGATTGTCATAGTAAAAAGTCCTTCAAACCTGTGCGCTGCATTCTTTTCCAGCGTCTTCTGTTGTCATCCATAGCCTTAGCTTTTTTGCTCAAGTAATAGCTAATTATACAGTCCTCATTGTCTGAGCCCTCCAGGCCCTATCATCCCTCCCTGCCCTCGGAGCTCCATTTTGCTTCCTGAGTCACTGCTGTGGAAGCTTCTCCCACAGACTGTGACTTCTTTATGACAATGATTACGCCTTTTCCCTGCGTTTCTCCACCTTCTGGCACAATGTAGCAGGACTCAGAAAGTACTCTTTGAATAAATGAAACAAACAAACGAATCCTATGTATATCTAACTCCTCGAATGTACTGTGAAATTTGCATACAAGTCTAAACTTTTAAAATTCATTATGTGTTTACCTATCTTCCCCATGTGACTGAAACTGTCTCTATCCCTTTGGTTTCCAATTAGCACAACGTGTGCTTGAGAGTAGTGTTAATTTTTTTTAACTTTGTTTTTGTTTTAATTCCTTTTGAGAGAAAGAGAGAGCAGGCAGGGGACCGGCAGATAGAAAATCCGAAGCAGGCCCCACTTGGGGCTCTATCCCACAACTGTGAGATCATGACTTGACCCAAAAAAGAGCCAGAGGATTAACCAACTCAGTCACCTAGGTGCCCCTTAAGTAGTGTTTTAAAAAAAAAAAAAAAAAAAAGGAAGAAGAAAAAGAAAGAAGAAAAAAAAGATCATCTTTCTTAGCTATTTTCACCTTATGATCTCCCTTCTTCAGATTCTCCATGCCTTATGATATCTCCTTGCCCTCTCCCTCCCACCTAGCATCCCCACTGATAGACTTAGCAGCACCTGGCTCATGGCCGGTTAGTCCCTCTGCCTGGAGTGTAAGAATAATTTGTATTCAGTATTGCAGAGAAGTGAAGTGCATGTATTCTGGAGTTAGGCCATCCAGGTTGGAAACCCAGCTCCATCACTTACAAGCTGCAAGACCTTGTGCAAGTCATTTAACCCCTTAATTTCCTCATCATAATAAGGTTCATGTAAGACTTAAGTAAGAGCACAAATAAAGTTCCTAACACACAGGAAAAAATAAGTATTCACCAGTGCAATTGTTGAGATGAATGCCAGTTGAAGTTTGCATAGAGTACACTGTGTTGCAGAAGTCTAGAGCTCTGTCTTGGTGTTAGTATAAGACCATGAATGGTGACATGGATTTTTCCAAATTTTAAAAATAACCAGAATTACTTGTGTGAGCCTCTCCTAATCATAATTAAATCAACCTCTTGTAAATTTGCTGTCTTCATTTTAGAAAATTAAGAGACAGGTGCATTGGCATTTTGACTTTGGATACTTTCCTGAACATACTACTTTGAGAAGCCTGTGAGACATCCAGGTGAAGGTGACCAGAAGACAATTGGATATACCCATCCAGTGCGGAAAAGCAAGACTTATGGATTTTATAGTAATCAGCGTATAGACAGTAACTGAGGTACTTCAGGGAGAGCATGCTGTGTGTGAGAGACAGAAAGCCAATAGTAGACTTCTGTCTCTGAATCCTGTTCTGGTTTCAGGTTTAATTCTCTATTTGGAGAGAGTACAGAGGGAGTGGTTGACCTATGTGTCTAGATATATGGCAAATTATTCTCAAAAGACAGTGAGTACCATACATCTTCCCTATTCCCCTACTAACTTACTCTCCGCTCTTCTCTATCTACTGTACACTCTGGGAGCTGATCACCATAGATTGGCATCAACAAGGCTCCCATGCCCTCCAGATCACACTTGGGCTTGGCCAATGGGGAAGCTTAATAACAAATTGTAGAATTTGGGGAGAGTGAAATCAGAAGATTTCATTCTTCTGCTTCATCTCCAACAGTTTCCCTGGAACTGGCTACATCCCTAAATGAAGGTCACAGCTCCTTTCTAAATAGCCAACTTCAGGACTACAGGTGTAAAATCTCAGGTGCTTCCTGCCCTTGATTAATGCACTCTCTGTGCAGTTACCCTATACTTTAAAAAATAGTCCCTTTGTAAACAAACCCTTGCCAAATCATCCTATGTTTAACGTATCACTTCATGTTGTGTCAGATTATGAAGTAGATAAATGTATTCAAAGCTGAAAACTGAGAATATTTTTCTCATCATTTTGATTTCTATTTCACTTGGGAGCACATCTTAATTATATTTATTTAGTCACCAAGCATTTTTAAGAAAATATCAGAGGTATTGTTGGTGGGGGCTTAATTACTTTAAAGAAAATCTGTTCCTTTTTGTACAAATTTCAGACCAAATGATCATTCCTGATTATTAGGAAATGAGATATAAGCCATTTTTTATGTAATTTCTAGTACACACTGTCAGGAAATGTTAGACATCACCATTATATAATCATTGCAGTGCCCATATGGAAAAATTAATTGCAATTGTAATTTTTTTTCCATATGGAAAACATTAAGCAGTGATAGTAGCTACTCAGGTGAAACCAAAGATCAACATGAATGAGGACGTCGGTCAGCATTTGTACAATAGAAATCTAATGTGAGTCACATATGAAATTTTAAATTTCCTAGCAGGCACAGTTTTAAGAAGTAAAAAAAAAGTGAAATTCAGATTAATACGATATTTTATTTATTATATTTTATGTAATAATTTATATTTATAATTTTATATTTTATTCATTTTATGTAATAGTTTATATTTATATCAATAAATATTTTGTTTCTATAAAACATGTCCAAACTATTATCAGTGTGCAATGATTAAAAAAATATTAGTATGATATTTTACATTCTTGTGTCATAGTAAATCTTCAAAATCGGGTACAGATTTGCTTCTCAATGCAGACACATTTCCTCAGTAGCCACGGGAGGCTAGTGGCGATCATACTGGAGAGTGTCATGGGAAAGCTGTGGCCTTACTTAGTGGTCCAAACAGAACCAAGGAAATACATGGATTGTATCAAATGGTTACAGAGTTCACGGTTTATGTACAGCATACCATTAGATGTTGGAATATCAGTGCAAAATCTAAAGAGATAACACATTAATTGATTATGAATCCTTGTAGAATCAGTGCAAATGACAACTTCCTTTAAGATTCTGAGTTGAGTTTAATTTCTTTTACAAATTCCCTTTTTGTCTGTGGAAGAGACTTAATCTTGTTCTCCTTGGAAATGTGTTTGGAGAGGGAGCGATGAAGCTTGGAGAGGTCAGGCGTCTGGTCCTCTGTTGTCATCTGCCTGTGTTGCCATCTGCCCAGAAGTACTCTGACTTTCCTGGTCCTCGGTTGGTCACATATCCTCTGTCCATGTGGATTGCTCATCCATCTCTCTCATTCCGCATTCTCATTCATAGTTAATTCCACTCTTCTCTTAAGTGCCCAGGAAATAGTCTATTCTTCCTATCTTTTTTTTTTTTAATTTTTTTTTAACGTTTATTTATTTTTGAGACAGAGAGAGACAGAGCATGAATGGGGGAGAGTCACAGAGAGAGGGAGACACAGAATCTGAAACAGGCTCCAGGCTCCGAGCTGTCAGCACAGAGCCCGACGCGGGCCTTGAACCCACGGACCGTGAGATCATGACCTGAGCCGAAGTCGGACGCTTAACCGACCAAGCCACCCAGGCGCCCTTCCTATCTTTTTTTTTAACGTTTATTCAGGTTTGAGAAACACAGAGCATGAGCCGGGAAGGGGCAGAGGGAGGGGGAGACACAGATGCTGAAGCAGGCTCTGGGCTCTGAGCTGTCAGCGCAGACCCTGATGTGGAGCTCGAACTCATGAACCATGAGATCATGACCTGAGCTAAAGTTGGATGCTTAACTGACTGAGCCACCCAGGCGTCCCAATTCTTCCTATCTTAAGTGAGAGATACTCATATGCTAGTTTCCACCCTTTGGAGATCATAGAAACCAGTGAGACTGTCTTTGAGTCCTTTGCCTAGCCACACCATCTGCCAATTCCTGTGATCCTGTGCCCTGCTAGGTTCAGGACTACCTAGAGGATATCGGGGCATTCGTTCTGAGACATTGTCCTGGGGGTGGGATGAAAGGTGGGAGAGGCAGGGCACAGTGTGTCTTTGTACTCAGCTCTAGGCCTTGACTCTGAATGATATACTGTTCTTCCAACTCTTCCAAATAATGACTGGTCCTTGGACTTGAAACTTCAAGGCCAAGAATTTGATTCTTGTTGTCAATACTTTTATGATGATATCCGCCTCTCTGAGGCAATACATAGAAAACACTCCAGTTGTAGTCTGCATGGAGGAAGTGTCATGAGGTAGCAGGAAATACTATTTTTATAGAAACTATTATATTCATTTATAACTGATTTTAGGATATTTTGTAGAATATTTTTATTCTGAGGTCTCAGTCAGAATAATACACTATTTAAAGAGTGTTTCATCATGTTTCGTTCAACTCTAGCCTATTAAATTGAGGTTTGGGGGTAGATAAGGAAGGAATGAGCTCTCACATGTCTATCAGAAGTTAAACCTTGTTCTGCTGCTCTTGGGTTAATGAATCCTCCTTCAGAAAGTCGTTTACAACAGGGCTCAAAGAAATGGAAATACCTGACAGGTGCCCATGGTGATGATGTCAGGTCATAATGGAAAACTTTTTCACATGATTTCATCTACGTAACATCAACAGCTAAAAGTACCTGGTACAGTCTTTTTCTGAGGCAATTATTTTGTTTGTTAAGTTTCTTTTTTTCCAGATGACTTAATTTCTGATCCATGACTTGTAGAAGAAACTGTATCCTTGCTACTCAGAGTGTGGTCCTCAGATCATCACCACCACAACCGCCACCATCATCATCATCATCATCTGGGAGCTTGTTAGATACAGAATCTCAGGCCCCACTGTAGGTCTACTGAATCAGGTTCAGCATTTTACCAAGATTCCCCAGATGAGGAAATGCACTTTACAGCTTAAAAAGTACTGATTTAGGCATGTGTGAGGGAGAAGCAGAAACTACCTCTTGATAGTGAAGAGTTTTTCCTGTTACATTATTGTAAAAACCTCCGTATCAGAATGAGGGAGAATGTAATTCTCCATTGAGTTATCATGCATAATACTTTTATAGGAATTTAGCCAAAGGTTACACCGAAAGAATGCTTTATGAACATGAGGGTTGTTAAGAGTTGATTTTATCTCTCCTAAATTTATATGTTGAACCAATAAGGGATCAATAGTCTACAGCTATTGATCTGACAAATGCCCTTTTTTCCATACTGGTCCATAAGACCCACCAGAAACAGTTTGCTTTCATTTGGCAAGTCTAGCAATATACCTTTACTGTCTAACATCAGGATATAATTTAATCTGTAATGATCATAATCACAGATCAAGGACCTTTCCCTTCCTTGAGATATCATACTGGTCTATTACATTGATAATTAATATACTGATTGGACCTAATGCACAAAAAGTAGCAACTACTCTAGACTTATTTGTAAGTCATTTGCCTCTACCTCTGAAATTTCTAGAAGTCCAGTAATGTAGAGCATGTCAAGATATTCCTTCCCAGGTGAAGCTACACTGTTGCATCTGACCCTTCCTATAACCAAAAAAGAGGCACAATGCCTACTGGGCCTCTTTGGACTTTGGAGACAACATATTTGTCATTTGGGTGTGTTACTCTGGCCCATTCACTGGGTTATCTGAAAAGCTGCTAGTTTTGAGTGGGGCCCAGAACAAGAGAAGTCTCTGCACAGGTCCAGGCCACCGTGTAAGCTATTCCAGTACTTGGGCCACCTTATCCAGCAGATCCAGTGTTGCTGGAAGTGTCGGTAGCAAACAGACCCTCTGACATAAAGTAATCATTGTATTGAGGTGGATGAGAAGCAGGTTTTTAAGCTTTTCCCAGATTCTCTCATATCCTTCCTTGTCCCTGCTGCACACTTCACCTAATGTGATAGTACATTTTATGTACCAAATTGCCTGGGCTACCATGCCTAATTGCAGTTACACAGTATTCTGGTTGTTTCTATAAGAGTGGTTTTGTTTTATTTTGTTTTGTTTGGTTTGGTTTGGTTTGCTTTGCTTTGTTTTTGAGAGAGAGAGAGCACAAGCAGGGGAAGGGCAGAGGGGGGTGGGGAACAGAGGATCCGAAGTGGACTCTGTGCTGACAGCAGTGAGCCCGATGTGGGGCTCGAACCCATGAACTGTGAGATCATGACTTGAGCCGGAGTCGGACGCGCAACTGACTGAGCAACCCAGGGGCTCCTGTAAGGATATTTTTGAATGAGATTAACATTTATGTTAGTGCTTTTTAAATAAAGCAGATTGCTCTCTATAATGTGGGTGGGCCTTGTCCAAATCAGTTGAAGACCCAAGTAAAATAAATAAACCGTCTTCTCCAAGCAAAAAGAAATTCTGCAGCAGACAGCCTTTGGACTCGAATTGCCATATCAACTCTCTCCTGGGTCTCTAGCCTGCCAGCCCACCCTGCAGATTTTAAACTTGCTAACCTCCAAAATTGTATGAGCCAAGTGTAAGTTACAAATCCCCATTATAAATTGGAGACCATCTTTATATTAATACATCTTATCAGTTCTGTTTCTCTGGAAAATCATAAATCAGATTTCTCCATGCTATGGAGTACTTGTCAGCTGCCTAGCAGAGCAGCCTTGGAAAGTAGTATCAAAGCTGTATAAAAAGTTGCTCTCTGATCCCAACCTCTAACTCCTGACCCTAGAATCTCTAAAATACTTGTTCTGTGCTAAAGGGCCCTGGCTGAATTTGGTCTCCAGCTCCCACACTGGTTTAAAAATTTTTTTAATGTTTATTTTTGAGAGAGACGGAGACAGAGTGCGAGTGGGTTGGGGGAAGAGAGAGAGGGAGACACAGAATCCAAAGCAGGCTCCAGGCTCTGAGCTGTCAGCACAGAGCCTGACACTGGGCTCAAACGCATGAACTGAGAGATCATGACCTGAGCCGAAGTCTGACGCTTAACTGACTGAGCCACCCAGGAGCCACCCACATTGGTTTAAACAAAGAGACCAACACTGGGAATACATTGAATAGCTCCAAAGAGCAGAGTGAAGATAAGTGACCAAGTTAGCTTCTTCAGTGATGTCTATAGATTTTCTGATTATGGTCAAATACAGTTAGAATGGAACATTCTTTTTTTTTTTTTTTTAATTTATTCATTTTGAGACAGAGAGAGACCGAGAGAGCAAGCATGGGAGGGACAGAGACAGAGAGAGGGAAAAAATCCCAAGCAGGCTCTGCTCTGTCAGTGCAGAGCCAGATGCCTGACCTGAGTCAAAACCAAGAGTCAGACGCTTAACCAACTGCGCCACCCTGCGCACCCCGAGGATGAAACACTCTTGATCAGCTGTCTTCACGGGGAAGACTGACAGATAATTGTCAATTTTTGCTTTCACTGTTTGCTCCACATAATCTTACCTGATTCAGTATTGTTGGGATTTGAATAGTGTAGTAATACATTTAAGTTTAATGTGTGTGATGGATATTAGAGGTTTTATTCAAATTTTTAAAAGAATCAAAATATTTTAAAATATTAGATAAAATGCCACCAGCGTTAATTTTTCTACCTATTTTTTAAATTAAAAATCCCTTTTTAATTTGGCTTTGATATATTATTTGTTCCTTTTAAAGTTTAGTAGTAAAACTTCATTTCATTCAGAACATGGTTGGCAATTGAGAGAAGGAGTAGAAGAGTAGTAACTGATGGGGCTTTTGGGTGATGGTGGGGGTCTGGAGCTGAGGGCCAAGAAAGAAGTCTTGAGAAGTCCTGGGTGCAAAAAGGTAATTTTACTAAAACATGGGGACAGGATCCCTGGGCAGGAAGGGCTGCCCCGGAGTAGCAAGGAAAGTCTGATTACGTACTTGGGAGTTGGGGGAGGTAAAGTCAAAAGGAAGTTTTCAAAGGGATTTTAATTTGCCAAAGAAGACTCACAGGTGACTGGAGGCCTAGCTATTGTCAGGCTAAGGTTGTTTTCCCCTCTAGCAAAGCATTAACATTAGGACGGTAGGGGTTCCTGGAGAAATGTTAAGTATTTGTCAATGGGCTGCAAGTGATGAAGAAACTTAATTTTATCTGCCATTTCCTTCTGCCTTTGTTTCCCACCTCAATCTCCCTGAATAACTTTGACCCTTAAATCTTTCAGGTTGCTGAGTGTGAAGGTCTTCTCTTCTGTAACTTCTTCCTCCTGAATAAGGGCGGAGCGATATCCCTGCCTATGGGTCAACGTTGGTCAGGTGGGGTATTTATATACAGGAGTTACCGATGGCAGAGGCCGCCAGTCCAAGGAAGACAACATAAATGACCCTCCTGGAGAAGAAAGGATCATCTATCAGCTAGAAGTTAGGGCAGCGAAGGAGTCTTGGCACCATGCAAGGAGACACCGGGAAAGACAACAAAATAAGGTTAATAATAAGAAAAAGAAGGTTGAATAAAAAAACAAAACAAACAAAAACAAAACAAGCAAACAAAAAAACTTTGTAAGTTAATGAAAATTTTCCTTTAGTCCTTTATTGTCCTTTGAAGAGAAATTGGACACCTACAGGTTCACGGGAATAAGAAGGTGTGTCAGCTGGCAGACTAGATTCCTGTGAGAAGGGTACACGTCTAATTCTTGATATGTGAGTCCCTGAGGAAAGTCCTGATGTTACTGCAGTGGGAGCACATAATATGACCCAGTAGGGGACGTTCTATTTATGTTAGAGCAAAAGGAAGATCCAAAAACTTTGGTCAAACTTTGGTTTACCCACTAGATGGCGCTAACTAACTATTTCTTCTCTTGCTTTGCGGTCTTCAGGCCCAGTTAGTGTTTTCTATTGTCAGCTGGCAAATTGAAGAGAGGAAAAATATAAAGGCTATTTACTGAGGATGTTGAACAAGAGAGAGGTTTTATTAATGGAGAACTGAACACATTTGGTAATTCAATTGCTAACGAAATTATTTTCTTTATTGTCATGTATTTGCACGGTTAAAAGCAGGAAATAGGATCAGCATTGAAACATGTACAAAGAATATGATCAGGCTAAATGCAATCAGCATTGACTGGGAATGTTTATCTTAACCAAATAATAAGTGGAGGGGAATGAGTATGACATAATACATCTGCTGAGCTGCTTGGAAAGATTGTTTTTGACCGCATATAATAGATCAATTTGCATTTTCATGATTCCTGCACCCAAGATCTCCTCTAGTAGATCTTACAAATGTCGAAAGAGATTGTTTTTCTGCTGAAGGGTTTTACCTCAAAGTAAAGAAAAATGGACCATGTAAGAAAAATTTGCTTGGGGGTCCAGGATTTAAATGTTAGCACTTTTTTTTTTTTTTTTATATTTAACACTAGACAGTTCCAACCTGTATAAAACCTTCCGTGTGATCCATAATGGCCTTTCAGTGATGTCCTGGTTATAAGGTAGAGCTACAGTTAGGAAACACACATGGCATGAATTTTTAAGACCTTTCAGAGGCTAAATTCTGAATTTAAAATGGATCGGGGGCGCCTGAGTGGCTCAGTCGGTTAAGCGTCGTACTTGGGATCAGGTCATGATCTCAAGGTTTGTGAATTCCAGCCCTGCATTAGGCTCTGTGCCGACAGCTCAGAGTCCTGAGCCTGCTTTGGAGTCTGTGTCTCCCTCTCTTTCTGCCCCTCCCCCACTCGCATTCTGTCTCTCTCAAAAATAAACATTAAAAAACTTAAATAAAATGGGTCAGGATCTGTGATAATATAAGTGGAGAAGATCTTGGGACTATCCATAATGAAGCAATCCAAAGAACCCTGGCTTTCCTCCCTAAAAGCTTAGACTAAGGACTATTTCAAACGACAAATGTTGAGCAAGATATTTGTGGGCCTGAAAATCATGTTTAAGCAATAGGGAAGGAAAGTATTAATGTTCATTAGAATGCTTCTCCAAAGAGAAGGAGGCAAGATACATCATTACATTTAACAGCATCTAACGTATTTGTTGGTATTTTTGGAGATCAGCTAGGGAAGATCATTTTTTACAACCAGGGCCCTCATAACAGCTTAGTGGGGACGGCCCCCAACCCTGAGCCTTCCCCTGCTCAGGGGAAGCTGAAAAGTTTCAGTGGTGTGGTCAATGCTCAGGATAACTAAGGTACCAGGAGCCAGACTTTTGAAGTATGTTGGGAAACTAGAATTCCCCCAGCCCACAACCCCATCCCATTCTTATCCATGAATAAGAATCTCTGAGGCTTCTTTTTAGAGCGATGAACTCATGCCCTTCTTTGGGACAACAATGAAGGAAACAAATGTATACATATTGGATACTATTTCCCAGATGCCAAGTCCGTCTCCAGGTGGTAATCAGGAAAAAGTTTTACCGAACATTTACTAATGGCGCCCTGGGAGTCTGAGTTAATTTCTCTCTTTAGACAATTACTACCAAAAGGTTACTTCTGGGAGGAAATCGGCTTTATTCTGTTCATAAAAGAGGTGAACCTGGAGGCGGAAGTGAGGTGGGGGCAGACGTGCATTGTTAACATCTTTAAAAACAGAAAATAATAGGATTCAAGAAAACCTCAATAAATCAAGGAAACGCCCTTTAAAAATAGTGTTATGTACCAGATGGCACACTCAGAAATCAATATTCTGAGTCCTTTACGGACTGGGTTTAATTCTTTGGGGTCCCCGTAGCATCTGACACAGAGATTTGGACTTAGTGTGTACCTAATATTTACTGAATCAGATTGCATTGGCCACACACATAGCGCGCGCACACACACACACACACACACACACCGGTAGACCACAGGCTGAAAAAATTGCTGATGCACCAATCTAACCAGGTATGGGCAAGTAATATTTCAGCTATAGTTGCTTAATTTCCATGACATTTGTGTTTCATTTTAAACTTTACAGTTTAAAACTTGAGTTGGCATTAAATGAAATAATTCAGAAAAATGACAATAGCATTATGTTAAAGGCATCATTCCACTCATTCATTCATTCATTCATTCACTAAACAAACCTTTTGTGATAACATAAGATAGGTAAATTAGCTGCCTCTGCCTTGAAGGTGTTTATAGAAGAATGCATGATTCTTTCGAAGCAAGTCCCTGCGCAGAGAAAAAAATGACAAAGACATTCTCTGGAGCAGGGCGGGCAGGGTAGGCTCCAAAGAACTCCTATAGAAAAGAATAGCCTCCCTACCCTGGTTCTGAGGCTCTGTCTATCAGCCTCAGTCTCCCTTCCACGCTCTTCTTTGTGAAGCTGGGGCTCGGTTCCCCTATGCCAGCCGGCTCCCTATTGATCTCCGCCCTTAGGGGGTGCTGGAGGGAGGTTGCAAGATGGCTGAAGTGGGGCCACTGGCCCATTTTTGCTGGCTTGCTGCTCCTTTCTGTATTGGGCCAGCTTTTTTGTGTGAACTTCACGACCTCATCCCACATTTATAGCCCCAGTCATCCTCCAATGCCTTGTGAATCCATTCCCTGTGTGACATTCTCGCTGTTAAAATTGCTGCTGTGTTTTTTGTTTCCCTAATCAGACCCTGACTAAGCACTGCCATCATTACATTTGTTAATGCCAGACACGTTGGCTCTCTTCTTATTTACTGTCCTCTACATCCATTTGGATATAAGTTCCATGAGAGCAGAAAATCTATTTTTGCTTCTTTACTGGAATGCCCAGCCCTCAGAACAGCTAGGATGCTCTATTTCTGCTTAGTATGCTCTCAATACATATTTGTTGAATGAAGGAATGCATGAATGAGAAATGATGAATGAATGAGTGAATGAAATAGCTAGGGCTCTTACCAGTTTACTGCACTTGCCCTCTACTCCCCACGACCCCATTGTGATCCCATTCCTGTGGCTCTGTTACTTTCCCTAGACTTACTGTTCACTGGTGCATGGATAAGACTCTCACTATTGGATAGTTCAGGCTAGTAGTTCTCAACTGTCCTCCCCAGGGGAAATTTGACAATGTCTGGAGGCCTTTTGGATAGTCGTGACCAGGAGGTAAAGGGCCTTCGGGCATCTAGTGGGTAGATACCACAATGCTGCTAAACAATGCTCTGGCCACCCCCCAAATAAAGAATTCTCTGGTTTAAAATGTCACTGGTGCCGCTATTTAGAATCTTCATTTAGGGACTAACCAGTTTAGACGGAAGGGATTCCTAAGATAATGTTTTTAAGCACCTTTTGGTCCTGTGAATTTATGTCTTTGCCTTTATGAGGTCAAATGTTCTCAGCGAGAAAAGATACAACTCACTCAATTATGGCCGAAGACCCAGGTGTTTTGTTTTGTTTGTTTGTTTTTAATGATACGTGGAATCCTGTGAACAGATCCAGATGACTGGCTAAGTATCCGGCTCTTTGGTTGGTGTCTTCCAAGTCATATGGAGCCAGCCTATGGTGAAAGGTAGGGACAAGATTGATAGCCAGGGTGGATGTTGTGCATGAAGGTGCATAAGCAATGTTTACAAGAGCAGTGTCTCCTTTTGATCAACTCAAATCCCTTAATAATAATTATAAGAGCCAGCTGGTTTTCCCCAATAATCTAGAGAAAAGCCATTCACTGGAGATGTGGAGTTTTAAAAATGACATAAATCCCTTGGGTATTTGTATTTTGAAGACCGTGTTGGATGAACCAGGTGGTTTCCTCCTAGACTTCAATTATCAAAATCTTTTCCCCTAAAAAAATAAAAAAAAAATAAAAAAGGAATTTGACCCACTTGGGTAATTGCTATTCTGATGAACTCCAACCCTATGCTGCTGGCTGCTCCTTGTTCTCCCACACTTCCTCACCCAAGTTCACTCTATCATCTTAGCTACCAAAATATCCAAGAGATATATTTTTCTTCTCCGTGGATGGCAGGAATCCCATCTAACTTATCAAGTGGAATCCAAAGATACAAAGTACTACACGACTGTCATAAATTTTTCCAGCACATTCCCAGAACCAGTACTTACTGGCATCCTCTTTCCAAAGTACATTTCCTAACTTGTTCATAAACACATTTGAGCCTTCATCTGTATTTCTTCTCCTTTACAGTATAACTCCACTAATAAGATAACTAAAGATGGTCGTTAAAAGGACATTAGTTGGGTTCCCATACTTGCTGCTAAATTACAGTTAAAAGTATTAAAGGGTATGTTCCAGAGGGTACCTGTGAAGTTTACCAGATAAACATAGACAAGTCCAGTTAAATTCAAATATCAGATAAACAACACATTTTTTTCAACATAAGTTGGTCTCATATAATACATGAGACATATTTGTATTTTAAAAAATTGTGGTTTATCTGAAACTCAGGTTGAACTCGGTGTCCTGTATGCTTACTGACTAAGTCTGACAACTGTAGTGCCTGTCTGTCAAGGGCCTCCTTTAATACAGAATTCATTTTAAGTGTTATTACCAAGAACACTCTCTTTTTATGTGATTCATGCACACTTCTCTTTTAATGAAGAGATGCTCATAAAATAATTAAATAAAATAAATGCTCATAAAATAATTAAATCCGTAGGAACCTTTACATCCTTGAAAGTAATGCAGTCATGAACTCTATGAGACTGAAGTGCTGACTACTGCGCTAAGGAGGCACCGTATGAACTGTAGTTTCACGTTATGGACCCGCGATATCCTGGAAACAGGCTCTGTGATATCGACCATTTGCAAAGTGCATAGCTGCTGATCCCTTTATGCTCTCATGCAGCTACGACTCCGTCTCCTCTCCCTCCTTTATCACAGTTCCGTGGGGAAAACTCAGTGATTCCCCTTCTGGTTGATGCTCAGTGGACATGGCATGTGAAGAAAATAACTCCTCAGCCATGTCACATATGGTCATCAAACCAGACACGGGCTCAGCTGATCTGATTACCTGAGTTTTCTCCTGATTAATTCTGAATGACACAGAGAAATCAATCATGAGGACAGCCAAAATTATCATCAGGTCAGGTGATTCACTTACATAAACTTGACCTCAACCTCTTCCTCTCAACCTGTGCTGATTTCAGAGAGATTTCAATCGGTATAAGAAAACTTACAGAGGTAATGTTTCTCTCAGAATCTGCTATCTTACATTAATGCCAGTAATTTGAACTGATTCTATTAAATACAATTTCCTAGCTATAGGAATCCTTTTGTTTTTCCTCTTACTTTCCTTTTTACTAAACAAGAACCCACAACATAAAATCTCAAGCACAGAAAACATCTACTCTGCATTGAAGACCACATACATACGAAGCAATTCAGCCCAAACTTCACTAAAACTAAAAACATTTAAACAAAAAATTTTCTAACAATATCCTGGTAATCTGTATACATGAAAAAAAAATACATCCTATTAAAAAATAAAGTAAAATGTTTTGTCTTCCCATTTCAGGGCACTATAACAGAAGTTTTTTTTCTGTCCTATGTGAAAATTACATCTGCTCTTCTCAATATAGATGTAAATATATCTTACTTTAAAATTCTAAAGACTTGATCCCTAAATAGCACTTATTCATTAACTCATCACACAGAAATTGAAAGCCCGCTTACATAGGGATTGAAAGCCTGCTGTGTGAAAACTATTCTTACTGAACCAGAGGTTGGAGACACTATCGTGAAGGGGAAGAAGAGGAAGAAGTGAGTTATCCAGTGAGGACTAAGTCATCAATAACCACAATAAGGAAGTTTAAAAGTAGAGCCAACAGGAAGATTTGAATATTTATACCTAAGAGGTCAAAGAAGTCTCCTGGATACAATGTATGGTTTGAAGGACAAATATGAGTTTGTGACCCAAACCAAGGAACGACAAGAACAAGGATATACACATCACAAAACCAAAATCAAAACCAAAAACCTCTTCACCGCTGCCCCCCACTAAAAAAGCCAGCCTATGTGCCATGGAAGTATGACACAAAGGTTGTGTTTGGAAACTCCAGGCATCTTAGGGGCGTTGAAACACCAAGTGTGAAGTGCAGAGTAAGAATGAGGCTACAAAAGTAAGAACAGCATTGACACTTCCATTTAAAGTATTGATGGCTTATCTACGGAATCTGGCCAATGGCTGAGCTGTCAGAGGGAACAGACGGGCTTATGGGGCTTAGGGAATGGTCGGCAATGGCTGGGCAAGGGAAAGGAGAACTAACTAGAAGCATCTACAGAGAAAGCCAAAGAACCCAGTGCATTTCAGAGGGGGCAGACACTCCAACAGAGAGAGGGAGTTTGCTTTGTGACATTTGGACACCATTCATTCATTCACCGAACATTAAGTAGCTGCCGTGTGCCAGCACTGGGCTGGGTGTTGAAAGTGGAAGACAATTAAAATGTTGTCTCCTTTCCTTAGTTTCCTATTCCTGCTTTAACAAACTAGGGTGAACAGTGACTTAAAATAACACAACACAGTTCTGGGTCAGAAGTCCAGATGTGTCTCACTGGCCTGCAATCAAGGTGTAGACAGTGCTGTGTTCCATTCTGAAGACTTGAGGGAAAATCCATTTCTTGCCTTTTCCACCTCCTAGAGGCAGCCCACTTTCCTTGGCTTGTGGCCACCCTGCCTACCCTTATAGCCAGCAATGGCCAGCCAGATCTTTCTCACCTCACCTCACTCTAAACAGATAATCCTGTCTCCCTCTTCCACTTTTAAGGGCCCCTGTGATTACAGTGGGCTCACCTGGAGAATCCAGGACTCTTCCCATCTCAAGGTCAGCTGATTAGCAAATTTAACTCCCTCTGCGATCTTTGCTGTCCTTTGCCATGCACCACATCACTTCCATAGGACCCAGGGGTTAGGACGTGAACATCTTTAAGGCATTATTTTGCCTGCCACACTTGCTTTAAAGGATTACGGTCTAGTTTCAGAAGACTCTGATAAGATGTGCCACCCACAGAAGCCACTTAAATCTTACTAGATATGCTTGAGATGAAGAAAATACCTGTTTCATTAACTGGCCTGTGGACAGGGTAGAATGCACAGCCCGATCCATTCAAGGTCACATGAGATCAAAACTGAGCATGGATACCTTGTGGATTTACTGGAAGAGAGGAGCAGATTTTTGCTTTATTTAAGTCTATCCCCCATTAGAGAGGGAGCAATCCAGTAAAGCTATGGGAGAAAATTCATCATGAGATAGAGTAAGAATAAAAGACCACGCAAGCTTGATGATCTTTTCCAGGTGGGATAAACAGTGAACTCTCAGTAGACAACGTTTTCCTGTTGCTGGGCCAGCTAGCTGTGGTGGCTGAGTTGTTTATCTTTAAGAAAACATACCTATATCTTTCTACTTGACAACTACAATATAATCTGTCTGGGAGTTGTTCATCATTTAAGAAAGGGTGAAAAAAGTCCTCTTCCAGAAAGTGTTTGAATCCATGAGCCGAAATGATGATAACATCATGAGAGGCATCATAATTTATCTGGAGCATGTAAATCACCGGGGGCCCCCCTGAGGATGCTCACCAAAATGATGAATAGCTCTGTGAGCTGTAAGATCAACCCCCAGGAATTCACCAGCGAGCCTTTGACAGGAGAGCCGCCTCCCTGGCTCCCAGTTGGGAAGAGGCAATGACTTAACAGATTTCAAAATTCAGTTTTTCAGCCACTTGTTAAAATGTTTAGTTTAAGGCTTTTTCCCATAAAAACACAGCCTGGAAAGAGGTGAACAATAATCCCAGGACACTGATCAAAATAGAAGCTGGTATGGGTAGTGCCGGCTTGCCAATATTTTCTTTTTAACTTGGTAATTCTGCTATGTCTCAACTTGCTGTTTCTTTGCCAGTGTAACTAGTCTTATAGCCAAATAACCTTGCATTTTCCAAGAAAATAGGTCTCTAATGTGTATGCATATCCCTGCTGCCTCCTGCATAAAGTTGAAGTGGAAATACTGGAAAATGGGAAATGTTTTGTGGGTTTGATTTTAGAAAGTTTAACATTTATAGTAAAAGGTTAATAGAGAACAGTATATTGAGGTTTATATTTACAGTACATTTACAGTATATTGACTGTATTATTCCGTATAGGTATGAATGATACATACATTTTTTTTCTGTTTTTGTAACTCTCATGGGTTGAATGTTTGTGTTCCCCCAGATTCCTATGTTGAAACCTTAGCCCTCAATGGGATGGTATTTGGAGATGGGGCCTTTGTGAGGTATTAGGATCAGATGAGGTCATGACCATGAGGTCATGGGGCCTGCATGATGGGATTAGTGCCCTTGGAAGAAGAGGAAAACAGAGATCTCTCCTTCTCTCTCTCTCTCTCTGTCTCTTTCTGTTTTTTTTTTTTTTTTTCCTCTCTCTCCACATTCATGCACAAAGAAAAGCCCATAAGAGTACACAGTGAGAAGGCAATTACCTACAAGCCAAGAAACAAGTCCTCACCAGGAGCCAAATCTTCCATCACCTTGACCTTGGACTTTCCAGGCTCTAGAACTCTGAGAAATACATGTGTGCTATTTAAGCTACACGGTTTATGGTATTTTTGTTATAGCAGCCTGAGCAGATTAAGTAATTTAAGAGTAAAAAATATATTATTAATTTTCATATTCATCCATCATAGTGCTTTGATATTGAAGTCACTCAGTATGATATTATTATTAAAATAGGGATGCCTGGGTGGCTTGGTTGGTTAAGTGTCTGACTTTTGATTTCAGCTTAAGTCATGATCTCACAGCTTGTGAGTTTGAGCCCCATGTCAGGCTCTACGGTGATGGTGTGGAGCCTCTTGGGATCCTCTGCCTCTCTCCCATTCTCTCTCTGCTCTCTCTCTCTCAAAAGAAGTATATAAACTTTAAAAAATAATTAGCGATAGTGATAAAATAACAAAGATAATGAATGGTGTTAAGAGTCATGCATTGAGTGCTCACTCTGTGTCAGGTGATTTGCTAAACATATTACACATTTTATCTTCAGTCTCACAGAAGCCACATGTGATAGGTATTATTATCTACCCATATTACATCTAGGGAAGTAACATGTGAAGAATTAAAACTGACCTTCTCAAAGTCTCCCAGCGAGGAAGCCATGGAGCGATAGTGTGACTCCATGTATCCTTGAGTCCAGAGTGCGAATCTGAATCTGTGCTAACCGAACTGTATTAAGTACCTAGGGTTGCCATAACAAATTACCACAAACTGGGAGCTTAAAACAAGAGAGGTTTATTCTGTCACAGTTTTGGAGGCTAGAATCGAGGTGTCAGAGGACCATGCTCTAAGTATGGAGGCTCTAAGGCTCTGAAGGCTCTAAGGAAAAATATTTCCTTACCTCTTCTTAGATTCTGGTGGGGTTGCAGCAGTTGCTGGCCTTCCTTGTCTTGTAGACCTGTCACCCAATCTCTCCCTCCATCTTCACGTGGCCCACTTACCTGTGTCTATGTGTCCTCTCCTCTTCATATAAGGACATTTGTTGGACTAAAGGTATATTCTAGTCCAGTACAACCTCATCTTAAGTAATTATGTCTACAAAGACTCTGCTTCCAAATAAGGTTACCTACTTAGGTCCACATAGGCATGAATTTGGCAGGGGGGATACTACTCAGCTCATGAAAAGAGGAATCTCATATTCCTCCATTTTCTGATCTGAACATCCTCCTTTCTTGACAAGACTGTCTCTCACTGACTTTTCTTATTCACTATGCACATTCCTCCTTTTACTTCCTATTAACATTATTACTTCTGAAAAAAAACATGTCCCTTTTGCTCATCCATACAGACATACCTTCGAGGAGCAGCTTCAAACCCAACCCTATGATGAAATGTTTATTTCTTGTTGTATCTATGTCACTTACTTGGTACAAATTCATGAGATGCTTCTAGAGATTTACATTCCTGACATTTTATTACTTTGCACCCTTGCATTGCTATTTAGAATTTCAAGTCTCCACCACTGGCTTGTTTGCTAGTTGGGATCTGGAACTTTTGAGTTTTACTCCCTGTTGTCCACTCTGTTGCTTAGCCTGGGCCCCAACAGAGACAACAAAATACATGTGCAGTGGACATTCATTGGGTGGCTAGATGGAGAAATGGGTGAATGGTACTTGTGCCCATTTGTCAATACGACACCATCTCCAAGTTACCTTTATAGTAACGAAGAAGAATGAGCCACTTGCACTGGGTTGGGCCCAGCAGGCAAAAGGCATTGCAAATCTGTGCATTCTCTTCCTTAGGAGGAACTATAAAGATGAAAAAACCAGCAAACAAACAAACACAGACTGCCATGGTGGAGGGCAGTTCTAGTTTGGGAGACAAAGGGAAGAGGAGGAAGAACAGTGTCTGAAGCCATGTCATAATCTCACCCATATATTTACTGACCATAAATCTAACAATAGCCCTTGATTAGCTAACAGCGTCATTCCATCCTAAGACAATGATTCAGAATTTTTAACTCTGAATTTTATGATTCACACAAGAGAAAAAGGTCACCTTTATTAAGACAAAATCCACGGATCTAGTTTTCAGTACAATGGAACTAGTTAGGCTGTAGTTGTTGAAAAAGCAAGCCCAGGACTTACAGTTTTGGGGAGACTCTTCCTAGCCATCCTCCATAAGGGGAGCCCTGTTCCTTGTATAGAACTCTGGACTTGACATCAACACAGCTCCTGCCCATGGTTATCTTTTTTTTTTTTTTTTAATTTTTTTTCAACGTTTTTTATTTATTTTTGGGACAGAGAGAGACAGAGCATGAACGGGGGAGGGGCAGAGAGAGAGGGAGACACAGAATCGGAAACAGGCTCCAGGCTCCGAGCCATCAGCCCAGAGCCTGACGCGGGGCTCGAACTCACGGACCGTGAGATCGTGACCTGGCTGAAGTCGGACGCTTAACCGACTGCGCCACCCAGGCGCCCCAGCCCATGGTTATCTTTGCACAAGTGAAGAAGGCTGGCTTTCTCAACACTGTGTTTTCTAAATTCCAAGGAATATAAGTAAGACAAAACTTCAAGTAAAAGAGAAAGGGAGAGGGAAAGAGACAGAAAGAAGGCAAAGGAAAGGAAGGAAAGGAAGGAAAGAGAAGAGAAGGGAGGGCTGCTTAAAAGTCTCTAAAATCACAGTGCACTGGATTTTAGTGGGGCTGCATGGTGGGCACCGCACAGGATTTGGGGTCAGACCTGGGGGGCTGTGGGACTCTGATTTGCCCCCTTCACCATGCCCTGCACATTTTGGACCAGCGTCCTTGGCAGTCTTGCTGCTTTTCTCGCCCCTCAAAACTCCCTTTCTGCCTGCATCCTGTGGGCACCACCTTCTTTCCTACTCTCTCAGAGTCAAGTGCCTAGATCAATCAGCATTTCTTCCAGCAAGCTCAAAAGGCCACGTGCTCTCTCATTTTCAAACATGGGTCTTTCCTTTCTCTTTCTGTTCCCAGCTGTAAGAATCTCATCTGGAGTGGCACCTGCCACGGTAATGATGGTGGACTGTGGCCTCATTCAGGTGCATCTGTCTGTCTTCGCTGATCTACTCAACTCTCCTGAATGAAGAATTTAGCTTGGTCCTGGAACACAGAGTCTAATAAGACAAATTCAGGATCTCAAGGTATTTAAAGTATAGGATGCAAAGAATTAAATTAGTAATTGCAGAGAAGGGCAATCATTTTGAAGAAGGAGGAGTGCACCGGCTCTTCAGGTACCAAAGAAGAGATTCATCTCAATGATTCTGGAGGTGGAGGGTTATGGAAGGCTTCTCAGAGGACATAAAACTCTCAATATGTTCCACACTATGATCAGACCTTCCCCATGTAGGAGCTAATGTTGTTTCAGTAGGAAATACACACCTGAAAATAAATGACTCTTTGATAACTTTCATTGTGTGTGTCTTACACAGAGCCAGTAGGAGGGGCATGTCTCTAACACCTGTCTCTCTGGGTTGTTCCTGTGGGAACCAGACAAATCTAGGAGTGTGGATTAGTCTGCATGGGCTGCTGTAACAAAGTGCCACAGACTGGGTAGCTTAAACCGAAATTTATTTCCTCAGAGTTGTACAGGAGGCTGGAAGTCCAAGATCAAAGTGTCAGCAGGACTGGTTTCTTCTGGAGCCTCCCTGCCTGACGTCTAGATAGCCGTCATCTCTTGTGCCTTCACATGGTCTTTCTTCCAAATTTCCCCTTTATATAAGGATACCAGTCATATGAGGGTAGGGTCCATCCAAATGACCTCATTTTAACTTAATTACCTCTGTCAAGACTCTATCCCCAAATACATTTTGAGGTCCTGAGGTTAGGACTTTAACATATGTATCTTGTGTGGACACAACTCAGCCCAGCACAGAGTGACTGAGAGACCATGGATCTCGGAGCCAGACCAACATGGATTCAGATCTTAGTTCTGACTGGGTGACCTCAGGGAGCCACCTTCACCTTCTGGCATCAGTTCTGCCCACTCTGAGAGGACAGATGAGACTTGTCAGGGGTCTGCTGCACTCAGAGCCAGTGCCTGCAGACAGCAGCCATTTGATAAATGGTGGCTGAGATTCCATGGCTTATGCCCAGTGTCATCAAAGACAGTGGGTGATGCTCCGCTGGCCAGCAGGTCCTCTCCCCCGGCTTCTTCCTTCTGTGCTAAGTTTCTTGCAACTGGAGGACCTTTATACAAATGTCTGCCCAGTGGATTTCCGCCCTCTTATCAGTAGAGCTGGGACAATGGGAAGTATTCTGGTCTCCCTTTTGTCTCAGTGCCAGGGACTGACCGTGCACTTTTTGAACCTTTCCTTGACTCTTACTGGAAATGAGAAAAAAATAAAAAGAGAGAGAGAGAGAGAAGTCTGTGGTCTTTGCCTTCCAGTAATATAATGGAGTTTGTTTCCTTGGGGTTTGGCAGAAAGAGGTGCTGGTGGCAACATGACAGGGTCATGCCCTCCTACCCACGGTTGATGTTCCAGTTGAGGACCCCTCTGGACACAGACTGAGGCCATGGCGAGCCCACAATACAACCTGTCACCAGGCAGCCCTGGGAAACACAAATCATATTTTGGAATAAAACAAACAAACATCAGCCTTTGACTACTCTCACGCCCAAGGTCATTTGTGTCACCCACGTGGCCTGTGGGACCCCAGAGAAATATGAAACCAGAGAACGGCCTTTTGATCTTGCACCTTCTTTAGAACGTTTATTTAATCAATTAACCATGAAGTCCCTCCGCTTCACTTATGCAAGCCTATATATAAAATGACTTTGGTCTAGCTGACACTTTCCTGCATCTGAGATCAAAGATTGGAGCAAATACCAAATTCAGCCAGGATAATTCTGAGCCTCTCCCGCCCCCCCGGCACACTCTCCACCTCCCCCCGACCTCAGCTCTCAGAAGCACCCTTCTCTCAAAGACAGAAAGGAGAGAAGATACATGCTGATGGACACACACAAAAAAGCGTCACGAGGATTTAAGGAGCCCATCAGGGTAAGAGGCCAGGTGGTGACCAGCAGAGGATGCCGGGATAAATCAGCTGGAACAAAGTCCATTTTAAAAGTTAAAAATGTAGGTGGGAGAACAAAAAGAAATACACTTTCTGGAGGAATTTTGAGAGTGGCCTCCTATTTAGGAAATCAGGACATAGCTGTGAGATGAATTAGATCTGTGAGAGCCGGCACCGAATATTCTGAACTCAGGACTGCAGTCGAACCTCATCACCTGCTATTAATGATCCACGGTACTGTCATTCTTAGGAAGAAAAGTCCTTCCCAGGCATGTGTGTGTTAGAGGATGGGGGGATACGACAATGGTTCCCACCATTTTGCCACAAAGGGGGAAAGAAAAAAACGATTATTTGTGGAGAGCCTGCTGTGTCTTAGGCCAGTGCTAGGAACTTTATTATCTCAATGTTCTCCATCACAATGACCCTGGGGAAGGCACAGTATTTTTTCAACATTCTCAGATGATGAATCCAAATCTCAGAGCAGTTCAAAGGCTTTCTGGTGGTCAGACAGAGACTCAAAAACCCCAGCCAGCCCTTTACTTATACTCACTTGTCACTGCTCACTTGTATAATTTTTTTCACCTGTGGGTGTCATTGTGTGAAACAGTTCATCACCACTCAACTGTATACCCCAAAATAATTTGTTTTCAAGTACAGACATCTGTAACTGTTGATCATAGCTTTTGGTCAGCATGAGCTAATCAGTGTCAGGACACCGAGCTCATAAATTCCCATTCAAAAAGGAAGAGAGTACAGACTCCTGGCAGGAGAATAAATTATACTGTCCCAAATAATTGAAAATAATCATAATTCTTTATCAAGCACTTTTTATATGCCAGTTGTGGTTCTGGGCACCTTACTCATCCGATCATTAATCCTTCCCACATCCTGTGACATAGACATTTGTATCCCCATTCTACAGATACAAGACCAAGGCTCAGTAAGGGGAAAACTTTCCTCAGCCTTTCGCAGCTAGTACCTTGGATTTGAATCTCCAGTCTCAGTCTCACATAGCTTCTAAATCTTTATTAATTATCTAATTAGAATATTGGGGTTTGAGAATCCAGCCTGGGAAGGCTTTGATGTAGAAACTACTATTATGATATTAAAGAAAACGTGATATTCTGCCAGAATTTGAAGAGTTTTATAAGATGAAATGTCTTCACCGGATCACTGTGGTCCAGCCCTTGACCTGGAAGTGCATGCCCAATGGATTTCCAACAGGCAAAGCTCGATGAAACCAGCACAAACACACTGAATTGGCCATTAAGTTTAATTCTTATTTCATATTCAAAAATATTTCCTAATGCTGGTCGCAACAGAAAAAGACAAAGGGCTACTTAGAAGCTTTTTGAAATAACTGGCTCTAAATACTGTCAAACGAAGCAAAAGAAAAATTACAAAGAGTGAAGTAAAAGAGGTTTTCAGCAGAATTTCAAGAAGAGTCAAGACTCAGGAGATGTACACAGAGTCCAAACGGGCTGAGCCACCATCATCACATGAAACAAAGTGGAAAGTTTGGGGTGAGGTTTGGAAAGGAAGAGAGCACGCCTGTGTGGCATGGGGATTGTGGTCCAGGGAGCTGGACGGAGAAAGAGGCCCCTGCTTCATGCCATACTTAACGACACATGTGGTGGGGATGAAGATTAGAAGCACCGAACGCAGTAGAGGAAGCAGATGTCTGTGTGGTCAGTACAGCAACTTAGTTGACCAGAAATTCTGAATAAACAGAAGGGTGGTTTAGGTTCATGATCCAGGAGGAAACCATTGAGGGGAGGTGGCTCCAACATAGCCACCGAAGCATTGGATGAAGATGCTCTCACATGTTCCTATTGGGTTTGGAATCCCCTTCTGAGGACAGAGCAACCATCTCAAAAAAAAAAAAAAATCCATTTTCAGCATAAACACTCTAATAGGGAATGAGACAGATTCGCTGATCATAAAAGCTAACATTTGTTGAATGTTTAATAAGAATTTAAGTACTCCATAATAGCATGCCATGTTACTAAAAGTAGCCATTTTTCTCTCACAGCAACCCTCTGGGGGGGGGGGCTATTTACAGATGAGGGAAACTGAGGCACAGAGGGGTAAGTTGACTGAATGAAGGTTACACAGTGGATGTATGCTGGAGATGAGGGTTAAACATCAGGGAGGCCCTGGACATCAGAGGCCACCCACTAGCCATCATATGACAATTTCACACCCTGCATATTAGAGTAGCAGTGTATTCAGATAGCTTCTTTTCACCCAGCAGTCTTTACGATAGATACGGGAACTTCACTCCAGGATGAGAAAGGGAATTGAATATTACTTTACCACAGTGTTTATTTTTTACCTGGTAGGAACTCTGTTCTCCAAAATATTGACTTTAGAGATCTTAGCATAGTCCTGATGTCATGATTAGATGATCACCTGAAGGGAATCATGTCAGCCAAATCTGACCAAATATTTCTCTGAGGAGAATCTGCTCCAGGGATGAATAAACGAGAGGCCCGGTGTCTGGGGGAAAGCAGCCGAGTCCTCAAGAACACTTAAGGGGAAGCGAGAGACCTACCCTGAGTACCTACTGTGCATTAAGCACCCAGTTTAGGGCACCTGCCTTCATTAACCTACATGCCATCCGCCCCATCCATCCGCTCTGTGAGGTCATCATTCCCGCTAGCTCAAGGACACTCAGCCGTATTTGACTGTGGTGGTATTTGAATATAACCACTGTATTTTACTCAATTATTGGTGTCTTTTTCACTTATCATAGTGCTTCCCCAAAGCAGGGGAAACTCAAAAAAATGAAAACCTTACAGGCTTTGGTCAGAGTACATAGCCTTAGTGGTCTGCTTTGCAATTTTCCTTAAAAGGTGAACTGAGGTAAAAGAAATAAATTCAGTATTTATGGACAATTAACTAAAACAGAGGTCCCCATGCTTTTTGATCATATAAGTTAAAAAGAAACACTTTTGAACATATTCCACCAATATTGGTATATTCATTTATTAACAGGTTGTATGCATGGAGTACTAGGAAAATACATATGTTGTGAAAAAAATAGAAACCGAATAGGATTGGATAAATACAAATGCAGCTGGGAGTTCAGTATTTTCTCTTCTTGCCCTCTGGATTGTTTCTGCATACATTCTTGTGTGTTGGTACCCCCTTTGGGTAGCAAAGGCATAAAGGATGTGTTCATTCATTTTTGTGGATGTTTGAGTGTTGTCTTTGGGTCAAGTGAAATAATCAGAATGCTACTTGGAGTCCATTTTGTTATTCCTTATAGAATTTAATGTTTTGGGATTTTTTCCTCCCCAAATTTGTTTTTGGTAGTGTGCCCATGAGAGAAATTATGACAATAAGAGATGGTTCTAGAACATTTGTTACTCATTTGAGGGCTTTGGTTGAGAATGTGACCCACTTCCTAAACCATTGTCCCTATCCTAAAATTTCTCTCAAGCTTCAGTGTCAGGAAATTCTGTTTTTGTTCCAGACAACTGCTATGTTTCCATGTTCTGTACATGGGCTACGATCATGTTTCCCATTGTTTTGGCTACTAAGTTTCTCAGAATTTAAGTTCAACCTCTTTACCATTTTTCAAAGTTTTAAGACAATCATGCATTAAATATTTTGACTCTCTCCTGTTAATTAAACCTCATTTCACCTTATTCTTATGTATCTAATAAGAGCAATTGCATCAAAAGAGCTACTATTTATTGAGCTTGTACTATGTACCAGGCATATTTCAGGGGGCTTTCTGTGCATTATCTAGTTATAATAATTACCCAGTAAAGCAAATACTGTTCTCTACAGTTTACCAATGAAGAAAACAAGATTATTATTATTATTTTTTAAATGTTTATTTATGAGAGAGAGAGAGAGAGAGAGAGAGAGAGAGAGAAGAGCATAAGCAGGGGTGGGGCAATGAGAGAGGAAGACACAGAATCCGAAGCAGTCTCCAGACCCTGAGCTGTCAGCACAGAGCCTGACGAAGGGCTGGAACCCAAGAACTGTGACATCATGACCTGAGCCAAATTCTGATGCCCAACTGACAGAGCTACCCACGAGCCCCAAAACCAGATTTATTGGTTCCAAAGCTAATGCTGTCTTTTCACTTTTTGTTACAGATGTAATTTGGTAAACTATCTCAAGTCCAGTTTGTATACAGGGGCTTACAAATCAAAAACTCAGTAAGGATAAACCAAACTGCCCCCAAATTTAAAACTTACGTATACAAGCAGTGTATAAATAAACAAAAAAAATCATTTTAAATCCTTCCTCTGGCATTCCTAGATCAAGCACAAGAATAATTGCCTGAGATGGGAGAGACCAGATATTCTTTTCATTTCCCCTACTCATTTTTTCCCCTAGGAAACAGCTAGTCTTCCTTTCCCAGCCCAGTTGAAGTGAGGTGTTGCCATGAGACTGTCTTCTAGCCAATGGGCTGTCATCAGGAGCTACAGGCAATGCTTCCAGGGCAAGCCCATAAAGCACTCCCTGGACAAAGCTCACCTCCTTTCTACTAGGGAGATGCAGATTATCACTACAGTCTTGTTGACCACGGCAGAGCCACAAGGTGGAAGGAGTCTGGGTCCTCGTGGGCCTTTGGAGGAGAACTCCATGCTCATGAAGAATACCCTTTTTCATTTTACTTGAGTAAAAAATTAACTTCTATTTCAGAAAGCTTCTGAGATTTGGAGTTATTTGTTAGTGGTTGATTTCATTTTCTATGAATTGGGGTATCAACTCCACAGGGTTATTGTGGAGACTAAATGAGACAATGCATGTAAATATGGTATCTGGATAGAGGAGGTGTTCCATTTGTTACAGTAATTACTGTAATGATTACTATGTAACTCAAGTGAAAACTAAATGAGACAATGCAGGTGAATATGGCACCTGGGATAGAGGAGGTATTCAATTCATTATGGTAATTACTGTAATGATTACTATGTAATTCAAGTGTCATCAAGCTGAAGAGCGTTCTGAGTAACCCTCCATCTTGCAGGAATTCTAGCCTTCTCTCAAGTGCCTAGGAGAATTACCTTTTCTTGATGATTATCTGTACTAGATTTCTTCCTGATTACCTCTGGTCATATCCTTATTTCACCCCTTGGTGCTTTAGCCTTCCCTAGTTTGCCTTACCCCACACTTTATTCAAAAGTCGGTGTTAACATAGAGCTGATACTGGGTATCACTAAAAACTTTAAAATAGAGTAAGTAAGGGAAGCACAACACAGGAAGAAAACTTTTAAGTTGCCTGTTAGACTTCATTTCTCTGAAAGTATCTCAGCAAGGTTTCATCTCACAGATTTCCATTGGGACCATTCCTATGTCTAGACCCGTATGAGCAGCCCCACTCAAATCAGAGTCCCCTCTCCCTCCAGTTTCCCCCCAGGACAAGGCCCTCAAATCCCTGTGCCAGATCTCCAGAGAAAAATCTAGAAATATATGAATAACAACCCCAAATCTCTCAGAATAGCAAAGGCCCACACTAACCAGAACCACTACTGCCCTGGGCTGCCATCCAAGTCTTTCATATGATTAAATAATTAACATTCTTGTGTGCAGTGTTTGCATTAGGATTTGATCATCAAAATGCAAGGCTACCATAAAATGAAAGCATAGATCCCTGACATATGAGCATGACAGCTGGGTTTACCAAAGTGAGTCCTTCTAGAAAGAAGGAAAGAAAAACTTGGCTCCTACTGTTAGAGTCACAAGCAAATTCCATGCACTTTTAGAATTTTCCTTCCCTCCCTCTCTCCAGCCTTCCTTCTATTCCTCTCGTCTCCTGCTCTTCTTGACTCAGAGCTTTGACACCAACTATCAGCCTAAACGGCCCTTCATTATGTTTTAACAGAGCTCTCTGGCATTCAACCCAAATGCTGCTTCCTCCCCCAAGGAACCACACAGGGCTCTCTCAATCTGCCCAGGTTCTAGGTACCCTCTGTACTTTACCAACCTGTTATTTTATAGAACTTACTATTATCTAAAGCAAGGATCTCCAAAAGAATCATCTGTAGTGATGGGAGTGTTCTTTATCTGCACTGTCCAATATGATTGCTACAAGCCACATGTGGACACAGAGCACTTGAAATGTGTTGGTTTCACTATGTTGTGCACCTGAGACCAGTGTAACATTGTACGTTGACTCTACTGCAGATAGATAAATACATACATACATACATAAAAATGTGCTGGTTTTAATATCTTACAAGTTCCCCAATTAACTAATATGCTAAATAAAATCTGTCATGTGTTCATTTTATACTTATATGAGAAACTTGCATTTACCTTTTTGAAACTTACACTGTGGTAGTAATGAAAGGTCTACAGTGAATTCATCGGAAACATTTCTCCTTGGAAACACACTATCACCCTTAATTCTAGACGATTACAATAGATGCTTACAACATTCTCAAGTCAACACAGACAGCAATGGGGACTTGAAATGAATCCTAAGTATCGAATTATCCAATCGAGCCAGCACTTGAATAGGCATGAAGGGATAATGATCATTCCTCCATTTTGGTAAAGCAGAAGACTCCTATGCACAGATGAAGCCTCTATAACAGAGACAGAAGAAAATAAAAGTGAGGTTGAAGTTGCCTTCACCGAAGTGGAAGGGTGGGAGCGGTGTGCTGGAAGTCAGCCTCTTCCCCGTTCAACCTCCACCCCCTTTGCTACCTTATACCCAATTCCAACGTGTGCACTGGGGGGGCAGGGTGTGGGAGGAAGGGCCCTATACCACCACACAATTCTGCAATATCCGCTGGGTATCCTGCAGTGCAGCCCAATTCTGACACTCTCTACATAGGAGAGCGTCAGATCCCATAGATTAAGGGCTCAGTCGCACAAGGCCGCTCCCCACCCCCGTGAGATGCCAGACCAAGTCCACGTGGTCACCTGTGCTCCTGACTGACTGGTTATAAATCAGAGGATCCCACACCCTCCCTACCTTGGAATCTATTCATTTGCTGGGGCAGCTCACAGAACTCAGGAAACCAATTTACTCCGTGGATGACCGGTTTATTAAAAAGATATTAAAGGACATGAATTGGCTTGATGAAGATATGCATAGGACAAGGTATGGGGAATGGACAGGGAACTTCTATGCCCTCTCAGAGTATGGCCCCTGAACTCAGTCCTTTTGGCTTTTTAAGGAGGCTTTATTACATAGGCATGATTGATTAAATCATTAACTGCTTGTGATTGATTGAACCTCAAACCCCTCTCCTCTCCTAGGAGGTCAGGGGGCGGGACTGAAAATTGGTTCCACTGAATGTTGGTTCCCCTGGCAACCAGTCTCTCCTTCCCAGGTGGGGTCCCTAACTCACCTCGTTGACATAACAAAAGGTACTTTGCCATTCGTACCACGTAGGAAATTCTAAGGTCTTTAGGATGTCTGTGCCAGGAACAATGGAAGGCTAAATGTCTATTATTATTAACCACAGTATCACACACTCCCACGGCTGCAGTTTAAAAACTACTGACCTCCATCAGCTTATGGGTGCCCACTCGGTATCTCCTACCCACATTCCTCAACTACTTCTACCTTTCCTTGGGTTGGGAAATCAGCCCCATTATGGCTACCTCCCCCTCCCTCCCGCCACCCCCACCGCCCCATTTATCACACAGTCTTGAAAGTCTACAATGTGTGAAGCACTGAGCTAACTAAATGTTTTTGGCAATATAAACAGGAAGCACGTGTACAACCTACCACCGCTACACGGATCCTCTGGTTAAGGAGATGACATTGTACGTGATAAGAGCGATGGAAAGCAGAAAGTGGTTGCAGCTGCTGGGATGTTACATATTAGTACTGATTCTGATTTTGGAGGAAACCTTCTAGGCAAGGAAGGGGAGGGAGATGGCAGGGACATGTCTGAGTCTCTCTGTTGCTGATCTGGGAAAGTATTAGAATCTTTAACCTAACCATAAAATAGAAACAACCGTTTCATGAAGACTTACTTGGGTTTCAGGAACTGTTCTAAGCATTTCAGGTGTCTTAATTAATAATCTCACAATGACGTGGATGGTAGCTGATATCCCTATTTTTAGTTTACCAATGAGAACACAGATGTGGAGAGCTTGAGTAATTTGCCCAAGGTCACAGGTACAGCATGAGTAGAGCTGGGATTTGAACCCTGCTGGGTGGCTTCTGACCTGCTCCACAGTCCCATTTCTCACCAAGGAAATGATCCTCAGGTTAAATTCCCATTTTTCATCAAATATGTTGATTCTTACCTTTGACAAATATTTTGAACACCTACCCCATGCCGGGCGTTGAGCACATCATGGAGAATGCTGTGCTCAGAATTTGTGGTCTGGAACAGGAGAAAGACAAGTAAACTTTCAGTTCTAATTCAACTAATGCAGTATAAGTATTACAATGAAAGTAACCAAGAAATATGAGGAATAGCTAATTTGTACTTCCATAGTGTTTTGCAGTTTATAAAGTACTTTCATATGCTATAGCCCTTTCAATACTCACATGCAAAAAAAAAAAAAAAATAGCAACGAGGTAGGGCAAGCAGGGATTAATATCCTCGTCTAATGGGCTGGAGAAAAGTGTATTCAACAGGATTCACGTGTGGAAGGGCATTGTATTTTGGAAGGGAAACAAACTGATTTAGAAGATGAGCCAGAGGAAGGGCATGAGTGTGAGGGAAGCAGTTTTGCTCCAGACAAAGAAACATTTGCTTTCTCTTTGGGGACCAGCAAGAGGGAGCTGGAGGCAAGGAGGAAGGGGGGGGGGCGGCAGGAAGTGCCGTGGGCGGTGGGAGATAAGGAAGGAAGGTTCTGAAGTGCAACCTCCTCTTTTAAGCCCTAGTATCGGAAGCCCCTCAAACAGTTTCCAACCATAGACTCCGATCCACCTACTATTCGTCTTTATTTTTCATTCTAAAGGTGTAAATGTTCGGTGAACAAAATATAGAAGATGGGTGCTGATGTGAAACAGGCTCCTTAGCCAAGGCATCACGTTTGACATTTTACTGCTTTTCTTTCCTACCTTTATCTTCACATGGCTTAGTTCAAAGTTAGTATAACACTGCTTATGCCATTTTGTTGCCTGCATTTTTCACTTAATATGTGGTCAGCAGTTCCCCAAATGTCTCAGTATCACCTGAATACTTGCTTCTTCCTTAGGAAATACCACAACTTCTTTTTTATACCTTGACCTTTCACAAAGCATCCTCACCTGGTTTCCTCCCTGGGCTTCAGGACAATCTCTCTGACTTGGTGAGAGCAGCTCTTCTTACCTAACTCGAAGGATAAGGAAATCCAGGCTGGTGCTTGAGGGTTTAATCAGTTACTCCATGGGGTTGCTGCCTTGGCACCCATTTTGTTTGGCCAAGCTGATTGCAGGGGCCTTAAACTTACACTAGCCCCTCATGCGAACTAATGCCCTATTCAGCAGCCTACAGAGTCACAAGCGAAGTAAGCTCCTCACATGACTTCCCGCAACAACCCTTGTGGACAAGTCTTCCCCTCCTCCCAGGGTCTTCTTCTGTGACTCCCTGAAGCACGCTGTGTACTTCTCTATGGGGATGTCTCTTGTGGCTCATTGTTGAATGCCACTCAACATTTGTCACCTTGTGCTGGACTTAACAGGTGTTGATTTAACAAAGACATAACACCTGTCTGGGTTAGACAACTTGCCTGAGGGTAACAGAAGGTCAATAAGAGAGAACAGGAAAACTCAGCTTATCCCTTCAAGTTGTTGAAAAACCTGGCTATGGGAGTCTCCATCCAGGATACATATCTAGATAGTTTACACAAAATCCACAGCCCACTATAGTCATACAAAATAGAGATTTTCCAATCCTATTTGCCAAGAAGTATTAGAAATTATTATTAACAAGTAATAAAATAGAAAGGAAGGAAGAAAAGAAGAAAAGAAAGAAAGAAAGAAAGAAAGGAAAAAGGAAAGAAAGAAAGAAAGGAAGGAAGGAAGGAAGGAAGGAAGGAAGGAAGGAAGGAAGGAAGAGGGGTACCTGCGTGGCTCAGTCAGTTAAGTGTCTGACTTCAGTTCAGGTCATGATCTCACTGTTCCTGAATTCAAGCCCTGCATCGGACTCCATGCTGAAGGCTCAGAGCCTGGAGCCGGCTTCAGATTCTGTGTCTCCCTCTCTCTTTGTTCCTTCCCCCACTTTGTGATCTGTCTCTGTCTCTCCCTCAAAAATAAATAAACATTTAAAAAAAAAGAAAAAGAAAGAAAGAAAGAAAGAAAGAAAGAAAGAAAGAAAGAAAGAAAAGAAAAGAGAAAAAAATTTCCTGGACACTTGTTAAAAATGTCAGGGAAGACTTTATTCGACTATTGCCATAGGAGAGAGATTGAACTCACCTCTGAATACCACAGGAACAAGTGGGGATTTATAGCGAATGGGCAGGATGAGGGGTGGGATGGAAGGTTACTAAGAGGAATTTTGTTAGGTGTTACAGGTGGGGGGTGGGTGGTAAGACGAATTTCAAGAGTGCGAGATGAGCAACTTAATTGGCTACCAAAGATGGGGGGTGTTTTTGATAAACTGGCTTGGCAGGATTCTTTGCTAAGGCTGGGGTTTGCAGGCACGGGACAAGACCTAGTTAAGAGGACTCGAAGGAGCCTGACTAAAGTGTGGTCAAGGAAGAAATCCTTGTCACGGCTACTGCCATGAGGTCCTCATGGCCCCTGGCCTCCCTTGTTTTTCTCCAACGGGGATTGTGACTTTTCTCTTTTTCTCCTTCCTCTTGGAAGCTGAGAAATCTGCAACCTGGAGCGATCGCTTCCTTTGGCAGCTGCCCCATTTGTCCTGGGCTGGTCCAAGGCCAGGGAGGAGAGGATTAGAGGAAGGGGAGTAGGGGTGGGAATGCGTGATGGCTGCCCTGGAGAGGGGAGGCTTAGCTGGGGATTTATCCTTGTGGTGGGAATTTTTTTTTTTTTTTTTCTGGGAAAATACTTCCTGAGTTCTGACTATCAGAGAATTTACTCCACAGAGTTGAGAACTGCCTTCATGTTCCCAGGATATCTGCTTAATGAAAATACAGAATCCGCGCAGTGATTCTGCAAAACTTTCTCCATATAAAGTCCTATTATGTTTGCATGCATATTTATACAGAGTCATAACCCAGGAGAGAAAAATGCTACTGTCCTGTAGGACTAGATTCATTGATTGTGTGGGTAATGATGAAAATCAGTACTCTGGCCTCATTTGGGGACCATTACTGAGACTTTAAAATTCAAGACATATCACTTTCCCAGAAAAGGCAGCCCGAGTGTAGACATGAAGTCTTTGGGTGATTAATGGTTAGAATCCCCTAAGAGTGAGCTGTGGAGGAACCAGACAAAATGGAATTAAAATGTTGCATGTTACCTAACATATCCTCAGATGGCTCAGAAACTCCCTGCCCATTTGTCATTTTTTGTATCCTTTTAAAAGTCAGCTACATTTCCAAATATCTAAAAGTTTAATGAGAATCTTGATTGAGGTAGGGTTTCCTTTCTTTCTTTTTCCCAGATGATAATGGCCTTCAAGATTAATGCTCCATTATTTCCACGGCGTTTGTTTCTCAACAGGAAAATTTGGATATGAATACTTACCCCATAAGAGTGCTATAAGAGTGAATAACATAGGTGAAGCTCCTTGTGAAGGACCTGGCACATAGTAGGCCCTCAATAATGGTAAGCATTGTCAGTATTATTATATGTGACAGACATTGGTGATTTGGTCTTTACAGAATGTAGTTCCTGTAGTTCTCATAGCAACACCTCGAATTTTCTTTGGGCTCCCATTCCTCCCTCACTGAATTCAAGTTGTTCAGATCATGCTGGAAGATCATGTCTTAGCAAACAGTAATAATAATAGCAATTAATTATTTACTGGAACTTTGCCAGGTACCAGGCATGGTTCTAAGCACCATATGTACATGGATCGTTTACTAAACGACCTCATGAAAGAGCGCACTGGTGAGGATAAGGGAGGTGCTGTCAGCTAGGACCCCAGAATATCCCGCCTTAAAAAACTCAGAAGCTTATTTTTCTCTCCTGAAATAATCCTGAGTGAAGGGGTCCAGATGGGCTGGATCGGCTGTGCTCTATCTGACCTTTCAGAGACTCACTTCCTTCCACCTGGGGTTCTCAGGGCATCACTCTCGTCTGCTTAGAGCTGGATCTCTGCCACATTTGTGTTTCTCCTGCTTACATGGGAATGGAAGAGTGCAGAAAAGATATGCTCAATACCTTAATTCCCAGGTCTGAAACAGGCTCACATCCCTCACACTACATTCCATTGGTCAGAACTTAGTCACAAGGATGCTCTTAACATCAAAGAGCCTGAAAACACCAAGTGTAGCTGGGCACAAGGCTTTTCTATGGGTGAAGAAGAGAAGAGATTTCAGTAGGCACTAGGTGCTACAAGTATTAGAGAAAATAGAAGGAATACAGGTTGAACATTATTCATTCAGTTTTATGAAGTGGAGAAACAGTCTTTGTGAGATTAAATCACCACAGAGGATTCTGTCAGCAACCCATCCACACACCTAACCCTACCTGGAAGTTCCTGTCCCACTTTCCTGAAGTCTCTGAGACAGACTTCTAGCCACGGGATCAGGGGCGGCCAGCTCCTACTGTTCCAGAGCAAGCCTCAGTCAGTGAGAAGCAAGAGGTAGTGGGTAAATTACCCAATATTCTCTGTCCATCCATGGCACCATTCTGAGATGTGATCCACAGAGTCAGAGTGACCACAGTGTGACTCTGAACTGTCCATAGCAGTAACCTCCTCATAAAACGTCCTTGATTAACTTTCTTTAATCTTTCTCCGACTTCCCTCTTCCCTCATATGCTTCATGGGATTACCTCCAAAATAAACTACTTGCATTTAAATATCTGTCTCGACTTCTGTGTTTTGGGCATTGAATCTAACACAGGCACACAGTTAGCAAATTCTGGGGAACCAGAACTTGAACTTGGCTTGCTCTATCCAGACCTGCCTTCTTAACCACATGGCGAAACTTTCCCAAGTCCTGAGCGTGAGACCTGTGTCTCGCTCACCATTTCATCTACTGATAGTGGGTACAATGTCTGACACACAGGACAAGGCAAAGGAAGGACTGATGGTTCAGCCTGGAATGTGAGTTTCCTGTGTGATGAGCATGGAACTAGTTACTTTACATGACTTATTTAATTTCATCCTACCCCCAGGACCCTGGCTATCAACTCACCTAATCGTCTTTGGATCTCCAGAACTCAGCACAGTGTTTGGTACAAAGTACATGCCCAACAAATGAGTGTTGAATGGCTAAACTGAACCAATTAATTAATGATTCTTATGAAGTAGATGTTATTATTAATTTTTGTTAGATGGAGAAACTTAAATTCAGAGAAATTAATAGCATTTCAAGATGACAGCTGAAAAGGAGGAAGTGTGGGTAGGAAATGCGATGGTTATTGAGTGTTTTAAGGTTGACACTGTGCAGAGAGCTTCATTTACACTATGGTAGTTAGTCACCACATCAATACTGTGAGAGAGGCTGTGAGTATCATTTTTTGGATAAGTAATTGAGGATCAGAGAGCCTAAATGACAAACATGAAATCATTCAGCTAATGGGAGACAGGGATTCCATTTGAAGCCGGATCTGTTCATCTCCAACTTCTATGACTTTTTAACTATAATACATAATCATAACTAATAATAGTAAACATTTAATTACTTATAGTAATTATAAACATAAAATCACTTCTCTGTGCTAAGTGCTTTTTCATATCTAACTCTTTAAAGCCTTATAGCAATCCTATGAGGCGGGTACTATAATTACCCCCAATTTTCCATTGGGTCAACACTCTACCTCTATTTTAATCACATTGAATTGAACGGTCCACCCTATAGAAAATTCATTGCCGCTGTCTCCTAAGTTCCATTACTGCCATTGAGAAGAATGCCTTCAGTAAAATTGTGAATAATTGCATAACTTGTAGGTAATCTTTTTTCCTCCATCTGGCTGTGTTTAGGATCTGGTGTTTTACAATTTGATTATAATTACAAAGTTAATTTCTACTTACTTATCTTGTTTGGGATTTGCCATGTTTCAAAGGAATCATATTTTTGATCCATTCTGGAAAATTCTTGACCATTATCTCTTACTATTTGCTCTTTCAATTCCTTCTATCTTTTTATTTTTACTAAATACTTAAATAGATATACCAGACATGAATACACATGCTGACTTTCTCATACTATCATCTGTTTATCAAAACACTCCCTCATATTTCTGTCTTTGTCTCTTTATATTGGTAATTTCTTCAAATGTATTTAGGTTCATTAATTTTCTTCTAAGTTGTATCTATTATGTTGTTTAACTCATATTGTTGCTTTATTTCAGCAGGGTTTTTTGTGTGTGTTTCTTTAGTTCTTTCTAAAACTTACGTGGTCTTATTCTTGGTGAATATTTTAATTTCTTTCTATTTATTTAATATTTTACATATACTTTTCCCATATTTGTATATGACAATTCAAATATATAAATGCTAACATGGATTTAATGGATTCTTGTTCCTTTTAATCCTACTGATAGTGGCTTGCTTTGTTTAGTGTTTTATAGGCTATAATTTTGATTTTCAGCTAATGTTCGGATTTCAGGGATTCAATCTATGGAGAGTATTTGTGCTTGTTTCTGCCAAGTCTCCTGAAATCTGACAAGACCACTTTAAATTAATTTATTGTGAGAGAATGCAAGTTTAAAACTCAGCCCTAATGAAAGCAGGCCTGTGGTTATAGCTTCTCCCAGCTTCCTGGTTTCTCTACTTTCTTACATATTCAGCTATGAATTTAAAAAGGATAATTGTAGGGGCTCCTGGGTGGCTCAGACAGTTAAGCATCCGACTTCGACTCAGGTCATGATCTCGTGGTTTGTGAGTTCAAGCCCTGCGTTGGGCTCTGTGCTGACAGCTCAGAGCCTGGAGCCTGCTTCAGATTCTGTGTCTCCCTCTTTCTCTGCCCCTTGCCTGTTCATGCTCTGTCTCTCTCTGTCTCTCCAAAATAAACATTAATAAATAAATAAAAGGATAATTGTGTATTTTTCTATTATACCAGATATTTTGTGACAAAAGGGATTTAAAAGATATATTTTCTGACATATTGCTGGAAACGTAACTGAATTAAGGTCCATCTTCAATATGTCATTCCCCCACCCTTTCATAAAGGCACTGAATATGTTCATCAACTCCTTCAGACTGCATTTCTAGGCCCCAACCTGGCAAGCAGTGATCAGGCATAATATTAACAGATTGGGATGGGATGAGGTCAATAGAGAGACAAACGTCCTCTAATTAATCAGTTTTTCTTAGGAAATGTGGCCACCAATTAGCCCTAGAAGCACAGCCTGGGGCTTGCCCGTCTATCCTGCATTTGGCATCCCCAGGTGGCAACATTTGCAGTTGCCTTGCAATGGGCCTCTGTCCTGCCAAACCCGACCCTGGCCCCAACCCCAGCTCCAGCCCCAACCCCAACCCCAAGAACTCTTCATCTCAGTGCCAAGATGGGACGGGGACTTCTATCCTCTTTTCTCCATTATCTATGCCAGACTCAACGCCACCTCCTCTAAGAAACCTCTTTTAGCTCTCTTTGACCCAGTTGACTATCTCACTCCCTAGTTTCTGCTACTGCTAATTATTTTGCTTATACGTATGAAGGGAACCAGAATATATCAGTTTACAATATGCCTCTTTGACATAAACATTATTTTGAGCTGAAGGCAATTAGGATGTAGCACACACAGGCAAAGCTCTCTCTACTCTCTCCTTTTCTGCCTATAGGCAAGATACACATTCTCCTTTTATTAGAGATGCTCCTCTCAGCCCAGTGACTGTGTGAGAGGAAGCTGTGAGCACACCTTACTCTATTAGTTTCTTCCCATTTATTTACCTTCCCACAGTCTGCTGCCCTTGGGAGCCTAACACCGCTTTGCATTGTCCCGTCTTTTCTCTACAAATATATTGTTCTCTGTTGGAGATGTCATATAAGCTCTAAGCTACTCCTTTGAGTTACATTTCCTTGAGGTTTCTCTTGCATGATGTGTGCTCTGCCTATTAATAAATTGTTTTTCTCTTGTTAATTTGTCTTTTTATTCAAGAGCGCCAGCTGAAAACCCAAGATGGGTAAAGGTTAAATTTTGCCTCCCCTACACTTATCACACAGGCTGTTCTTTATTTCCTAAATACCTATCTCCCTTACCAAACTAGGAATTACTTGATGGCTATTGTCCCAAAGTTGTTTCTTTTTTTTAATACATTATTTTATTTTTGAGAGAGAGAGAGAGAAACAGAGTGCGAGTGGGGATGAGCAGAGAGAGAGAGGGAGACACAGAATCTGAAGCAGGCTCCAGGCTCTGAGCTGTCAGCACAGAGATGGACGGGGGGCTCAAACCCACAAACCATGAGATCATGACCTGAGCCGAAGTTGGACTCTTAACCAACTGAGCTACTCAGGCCCCTCTGGAGTATTTTTTTTTAAATGTTTATTTATATATTTTGAGAGAGAGAGAGATAGTGAGTGGTGGAGGGGTGGAGGGAGAGAGAGAAAAGGAGACAGAGAGAGAGAGAGAGAGAGAGAGAGAGAATCCCAAGCAGGCTCCACACTCAGCACAGAGCCTGATGTGGGGTTTGAACTCACGAACCATGAGATCATGACCTGAGCCAAAATCAAGTCAGACATTTAGCAGACTGAGCCACCCAGGTGTCCCTGTCCAGGTATTCATTTATGTTTATTTAATCCCCAGTAAACTTTCTTGAGATATTTTTTCATGAGTATCTCTGCTTATTCAGTTAATATTTATTGAGCATCATCTCTGTACCAGACACCAAGCTCTCCCAGGGCTACAGCAGAGAAGATGACCCAGTGGCAAAAATACGTTACTGAATTGAAAAGAATTCTCTCTAATCATCTACAGCTCTTTGGCCATATTGCAGTTAGGGTATTTACTTACTAATTTGGGGGGCAATTATTTTATTTCATCGTGTGTCATGTGTTCAATGTGACTATTATTTCTTCCAAGACAGAGAACAACAGCTTATTTATTTTATATCCCAATTATTAGGCATAGGGGTCACCAAACTATGGTCTGTGGGCCCAATTTTACCTGCTGTCTATTTTCTTATGTGGCCTGTAAGCTAAAAACAGTTTTGATAGTGTTAAATGTTTGAAAAAAATTTGAAAGAATATTTCATGACACATGAAAAGGAAAATTATATGAAATATGAATTTCAGTGTCCATAGACGAAGTTTTATTGGAATATAGCCTCTCAATCATTTACATATTGCCTGTGGCTATAATTTACATATTAACAATGCAGAGCTGTCTGGCTGTAAAAGAGACCTTTTGGTCACAAGGTTAAACATATTTACTATCTTGCTATTTGCAGAAAAAAAAATTATAGACTCCCTTCTAGCACATTAACCTTTTTAGAACAAATTATGCTGGTGTTGACTCCAGGAGCAGGTAAGGTCTGCGTTAGGAGAAGAAAGGAGGAGGAAATCCATCACTACGTTTTGACAAATAAACTTCACCTTTTGGGTGCCTTACAGTTAGTGGTACTCATGGGGTTTCTCTAGAGGAAAAGGAAACACTCTACTAAGACCTGGGTTTGGCTCCCTTTTCTTCCCAGAATGAAAGGTAAGCTTTGTTCTGGTACTGTCTCCATTTCATTCTGGAAGGGCAGTAAATATCACATGATGAAGTCACATCATCACATGATACTAGTCTTCATCATATGCTACTAGTTCTAAGGGGAGGAGACATGGCTTCCTTCACTGGGTGCAGGGAAAAGAAGGGCAAGATTATTGAAAGGAAGGAAGTATAAGTCCTCCATGATTATACGTGATTATATGTGATTATACTTTCACTTAATATCCAATTTCTCTTTTTAAAAGTATTCAATGACTCTTCATATATGACTTTGAATACAATTTCAAATTTTGCCTCTTACAAAACTGAACATGAACAAGCCAGCCAGCTCTGGCTCCCCTTGGCTATCTCAGTTGTTGGCACTAGTCCCCTACCTATACCTTAGCATCACATGCTGTTTTCTTTTCCTCAGACACACTTTTCTCACCACAGGGCTGTCCTGATTCTCCTTCTTCCTGGAAGGCTCTTCCTTCTTGGGGTAGCTCATTGTCCTCTGTCAGGGTTTCAGTTCAAACATTGCTGCCACACTGAACACTTTTCTTTCTTTCTTTCTTTCTTTCTTTCTTTCTTTCTTTCTTTCTTTCTTTCTTTCTTTCTTTCTTTCGTGTTCATTTATATTTTTGAGAGAGAGAGAGAGTGAGGGAGGGGCAGAGAGAGGGGAGACAGAGAATCCAAAGCAGGGTCTAGGCTCCAAGCTGTCAGCACAGAGCCCGACATGGGGCTCGAACCCATGAACCCCAAGATCATGACCTGAGCCAAGGTCAGTTGCTTAACTGACTGGGCCACCGGAGTGCCCATTTTTCTTTCTTCTTTCTTTCTTTCTTTCTTTCTTTCTTTCTTTCTTTCAGTTTATTTATTTTGAGAGAGAGAGAAAGAGAGACAGAGGGAGCACATGCGAGTGGGGGAGGGACAGAGAGAGAATTCCAAGTATGCTCTGCACTGTCATCATGGAGCCCAATGCAAGGCTCAAACTCACAAAGTGTAAGATCATGACCTGAGCTGAAGTCAAGAGTTGGACGCTTAACCCACTGAGCCACCCAGGCGCCCCACTGAAACCTTTTCTAATCCCCTTACATAAAAGAGACTCCTCCCTATTATTACTTTCTATTCCAGTATCCCTCACAGAACTTATTACAATTTTGAATTATATAGATATTTTTTTGGTTTACTTCATTTGCTGGCTTCTCCACTGTAATGTAAATTCTACAAGGGTGGACGCCACCTATCCTATGTTGGGAGTTAGGGCTTCAATATAACTTTGGGGGAAGACAAGCATTCCATGTAAACATCTCTCATCAAGGCTGAGACAGGAATAAAATCCTCTCTGGCCTGGTGCAGCCTACAATCATTTGTATTGGCCACAAGTAGAGCAAGAGACCAGGACGATACTGGATGCTTATTGCTCTGGCCAATCAGATGCTTACATGAAGGGATAGTGTTTTAGTTAACAGTTGTATAACAAATCACCCCAGAACTTAGTAGCTTAAAGAGTCAATGATCATTTTCATCTTTCAAAGTTTTCTTTTGTACAGAATTTGGGAAAGGGCTAGATTGTTAGTCCTGTGGGCTGCTGTCATCTGAAGTCTTGACTAGAACTGGCTGAGGGCCCAACATTTATGTTCTTTATATGTTGAATCCACACCCCTTGATGTGATAGTATTTGGAGGTAGGGCCTTTGAAGAGTAATTAGTACTAGATTGGGTCATAAGGGTGGGGCCATCGTGATGGTTAGAGGCATTTTGGGAAGACGAAAAGAGTGATATCTGCCCTGAAGAAAGACCATGGGGGGATACAGAGAGAAGATGGTCATCTACAAGCCAGTAAGCGTTTCACCAGAAACTGAATTGGCTGGCATCTTGACCTTGGACTTTCTGGGCTCCATAACTGTGAGAAATAAGTTTCTCTTCTGTAAGCCACCCAGTCTATCTATGGTCTTTTGCTACTGCGGCCTGAGCTGAGACACCAGATAATTTCTTTCTTGCTCTTGGAAGAATGAAACAGCCTGAGTCACAGGATGCCTTTGGGTTGCCAAGGTCAGGACCTTTGGGGAGACGAAGTTCTACTCTCCAGTGAGGAGGTGGTAATCATTTCTTTTTCTATTTGAGAGGCTGAATGAGGACACCGCAGGACCTTGGAGGAAGACTGTAAAAGAGAAAGTACCAACATCCTGCGTTTGTAAGATAGAAGCCTGCATCCCGTATGGAGGGATGTGTGAGTCCTGTGGCCAAGGTAAAGGACAGCTGTGAAGGGATCTTCTGTCAGTTTCTAGTGAACTAACCACATGGGGGCTCAGGTGGTAATGACAGGCTCATTCAAACAGGCTGCCACTTTGCCATCAAATCTCATTTTAGAAATGCCACCTACTTCCTCCCTGATTTCCCCGAGGTGGAAGTTTGCCACTTTCTGCCCCTCAAAGGGCCGTCTCTGTTGCACTGCAGTCTCCTGAGTGCCTGGTGGAGACTGGAGTGGCCGAGTGGCACAGGCCGTGCTCCCTGGGAAGCTCACGATGCACTCACTGCATGCATAATGTTTATGAAGAGTGCTCTTCGCATCACCACCCATGGAAAGGAAGGGAAGGAAGCAGGCTTAGACGAGGGGAGAAGTTGCATTGTGATGCAGTCTTCAAGAAGGTTTTGACTGATCCCCTGGGGAGCTCTGCAGCTAGGGTGGTCCTTGACACAGGTTCCAAACTGGGGTGAGGGGATCAGGCATTTCAATGCCCGTGTTATCCAGTCATTGCATCTAGACCGCCCTGGAGAGAATGTGTGGCCCGGGAGAAGATGTTTCTCTTATGCTAGCCTAATCCAAAGGGAGCTGAGAACTGAGGGCTGTCCACTGACACAAAACCCAGTAGCTGGCAGGATAAGCCCTTTGGGCCTGAAGTATTTCCAGCAGAGATATGTCATAGTGTCCACTGGTATATCCTGAAGATGGGGTTGGATCCATACGTCCCCTTAATTGTAATGTGAGAGAACAAGATTCAAGCTGAGGTGAGGAAAAGGAGCTTAGAAAAGGAACTCCTGATGCTCTTAGGTCAAGGATTTCTTTCTAGTTGTGGCATTGTTCCTATCACAGACCCGCTGGTTGGGTTCCATATTGTGTCATGACAGTCATTACTGAAATTGTTCTGTTGTGTATGAAGATTCTACTTCTAAAAAGAAAAGGATTGGGGCGCCTGGGTGGCTCAGTCATTTAAGCGTCCGACTTTGGCTCAGGTCACGATCTTGCAGTTTGTGAGTCTGAGCCCTGTGTCGGGCTCTGTGCTGAGAGCTCGGAGCCTGGAACCTGCTTCAGATTCTGTGTCTCCCCCTCTCTGCCCCTCCCCCACTCATGCTCTGTCTCTCAAAAATGAATAATCATTAAAAAAATAAAAAAATAGTCTGAAAGTCTTTAAAATAAAGGATTCAAGTAAAGAAAATGGGAGCATACAAAGCTGAAGTGAGTCTTCCTTCATATTGGATCTCAGCCAATTCCTTGAGTCATGTAATTTTTACCTGTGTTCCTATATGAGGGCAGATGAGACTTCTGGAGTCCTGTTTGTTTTCCTCAGTTTAGGAGCTGACATGTCATCCAGTCTGTGAGTTGGACCCTCCAAACTATCTGCAAATGTAGGGACTTTAGCTGAGGCTAAAGGCTCACATGATGAGATATCACGGGGTTCTCCTTAATTTATTCTGACCTTGGAATCAGTGAGTTTATAGGTGAAGTTTTGTTCTAGGAAATCACGTGGTGTGTGTGCGTGTGCATGTGCACGTGTGTGTGTGCACACGTGTGTGCACGTGTGTGCATCAGGGCTCAGAGGAACAGTGTCAGGTCTGATGGAACTGAAGTGACCGGTCCTCTTGCCTGTGGCATGTGCTTGGTTTGTGAGTGTCCCACATTTCGCTTGCAGCTGTAATGTCTATTGCTACACTCCCAACTCGGTTCTCAGACTATCTTTCCTGTTGGGACAATCCTGTGTTCATATTCTAAAATACAGAAGCATTTAGAAGAAAGGGTGAAAAAAATGAAAATAAGGTTAAAAGAGGAGACAGAGATACAAGGATCTCTGCTTCATCATTTTTGGAGCTAGAGGACCACCATGATTTTTTTTTTTTTTTTTTTTTTTGCCAGATGATAAGAGATCTATTTCCTAATCACAGTATGTGTGTGACATTCAGAAATGTGTTCCTGCTCATTTCACAGCTCCAAAAAGGAGCTGACAGGCATCAGAAGAGAAGAATTGTAGCGAACATAAGAATAATAGGAATGAAAAAATCAATGTGGAGATGTAATTGAAAGTTAGAACTGGTGGTCAAGGTAATTGAATGGTAATATTGTGAGCAGAAACCAAGTAGGATCAGGTAACTGCAAGATTAGGCAATTCACCGATGTACATCTTTCTCCTTCCTGGGATAATGCGGGCCTCTGAGATGGTGGACAGAGATGTTATCAGGTGTGCTCATTCAAAGAGAAGTTCCTCTCTAGTTTTCTTCCAAGTCTTGTTTTTTTTTTTTCCCCCTTCCTCACAAAGAATGCTTTGAGACCTGGAATGAGTCCAAGGCTGTGACTTTGCAACTGACAAAGCTGGACTAGGGCATGTTCGATCCTGTCCTTGTGACTATCTTAGCAACAGATTTCAATTGCTCCCGGTCAGACCACTCTATGGAGGCACAGCTGACTAGAAGGATGACCAGAAATACTTAAGCAGCCACACAAAACTCATTCAATGTCACCAGTCTCAGTTCCTGGAAGAAAATTGCAGTTAAAAGTATTATTTATTTTCTTTTACCCAAGAAGAGATATAATGAAGATTTTATAGTGTTATTGGGAAAGCAAGTGCTATTTACGGGCATTTTTCAAAAACCAAAATAACTCCCCTTGAGAAATACTCATTCCTCCAGCATTACCTCATGAAGCCGTTCACAGACTTTGCCTATCAATTCCAGTGAAATCAATATCACATTATGGTTGGAGTCAGATCTGGATTGTGTGACCTTGGGCAAGTCACTTAATCTCTCTGCCACAGTCTATGTGAACAAGCTGAAAATAATTCTAGCCACTTCAAGAAGGGAGGGAAGATTAATGATGGCAAGTTTTTTCCGATGACTGTCTCTGAGGCTGTTTCTCCCACTCTTTGGTTTTGTGTTTGCTTTATGTCTGATTTTCGCTAGAATCCAAATTCAGCCACCCACACACCGACACAAAGACAAACCTAGTTCCAAATGCAGGATGGCAATGCTTCCACTCTGCTGAATCTCGTACCTGTGGACTCAGCACTTGTAAGTGTCCTCTATTTCCCCGTTGTGGGAGGTAGTGGAGGGAGGCAGAGAAATTCATTTGGAAAATAATTGTTGCATATACTATATTACCCCCTTCACTCTGGGTGATTTGTGGTTTATTTTTCTTGGGCATCATGTTTCCTCAATCCTGTTGTCACTGGGCCCCACTTTTTACCTACCGTTGTTTAACAAGCTCACATAATTGATGACCCACTTTGTTTTTCCAGCCTGGGCCTCAGTGTTCCCTCCAGGATATGCCTCGAGTGTATGCTCCACACCTTCTTAAGCCGTGGCTACAGGGGATGAGCCAATACTTATTGACCCATTAAATGCAAACCTCAGAATCTCACTGAGTCTCCCAGTTGTCATCCTCACTCTCTTCTTGTTTTGCTATCAGACTTTGTGAGAGGGCATTCTAGTAGCTCGTAAATTCCACTCCTAACTCCTGGTTATCCAGCTCTTACTTCATCACTCTGTTATTACAACTGCTCTTTTTTCATCACCACTCTGGGGCCACTGCATTCTAGAGATGTTAGCATTATCTAAAGTTGCATCTTATTCCGGTGGTCAAGTTCATTGTATTGTGTCCAAATTCACTTGCCTATTGTCTTGGCTTCAACTACCATTTCCATGTAGATAAGTCACAGATCTATGTTTTGGTTTTTTTTATTCATTTGCTTAAAAAAAATTTTTAACATTTATTTTTGAGAGAGACAGAGCATGAGTGGGGGAGGGGCAGAGACGGGGGGGGGGGGGGCGGGGTACAGACTCTGAAGCAGGCTCCAGGCTCTGAGCCGTCAGCCCAGAGCCCGACTCGGGCTCAAACTCACTGACCGCGAGATCGTGACCTGAGCTGAAGTCGGACGCTTAACCGACTGAGCCACCCAGGCGCCCCTCTCACTTTTTTTTGAGAGTGCGTGTGTGTGTGTGTGTGTGTACATGTGTATGTGGTGTGTGTGTGTGTGTGTGTGTGTGTGAATGGGGGAGAGGCAGAGGGAGGGAGAGAAAGAATCCCAAGCAGGCTCCAAGCTGTCAGCACAGAGCACAAAGTGGGGCTCGATCTCATGAACCATATGGTCATGACCTGAGCCAAAATCAAGTCAGATGTTTAACCAACTGAGCCCCTCAGGTGCCCCACTTCCCTCTTTCCATATCATTCTAAGCATGCATTGCTACCACGGCTCCTGCAGGCTCAATCCACATCTACAATAACTTATTTATAAAGACTACATCTCTCAATATTCAATACAATGCAATCAGTCTTCTCTAGTATTTCACACACTGTTTTGGTTTCTTTGATGAGAACTGGAGCATCCTAGCAGATGAAGTGAGATTTTACCTCCTTGGTTGGAGGCACAGCCCTCTGTCATTCTCACAAAGTGGCACCTAAATGCACAGTTATTTTTTGATGGTTTTCCAGTTGACTCATTTCCTGAGTCTCTGCCCTTGGTGTACAGACAAAGGAATGTGCATGAGTCTCAAAGCACGGGTTGGCCAGCAGTTGTTTCTTTCAGTCTAGCCTCATCAGCTTTTGAGTTCATGAAAATTCCTCGGAGATTCCAGAAATATTATTCTTAATTTTCAGTGCTATTTTAAGTATTCATATTTTCTGTGTCATCAGAGGTATTTCATTTGGAAGTTGAGGAACGGCATTAAACACAACTAACTACTTGCTATTTTTAAATGGAAATCCATTTCTGTTGATAGTTTGAAAGATCACCGCAGACAGAAGCCAAAAGAAAAAATATAGAACTATTTAAAGTAAGTTAATAAAGGCAGAAAATGGCCAGTGCTGTATTACATGTGGAAGAGAAATCTATGCCTTGCTCTGGCCATAGGAACTTCTTTTGCCTCCTTGACCACATGAAGAGTTCCTTCCCTCCTCAGGCCTATACCCGGTGGCTCTTTCTGCATGGACCCCCACCCCTGACCCCATCACATATTCCCACAGTTCTTCACCCTGGATTCCACTTTATCCTTCACAACTTGTCTTACATGTCACTTCTGCACAGTCATTCCCTGACCTCCCACTACATATTTGACTGGATTCCTCTGCTATGCTTTTTTCTAGTATCTCATAAGTTTCCTGAGGGCACTTATCACAATCTGAAATTGTATGTAGTTTGGTCACTTGTATGATATTTGTTACTCACTTTAACCTCAACTCCAAGTGCATACAGTGTATGCTCTCAAGTGTTAGAAGTGACGTCTAGTTCGCCTGAACTATGTATCAAAAGGTTAGCATACTTTCTTGCACATGACAGGAGATAAAAAATAAAAATGCATTGTTAAATGACTTTTGAGTACATAGAGAGGATTAAGAATGAAAATAACTTATGCATTTCATTTAGTTTTACTTATTTTATAAAAAGCTTTATATAAAGCTTCATATACTTTTTATAGCTTATATCTTTTTACAAACATGAGTTTTGAAGTAACCATCACTCTAGGGGGTAGACAGCTCCATAATGCTCCAGATCTAAGTCCTGAATCAACTTCAACAATCTTTCAATCATTTCTTTGGAAAGAGCTGCTGCTGACAAAGCAAGCCATCCCAAAACCAGAATGGTCAGAGCAATTCTAACACCGAGGTTAGTCTATCATTGCTTCAAAATAATTTCAGGAAAGGTAGGGTGAGCACAAATTGCAAAGACTGAGATGGTTGTTATTCAAGGAACACATCTGAACTTGAACACATGTCACATCCCCTGGCTTTTCCTGATGGTGCTTCAACTCATGTGACAATTTATTTATTTATTTAAATGTTTGTTTCTTTTTGAGAGAGAAAGAGAGACAGGGAGGACGAGCAGGGAAGGGGCAGAGAGAGGGGGAGTCACAGAATCTGAAGCAGGCACCAGGCTCTGAGTTGTCAGCACAGAGCCCGATGCGGGGCTTGAACTCATGAATGGCGAGATCATGAGCGATCTATCGGTCGCTTAACCGATAGAGCCACCTAGGTGCCCCAACTCATGTGAGAATTTAATTTTTTTTAATGTTTTTATTTATTTTTGAGACAGAGAGAGACAGAGCATGAGCGGGGGAGGGGCAGAGAGAGAGGGAGACACAGAATCCGAAGCAGGCTCCAGGCTTTGAGCTGTCAGCACAGAGCCCGACGTGGGGCTCGGACTCACAAACTGTGAGATCATGACCTGAGCTGAAGTTGGACGCTTAACCGACTGAGCCACCCAGTCTCCCCTCATGTGAGAATTTAAAGTAAACACAGTAGGGATGTCTAATCACTATCTTTTCATATTAGAAATGTACATTGTTCTGGGTGATAGCTTTGACTCCGAATGTGCAAAATGCTTTTTGTTTGTTTGTTTTAACTTACTGAAGTCTGTTGGAAATGCTCTGCAATAGTTTCTTATTTAAAGGAATCCTAGGGTCAAGGCTTTTTAAGTGAAAAGCCTTTTATAACATGAGTAAGTGCCCTTAATTTGTTTCATTTGCTGTAATTATTTGGCTATTAATTTTTCTCAAACAAGGGCTCCTGTGCAGAATGCAGTCTCATTGCAAGGCAAACGATCCCCCAAGAAACCTGCTAGCTCAGCCCAAATCCCTGGCATGCATAATTCTATTTTGTGCCTTTATAGGCAGGGAGGAGAAAGAATATAATCTGAAAGCTACTAAGACTTCACTTTTCTTCCTTAGAAAACAAAAACAAAAACCCAAACATATCTAATCTGGATTACTTAATAATTTTTATATCTGTTTTGAGATACAAATAGAGCATGAGCAGGGGAGGGGCAGAGACAGAGGGGAGAGAAATCCCAAATGGGCTCTGTCAGAGCCGGATGCGGGGCTCAAACTCACAAACTGAACCATGAGATCATGACCTGAGCTGAAATCAAGAGTGGGATGCTTAAATCAAGAGTGGGGTGAACCACCTAGGCACCCCTCTAATCCAGACTCCTTAAATCAACGTGATGAGTAGGGAGAACAATTGTGCCAGGAAATAAGTTTCCAAGGTTTCTAAAAATGGGAGTCCCGAAAATGACATATTTCATATAAAGCCCTTTGTATAGTGCCTGGCATACAACAAGCCCTCAGAGGGGTGCCTGGGTGGCTCAGTCAGTTGGGCGACCGACTTCGGCTCAGGTCATGATCTCGCAGTCCGTGAGTTCGAGCCCCGCGTCGGGCTCTGTGCTGACAGCTCAGAGCCTGGAGCCTGCTTCGGATTCTGTGTCTCCGTCTCTCTCTGCCCATCCCCTGCTCTTGCTCTGTCTCTCTCTGTCTCAAAAATAAGTAAAAACATTAAAAAAAAAAAAAAACAAGCCCTCAGAAATAGTGGCTATTAAGATAACACATACCTATAAACAGAAATCTGAATCCTATTATCTTTGTAGATGCTTCTTTAGTGAATGCATGATTCCCAGTCCTTGAAGAAAAAAAAAAATGAAACAATCAGTGGGAATAAATAAATGTTTTACAAAGACTATATAACATTTATACAATTAAAATATAGACATTTTAACCACGAATAAGTGATTGGACATTTGTGTGTGTGCACGTGTATGCAAGTGTGTGCATGTGCATGATTTTCTTCAAGGAAAATGAAGAAATGTTAGCATGGTGGTGAAGTAATAATATTCCATGCAGCCCATATGGTTTCCCTGTTCTGGATGCTGTACCTCGATATCACTAACCCTTGCTTCCAGTGCCTGTGGAGAAAGGCACTCTGTCGTTCATTGTTTTCCGCCTGGTTCTAATTGAGAGGAAAGGAGAACGAAAATGAAATACCAGTTGTGGTTTAGTTAGACTTCGCCTTATATTTTTTTTTGGAAGGAATTAGTTGAATATGCACTTTTGTCAGAGCAAAGAATGTATTCTTCTATCCATTCCTTTCATGTGGCCATTCCAAAGTCCCCCGATATGACAATATGCTAATCTTAAACCAATTCCTGTCAACAACATGATATAAGTTTTCTTTGTATCATTTTGATTAAGAAATTCTTAAGGAGTGGACTCTAAATATTTTACAATTTCTAAGAAAATCACCAAGCTGTTAGTGAAGTAAATATCTGTTTAATTTACAACCATCAGTAGTATAACTGATATTAGTCTGGAGAAAGACAAAGCACAATGAATTATACATGTACATCTAATTTTTTGTGTAAAAAAAGTTTTTTGAAAAGAAACATCTGCATCTTCACAGGGTACCCTGGGATTTTAATAAGGGAAGAGCACAGTCCACTATAAATCATTATCAATTCTACATTGTAATTTAGCAGCAAACATGTTAACATGGGAACATTAAGGTAATAAAGGAGCTTTATTGTTTGGGAAAAAAAATCACAGTTCTTGACATTACAGCCTTTTTTTCTCTCCCCACCCACCCGCAATAAAAGGACAAAAAATGTCAAGGAAATATTAATTTGTAAAATACCTACTCTTCTAGTGTTGACTGCTATATACCATTTCTGTTTTGTGGGGACATGTTGCAGAGGGGCGGGCCACTTCTTTCTGTACAATGACCATCTCACGCATCGACTTTACACACTCTCTGCAGGTGTCCTGAATGAGGCCAGTAGGTAGTGACACCAGTGGTCAGATGTCAAGGTAAACAAACAGATCAACACATATTTATCCCAAGATAACACCCTATGTTAGTACTATTGCCAAAAAAACCCAAAAAATCCTGACTTTTAAGTTTGAAAAATATACAAAAATATCAGGACAATTATAAATTAATATATATTAAAGCATTGAGAAACAGTAAAAGAATGGCCTAAAATGTTAAGTACAATGTACTTTGTTTGATACAATAAATATTTCTCATGGAAACTGAATACTGTATAGGGCTGTTTAGAACTCATAGAAACAAAAATTCATATTATTACTAATTTATTTATCAATAATCTATTGGTTCTTTATCATCTCCTTTATCATTTATATTACAAAAAATTAATACTGGAAAACGGTAGATAAACACTTTTGTGTGCTTCTTCTGCTAACATGCTGACGTTTACAAAGAACATAAAACTTATTTTAGCACTCCCATCTCTCTCGGGAATAGAACCCTTGTCTTCAGGACACTATTTTGCACATCGTATTTCTCAACCATTTGTCCTATGAACTCTAGAATCCCATTCCTCCGCCTTGCGTCCTCACATTCACACGCGCGTGCTTGGTCTGTCCTCATAAACCACAAAGAGGAGCACGAGGGCGCAGGGGTTTTATGCTCTGGGCGATTTCACGGCAGCACAGGGCAGCTCGGCTCTCCCTTTGCCCGTGCTTCTGTCTTCAGCATGTCGCAAAGATGAATTCGAGTTGCAACGATTCCCACTCTCCTTCTGATGCCTCCAGGGATCTCTCTCTTCATACTTCTCTAGCATCGGGGAAGCGTTAGTTCAAGCATTTTTTTTTTTGTTCCCAAATGCAGGAAAAAAAAAGTCTTTATTCTCATAATAAAAATAAGTCTGTTCTGTATTTTACAATATATTTCAAATATTTCCACTATGAAGCATTATTAATTAGTCCGACATGGTCAAGAAGTAGACGACATTTCCCAAAGACAAACGCTGCCAGGGACGCGTTTAGGAGGCGCACCTGGTACAGCCACACTTCACCACCTTTTCCACCTCGTCCACAAACGAAGACCCGTCAGTGCATTCGAAAGAGTATTTCCGTCGCTTGCTCCTTAGGGGTCCGCAGCACTGCCCTCCCGTACATCCACCCCTGCATTCCAGCCGGGACACCTTCTTGGTTGTCTGGCACGCGGCATAGCCCTGCTGCTTTTGGTAATAATCTCTTATTCGCTCCCCTCGACACGAGAGTTCTAGAAAAGAACAAGAAGCACAAGCATTTCCAGGGCAGCCACTGTGAGTCATGCCAAGTGACCGTGAACCCACCGCTCAATTCAGGAGGTCCTCCCTTTGTCTGCCAAGTGTAACTGCTGTCACCATCCTTCTATTCCATATGATGGGCTGCGGGCACAGCCCGCTGGTCTTTGCAAAATACTTCTTTTGGGGGGGGGGCTTTATTGTGCGCAAAGCAAATACTATATACGCGGACTATAAATACCATGCTATTGGACCGACAAGAAAATTGGATTCCTAAATCTTTTCCTTTATTGCAAAAATACACATCTTCTGTTTTTACACTACGAACAGCTGGTTTTGTTTACCACAGGGAGCAGTTTCCCGCGAGTGTGCAATTTAATTTATTAGACCTGGGGTTTCATATCATTCAATCTGTTACTTAATACAAGTAACATTCCACTGACTTCATAAATTACCCTAGTATGAACTAGTTCAAAAAGAGACATCTGCTAAAAGCTTCCACGGGCACGTTCCTCTTGTCTCGTCCCTCTGATGCACACGCAGAAGTGCGCGCCAGCTGGAGGCAAGGCACGTTCCGATCACGCAAAGGAGAAGAAGGCGGGCCAAGAAGTCAGCACGTTTCCCTCCCTCTCACCTGCGTGCTGTGCTGTGCTGTGCTGAATCGGTTGGTTCTAAGGTCAAAGGTGACTCTGTCTTAAAGCTGGAGCAGGACGGTGAGGGCCCTCCCCTCTGTGCCAGAGACGAATTAATAATATATGTGGATGGGGACAGCAGGTAACGGGAAGAAGCGAGGGAAGTAAGCGTGCTGCTACACAAGGTAAAAAGGAGTATTTTTCACGGCACATCAGAGAAGACGTGTGGAGGCGGTGCAAAATCCCGCTGTGGAGGCTGAGGACACTTTACATCTGGTGCCCTCACACCACTGGGAAATAAATCACCAGCAGCAACTCTAAGCCAGACACAGACCTGGTGCTCCTCAGATCACTCCTGTGAGTGAGTGTGTGTGTGTGTGTGTGTGTGTGTGTGTGTGTGCGTGTGCATGTGCGTGTGCGTGTGTCTCCCTTTCTCTCTTTTCAAAGATGAGGCGTCCTCTTGCTTGCTGGGTCCCAAGGATGGGTCCCAGGCAGGTGGCTTACCTCGATCACAGCTGTCCCCGGTGTATCCACTGCTGCATTCACAGTAGGGCTGCCCAAGTCCTGAGAGCCTGCATTTCCCATGCTTGCATTTGATCCCCTGGCAGGGGTTAAAGAGGTCCTCCTCTTCATCACAGAGGACTCCCCCGTGGCCCTCCAGACACTTACAGCTGTAGGAGAATGCATTGATGGGCAGGCAGGTGCCGTGCACACATCTACAGCGAGGAGGAACATGGGAATACAAACGCATCAGGCAGAGCGGATAAGAATGGAGAAAGGGTCATGGGAGGAATACGAAGGAGATGTGCTAATGCGCCGACTTCCTCCTCTTCTCCCTCTCCCCCTCCTTCCCTCCCTTCTTGGGTTTTGCTTGGAGGATTGGGGTATGTGTGTGTAGCTGCCAAGCAGCCCAAACTTACTTATTTCCCAGACAGGGGTCATTGGTCCTCTGGTCACAGAGGGGCCCGGTCCATCCCTCCTCACACTCACAGGTGAAGCCCGACTGGCTGCTGGGCTGGCACGTGCCGTGGGCACACACCTTCTTGTGGCACGGCTCACAGCCTGGCAGGATGCCGGTTTGCATGGGCACCTTGCGGAAGTCCTGGAGCTCGCTGTTGATGTAAAGGTTCCGGATGCAGCCGTGGAAGCTGGTGCCGTTTTGCCCAGGGGCCTGGCGCAGGGCCGCGGCCACGTTGTTCTTCCCGGGCATGCCTGTGGAGGGACACAGGTCAGCAGTCGGCTCTTCGGGGGAGCCTCAGCCATTTGCCACCCAGACCCGTTTAGGTCTTCCTGCAGGGTGGGAGTCAGTGACACTCCTTTAGGACAGCTAGAGACCATGGGCATCCAGTCCTGTGGTTCTCTCCCTGCCTGCACATTAGAATCATACGAGATCTTTGAAGAAATATTGATGCTTAGAACCTCAGCGCAGACCTACTAGGTCACATTATCTGGGCAGGGGAGGGGAGGGAGAGGAGAAGGGTGTTTCCTTGTTTTGATTTGCCTTTTTGGAAGATGCTCCAGGCAATTCTAATGCGCAACTAGAATAAAGAACCAAATTCATTGGTGGTCAGTCTCTAATTTTTAACATTTGTTTCAAATCAAACCTGACCCAGAGGCATAAATACATAAAACCTCAAAGTGTAGCTACTGTAGGCTAAAGGCAGGATCAGGAATGGGGGGAGAGATCAGTGGTCCCCCTTCTCTCCACCGACGTATTCAACGTGGACACACACCCTGGAAGCCGACAGCTCCGGGAGGCACAGTGAGAGTTGGGTGACACGCTCAGTGTTGCCCAGTTAAGGAGCGGGTTGCAGTTCCGCTGATGAGTGAACCCCGTTATCTCTAGATAGCGGTTTTGTCCGTCCAGTCGTAGGGGGTGAAAGCTGCAACCTTTCACCCCGGCCCTGCCAAATTCTAAGCTGGGAACCAATTCAGCTCAGCACTGGCAACATCCTGAGCCCAGTTGTGGATGTCAGCATCTGAAAAACGCTCCCATGCTTCCTGTCATGACAGCACCTCATTGACATCATTTTTATTTTCTTGCTAATGGAGAGTGAAGCCTTCATATGCCAAGAAACCAGACATACAAAAGAAATTCCTCTGAAAACAGAATTTGCAATCTTTGCATATATAAGTTCCAGTAGTGACAGTCATCTGGTAACCTTCATTTGGCAAAACTGAGGAATCTTTCCATGGCCTAAGCCAGACCCTGAAATAGTTCCTGGATGGGATCCTACATGAGACAAGCGTCCAGACTGCAGTGGGGTGAGGGGAGGGAGCCAGAGGCCTTCATGGCGGCTGACGTCCTCCGCAGCACTCACACCCTCACTGTGCTTGGCTGTGTGCTCCGAGCTACTGGCTGGAGGGCACAGGCTGGGGAAGACTCCATTCTTACTCTCCAGAGAGTTTGCTGCTTAGAAAGACCAGGACCCTCACACTCCCTGGGGCCTGACTCATGACAGCACCATGTCTGTATTCAGAGGAGCCGCCTTGGAGTTCTAGCAGGTACCAAAAGCAGACAGGCTGGTGTACAGAGTCACTAGGCCAGAAGTCAAAGTTTTTATTGTTGGTCTGTGTGCCCATGAGCCTATCATTTTCTTTTTATTTTTTTTAAATGTTTACTTATCTTTGAGAGGCAGGGAGGGAGAGACAGAGCATGAGCAGGGGAAGGTCAGAAAGAGAGACAAGACACAGAATCTGAAGCAGGCTCCAGGCTCCAAGCTGTCAGCCCAGAGCCCGATGCGGAGCTGGAACTCACGAACCATGAGATCATAACCTGAGCCGAAGTAGGACACTTAACTGACTGAGTCACCCAGACACCCCATGAGCCTATCATTTTCAACCTCTCTCGGGTTTGGTCTTCTCATGTAGAACATGAATGGAGGGACCAGAGCAGTTGTTTCCAAGTCTTTCATACATAAGAACCACGACAGGTCCATGTTTGGGAGGTGGCTCCGGGCCGTGTTCTCTCCCCACCTTGAGATTCTGACTGGTAGGAAGGCTTGGGGTACAGGGATCTAAATGTTAACATGCAGGGTGACTTTGATGTAGGTGCTCCGTGATCACACTTTGACAAGTACTGAATTAGCTGTGTTGGCTTTGAAGTTCCATAACTTCAGACTTTTAGTCTATGTCCATTTGGCCCTGGAAACTGAGTTGCTGTTTAGAGCAGGTCAAAAGAATGAAAGGTACCATTTCCAGGAAAGCACAAGTTAAAAAAAATTCCTTGGTCTGGGAGAAGGTCTTCCAATTTAATCGTATCTATAGACCATGCATGTATGGTCTTCTTTTTCACACATTTAAAAAGAACTTCCAAACTATTTTTAATAGCTTATTTTGATACAGGTCCAATACACCTACGTGTACATGTCAAGACTAAATACCAGTGAAGTTCCATGGCAGGAAGAAACAATTAGTAAATGTATTCCTTTCATTCCCAAAGCTAACACTTATATAAGATCTAGCTATGATTATAATAATTTTTAAATGAAAATGATATATCACACATATATTTACTTTGAACAGGACATCACAGAATTAAAGCTATTCTGACTCAACCTTTTCACATGCTTGGCACATTTCTGACCAGTGAACCAGGTCTGAATTTACCAACAGAAGAAGACCCATGTTGGGGCTCAGTCAGTTAAGCGTCCGACTCTCGGTATTGGCTCAGGTCATGATCTCACGGTTTGTGAGTTTGAGTCCTACATAGGGCTCTGCACTGTCAGCGCAGAGCCTGCTTGGAATTCTCTCTCTACCTCTCTCTCTGCCCTGCCCGTGCTCATGTGCTCTCTCAAAATAAACAAATAAACTTAAAAAAAAAAAAACAAAACAGAAGTAGACCCATGTTGATTTTCTGCTTTTAGCCTTTCCTCTATGCCATGGACGATAGCTGTAATTCAATCAATCTACCAAACAACAGATAACTTGGTAGACCATTTTTAACTTTAACAAGCTGTACATGTTTCAACATGACAATAAAGAAATCAAGGGTCAAGACTGGGGTCCTCTGTCCAATGGCGGCAAGAGGACGAGATGTGTGATTCATGGAGGAGTCTCTAAGTGCAGTTCCTAACTTATAACAATTCTATTAGATAATGCACATTCTGTTTAGACTATTATATAGAAAATCAGAAAAATTTGTTGTTTTGTGTTACGTAAAGCCTATGTCATGGGTAGCTGATAAGGCCTGGGAGGGAGAGCTGCCTCCCTGTTTTACTGAAGAACACTTCTGCAGGTGGGCCTAAGGCATGGGGTGCAGCGCCTCCAGGCTGGCCTTGGGGAGTGCACCTTTTCAAACTTGGGGAAAAAGATGAACTGAGGTATGTCACTCTCTTTTGCTAACTCGGGTTCTCCTGCCTTGGCCACACAGAACCCAGGGATGTGGTCTTATGATTATGTTGTATTTTTTTAAATTTGAATTACCCTTGAGACTGGGCTCTGATTTGGAAGGAAATGGACCCAGGTGTTCTCTAGCAGTGAGGCTAGATTGGAGGTGGTTTCCTTAAGGCCTGGATGGACAGAGGTACAATATGGATTCTTCCTGACCCTCCATCTTTAGAAAGATTGGCACTTTTCAGTTTGGAATGAATGTAGAACTTTTTCCCCCCTTTTTGAAAAATGTTCTGACCTAAGCACTCCCATTTTGTACTCCCCCCCCCCCCACTGCATTGTAAAGGGGTTTTAAAAGATTCAGTGAAATGGTTTCTGATGAAAGCACAATAAATCAAGTGTAAGACAAGTCCAGAAATAAACAAAAAGCCACAAAACTCAGATGGCTTCCCTTTTTGCTTGATGTTAAAAAGCGAGTGGCAGTGCAAATAGATGGCTTTGGGGTCAGACAGACCAGACCTGGACCCAAATGAGGTCTCTACTACTTCATAGCTTTGTGAACTGGGACGAGTTTTGTAAAGTCCTTGGGGCTGTCCCTTAGGAACTATGAAACAAAATCATACCTACTTCCTAAAGTCTCTGAGGATCGTGCTGGACACATAGCATGTGCTCAGTAAGTATAATTTCTTTTCCCTCAAACCACAGGTACATCTGTGACCTGCTTTACCAATCCCAACATAATGGCTGTTAACTGTAGTGCAGGCTTTTATTTTTAAATGAATCTCCTAGTTGTGATTATCATGAAGCAATTACATCATTCAACTTGCTGAGCAGATTCACTCTGTAATCCTTGTGTTACAACCTACTATGGTTACTTGAAGACTTGTCTGTTTTCCCTACTCCCCTGGGCAAGAAGGGATACTTCTTCAACTTTGTAACGTTTATGCATGTATTAACTTATTATTATTCTTATTAACTTATTCTTATGCTTATTAACTTAGCATATGGTAGGTACTCAATAACCAATGGTTCCTAACAATTCAAAAAGTCTTTCAATGTGTTAAGATCTTCTGCTGAAAATTACAAAAAAAACAGGTGCTCTGAACTTTCAGGACAATTCCAAAAATATTTTCAAGAACGTCTTGGAAGGGTTAACATAATTATGTAGAATCCCAAGGTTCCTATTTGGCAGGAAATAATGCAAACTTTGTGAAAATGCCCGTCCTGCTGAGGAAATCACTTACATTGACCTGCTCAAGAGCTTTAGCTTACTTACCTTTAAAATGAGTTAATTTTATCAGTCAATTCACCTCAATCCAATGTGATTTAATTCAATGCAACTCAATTCAATATCACATGCTTTCTTGCTCCTTTGCCTGAAAATTGAAATTCTGTACCACCAGCTTACAGTTGCCCCCCACTCTACCACCTGCTCCCCCCCACCCCCCGCTGCCCACACACACACACAGAGGAAGGTTCTCTTCTTTGTGGGTCCTCTCCTCTGGACTCCTTCAGAACTTTGCCCACACCTCTGTTCCTCATCTCTTCCTCGTCTGCCTTCTTGTTGGTTTAAAACAAAAAAAGTCCAGAAACTGCACTCTATTGTTCCAATCCCTAGTCTACCCTTCCAACTCTATTTCTTGTTTGTTCACCTTAAGGTCTTAGCTCAGCAGAAGTACTTCCTGTTACGCCATACAAGTTGCACATTTAATTCATTGTTCATTCATTCATCATTCAATTTGGTTAATAATTATCCTATTATCTAAATTAGTTGGCAACTGGTAGCACAGATAATATGAAATGATAACATCTGACAGAACTTTCTTTTTCTTTATAGCTTGGTCTTGACCCCAACAAAAGCAGCATCCCAGGCCCATGCATTATTGCTCTCACGTGTGTGCTCTCTCACTCTCTCTCTCTCTCTCTCCCTAAGACCTTGCTGTGTGGCCTCAGGTGTGCTGTGTAATTTTCAGCTCTTGTTAAATAATAAACCTCGAATTTTTCTCCAAAATTTTCTGATGGTTTTTGCTAAAGGGCACTTTGCAATCATAATACGAACCACAAGAACCTGTCCAACCACAGCAGCGGTTATTGATGGACTGAGACAGGCACAAAACAGGTCTCTTAACACATATCCAGGGGTCTTTCTTTTCTATCCATGCTGTCCATCTTTCAATGGCTGATCACTATTGGTCAATGGCCACAATACCAGGAATCAACAACTTCAGAATTAGTCTGTGCTGAGAATCACAGATCTTGGGGACCCACTGGATTTGCAACAGAGCTTACCTCCTACATAGAGCGGAGAGTCAAAATTCAGAGTCGACTGCTTTGACAAGTTGGTGATGATTTTGGGGCTCCCTCCATCCACAGAAAGGGAGAGACTCTGATCCAGGGCAAGTAGTTCCACAATGTGGAAGTTTCCATCATTGATCGTCTCCACGCTACAAAGAAAAAGCAACGTAACTAATGCTTCAATTTTCTTCTTTTTAACAAAAAGAAGTTAAAATACAAACTTCAGGGGCGCCTGGGTGGCGCAGTCGGTTAAGCGTCCGACTTCAGCCAGGTCACGATCTCGCAGTCCGTGAGTTCGAGCCCCGCGTCAGGCTCTGGGCTGATGGCTCGGAGCCTGGAGCCTGTTTCCGATTCTGTGTCTCCCTCTCTCTCTGCCCCTCCCCCGTTCATGCTCTGTCTCTCTCTGTCCCAAAAATAAATAAAAAACGTTGAAAAAAAATTAAAAAAAAAAAATACAAACTTCAGTAAGCACTTCTTAGGAAAAAGATACTCCTATCTAACATTAATAAAGACAAACACTAGTAGTTGATTTCAAGATAGAAGATGAAGTACAATCAATTTCTACTTTTTAGGAATGGATACAAAGTAAGCTTGTTTTCCCATTGGGAGGGGTGGAAATGGATACACTGACTCACTCTCTAGTCATATTCTTCCACTATGTAGAAATTATAAAGGATAATTTATTCTTTTGCTTTTAGATGCCACTAAAGTTTTGTTTTTCTAGATACTGTTACTCCAAATTGTATTTAAGACAAAGAACCCACGCTGGTGCCAAATATCCTCTACAGATTATCACTGGCTTTGATCTTTTAAATGCTGCACAGTAAGACTTACCCGAACACACACACAGATACAGGAAGAATCAACTTGGTGGGATCATTGTGCTTGGTAAAATGTATTAACTGATAATACACTCTTCCCTTCCTTGCATTTTCAGAGGGATGGCCATCAAATGAGATTACTGTGAAGAAGTCTATGCTCAGTGGAGAGTAACAGATTCAATGGAATGCTTAACACAGTCATAGCCAGTAGTGTTGACAATGCTTCTTCAGTTTTCTATTACTTTTAAGGGACAGGTCTAACAGTCATTCCAGAATTTGAGAGGGCATATGGAAATTCACAAAATGGCTAAAAACAAAAAGATTAAGAAACAAAGATAAATGAAAAATGGGGAGTTAAAATAAGATGAACTGGGGTACAATTACTAGGCAGGTGCTATATGGCTGTGAAGTGTGCTTGTAAATCTAACACATGGGTTAACAGCAAAAAGGAGCATGGGGCCAATGAAGAAAACAAGAATTGATACATGGCAGTGTCATGAATATATTAACCTCCCACCATGGGGGCAAAATACGGCATAATGGAAGTTGGGGCCAAAAGTAAGTAGTGAATATTAAAGACCCAATATGCTGGGATATCAACTAGGAAGATGGGGAAAAAAAAGGCTCAAACATGGAAATATGGGAGCATGTGATAGAAAAACTGTGCATACTTAATATTCCCTATACAAGCTGATTGCTTAAATTTCTGGGTACTGATATTTAAGTTTGCAAATAGGCCACACCTGGAAAATAACAGAAAAAAAAATGTGTTGACATTTCTGTATGGTTCTCACCACAGGTGTCTAATCATATCCCTTTGTTTGCCAACACAGAATAAAAAGTTTTTGTGGTTTGACCACACTCTAAACCATTCTGCAGAACTGTGAAAATATTTGAAGCTTTCTGGTTTTAAATGGTTGCAAGAGTTCACACGTACAAAGATGTTTGATAATTTGTCTCAGATATCATCTGAATGATAAATATTAAGTCTGCCAATCAATGTTTTTATCTTCTGCAGATTTAATTGTCCCAACACTCAATAACATTAAAATCAACAGAGGAAACAATATACAGGAAAATCATTCACTAAAAAAGTTGGATACCAACTGCTACTGGTCTTAAATAGGATTGTCTTCTAAAGGAATATACCAGATGGTATTATTAGCTAATGGGTAAGCATACAGATTTTAGAGTCAGATGAACCTGGATTTGAATCCTGGTCTTGTATTTATGAAACGTTTGACCTTAGATAAGTTACTTAATTGCTTATACACTTCAGTCTTCTCTTCAGTAAATGTTAATATATATTTCACCCTCTGGTGATTAATTTGAGGTCGTATGAAATATATATTTTTTTACAAGTGCAGAGTGAGACATCCAGCATATAGAAAGTGCAAAGTTAAAAGTTAGGTATCGGCATCACCATCACTGCCACCGCCATCATCGTACAAATAATCCAGTATTATTTCAGTATCTTCTTCAGGAAGAAATTAGTTAGCTTTATTTTTGATGTTAACTGTAAAATAATGCTAAAGACTAGCAGAAATATAACAGCTTCTTTGGGGGCATATCTCGTTCAAGTTACTAAAAGTTTTACACAAACTATTAAAATGAAGATGTGCATAGAGAGAGTGGGGACCAATTAATTGCTTTTTCTGTTGTGATCATATACAATATGTAAGTGGTTTTCTATGACTGCTCTATGAGCACTGACCTTGATTAAGTCATAAATATTAACATGGGACTTGCTTTTTTCTTTACATTTGCAAAGAAAAGTCCCATTTGTACTAGAAAATGGGTTCCTGGTCACACATCAGTCTTAGACAATCAACGCTGGCATGCCATCGTTAAAGATAGTGTTTGATGCAGTATAACTGAGTAAGCTACTTCAAAGCAGAAGCCATGTGTTATTTATTTCTGTATTCCTTAATGTATCCAGGAAAGTTTCTGATAAAGAGTACATGCTCAATAGATGCATGTTAAGTAAATGAAATGCGAGGGAGTTTTATTAACAATAACATACAGTTTTTTTAGCACTACTAACTGAATTATGGGTATAGTAAAGAGGTTTCAAGCAGACCCAGGGAAGGACATCCGAAAGATGAATTTTACTTAAAAATTTGGATTTTTCGGTAGTCATATTCTGCAGGAAATACTGGGAGATAAATCTGGTTCAGTCTGTCCTCCTTAAGATGTGTGACATTGGATTAGTGTGACTTCAAGTCGTTCTTCTGTTTTATTTTCCTCATCAGGGAAATGCAAATAATAAGACCAAAGAATTACTTAGCCCAGACTATCGGCCAGGTGCTGTTCTAAGAACTTCACATGTAATAACTCTTTTAAGAATCAAAACAACCCTAACAACCGGGCACTTAGGGTACTCAAGGGGGCAAAGCCCGCTGCTAAAACAGATTTGAAGCTGGGGTTCCTGCTTCTAGAGTACACATTTTTAATTATTACGTGCCACATTTACAATAAAAAAACCTGAAAAGTAATTAGTACTATACAAATGGCATGTGTTCTCATCACTACCAAGCTTCTAATAGGTGGTTTTTCTCCCAAATATCCCAAGAATAACGTTCTATGAAAAAAAAAAAAAAACACTTATATGATGGTTACACAATTTGGTACATTTACCAGAAATCATCGAATTGTAAAAAAAAAAAAAAAAAGAAAAGAAAAGAAAAAGTAATAATCTTATAAAAAAATGTTTGTTTATTTTTGAGAAAGGGAGAGAGAGTGAGAGCAGGTAAGGGACAGAGGGAGAGGGAGACAGATGATCTGAAGCAGGCTCTGTGCTGACAGAACACGGGACTCGAACTCACGAACATGAGATCAGGACCTGAACCAAAGATGGACTTGTAACCGACTGAGGCGCCCAGTCGCCCTCAAAGTCATAATCATATAATTCGAGTCTGAACGTTATGAGAAGACATATAAAGTACATAGATTTCAAACATGGAATGGGATTCTATTTTCCCAATCATATGTGAAATTTACACTGGTTAGATTTTTTTCCTCCCCAAAGTTATCACTAAACTTAATCCCATTTATATTTCCCTGGAATTAAATGAGGCCTCACCATGGTCTTTTGACAGATAAGTAGTGTGAAATTAATATTTTTAGATTCTTTGCTCATTAAGATGATACTGTGTGTATGAGCCTGAAGAGTGTACTTGAGAGCTAAGAATATTCTAAATTGGTGTTTCATGCTGCCCTTTGAAGCAGGAGATTAACCAGGGGATGTCCAGAAATCCTTTGCCTCTATACCATTTAAAATAAAAGCAGTGACTAACACATCAGTTGTTACAAGATACTACTGAGCCATCATCGATTTTACAGTCTATCCCGGTCATTCTTACCTATCCACTCACAATGCACAACATCCTTTTGGGTTCTGAGAAGTATTGATATGTTCTTTCACTACTCCCGAGGGAACTGTGTAGTTGATGACTCATGAGAGTCACAAGTGAATCACTTAACATTGAGACTTTCCACTGGGAACACACATCAAATTTATTACCATTAGTATGCATTTAGTTTTACTACACTTGCCTATTAGCTGAGATTTTGTTTTCTTGATTTTCTCAGTGGATGTATGAAAACAAAGCAGTTACTCAACTATGTTTTGTGGTTTTGTTACAGAAAAAGAGTTTAAAAACTCAGAGCCTAAAAGAAGAGAGGCTCTAACTTGCCTATGATTTTTTCTTTTCTTTTTTCTTTTCTCCTTCCTTCCTTCCTTCCTTCCTTCCTTCCCTTTTTTTTAAATGTAGGATGCATCAACATGACATTTTTATATTTCTATCTTGACCTTAAATCTTAAGGTATTTCAGTAGTTTAATAAAGGCAAACAGTTTACTTGGCTTATATGAGCTCTAGTTTTTCCCCTTAAAAATTTAAAGAATCTGTTGGCATATTCTGTGCAATGAAATAGGAATCAGAAGCCAGACCAATTCAACTGGTCATCTCATCTTGATTATCTCTGGGATGAAGATACTTCATCTGTGGAGATGGTGATAAAATATTTCCCTGTTTACCTCTTCAAATCAAAAGGAATAGGAGATCAAAGGGGATTAAAGGTACTATTATTATTTTTTAAATATTTATTTATCTTTGAGAGAGACAGAGAGTAAGAGCAGGGGAGGGACAGAGAGAGAGGGGGACAGAGTTCCTGAAGAGGGCTCTGCTGCTGAGAGCAGAGAGCTCGATATGGGCTTGAACTCATGAATGGCAAGACCATGACCTGAGCCCAAGTTAGAGGCTTAACTGACTGAGCCACCCAGGTGCCCCAGGGATTAAAGGTATTAATGCAGGTGCATACAAGTTTTCAAAGGGATGTCTTACAAAATAATTGATTGACCAAGCATACTTAGATTTTAGTAAGTGCTTTGGAGGCAAATTACCTAATTTAAATAAAAATGCACTAAAAAAAGGGACTTATATATTTGAACATACAGTAAGAGTCACATGTAAGGCAATGACACTTGCATTTATCCTTCCTTATCAGGATATCTGAGCGTCAAGAATATCCATAAGCCACCAGCATCAGTAATTATCGTGAGCCACTTGTGCCCTGGCACTATAGCAGGGATTTTACATGTGTTACTTCCAGTTCTCCAAACCACACATGAAAAACAGGTATATTTCCAATTGTTTAGACTAGGAAATAGAAGCCCAAAGGAGTGAAGTAACTTGCTCAAAGTTATAAAGCTGGTAAACAGTGCTGCCTTCCCATACGGCATTATCAAGAACTGCTGAGTGTTTATCTTGGAAATGAGACCTCGCAGATTCTATTGTTTGTTTTTCCAATGAGACTAAATTCTTCTCCTTCTCCTTGTTTTTTGTTTTTTTTTTCATGTAAGACTGTAAGTTGCATAACCCAGAGGCTGTATAGCCAAACAAACCTAATAATTGGTAGGGAAAAGTCCTCTGATGTCGTGTTGTTCCCTAAATACTAAAACTGCTTCACGTGTGGTACAATTTCCGCTTTCATAAGATGGTTCATCTGATTGCCTCATTTAAAAAATTAATTTAATTTTTAAAAATTACAGTTGACACAATGTTAGTTTTAGGTATACAACACAGCAATCCAACAGCCCTATACATTATGCTGTGTTCACTACAAGTGTAGCTAGCCTCTGTCACCGTATAATGCTATTAAAGTACCACTGGCTATATTCCCTATACTGTACCCTTTATCCCCGTGACTTATTCATTCCATAATTGGAAGCTGGATTTCATTTTTATTTTATTTTATTATATTATATTTTATTTTATTTTTAGAGAGAGAGAATGTTTATTTATTTTTAAGTTTATTTACTTTTTAGAGAGAGAGAGAGAGAGAGAGAGAGCACAAGCAGGGGAGGGGCAGAGAGAGACGGAGACACAGAATCCAAAGCAGGCTCCAGGCTCTGAGCGGTCAGCACAGAGCCCGACGCGGGGCTCGAACTCGCGAACTATGAGATCATGACCTGAGCCAAAGTTGGACACTTAACCGACTGAGCCACCCAGGTGCCCCTGAGGAAAAGAGAATCTTAAGCAGGCTCCCATGCTAAGCACAGAGCCTGATGCGGGGCTCGATCCCAGGCCCCTGGGATCATGCCCTGAGCTGAAACCGAGAGTCAGACGCTCAACTGACTGAGCCACCCAGGCACCCCTGATTTCCTCATTTTTAAATAGTAGTTGACTATGTTTCCCAAGAAGCTGTCTGGTTTGGAAAATAACATTAATCTGAATCTAAAGAAAGAAGCGTGCCATTATTATTATTATTATTGTTTTAAGTTTCTACTTGTCTGGATGAAAAAAAAATGTCACTTTGAAGGGCAATTGTTAGCCTGCTTGAGGAAAAAAAAATCCATCCCTATCTCAGGATCTACTGCTGATGGTAGCTTTAAGTTTAGGCAGTCAACCTCATTCATTCATTCATTCATTCATTCATGGCATTATTACCAAGTCCCTTTTTATGCTATTCTCTCAGCACAATAAAACTTAGGCATGTGTGTGATATTCTACATTCATTCACTTGTTAAGAAACTTCCGTCATCTCGGTTGTTGCAGATCAGGTTCCTTAGACAGTAGGGTGCTGGCAGTGTGTAAAATCGGTTCCCTGACACAAGAAAAAGAGTCCGGACGTGTCGCATTTGCTGACCGCCGTGGTGGACACATCCCCAACACGGCTGATTTCTACATCCACATCAGGCATGATGTCCCAGAATTTGGATACGGGAAGAGATGCACACCACTGGCTCTCGGAGCACAGCTCAAATATATTCCTTTTACACACGTGGTTCTCAAATCGTGGTCCCTGGGCCAGCGCGTCACCTGGGAGCTTGCGGCAATGAACGTGTGGGAGCTCATCCGAGATCCGAATCAGAAACTAGAGGTGTAGCCCACTGATTTGTTTTCTGACACATTTTTCAGGTGATTCTGATGTGTGCTATTTGAAAACAGTAGCTCCCCACCCCTGCCTGCATGGCTGGCCCTGTTAGTGGTATGGAGGTCTGCAAAAAACTTCAGTCTTCTGTCAGATAGAAGAGATAAAACGAGAAAATGTGCAGGCTACTTCAGTTCTGTGAAGGAGGAATAACTACTACATCTTGGGTTCTCTTAAACATACTTAAAACTATGTGAACTGCTCTCTCTAGACATAATTCCACGATATAATGGTTCTTATATCGATCCATTTAAGACAATGACTGACATCTAAAATAAAGTCTTGGGGCACCTGGGTGGTTCAGTTAGCTGAGCATCTGACTTCGGCTCAGGTCATGATCTCGTGGTTTGCGAGTTTGAGCCCGGCATCGGGCTCCGTGCTGACAGCTCGGAGCCCGGAGCCTGCTTCGGATTCTGTGTCTCCCTCTCTCTCTGAACCTCCCCTGCTTGCACTCTCTGTCTCTCTCTGTCTCTCAAAAGTAAACATTAAAAAATAATATTAAAAATAAATAAATAAAATGAGGGGCACCAGGGTGGCTCAGTTGGTTGAGCATCCGACTTCAGCTCAGGTCATGATCTCACTGTTTGTGAGTTTGAGCCCCACATCTGGCTCTCTGCTGACAGCCCAGAGCCTGGAGCCTGCTTCAGATTCTGTGTCTCCCTCTCTCTCTCTGGCCCTCCCCCACTAGCACTCTGTCTCTCTCTCAAAAATGAATAAACATTAAAATAAAATAAAATAAAATGAAGCCTTTTAAACCAAAAAAAAATCATAGAAAAACAATTTAATGTATACTTATTTTCCCCTAATTTCATCAGATTTCATTTACTAAAATAAACAAAATCCATTTCCATCAATGTTGAAGATTAACCAGACGCCTGAAAAGAGGCACTCAATGTACAAACTTATTCCCACATACCGTGTTCCAACAGCACATTAAATAACGCAGAATTTGGAAAATAAATTTTTACTACATTAAATGTTTTATAACATAACATCATGCAATTAAACGGAACATATTTTCTGGTGTAACAATATGTAAGACTACTCCCTTTTAAAACATTAGTGTATTTTAATAATGTTACATAAAGTAGAAACACCAAGATTTGAACATTTAATTCAACCAGACAAAATAATTACTAAGCAATTTATGGGAGAGCAGATGGCCACAGTGTTATTGATGGCTTTCTCTATAATGATGGAGAAGGAGTACCTTTCATCAGAGGTCACATTTTAGTAGGGCCTGAGCAAGGTCAGAAACATTTGGATAAATGCCAGAAAATTAGTAAGAGCAGAAGGAAGACTTGGGATCAATTTCAAGTTGAAGGTGAGGGAAAGAAAAAGATGAGGAGGAACTCCAGGTTTACGACGCCTCTCAATGACAGTAGGAATGTGACAGGGACACAGGTTTGGGTGAAGCAAAGAAAATAAGCTGTATTTCGGACATTCTAAATTTATGATCCCAATAGCTAGCACTATTTGGTATGTGTTGTTCTAAATATTTTTCATGTATCAAGCATAAAATTCTTACTACAATCCCACAAAATGGAACCATGATCCACTACACCCATTTACCAGGTGAGTGAGGCCCAGAGAGCTTATGCAATTTACCCGTGGCACACAGTTAATAGATGGCAGTGCTGGGGCTTGAATCAAGGCAGACTATCTTCAGAGCACCTGTCCCTTTCTATTTAATTTTAGTTTGAGTGGTAACGGCATTCAAAAGGCTCAAAAATCAAAATGATGTGAAGTGGTGTTCATACACAAATCTCTTGCTTCCATCCCACTCTTTGCTCTCTATTCCTAGTTTCTCTCTCCTTTTAAAAAAAATATTTACTTATTTATTTTGAGAAAGAGTGAGAGAGTGCACATGTGTGAGCACAGGGAAGGGGCAGAGAGAGAGAGAGAGAGAGAGAGAGAGAGAGAGAGAGAGGGAATCCCAAGTAGGCTCCTTGCTCAGCACAGAGCCGATGTGGGGCTCTATTCCACAACCTTGGGATCATGGCCTGAACTGAAACTAAGAGTTGGATGTTCAACTGACTGAACCACCCAGGCACCCCATTCTGGTTTTTCATTATGCAAATGCATGGACATAAAAATACATGTATTTATTTACCCACCTTTGACACTCTTCTGCCTTCTTTTCTTTTGAACAGAGCACCGCACCTTGAAAATCTTTCTGTGTCCTACATAGAAAACCTCCTCCTTCCCTTTCCACCTCCCTTTTAAACAGTACATTCCATTGTACAGACTAGAAAAGGGCTGTTTCCTAACTTTTGCTTTTATAATCAATGATGCAGTGCAGTACCTGTGCACATATCGTGTCTGTATCTTCAAGTATATCTGTGGCACAAATTCCCAGAACTGGGATTTCATAGGTTAGAGAGTAAATGTATTTGTAATCTGGATACATATTTTCAATTGCCCTCTATGGATATGGTAAACAATCTGTACTTCTAGTGTTAATGGATAAGGATAGAGAATACACTTTCAACTCCCCTGCTATACTCCAGAAATAGACACCAGAAAAATGTTCCTGTATTGCTACATGTAGATGAGAATGAAGACAATGTGAGTGAGGAGTGAGGACAGAGCTAAGTTTGGGATTTAATACTCAGAGTGACTTTATGGGGTACGTGCTGTATCATTATTTATAGCTATGATTTATGAGACACAGAAACATTAAGTATCTGCTCCAAGTTTCTCCCCCAGTAATTGGTCAAGCCTAGATCTGAACACACATCTTAGTGCCAGGATTTTTACTTGTCAAAACTAAAATCTCCTAGCGTGCTGAAATAATTCAACTGTTCTCTATAGTTTCTATTTCACAGAAGCATTTATTTTCTATTCCATACTGAAGTATTAATATATTCATACACATATAATATACACATATCAATATCAATCATCAACCAATCAACCAATCAATCATCTCTCTATCTGAATTCTAGGTAATTGTTGCTTTTCTTTTACCTAAAAGTAATGTGATGACTTTTCTTATACTTAAAAATAATGTGATGATTTTCTTAATTTTTGTGCCATAAATCAAAAACCAAGAGTTAAATGAAAACTGTTTTCCCTGGACCTTACAATAGATGTCCCCATTAGATGATCTGCAAACAGAGAAGTAAACTTCCTGTTCATAAAGAAAAGCATATTATGTGATATTATTCTTTTTTGTAAACATCATATGGTATGCTCTATTGTTTGTCAGGCAACGATGGTAAGAACATAAACTGAAGATAAGCTCTTTATGGTAACTTCTCATTTTGATATAACCACATGGGTTTCTACAACTTATCTAGAAGTATTTTAAGTATATTTTATGTGAATACTAGCTTTAATAAACCAACTTCAAGAACCTTTACTATGGTTTCTGAGAGTGCTGTGCTCTTTCACTGCATAAAATAAAAGAGAAAAGTAAAAAACAAAAATGAACCACAAAACCAACATTCTGAAACTTTTTTTACAGGCTCAAACAAATTGAGGCTATATAATTTGAGGCCTAGCGATATCTAAAATGTTGGCATTAATTCATCACCATTTGGACATGAAATTCATACTCCATTTGGAAACCAATAATGATGTGTTTGTTTCCATGCTCTAAATATTCCCAAGTGGGTCAGCTCACCACTAAGAGGACTTCCTGAATTCCATTCATGGCCTACAATTGTCACCTACTTTCTCGGGACTGTTATAAAGGATCGGGATAGGACGTGAAGGGTTTTGAAGCACATCGATACACACATCAATAATATAGAGGCCAGGGGTGCCAGTTGGTTAAGCATCTGACTCTTGATTTTGGCTCAGGTCATGATTTTACGGTTTGTGAGATCAAGCCCCGCATCAGGCTGGGTGCTGACAGTGCAGACCCTGCTTGGGATTCCCTATCTCTCTCTCTCTCTCTCTCTCTCTCTCTCTCTCCTGCTTGCAATCCCTCTCTCTCTTAAAATAAATACATAAATATATTAAAAAAAAAGGTAATATAGAGGCCAGTATCTCCAGCTTTATGTCCCAATCAATGCCCCCAAAATGTGTTGTCAGTATTTGGCTTACAGATGCTTTTTGTTCACCACATATAGTATTTTTTTAAAAATATGAATCTATACTTAAAGGATGGAATACTTGGGGCGCCTGGGTGGCTCGGTCGGTTGGGCGTCCGACTTCGGCTCAGGTCATGATCTCACGGTCCGTGGGTTCGAGCCCCACATCAGGCTCTGTGCTGACTGCTCAGAGTCTGGAGCCTGTTTCAGATTCTGTGTCTCCCTCTCTCTCTGCCCCTCCCTGTTCATGCTCTGTCTCTCTCTGTCTCAAAAATAAATAAACGTTAAAAAAAATTAATAAAAAAAAGGATGGAATACTTATATTAAAACATCCAGATTTATGCCTTTCCTTGAAAACTCAGGAGTTGTGGTAAAACTGGGGCCCACATTTTCCCATGGCAGCATTTAGGGAGAGTTGGGTAGATGCAGTCTGGCCTTGTTTTGACAAAGGTTTGCTTTTAGCTCACTCCTGTCACAGACACTTCTATTACACTGCCAACATCAAGGCTATTTATCATGGAAGTACTAATATAATTTTAAAAAGTTTGATTTTTTCAAGAGTAAAATGATGAGAACACAGTTTTCTCTTGCAGCTGGCCTGATTAGTTCATTTAAGTTACCTGCCTGAAAAACCCTGACTGCATATGACTTTGTGACCTCACTCTAATTGGTGGCAGTTATTTCTATGATAGTGAATTAGTGTTGAGATCCAGCAGAGGTTAATCTTATGCAAAAAGCACGTTTCCAGCAAAATTTATGCCCCATGAATACCACTCCTTTTGTATCTTCAAAATATCATCATTATCATTGTTATTAGGAAACTTCCAAAATAAATAACATTACTGGTCACATATTATATGTGTCCCTTGGCTTATTATGTGTAATCTCCCTAAGACCAAGGGTGTTGTTCCTTAAAGCTTGGATCACGGCCTGGCACACAGTAGGTGCTCAGTAAGTACTGCTGAATGAAAGGTAATGTTAAATTCCTCACTGTGTTGGGTATCTTGCAGTTTCTTTTCTAGAGCTACTCTCCACCTGTATTCACTCTGCTCTGGGGTCTGGGAGACTCATGTGCAAACTACATTACTGTGATCAGTGGGTTCCTTTTTGTCCGGAATTTGATTTTGCCAAAGGGGAGCACAGGCAGGGGGCTGTTGGGCAGGAGAAGGATGGCTGGGTATTTAAAAGTCCTGGTTCCTCCTCCAAGGACTGACTGCATCCCTTTGTTGAAGGTCGCATCTCCTGCCAAGGCAGTCCTTGCCACGAGTCCCTTTCTGAGCGTGGATTTCCAAGAGTGCTGCCTCCACTTACCCCTTCAGGCATATGGGCAGTAGCTGTATCCCTCGTTACTGGTCCTACGCTACTGTACTATTCCTACCAATCTTTGTAAAAAGTCCCTTTAAGAATCTCTCCTCCATTATCCAACTTGAGTATGGCACCTGTTCCTGCCGGGCCCCTAAATAAGACACCGATCATAAGCCTGCTGTGGCCAAATTACTCCCTCCCCTCACCATTACAGAAAAATAGAGGAGAAACGGCTCTTCTCTCAGTAACCAAGAGATGCTCACCTGTAAATGGCAGAAGCTGGGTGGGAGCCGGTGTCGTAGCTGGCACGAACCCGTCCCCGATACAGTTCGACGGCAATATGGTCCTTGTCGCCTTTATACAGGAGGATTCCACTGTCTTCGTCTGTGGCAATCTAGTAGGAAGTAACCCTGACATTAGGACGCACCGTCACCCACACGTACTTCATCAAAAAGCAGACTGCTTAGTGAAGAGTTTTTACTATAGCTTATTTTTTCCTTATAGCTATGAGAAAACAGTAGCGCGCGCTGACAGGACGACTTGAAAGGTGACCCGTTCCTAAATTACTTCGATGCAAATAGATTCATAAAGAATTAAAAAAACCAACAACACAGTAACAGACACTTCAGTAAACACCACTGGGTGTGCCTAAAACATTCTCTGCTGGAGATCTTCACTTACCTGTTCTTTTCACTCCTGTTCCAGGTTGTCTTTATGGCATATATGAAATGTAACTGCACTGAGTGAGACTGATTTTTATATTCCACATAAAAAAACATTCTTCACAGTTATGGCATGAACAGTGGGAGATCTCTGTTTTTATCCTGCTTTCTAGCCTTTGTGGGCTTTTGAGGACCAAGTCAGTAAAAATTAGGATTTATACCTGAAACCCACTAGGTTCTTCTTGTAACAATCTGGTATGGCAAATGCTGGAAGACAGGGAGACAGGCTTTCTACGGAAGGCCCGTCTGCCTTCCTGAGTCCCATTCCTCATGATGGTTAAGGACACTCACTCATGACACTCATGACACTCACTTGGAGTGTCAAGGTAACCTGAATAAGGAGTGACGCCTATGTTAATCGGCTAAGGTCATCTGAACTCAAAATATATTAAAATATTTTTCCTACCAGATAAAATAAACATGTAGTCCCAGCTTGCCCCTGCGTGTCCTGAATTCATAACTCCTAATCTAGTCTCACCTCCTTCGTGCAGGTCCGAATGACTTGCTTAAGGGGACACAGTGACTTGGTGAAAAGTCTTAAAATAAGATCAGTTTGTTAATTTCATGTCGCTTCTTAAAGTTTCCGGGGGAAGAGTTAAAAGACAACGGCTGAATATTTTGTCAAGGTGTCTTGTCTCACCGGTGTTCTCCTCACCTGCAGAATTCCTAACAGCACCCTCCCCACCCCTCTGGCACCATCTCACAGGGCACAGAGCCTGAACTCTGAGTCATAAAAAAAAAAAAATGAATAAAAATACCTTTACCAGAGCACAAACCATATATTTTGTTGCACCCTATGTGTTTCACAATCAAGTAGTGAATAAAAATACCTGGTTCCCATTTAGTTTTGAAAAATACAAATGTTATAGAGAAGAATAACTGAAGATTTTCATACAAAGAACATTTTCTGTCACTGTGTTGTGCAGTCGATAACTGTCTCTTTAGGAAATAGTATCACTCACAAACTACCAGAGGTTTATGATTTAGTTAAATGTGGTTTAGGATGAAATCAGCCCTTGCTGGTGGGGGATGTCTTACCTGCAGAGTGATGTTCGTTTGTGGACGGACCTTGGCTGAAGGAATTTGAAGATAAGACTCTTTGTTTACAAAATTCACACTAACCAACTTTTCACACTTCTCTCCCTGGTAGCCTGGCAAACACTGGCATATTGGCTCATTTATCCTGATGATGCACTGGGCACCATTCTGGCAATCAAAATTATCACAGGGGCTGGTACGAGGGAGGACCATGGGTGGAGAAAATTCGCAGAACAAGCCACTAAAGGAAACAGAAAGAACACATTGCTTTTAGTTGCGTGTGAATTGCATGAGAATTGCGGTCTTTCTGTAAGACTTCGCTCTACCACAAATCTCTATTTCTACTTTTACCTGTAGCCTTCGGGGCAGATGCACGTATAGCCATTCACGGCATCTGTGCAGTGGGCTCCGTTTTTGCATTTGTTATCTTGGCAGTCATCAAAGTCAATGTCGCAGTGCTCGCCTATGTATCCTGGTGTGCAGTCACATCTGTTTGAACAAGTAGGTAAACAGTTTCAAACTGAACTGAGCCAAGGTAAGCAAAACAGTTGCATTTCATCTAGGAAAAAAGGGCTCTATCTTTAGAAAACATAGTACACCTAGAACTAAGGTAGCAGTGTTTGTCAACTAAACTTCAATGAAAGTACATTAAAACTAAAACGAAACACTCAAAACTTATATAGAACAGGCTCATCGAGCCCCCAAATTAATAGATCCCTAGAAAACAGTTATTCCATGTTTTCTCCCTGGGATCTGTCAGAATGGTGATAATTAGTAAGCATCCATGAACCAAATGAGGATGCAAATGTGCAGGTGTCCCTCCTTCCTTCTCTCCTCCCCCCATCTTGTTTGCTTTCTTCAGTCCCTCCCCTCTCCTCCATCTTCCCATCTTCTCCCTCCTTCTCCCCTCCATCCCCTCTCCCCTCCCTCCCTCCACCCTGACTATTTTTGCTTAGAGTGTCCTCTATTTTCATTTGCTCTAACTCCTTTGAACAGTTGAGACAATGGAAGTGCTATGTTATAAAATTTACCAAAAATATTAAGCACATTTTAAAATAATTAACATTTTTGTTTCCTAATAGAGAATGGATGTATTGGGGAGGCTGGGTGGCTTAGTCGGTTAAGGGTCTAACTCTTGGTTTCAGCTGTGGTCATGATCTCACAGCTCCTTGAGATCGAGCCCCATGTCGGGCTCTGTGCTGATGGTGCAGAGTCTGCTTGGGATTCTCTCTCTGTCTCTGTCTCTCTCTCTGCCACTACCCTGCTCGTGCTCTCATTCTCTCTCTATATATCTCCATCTCTATCTCTATCTCTATCTCTATCTCTATCTCTATCTCTATCTCTATCTACAAATAGATATAGATATAATTTAAATAAAAGAAAAAAAAAGAATGGATGTATTGGAATCAAATAGTATTTTATGAAAAAAAAAAAAGTCAGCATTGGAAACCTTAATTCATAATGAATCCAGACAATCATTATGGCAGAGGTTGGCTGACCTAGTGGAGCAGGACAGGGAAACTGATTAAAAAAAATAAAATCCAGGGGCCAATTCCATGGATAGCTTTCACCTTGTTTGTTCACTCTGGTGGCCCTGGGGAAGGATGGGTCTCAGATGCACTGATGAAGAACCATCATGCGTACACGTGGTGTTCTCTGAGCACTTCCTAGGTGCTACGCCCTGTTCTAACCACTTTGCATATGTGGATTCGCGGAATCCTTCTCCATGATCCTGTGACAGCAGTATCACCACTACCTCACATGACAGGTGAGAAAGCTAACAGACAAACTGGTTAAGGGATTTACCCAAGGGCACTCGACTTGTAACTGCCACAGCCAAGGTACTAAACCCAAGCAATCTGACAAGAGAGCCTGGATTTCTCACCACTGAAGGATGAAATACTTTATCGTTGCCTGTGGAGAAAGTAGCATGGCGTGTGCAGTGCTTTTCAATCTGTGCTTTGAGGGGCGAAAAGGGACCCCTGAAGGGAAGGAGGCTATTGGCAGTTTCCTGTTTCCCTCCCCTCTCCCCTCTCCCCCAACACTCTCTTGTTGTGATTTATTAGTTTCACACATTGGGCTTCCATGAGTATTTCTGTTTTGGGTTTAAGAGAGGGCTCACTGACTTTAAAAAACAAATAAACCAGGAAACTATGGCTTATTTAGCTTTATAGAATTCTGATGTTGCAGTTAGAACTGGGTTTGTAGTCTGGCGTCATCCTTACATGTACACGATCTTGACTAACTTACTTAAGCTTCCTAAGTGTTCATGTCTTCATCTGTAACATACACAGTACAAAATAATTTCCACCTCGCAGGTTTGTTAAAAGCTTAAATAAAACCATTATGCTTAAATAAAAACACTATAAAAGAATCACTATGGTGTTTAATACATAATGCATGATCAATAAATGGCAAGTATTTAAAAAATAATTCTATTAAGTCTTAATAATTCTATAAAAGTCTTTGTGGTTTACTGTTTACTAATGTTCCAGTTTTTGATTTTAAAGCCATTAGGATTTAAATGAATGAGGATAATTAAAAATGCCCAAGTGAATGTGGACATTACTGAACACTGAGGGTTTTCTCTGAAAATGCAAAATCAGGATTTAAGAGTTACTGGAGGGCTGATGAATTAAAATAAATGGGGGTATATACCCTCTAAGGAGAACAAACTTTCAGCTCCGCATGTACAAATTAGGAAAATAAAATGAGCTCACTGAGGAAGCATGCTTGCTCTAGAGCCAGTGGTTTTAATGCTAAATCCTAACAAAGCAAAGTAAACAACAAGTCTGAAGTTAAATGGATCCTAAGTGGCCATATACATTCTCAAATAGATGGACAAAGTCTGAGAAGAGAGCTTCCATCAATGTTAATGTGAGCAGAGCCGCTGAAATGCCAGGCATTAAAAGAAAGAAGAAATGCTTTGAAACACTCTGAATTATTTATCTGAGAAAAGAAATCAAAGTAGAAGATAAGAGAACCACACATTCACCACCAGTGGCTAAGAGCTGTTTCATATTCTCTTCTCTACAAATACTATTTTTCAAGCCCATTAGAACTTGGAGTCATGTTATGACCAACATTTTTTTTTTGTCTTTCTTTTGCTCCTCAGATCAAATTTCAAAACAAAAGAAAATATTTAATTAAGAATTCCTTAAGGTTTGTATTATCAATAAAACCTATCACATTCCCTCAACTCTATTATCTGCCAAGGAGTGAGGAAGAAAGCAAAGACTATAAAATATACTGTTTAAGAGTCTCATGCTCTACCGACTGAGCTAGCCGGGTGCCCTAAAATATACTGTTTAGAAGCCCAAAAGCTGACTAAGGAAGATGCATGCTTGAAAATACTGCTTATGGCATATGATGGTCTAAAAATATCTCAAAGCAATTTAGGAGATTTATGAGGTATATAATAAAGCAAGAAAAGTAAAACCAGCTGTTAGCTTAGTAGTAAGAAAATGAATTTGAAGTTAACAGTACAGTTTGTCCAAACAACATTTGTCAATAGAGATTTTCTTTAGCACTTCGTGTCCTTTTGGTTTCTAAGCCCATTTTCTTTTTGCAAGTCCCTTCGTGACAATGTGCAATTATTTTTTTTCCAATATATGAAGTTTATTGTCAAATTGGTTTCCATACAACACCCAGTGCTCATCCCAAAAGGTGCCCTCCTCAATACCCATCACCCACCCTCCCCTCCCTCCCACCCCCCCCTGCAATTATTTATAATATGGGAGTGATTGCACACACTGTGACGTCACCTGCTTTCTGCTAAACTACATACAGCCATAAAACAAGCTCACAAATTACTGCTGAAAACAATAGGTTCCCAAATCAGCTAACCCATGATGCAGGAGGATGCACTTCTGAGAGTGTAATTTAATCGATAGTAATAGAAGATACTGAATTAAGGAGTAGTCTTTTAAAGACAAACTCCCTCATTTTTTAGTGGTTTCCATTAAGTCTCGCTAACACTTTATCTTACAATCACAATGCACAAAGCCCTGTGAAACCTGTGTGGCAGATAAACAGTTCTAGAAAACCACTTCCCTGACTGGTGAATTTCTCTGAGAAAGGATATTTGTTATGTAAGTGGTGGATTTTCAATTCGCCAAATTTAACTGCGGGCAGATCAAAGGCATTAGGAGTTAAAGTAACTGACATACAGTACTTGGGTGAACAAAATGCAATGAAGCATTTTGTATCAGTAAAGATTTCAAGAAGACGTCCGTTTTTTTGCATGGGATTGTAAACTAAAATATAATGAAAAGTAGAATTCAAAGATATTATTTTCTTTTTCAACAAGGTATCAAATGGAGTCAGCAGGTGCTGTAACTAAAACTGTGTTTGTATATTCTAAAATTTTAGGGGTACCTGGCTGGCTCAGTTGGGTAGAGCATGTGACTCCTGATCTCAGGGTTGTGAGTTCAAGCCCCAAGTCGGGCATGAAGCTTACTTAAAAAAATAAAAAAAAAAGTATTCAAGGAAACTGGCGTCTCAATTGGTTGAGCATCTGACTCTTTAAAAAAAATTTTTTTAATGTGTGTTTATTTTTGACATAGAGAGAAAGGCAGCATGAACAGGGCAGGGGCAGAAAGAGAGGGAGACACAGATTCCAAAGCAGGCTCCAGGCTCTGAGCTGTCAGCACAGAGCCAGACGTGGGGCTTGAACCCACGAACCATGAGATCGTGACCTGAACTGAAGTCAGATGCTCAACCAACTGAGCCACCCAGGCACCCCGAGAGTCCAACTCTTGATTTTGGCTCAGGTCATGGATCCCAGGGTTGTGGGACTGAGCCCCATGTTGGGCTTTGCATTGAGTGTGGAGCCTGCTTAAGATTCCCTCTTTCCCTCCCTCTGCCCCCTCCCCTGCTTACTCTCTTTCTCTCTATAATAAATAATAATAATAATAATAATAATAATAATAATAAAGTTTTGAACAAATTGAGTAAAAAATATTCTGTAACTAAAACGAGCATAAACATTTTATTCAGATTGATTTTTGAAAGGCAGGGGTTCTGGAGATACTGACCCTATCTCCCATTCAACTCAGAATGTCTGATAATGTGTGGACAAGTATCAAACTGTTAGAAATCCAGCTCACCTCCCATCTTCTCTTACAAAATTGTCCCCGAACTGAGTAATTTTTAATTCTTTGAATCCTATGGCAATTAAGCTTGAGTCATTTCACTGAGAAGAGAAAGTATGTGAATGTGAGTAGCTATAAAACACTATATAACGGGGTTGTCTGTATGGCTCAGTCAGTTAAGTGTCTGGCTCTCGACTTTGGCTCAGATCATGATCTCATGGTTCATGAGTTTGAGTCCCACATTGGGCTCTATGCTCACAGTGCGGAGCCTGCTTGGGATTCTCTCTCTCCCCCTGTCCCTGCCTTTCTCCCCTGGCTCACTCTCTCCCTCTCTCTCAAAATAAATAAACTTAAAAAAAACGCTATATAACATAACATGGGCACCCTGTCCCATGGCAGGTACCCAATACATAGTGGGCAAAAGAACAAATAATTCTATTTGTTGATTGTCTGATGTAAGCACGGCTCAACTCTTGAACCCAGCTCATTCCTGAGCATTCAGCGTATCTTCTATAACAAACCATCTGTAATGTTAATCAACTACAAAACTTCTTAGAGGTAACCTATATTTGAAAAATCATCCAACTGGGAAATGTAAGACCTAGCTCCCACCTCTGCCAATGAATAACCTTGAGATCTTTGGACAGCCACCAACCTGTCTGGGCCATGGTTTCCTCATGTTTAAAATGAATTCCGACCAGATGATCTCTAAACCACTGTCAGCTCTAAGAAGAGAACCTTACTATTGATAGGCCCTTAAACTATTTCAGGATTGTAGCAAAGAAATAATTTAATCTGATACCGAACATATTTCAGGAAGATTACTGAGGAGGAAAAAGCAGCAATTTTGAAGTTCTGAGTTCACTTGAGGGAGCCCTCTATCTACAGTGACTGTATGCTTTATCATCCCACAAAAGGCAAATGTAAGGTGAAAGAGGGGCTATTAATAACTATGCTAAGACAACAGGCGTAAACTGGAACTGTCCCAGGGCAACCTAGGACATAAGGTTCCCTCCATCTTCCTCACCTCGGAGAGTTAAGAATTGTTACAGACCAAAGAAACTTCAGTTACATTAAAGTCCCTATTTACCACCAACTTACATTCAGATAATAAAGTGCCTAGTAGATACTACAAATTTATTTGTCCTTCAATAGTTTTAAGTTTTGTTTATTTTGAGAGAGAGAGAGAGAGAGAGAGAGCGTGTGAGCACAAGTGGGGGAGGGACAAAGAGAAAATCCGAAGCAAGCTCTGTGCCATGAGTGTGCAGCCCAATGTAGGGCTTGAACTCAGGAACTGTGAGACCATGACCTGAGCTGAAATCAAGACTCAAGACACTTAACCGACTGAGCCACCCAGGTGCCCCTTACGTGGCCTTCAAATACATTTAAGTAAACACAGTCAAAGGCTCATTTATTTCATACGTGACTTCCCAGGAAGAGCCATGGAACGAAAGGAAATGCTGTCTTTCATTTTCTTTAGCGTACTAAAAAAAAAAAAAAAGTCCATGTTGTATATCAGCATTTATAAAAATCCCACTGACACTGGAGAGTATGTCCCTTTCATCCCCAGCAAAGGTGTGAAGCAAGGTCCTGAAAGGAAGGTGAAGAAACAGGTTCCTGAAGAACCCCTCCCCACCCACCCCACTGGGAGCCCCGAGGCAGCCTCTGACTTACTTGAATCCCTTTGGCATCAGGATGCACTTGGAGTCATGCTGGCAGGGGTTCAGGTCCTGGGCACAGAAGTCCAGCTTCTCCTCACACAACTCGCCTGTTAACATGGCAAACGGTGTTAGTTCACAGACAAAGGTTAACAGGCTTCCCGCCAGCAGGCTGTCAGGGGCCTCAGAGGTTAGCACAGCTTGTGACTGGGGAAAAAATAAATCACAAGATACGGAAGCAGAAGATCCAAAGGGCTGGTTATGCTGCTACACAGTCAGGATTTGGGATACCACAACTATTGTGATTTGTAACTAATAATATGAGCCCCTTTAGAACACACTGTTGGAATGAGAAAAAGGAAATCTGAATGCTTTTCATTTTCTGTTGTTTCATTTGTTTTAATTTGGACTTTTTAGGGGCGCCTGGGTGGCTCAGTCGGTTAAGCATCCAACCTCGGCTCAGGTCATGATCTCATGGTTCCTGAGTTCCAGCCCCGCGTCGGCTTTGTGCTGACAGCTCAGAGTCTGGAACCTGCTTCAGATTCTGTGTCTCCCTTTCTCTCTGCTCCTCCCCCACTCATGCTCTATCTGTCTGTCTCTCAAAAGTGAATAAACGTTAAACAAATTAATTTGGACTTTTTACTGAGGTATAGCATATACCCAAAGAATAAATGAATAGCTAACAAATATTCACATACTGAACCCACTAACGTAACCAGCATCCACAACCAGAAACATACCATTTACCAGCATCCCAGAGACCTGACCCCAAGGCGAGTAACCACTGTCCTAACAGGACCAAACATGAGTTGTGCTTGTTTCTGAATGTGACATAAATAGACTCATTTGGTATGTACCCCTTTATGTCTGGCCCGTTCTGTGGTTTTATGTTTGGAAAACTAATCCTCATATCTTCATAGTCTCCAAGGTCTCATAAAGTCTGGAAGAAAAAGATGTTGTTTCTCTCTTATGACTTAATTGCAACGGCTAATAGACTACTCCTTAGTTATATCCACTAAGAAAAAAGCAAAAGGAGAACCAATCTGGACAGAGTATCAGTTAACTCATAAAGAACAAATTTTATCAATAAATGAGAACTAAAAGCATAACCATGCAGATTCTAGACACTTTATGGTGAATTGCATACCTGCGAATCTCTTAAGAAATTTCTTCAGATATAAATAATATGGTCGTATCTTATTTTCAGATATATTTGGCTAAATAATGATTTTTGGTGAGACTTTCCCAATCACTGTGGGAGATAATAAATAACTAGGAAGATACAAAATTTAAAAGTCATCTCCTTTTCTACCTTACCTCTAAATCACTTTTTAATTGTGTTATATGCGATAAGTGACACATCCAGACAGCTGTTCATTTCCAAGAAACTATTAGAACTTTCATTCATTCAAAGTGTGTGGATTTAAACAGCACTGTTTAAAAACCAGGAGTTTACACACATTCCTTTGTTATAAGACTATCCTTTTAAGGAAAAACTTTGCTAACTGGTAGAAAGAGTTGCTTAGCAACTCAATGTAGCATATTCAAGAATCTGTATCCATGATGCAAATATATAAATGTAGTCAGTTATTATGTCAATTTGGTGTATGATAAGTTAGTTTTTTTTTCTGTCTCTTAAAATGAACTAATTACATTGAAAGTCTCATAGATTTCTTCTTTGTAAGAAAGTTGTCTGTGTCTCTAGATTTGTGATACAAAAAGTTTTTAACAACATATAAATGATGAGCCACTTTTAAACAGGGTTTATATAAAGCTTTTCACTTTCAGTTAGTATTATTTTAAGTAATACATCTTGATGGAATTTATTCATTATAATTTATCAGCCTACCATGAGAAAATAATTTTGAATTTTCCAATCAAACCTATTTGGTTGGATACAGGTTGTTTATAGTAATCTATAGACAAGGTAGGTTGTAGTAACTGATGATAGAGAGGGACCATATGAGATATATATAATAAGTATATATTGTATATTGACCATAAAATATATATTATATATATATATTGTTTTCCACTCAATACTCAGTAAGAAATTGCTTTAAAAATTATAAAAGGGGAAATGTTTGATTTCTTAGTCACTTAGATCCACTCCAACCCAGCTCAATCCAATCTAATCAAGCTGACTTATACCACACACAGTTCATAAGGATTTACAAAGAGAAATTCATCTCTTAAGAGAAGAAATTAGAGTTGACCCTTTCTCCTCCACCAGGTGTTTCTTCATAAACTTGATGTGGAAAGGAAGAAGAAAGGAGATGGTTGTAAGACACTGTTGGCTAAACAGACTGGCCATTCTCTAACAGCTTTAAGGCAAAACATGCTAATTTGAACGTGAAAAGCTATACCGATATGAAGTGTTCCTTAATTTGCAAGGAATCTATCTTCTAAGAACAGCACAGCAGCAATATTAATCATTGCTAAACTTGTGTATGATAGTTCTTTGTGACCAATACATAACTACACATTTGATTCTGGTGAAGATGGGCTGATTATTTCAAAAAGGATCGGTCTCCCTTTAAGTGTCACCAAATATTACAATACTAACAAATATTATATTCCATTACTCACTTTTAAAGCCAAATTTTGCAACCTATACTCTTGTCTCCTGTGTCTATTTATGATTTTATGAATTTATCTCAGCTCCAGGTCTGGGGTAATGGTGTTTCCTTTTGTTTTAATAACTTTAATAAGTTCTGTTGTCAATTTTTCCATCCATTATATGTCCCCTCTTTATGAGTTTGTTAGCTATCTACAATTTTTATATTTCATGTTTGCCTGTGCCTGTCTTATGGCACATCTACTGTATGAATTTACTTATTGACTTAATAAATATTTATACAGTGTTTACTGCTGTGTGCCAGACAGTTTCAAACACTGTATAAATATGGAGTTGCTTAATGTTCCTGACAACCATTTAATAAGGAAAGGGCACAGGGCTGTATGGTTTTGGATGTGCTGGATATTACTGGTGTTTACCTCATTTCCTTTCTTTGACTGTAAGAGCACTGAGAGCAGTATTCTTGGCATATTTGCCTTCCTATCTATAAAGTATGATGTTATGACACACTAAAATAATAGTTATTGAAAAAAGATACATGCTTTTTTAAGATAAGAGTGCTATCTTGTTGACCTATATTCAACTTGGACTTCAATTTAGCATTTAGACAATTTTCTGTTCAATGGGTAATAATTAGTCACCCATAATTAATAATAAGTACTTATGACTTTCCTTTAAGCATTACTTTAACTTTCCTCTGGCCAAATATTAAATGTTTTCATTGGACTATTTATTTTTTTCAAATTATATTGGATTCTGCTGTGTTGGAGTGAAGGTAGTTTTAAAGTTCAAATACTGTCCCACAGAGGTGAAACTCAAGAACTGAGCATAAGATGGGAATTGTAGCAAGATCCATAGACAAATGTACAAGTTTAGATCTACTTCTCAACAAGTAAAGAAAAGTTGGACATTTGAAAGCTGCATTCGTTTTCCAGGAAGAACAGAAATAAAATGCACTAACATTAGTTCACTCATATGCTTTTAGTTACTATTGAAAATTTCTCCTAAAACTTATAGTATTGAGTGAACATTATGCCTGCCCTTCCTCCCTTCCTCCCTTCCTTCCCTTCCTTCCTTCTTTCCTTGTCTTTCTTTCTTTCTTCCTTTCTTTCTTTCTTTCTTTCTTTTCTTTCTTTCTTTCTCTTTCTTTCTTTCTTTCTTTCTTTTCTTTCTTTCCCTGTATTTGCTTCTCCTTCTTTCTTTCTTTTTCTTTCTTTCCCTGTACTTCCTTCACTCTTTCTTTCCATGTCTTTCTCTTTTTCTTTCTTTCTTTCTTTCTTTCTTTCTTTCTTTCTTTCTTTCTTTCTTTCTTTCCCTGTATTTCCTTCTCTCTTTCTTTCTCTTTTTTCTTTCCCTGTATTTCTTTTCTTTCTTTTCTTTCTTTCTTTCTTTCTTTCTTTCTTTCTTTCTTTCTTTCTTTCTTTCTTTCTTTCTTTCTTTTTCTTTCTTCCTTTCCTTTCCTTTCCTTTCCTTTCCTTTCCTTTCCTTTCCTTTCCTTTCCTTTCCTTTCCCTTCCTTCTTTCTTTCTATGTGTAACCAGAGCTAGTACCAAATTAGTGAAAAAATCAGGGAAAAATAATGGAAGATAAGGCAACTGTATTTGCTTTTTTGATGCTCCAGGGCCTGCCTGATATAATATCATCAATGGCTACCTTTCCTCCTGAGATGATAAAATATGAGGTGATAAGGAAAGGTGGAAACATTCTTTATTGTACTACACATAGTTAATGTTATAATCTGTTATCCTGTAAGCGGGTCTTTGTGTTTTTAACATGGAAGTAGGAAAGATATGTCAGATCACTGGGGTGGTTAAGGGCAATGTAGTTGCATACTGGTTAAATCTCAGTACCCATGAACCCCTCAAGATACAGGGGCCTAGACAAACATTGACTCCATAATTTGGCTCCAATCCACTCTGCTAAATCCTAGGAAATCCTATTTTTTATTTGCTTTCAGGTATGTACCCTTAAAAGTCCCAAGTGACAAAGCAATGGCGTGGAACAAAATGGTTGCCTGGCATTTATGATTTCACTTCTAATCAGATGAGTAAATTAAATTGCCTTATGCTTGCAATTTTAGGCTTTGTGTGTGTGTGAGAGAGAAAGAGAATTAAAAAAAAATGTTTTTAATGTTTATTCTTGAGAGAGAGAGCGAGAGAGAGAGAGAGAGGGACAGCCCGAGCAGGGAAGGAGCAGAGAGAGAGGGAGACACAGAATCCGAAACAGGCTCTAGGCTTTGAGCTGTCAGTACAGAGCCTGATGCGGGGCTTGAACTCACAAACCACAAGATCATGACCTGAGCCAAAGTCAGACGCTTTATCTGTTGAGCCACCCAGGTGCCCTGAGAGAGAGAGAATTTAAAAAGGGATGTGTGTGGATGTGTGTGTGTGTGTGTGTGTGTGTGTGTGTGTGTCCATGTGATATCTACGTTTTGGAGAAGAAGTGGAGAATGGTCATCCAGGAAACCTATCATTATTTCTTCAGAGAAACAGAGGTTAGTGAATGAAGTGCTATAACTTGTGAAAAAAAAAACACTGTATCTAAGGGGCGCCTGGGTGGCTCAGTAGGTTGAGTGTCCGACTTCAGCTCAGGTCATGATCTCGCAGTCTGTGGGTTCAAGCCCCGCGTCGGACTCTGGGCTGACAGCTCAGTGCCTGGAGCTTGCTTTGGATTCTGTGTCTCCCTCTCTCTCTGCCCCTCCCCTGCTCATGCTCTGTCTCTCTCTCTCTCTCTCTCTCTGTCAAAAATAAATAAACATTAAAAAAAATTAAAAAAAAAATACTGTATCTCGTAAACAGGTGTCTTTTTCGTAAGAAGATGACATCTAGTTCTTGGATTGCTTCTTCCTGATTGTGTCTATCAGGTCCGTGTGGGGGACAGTGGGGTTGCAAATGGCCAGGTTCTACAGCTCCACTAGTATGAGCTGCAAGGGATCAAGGCAGGAGTGATGCCCACTCCCCTCAAAGCCCACTCTCGAGGAGGAAATATAATCACTACTTACTGAACACCTGTACATGTGGTTTTTCTGAGGAATTTGATGTAGTGGTAATGTGACCATATATCCTGGCTTACTTAGGACAGTCCTGGTTGATACCCGTTGTCTCAAGGTAATTACCAATAGTGTCCCCATGCACTCACACCGATGACTTCATTTGAATGATAAATGTTATGGTCACCTTGTAGTGGAACACTAGAAGCAAGATCATCAGAATTGATGCTCTGTTTGGAGTGAGCGGTGAGCCAGCATAAAGAGATACCGGGGAGTAAGTACTCTTAATGGGTGAGATGAAATTTGGGTCGCTGAGTTATTGCTTGGAATGGCCCTCCACAACTTACTCAGTATAAGACAGTGGTCTGGCTGCAGGAAAGTGAACTATTTTATTGTTCTGGGCCCCAATTCTTCATTGGTAAAATGATCTTCTGGAATTGAAATTGTGCAAGGTCAACTGTGGCTCTAAAACAATCTCACACACACACACAAAGGAAAATGCTTCTACAAAGATGGATAATGCAGGTAGCAAGTTAGCTGCTCAAAACATATTGCATTCAGTGGTGAAAACAAAGTGTCAGTATGTGCTCTGAGCCCTCTGAGGTTGTGATTTCGTGATCTTATTGAAATGAGGCAGAAATCTCAATGCACTTTGATGGTTGTTATGGGAAAGGGTACCTGCAGTCAGCCTTGCCCCCTGCTTCATTTTAGATCTATGAATGTAGCTGATTTTAATGTTCCTTCCTTCTTGAACACCAGGGGCCCTTCCTTTTATCTTCATTTATACTTCTGGCATCTTTGTATAGAGACCGGTGTTAAGGGGCGCCTGGGTGGCTCAGTCGGTTAAGCATCCGGCTTCAGCTCAGGTGGTGATCTCATGGTTCGTGAGTTTGAGCCCCGCGTTGGCTCTGTGAAGACAGCTCAGAGCCTGAAGCCTACTTTGGATTCTGTGTTTCCCTCTCTCTGCCCTCTCCTGGTTGCACTGTCTCTGTCTCTGTCTCTCTCTCTCTCAAAATTCAACATTAAAAAAAAAAAAAATAAATAAAAAAAGAAATGCCTGTGCTATAGGAGTAAAAGGGTGAACTATTACAATAGCAACAAAATTATATTCCTATTCTCATGGAGATTATACACGAGAGGAAGAGGAGAGAGATGTTAGTCAATAATTTCAAAGTAGTTATAAGATTGCTGGTGTGATAAAGGCCAAGTGGAAGATGTCATGGTGCTTTAGGAGGGGGACTGACCATGTGGGAAGTGTTTTTAAAGAATTTACACTGGGAGGGGAGAGTGAAGAGCAGGGGAGAGGCTCTGTGTAGGAGGCTGTATTCATGGAAAATCTCAGCTCTGAAAGAGTGGGAGTGAATCTGGGAAAACAAGGCACCAGAAGAGGTCACAGAGGCCGGCAGGGGCCATGTGGTAGAACGTGCAGTGGGTACCACTGAAGGCTTTTTAAGTTGGAGGATGGCCAGATGATACCTGCACTTTAAAAAGAACATTCTGGTTCCAGTGAAGGATGGACCACAAAAGGGCAGAAAAAAATGGACATGATGGATGATTCAACTTGCACTTAGGTGGCAGTAGATGAGATGGATGGCCTGGAGAGATGTTTGGGAAGCAGAATTTATGAGAATTCGTGATGGATTGGATGTGAATAGGGGAGAGAGAGGGAGTCATCTCAGACTTCTAGGTTTCCGGTATGTATATATTTGGAAGTACTTTTCAGTGACATAGAGAACACTTGAAATGACCAGGTTTTCTGGGGCAAAATCAGGAGTTTAAAATACAGTGATGTGGTGTTATGGGTTAATTTGTGTCCCCTCTCTCTGTCTCCTAAAAAAGATATGTTGGAATACTCCGGTAGCTCAGAATGTGATCTTATTTAGAGATAGGATCTTTGCAGAGATAATGAAATTAAAATGAAATCATTAGGGTGGGCCCTAATCCATTATGGCTGATGTTCTTATAAGAAAGAAACATATGGCATAGAGGAAAGATTGAAGAGACACAGGGAGAAGATGACCCCACAGGCCAAGGAGAAAGGCCCACATGGATTGTTCCCTCAGAACAGTCAAAAGGAACCAACCCTGCAGACACCTTAATTTCAGATTTTTAGCCTCCAGAACCATGAGTCACTAAATTTCTGTTGTTTAAGCCACCCACTATGTGGTACTTTGTTACAGCAGTAACAGCAAACCAATATAGGTGGTAAATGCTAAATTATTAGAGAATTATAGTGGGGATAAAACTTTCAATTTATGCTATATTTCATTTTTTATTTTTGACTCCTATCTTTTTGCATTCCTATTTCATTTCATGTGGCTGTCCTCTCCTTGTCCTAAAATTTTCTTTTAGGTCTCTGAGATTCTCTAACAGATTCTGGAATAAGTGATGCACAAGGAGAGGGAGGAACCCATGACCATGACCTCTGCACTGCAAAAGAGTCAAGGTCCAGCAGAGCACAGCAGAGTAGGTGGGCTCCACACTTGCTGCGGGGCTGGAAGTCTCCCTGCAAAGCACTGTGTCTGGGTGAATTTGGACCAGTTCCTTGGGCCTCTCTCCAAGGGGAACTGGTGTTAACAGTTAGGGTCTCGCTAACAGGGAAGGCTGCCCAGATGGTAATGAAGATTCTCCTCCTTTTAGGGTATCAAAGGTGACAAGGGCCAAGGGAATCCCAAACTACTGTGTTTGTAGAGAGGGAGAAAAGTGAGTCCAATGTCTTATTTCATCAACTTTACAACGAATTGGGAGATGGGCTTGAACTTTGAATGAAAGCAACAACTAATAATAACTACCAAGTATCTATATTATTATTACTTAAAAATAATAATCAATAATAATAATTTATTAAATTATGTCAAAGACATCAAAGCTCATGATAAGTGGAGGATGCCTGTGTTGAATCTTGTCACTAATCATAATTTACATTTCCCCCACACGTTCAAATTTCTTAAATATGCCTTTTCTTAAAAAATACTGGTTTAACTCAGGACACTGTTGAAAAATTTTATCCATAGTGATTCTTTGGCAAATCAATGAATAATGAAGATACTATATATTTCGTGGGAGTTAACATTAATGTTTCCTGAAACTAATAAGAATAGTGTAAAAGGAAATCAACTACTAATAATTGGATTAGTTTACATGTACCCTGGTGTGAGAATTTCTTATTTGACCAAAATACAAAGCTGCTTTAGTTTAATAATTTTCATAATAAAATGTTGAGAAGAAATATTTTGAGATAGAACCACAAAATGATTCAAGGACATGCATGATAATGCATGATAAAGTCCTTACTCTGGAGAAGTTACAGTCTGGAAAAATTACAGAAGAAAAAAAGACTCCTAATTTTCCAGTATTCCTTGGGTTTCATTTAGTGACTAAAATATGGACAGCATACTGGGGGCACCTGGGTGGCTCATTTGGTTACACATCTGACTCTTGATTTTGGCTCAGGTCATGATCTCATGGTTCTGGTTGGTGGGATCAAACCCTATGTCAGGCTCTGTGGAGAGCCTGATTGTTTCTCTCCCTCCCTCTCTGCCCCTTCCCTGCTTGTGCATTCTCTCTCAAAAATAGATATTTTTTCAAAAAAATGACTTAAAAAATATGGACAGCATCCTGGCTTAGAAACTGGATTAAAAACTTTACTACATAGTCCCCAATTCATTAGTACCCCTGATGGGATTTTTCGTCTTGGTAAAGTAAACTAAGAAGACATTTTTGAAGAGTTATCGGGGTGGGAGGGGTAGGGGGTACAATTAGTTGACGTCTGCCTGCCAAGAAATCTGGGCAGCAGCAGGTGTCACCTAGGCTTGTTCAGACCTCAAGGACCGCTGAGCAGAAACAAGGTTGGTTATTTGGTCCCTGGATTAGGATTTCTGAAATTTTTCAACTTCAACTCACTCTACTTAAAATATTCATCTGTTTAAAAAAAATTGTTTTTTTTTTAACGTTTATTCATCTTTTAGAGACAGAGAGAGACAGAGCATGAGCAGGGAAGGGGCAGAGAAATGGGGACAGAGAAATGGGCAGAGAATCTGAAGCAGGCTCCAGGTTCCTAGCTGCCAGCACAGAGCCTGACGCAGGGCTTGAACTCACGAACTATGAGATCATGACCTGAGCAGAAGTCAGACACGCAACCAACTGAGCCACCCAGATGCCCCCAAACTATTCATCTGTTTTAGGGGCACCTGGATGGCTCAGTTGGTTGAGCATCTGACTCTTGATTTCAGCTCAGGTCATGATCTCAGTTTTGTGGGTTTGGGCCCAGGGTCAGGCTATGCACTGGCAGCATGGAGCCTGCTTGAAATTCTCCCTCTCTCTCTACCCTTCCCCTGCTCGCACTCTCTCTTTCTCAAAATAAATAAATAAACTTCAAAAAACATTTCCGTTTTATACCAATAAAGCAATAGGAAAAAGTACATTTGAATTATTAAGTATCTCATTTCTATTTTCAAAAGTTAAATTATAGGTTATAAATGCAGGTTGAGGATGTCTACAAGAAAAACAGTTTTAGATATGGGTACACAGCATTGCTGGAACACTTAACCGTTGCTAGTTTTTTGCTAACATAATCAGATTTAGTTTCTTTTTTCTCTGAGACAGAAAAAACAATCTCAGAGTCCGTTCTGGGAATCCTGGGTGTATGAAGGGGGAGAGGAGGGTTCTGGGGCTGAAACTGCAGGCTGTTCTTGTTCCTATTTATAAATTCTTACGAAACGAGTTTTTTTTTTTTTTTAAATGCAAAAGGATCATTAATATTGACAATAATAGCAAAGGAACTTATGACAGCAATCTGAATAACTGAACCAGAATTCTGGTGTTAAACTTAATCTGTTATGACACTCTCACATATACTTGTGACAGGGGAGGAAATCTAGTTGAATTCCTTATAGAATCCCCAGGACACAGAGTTTTGGGGGGTCAAGCGCATCATTGTTCAAATATTTGCATTTTGAGTTCTTGCTTGGCTCAGGAAAATCCTGAATGATTGGTAACCATTTTATCTTATTTGAACTGGTGCAGCAAGGGAAGGTATCCAAAACAGTAACCTGCAAGTTGCCTGGCACAAACTAGATGCTCGATGGCTGCCGAAAAATGTGAAAGATGGCACTTATTTGATTGCTTTTCAAGGGAAAAAAAACTTTAATTTTTTTTAATGTTTATTTTTGAAAGAGAGAGAGACACACAGAGACAGAGTGAGAATGGGGGAGGGGCAGAGAGGGAGAGGCAGAAACAGAATCTGAAACAGGCTCCAGGCTCTGAGCTGTCAGCACAGAGCCTGATGCGGGGCTCAAACCCAGGAACTGTGAGATCATGACCTGAGCCGAAGTCTGACGCTCAACCAACTGAGCCACCCAAGTGCTGCAAGGGAAAAAACAAACAAACAAACAAACAAACAAACAAACAACAAAAACCTTTAAACACATTAATGAAGGAGACCCAGAGATATGAAGAACAACCTAAGGCAGAGCAGAGAATAAGGAAAATCAGTAGCAGATTTGTGTTCTGAGATCCCAGCCTGAGGGATTGTTTTTGCAGGCGGGACTGGATGCACAGCCTGGTGGACTCTTTGGTATCTGTATAATCTCATCTGCCAAATAATGATGGTTCCAGTTGGAAACAGAAAGGGTGAACTCAGGAATGGTAGGAGTGTGAGTGTCAGTACTTAAGTGACATGTTTGAGAAAGGGAAGATAAAAGGATCTGAATGTTTCTCATTACCAAAATTTTAAAATTCCATCCAATTCCTATAAAAATTTGTGTATTTCCCATTTGTTCTTTATTCCTATTTAAAAAAAAAACAAACGCATTCTCTCTCCTCTTACAGATCTTTCAGTGTAGCAAGGAGATGGATAAACTGAGAAGAGGGTGGACACAGTTGATGGGATTCTGGGAGTCATCCCAGGACCTGTTAATTGAACTACACCTGCAGGAAAAACATTTCTATTTTCTCCTCTTTTGCAGAACCAGTCCAGCTCTCTTTGTTACATCTTCTGCTCAAGGTTATAATCCCAGGCACCAGAGCATATTAACATGAACAGATGCCCAGTCTCTGATCTGAATATTCAGTATCCTTATCAATGGTGATGGTAATAATTGACTGTATTCATCACTAAGAGTGTGCTGTTATTTCTTCTAATTTTTTTCAAAGAGCCAACTCTTCCTGAGGATCCTTTTTAATAATATGATGCTTTCTTATTTGTGCTCACTATACTGAAATCTGTCCTATCAATTAGAAAGTCCATTGACCTCTAAAATATGATGAATAAAGTACTCAGATCATTCCCACTTCTCTAAACTTAATTAAATCCACTGGTTTGTACAGAAATATAATGAAAAGATATTGAGGGGTTGTGAATTCTTGAAGATCCAATAGTCACTGATAAATGTCCTTTGTGTGCAAAAGGTGTGCAAAATGGACCATGGGCAGAAGGGATAATTGCCACAAAGTAACATCATGAGATAAAGTGAATCATACTTCAAAGTAGGAAGGCTCAGGAAAATACTCTATGCATTTGGATAAGATATTTCAAACAAGGAAAATCATCTTCTGTTCTCGCTTTTGTTCTAAATAATACGAAAGGGGTTGCTCCATCATGTTTTGTTTGCCAGAAAGTTTGATTAGTCTTCATTCAGAAAAAGATTATCTTCACTTATCAACTAGTAAAGGAACCATATTATGCTGTCCACTTTCTTGGGATATGAGAGATGATGGCTTTGTACTGGTGAAATAACTGACCCAATTTGAACTTGAAGTACAGAATCAAAGCCAAAGAGTTTGCCTAGTAGATGTTTTATGCATTTAAAAAAGTCACGTTTGATGCTTAGCACAGTGTCCAGCATAAGGTATTTTTAAACATCTTTGAGTTTTTAAAATGAAAAATTTACCTCCCCTGAAAATAAACAGAAAAGGAGGTATTTTTCAGTACTTCCTCTTTAGAACACTGGTGTCAAATAATGTGGCCAATCCCAACAACTACTGAAACCTTAGAAATATTTAACACTTATATTCAAGATAAATAAATCCAAACTAGATTGAATAAGGCTTGGTTAAGTTAAACTGTTGTTTTGGGCTCAGTGGGCCTTGCCTACTAACTAAAGAGCAAGTAGGACCTGGTGTTGAAAGGTAGGAAGATGAAAGCAAACCACACAATCTTGTTAGGCTGCCAGAGTATTCTATTAAAACAGACTGCAGAATAACGGGAATTGAGCCCCCAAACCAAGAGCACACTGTACACACTGTATGTTAGTCAACTTGACAATAAATTATATTAAAAAAAAATAGTAAGGGGCGCCTGGGTGGCACAGTCGGTTAAGCGTCCGACTTCAGCCAGGTCACGATCTCGCGGTCCGTGAGTTCGAGCCCCGCGTCGGGCTCTGGGCTGATGGCTCCGAGCCTGTTTCCGATTCTGTGTCTCCCTCTCTCTCTGCCCCTCCCCCGTTCATGCTCTGTCTCTGTCTGTCCCAAAAATAAATAAAAAACATTAAAAAAAAAAAAATTAAAAAAAAAATAGTGAAAGAAAAAAATTAAAAATAAAGTAAGATGATATAAGAGAACCAAAAAACAAAAACAAAACAACCAAAAACCACCCAACAAACAAAAAACAGACTGCAAGCGTGATTGCAACTATATTGATCTTGAAACAAAGACCTTAAACATCTTGAGGCAGAATTAATAACAGGCAATCACTATTATTAAGGATCATAAAAATTTTAAAAATATAACAAAACCTAAAAAAAAAAAAAAGAAAAAAAACCCAGTCAAATCCAAGAGCTCTTCAGCATTCATTATTTCCTTATACTTCAAGTCAAGTGGGTAAAGAGAACCAGAGACTTATTTCTGAAGTCTTTCCATTTGAAATGTGCATGGAAAACAGAATTACAAAATAATAATTTGAAGATAGTACTTTATCCATTCATCAGTTGATGGACATTTGGGCTCTTTCCATAATTTGGCTATTGTTGAAAGAGGTGCTATAAACATTGAGGAGGGCACTTGTTGGGATGAGCACTGGGTGTTGTATGTAAGCGATGAATCACAGGAGTCTACCCCCAAACAATAAATTATATTAAAAAATAAATAAATAAAAATAAAAAATAAAGTAATACACAGATTGTGGAGATCAGAAAATATAGAGGTATGTAAAGAACATGTAAATTTTGTAATGCAGAAACTAACCAAATCATGTAATGTATATATAGAGAAAGAGTTGAAAAAAAAAAAGAAAGAAAGTACTGAAAAATATGGGAAGAATATATTATGCATATAATCTACTTTAGGTAGGAATTTCTTTATCAAAATTCCCTTAAGGATTCTTAATGCCATTAGGAATGGCAGCCCCTGAGGTTTCTGGAGTATAGATATTTAACACTGTAAGGTGTTGTTCCATACATTCTTCCATGTTATTCTCAGGCATGGATGTGAGGTGGGACAGATGTCATTATCCTTGTTTCCCAGAAAAAAAAAAAAAAAAAAAAAGACTGCCAGAGATCCCAGAGTTGATAATATTAACTATAAGGATAAGAAATCTGAACTTTTCCCCTTAGCTACAAAAATTCATCAGTACCCCACCTGCCTTATATGGAAGGAGGTAGCCTAAAAATCAGGGGAAATAGTTTTGCAGGCATTGATTAGGCACTGTCTTTTTTTTTTTTTTTTAACTTGTGGATAAAATAGATTGTTTGCCTTCATTTGAATTTTGTGGCTACAGCTTTATTCTTTTCAAATGCACATGAAAGACACTTATGTACAGAGAACTGAAGAGACAGCAGAAGAAAAGCTTGTTTATCACAAACAATTAGGCAGAGCCACTGAGTGATGGGAAATGGTTCCAGGCCTGGAAGATAGCAGCAGATATGAAGGAATTGATTCCAGTGGAAGCCTCCCCACCCCAAATCCCAGTGCATGCCTTGGGGTCAGTTAGACATTGGTTTACATTCAGATCCCTACTTATAAGGTGTGCATCCTCGGGTAAGTGTTTTCTCATCTTTTATACAAGTTATTGCTTAAATTTTTATTGTTCACATCTACAGCGTTCTTTTCAATTAACAATATGTCACCTAATTATGGAGCTTCTTTTTATTTAAGAAAGTTGCTGTCTGCTATAAAGAAGTTGAAATTTAATTTCTTGTGAAGTTTTGGGTTAAAAAATAGAGCAAAGTTTGAGTGCTTTTCAAAGCAAATTCACTCAGCAGGAGATTCTTGGAAAGAGAAGGCATCTTTTATAAACATAAGCATGAAATTTAGTCAACATAGGAAACCACATGGTGATTTAAAATACTATCACACTGCCAACCTTGTTCCTCAGAGTATATATAACTATTTATGGTATATTCCTATAACAGAACAATTGCTATTATTACTCTGAGATAGAAGCAAACACTAAACATCCCTGCCCCAGACCACCAATTACTTTAGTACTTTTAAAAAGAAAAGATGACATCTGATCAAGGATGTTATTGGATTCGTTAATCTTCAGAGAGCTGCACAGGCTATATTTTAACATTCTAAAATATGAAGCCATTTTTTTTTCATGTTTTCAACTTAACTCTGTACGTAGTAAGAGTAAGTGACCAAACACAGCATATCACCTGGATAATGCAACAGAAAAAACAATGGAGTCCTTAGCAAGCAGAGACAAAGAGAGCTGTTATATAATGCATTCTATGTTAGCCTTATCCTACTGCAAATGTTTCACATATAATCAGAAATGTCAAGACAAGCACATATTGTGTTTTTAGGACACTGTGCCTACACATGACACTTGAAAACATCCAATCTGCTGAATGAGTAAAAATCCAATGTTATTAGTAATAATTCTGAATCTTCAAGCTAAAATTTCACGAAGATTTCATGATAATTCTCCAGAAATGCCTATCACCCTAATTACTCTAGGACTTCCTTTCCTGGGCCCTGATGTTTTGGGGGATCTATTTGGACCATATTGATGTCTATGATTAGATATAGGTCTTTTTACACTTTAAAAATACTGCCTAGTAGGGGCGCCTGGGTGGCTCAGTCGGTTAAGTGGCCGACTTAGGCCCAGGTCATGGTCTCGTGGTCTGTGAGTTCGAGCCCTGCATCAGGCTCTGTGCTGAGAGCTCAGAGCCTGGAGCCTGTTTCAGATTCTGTGTCTCCCTCTCTCTGACCCTCCCCCGTTCATGCTTTGTCTCTCTCTGTCTCAAAAATAAATAAATGCTAAAAAAAAATTAAAAATAAATAAATAAATAAAAATACTGCCTAGTAGTTATGACATTTTATACTGTGTTTGACAATGCGACTCTCAAAATCAACCTCTTGGGCTTTGTAATATTTATTTCATAAAATGTTTTAATAAATACAAACATCTTCCAGTATTTTACATGTTTCAAATTACTAAAGGTGTTAGTTTAATGTCATGGGAAAATTCCCACTATTAAAAAATTTTTATATCTACACCCTATCTCTGTACTGAATGACCTATGTTTTCCATTGTAAAAGTAATTCATGTTTGTGGTATCTTTAAAGAGTAAAAGCATACAGACAAGTAGGAAGTAGAAAACATTCATCTTTCTTTTTAGCCACCCCTTCTTCCCAGAGAATTTCTTTCAGAGCCTTCTGGAAATTGGTGAAGTGCACTTCAGATGCCCTTTTTACAGTGTTTGGCATAGCTATGTGTATGGCAAGGATCTGAATGACTGATTTGAGATACTGGTTTCAGATTTTGTCAACAGTCTTTTTACCGTGTACACACAATAACATCTGTGTAGCTTTAAAAGAAAAAAGGGAAACTAAAATGAAAATCATAGTAGACTTAAAAGGCAACTAACCTTTTTCCACCTCATTCAGATTAGCAGCTGGCAGCGACAAAGACAGAAGAGACAAAAGACTTTTTACATTGCAATACAACAGCAGAGCACACGAAGCCAATGTGCGGCATTAACAGAGAAGCCAAGGGTGAGAGCAAAGTAAAGCAAGGCTCAGATTTCTTACCTACGGCAGGGCCACACGCACAAACATGGAGTAAATGAGGCAAAAGGTAAATGCCATCCCAGGCAGCGAGAGGTCTGCATCTCAACGAGTTCATTTAACAACCAGCAGGTTTACTTTTTAAGACGTGCACTTCATGGTTTGTGTGTGGGCATCGGAGGTTCGGAAAATGAAGAAATAATGGCACAAAATGGAAAAGCTAAAATGGTCTGAATATTTTCCACAAAATACTTTCTAAGTCCTTACATGCCCAATTTGTATGGAAGCTTTCATTTCCTGAACTGATGTCATCCCATTAAGTAATACCATGGTTTATACTGAGACCAACTTTGTGTCATCTTTGTATATGGTCCCATGAGAATAGTGTGAGGAAGCATAGTCTTGACGTAGCTGATCCAGGGTTCTGACTCTTAGGAAACATGCGAAAACATATTTTTCGATTCAAACAACTAAGCTCATACCAGAGCTTGAGAATAAGTGTCAAGTTTTTCAGCTTTGCAGGGATGCTATATACACAATTTTCATTTTTCTAGGTTTTGAGCTAATATACTTTCTAATTTATAACTTGAGGAATTCCATAAAAATATACCTCCAAGATATGCACTCTTTTTAGGAAGGATATAATAATGATTAAAAACAAAAACAATTTTGCAAGCTGAAATTAACACCCCAGACTGAATTTTTAAATTATTTAATTATTCCAGAGTCCTACTTCCTGAATCCTTAGCATTTAAATTTAAAATCCTTAAAATTTAATTTAAAATCACAGTGAATTAAAATTTCCAAAAATTAATCCTCTGAAAAATACTAGCAAGCAACAGTCATATTATGCAACTAGAAGGACAGAGGATGGCTTGAGTTAGGTAGAAAAGAATAGTTTTGGTAACCCAGGTGGGGAAAGTATTGCAAAGATTAGATAATAAAAAACAATATTGACCCTTAAAAATTATGTTGTCAATCCCTGCAGCAGGAAAGAACGGAGAGTTTTCTCCTCTAATAAATCAATCACTATTTACTGTGGTGTTTTGGTCACAAGGGCTTAAATAAATTTAATTTCCCAATGGCAGTTCATTCTATCGTACAGCCTACCCATCACACAGTAAGTTCTCTGTCAGACTGCTTTCGGGTCTTTGAATTTCCTCCGTTAGCAACGTGATGTCCATTTCTGAGTCTTGACACAGGTGCCAAAGGTAAAGCCTTTCACCATAATAATTTACAACCTTTTCCCATGAAGTTTTATTTGTTCCTACTAACCAGTTCACTTTCTCATTGTTTGCCTCTGGGGGTACAGAGTAAAACATCTCCAAACAGAAAAGCAACTTCTGACTTGAGTGATTTTTAAACAATGACAACATGATTATATTCCCTGAGCACAGCACGGTTTCTCTTCCCAGGTCTCATACTCATTAATCAGATTCCAAACTTAAATCTGAAACAATATAGCCACATTACTAAAAAAAAAAAAAAAAAATCCTCCCTAACTGCAGGCTTGGATGAAGTGTGATATGAAACTCTAGAGTCCAATTTATACTTCCTATAATTAAAGGCCACTTATGTGCCACTCATTTCAAAATCTGCAGATGGTTGCTTGATATTTTGTAAATGAGCTCACTTCACATGTGGACCAAAATACTACAGCTAATGGGTGAGTATGTGCCCAGTTTAGATATCTGCTCTAATGCCAACTGTCAAACTCCTTGTTGTCCCCAAGACCCAGCCCAGTGACAGTGGTAATATCTCCATGTTTTGTACACTGTGAGCTTTCTACTGAGTTCAGTATTTTTGTTAATTCTTTGCCCAAATTAAGGCAAACCAGTATTTGCAATAGCTATGACTAAAAACATCTAAGAGTCTCAGTTCTTGTTGAGAACGGTGATTCTGGACAGACAGTCATGGCAGGTTCCCACATGATGGCCTTTATAGATGTCACATTTTGGCTAAAAAGTGGTTTTGCTAAACTTTGGGGTTTTTTGATGCGTTTCATAAAAAGAGATCTGACACGGGGAAAATGAGGCTTCATAACACTTCTAGAGGAAGTTGCAGTGAACTGGATCACTTAGGATGGAGAAAACGTGATCAAGAGGAGAAGGTACAGGAAGGAAGCTTGGGAGAGAAGGTAAGGTGAAGACTCAAAAGAAATGGGTAAGAAATAAGATACAGCAAATCTAAAGCCAAAGCCGGTGGACCCCTCTCCAAACCAACTGAGAAGAGTTTGCCACCTTCTGTAAATTATCATAAAAAAGGCATCTAAGAACCTGAATACAAAGTGCTTTCAAGCCTCAGTTTTCATCAGGGCATATAGATAAAACCTTGGTCTCTGTGCTCAGGAGCACACTGGCTAATCCAAATGTGCTTGAAATGCTTAGGTCCAGTTTAGCCTGGTCAAGTGGAGGTTAGTTTCAAGAGGCTTCCAAAATTAAGCCCTTAAGATAATGATTAGAACAATGAGAGGAAAACAGAACTTCTCTCTCCTAAGAAGGTACTAGGTAACAGATTTTAGTGCAAACATCGGGCTTCTTGTTCAAGTCTAAGTTAGCTCAGCCAAGAAAACTCAAATTCTCAGGGTAGCTCCAAGGGCCCTAGGATCTGTCTGTGCATGCACGCCATTGGCAACTCTCTGAGGTGTGACACAAGTAATATTAGTGTGAATGTCAAAGCTATGTAGCACCTACACTTCCCAACCATTTTAGAATGGGTACTTGTTGAATATATTTGCTATCCTTTATTAATGTGAAATATCAAAGAATTCAAACTAGTCACTAAGGGGTCCAAGGCTGCATATATGTAATAGAACAATTATGATACAACATGTTCAAATTCCTACTGGAAACTTAGTATATTACACTATATGACATCAGATGCTTCACTGGTGTGAAAAAAAAAAAAAAACCCAAAACAAACAAATATGGAAAAGGCAGGTTCAAAGGCACTCAAACAAATCTGGGATGTCAAAATAGAATGCTTGTATTTTATCTAGCATTTTCCCATCAGGAAAAGTACTTATTGAAATGCAAAGTTTGAGTATTCCATAAAGCTTACATTTCAAGGCTACCCTGACAAGTCTCTGGGAAAGTGAATCATACAGATGTGCTCTCATCTTTTCATGTTTAGAGATGTTAACCTCAGTCATCTACCCAGTTATCTTATCCTCTGATATTCTTAACTATGTATTGAATCATATGGAAATACATAGTTAATGAAAAATGCCCATCAAAATGAAAATGGTAACTGTGAACACAGTCACAGAATCTACTTCCCCATCTTTCCTTGTAAATCGAATGTGTAACATTCTCTTTTCTCCATCAACTTTAAAACTAAGTGGTTTATTAAGGAAACGAGATAGCAACTATTTCACTTCTTATTCATAGCCACAAAAATCCATCAAAACAGATATATTGACATAACAGGGTTAGCCGAAACTTGACGTTGCCTTTATAGCAAATTGGTTTGTGCAGGGAAGTTTATCAGTTCAGACAGAGTTATGAAATTTATCACCTTAAGATACGAAACGTCAGGAAAAAGGCGATAATCATGAGATTATCCAATGTGCTCGATATCTTCCTGATTCTGTTTTGTTTTGAAGGACAGGAGTTACTAGAGGAAAACACTCACTAGTGAAGAAACACCTAGGGACACAAGTAATCTCAAATGCTTAATTGTGTTTTGACTGTGAAAAAGTGGCCTCTTTTCCATATGTATTGGTGGGTTGGTTTGCACAGGAGAGGTGCTTTACGTGAAAATGCTTTACAGTTGTGGGAATAAAAGCTTCAGAATGGTAACTTTTGCTGGGTACCATGACTTTATGTAGATGTCTGTGGTTTGAACTTGCTGCATCTTTTATTTGGTTGATCCAAACCATTTTTGTCTGTTATTCACATTACATCTAATTTTCAAAACACCTACCGGTTATGGAATAATACAATGCTTACTATATGCATACGACACAGGGCCACTGATGCTTTCAAACAGGTACACTACTGATGGCACAGCATTTTCGCTTCTCCTTACCTGTGTACTCAGGTGGGCAAAGGCACGTGTAGTTGTTAATTCCATCGACGCACGTAGAGTTATTTTCACAATCGTTATCTTCACAGTCATCAACATTGACTTCACAATTTTCTCCTTCAAATCCATCAGCACAAATACACCTGAACACCAGGGGAGAAAAGACCAAAAAAAAAAAAAAAAAAAACAAAAACAACAAAAAAAAACCGAAAATAAAACAGAACAAAAAAGCACGTCCTTGGTGCATTTAGAACTATATAGTCTAAATACTGAAAAAAGCTAAACATGCTCATCCATTACAGACATTTTAACTGTTAAGAAATTAAACTTTAAAGTACTTTTAAAAGACATGTAGTAGGCATGAGTTTAAAGTAGTATCCCCCAAATCAGAAACAATTTGAAAAAAGAGAAGCTTTGCCGGCTGCAAGATGGCAAACAGCCCCATAGTCCTATAAGTCAATATATCCAATGTATTTGCAGGTCTAAAACACAAGCAAGGTTTACAGCCCTAGATACATTGATCTCAAGTTGTGCTCTAATAAAATGATTCATGCTTCTCTGCTCATTAATGAGGAGCAACTGGGTCTGACATTAAATTTTTTTTAATGTTTATTTAGTTTTGAGAGAGAGAGAGGGGGAGAGAGCGTGAGCAGGGGAGGGACAGAGAAACAGCTAGCACAGAACCTGAAGCAGGCTCCAGACTCTGAGCTGTCAGCAATGAGCGCAATGCAGGGCTCAAACCTATGAACCATGAGATCATGACCTGAGCCGAAGTCAGATACTTAACACACTAAGCCACCCAGAAGCCCCGGTTCTGACTTTAAAAATTACACCACTTTCCGGTGCCTGGGTGGCTTAGTTGGTTAAGTGTCCCACTCAGCTTAGGTCATGAGCTTGAGGTCCATGAGTTAGAGCCTCATGTAGGGCTCTGTGCTGACAGCTCAGAGCCTAGAGGCTGCTTTGAATTTTGTGTCTCCCTCTCTCTCTGCCCCTGCGCTGCTCACGCTCTCTCTCTTTCTCTCTCTCAAAGGTAAATAGACATTAAATAAAATAAAGAAAAAAAAATTACAACACTTTATATCCTAGCAGTAATGTCTTCCATATCTCAAAGCAAAAAAAAAAAAAAAAAAAAAAAAAAAATCTGAAAATAAAATTACAACTTCCTTGTCATTATAAAATGTAAATGTTCTCTTTAAGTCTCAACAAATACTATATTTTTCAATGACATAAAATATTGTACATTTATTTTCAATAGGTATCAGGATAATCTTTGAGTAAAGTCTTACTGGAAAAAGAGACCATTTCATAAGAGAATGCAGAAATGAAGAATACTTACTGTAAAAAGTGATATTTCTAACAAGCTATGTAGTAGATTAACATTCTTATGTGAAATTATTACTGTCATTATAAGAACTCTATTTCATAATTCATGAAGTACATCTGAAGTAATTGTACTGTATGATTAAATAAGTCCAGATTAAAAATGTTCACAGCATGTTTGTCTACTCATTTTGTGGCCTGGAAATGAATCATTAATTTTCTGTTCCAGTGGGACCTATGTCTTATCATTACACACTGTCTGTGAAAGCAATACACAAAACAGATGAATATGCATCTTGAAGTAGGAGACTATTGGCTATTAATTAGCATAATAGAGCTACTACTCTGTCTTGACCTAATCTGACTATATGAATCATAACGCATGCATGTGCATATGTTTAAAAATTCTTGATTTTATAGCATCCCGAGTTGGGAATACTGTAACGTTTGTTTTTCATATTACAATATCTCTGAGAAGGACGAATGCATATTGTTCTGGTGAACACATTTCTGGCATTCTTTTAGGAATAACACCCTTTGATTTGAAAAGGAAAATGAATGTTTGCTTAGTTATTCTTGTTCCAATGTTTCAGACAGAATATTAGAGTCCAGTGACCTACCAGAATCCATCTTTTTCTCCTTCCTTTAAGTGGCAAGTTCCTCCATGTTTACATGGGTTACTGATGCATGCATGAATAGGAACATCGCAGTCCTGCCCCTGGAGAAGGAATGGCCAAGTAAAGTCAAGTGTAAACAAAGCAGATCTCAGTACATAGAGAAAACACAATAGAATGACGAGGACCCACTGAAGAAAGCTATGTTTTCAGATGATGTCTCCCTTAAAAGTTTCTACTTACCTTGAAACCATACGGACATGTGCAGCGATAAAAGTCAACTGGGTCATTGTTACAGGTGCCATCATTTTTACACGGATTTGATAAGCAGGGATTACATTTAGCTAGAATATTGACATCCACGGGACCTGAAAATTAATTTAAAAACATAAGAAACTGATACCTTGTATTTTTAGTTCACTTATTTACATGCCTTAATATAACAGTAGATTTTGTACAAAAAATATTGGTCACATATCTATATGTATTTCTCTTCCGTGAATAAAACAGAAATCTGCATCATCATATAATGTTCAAGAATGCAACAGGAGACCATCTCATTGAGAGCTGTGGTGAGACCGTCCAACTTCAGAGTGGGACTATGGGTTGTGATCTTAGGTGATTAGGATCTGATGTTAGTGATGCAAGTGTCACGGGGTCGATCCCCTCAGAGGGGGTCTAAGTGGATGCATTCCATGACCATTGCCTGCACTTAACTTCAGTCAGCTGTCATGGAAATGCATACCATCAATCCTAAAGAGGACTGTGTGTGTGTGTATGAGTGTGTGTGTGTCTGTATGTTGGGGGATATGTGTGAAGGTTTAATGAATACATATAAATACATCAGTGCAATTAAAAACACAATAGGGGCGCCTGGGTGGCTCAGCTGGTTAAGCATCGGACTCTTGATTTCGCCTCGGGTCATGATTTCATGATTCTCTCTCTCCCTGTCTCTCTGCCCCTTCTCTACTCTCGCTCTCAAAATAAATAAATAAAATAAACTTTAAAAAATACAAAAGTATGCACCTGCCCTGATATCATTAGTTCAGTAGTGTTATTTTCACACAGGAGAAAACAGTGCCACCTTTATGCATATGGAAATAAATCAAAAATATAATTTCCATTATCTCTTCCCTCATATCCTCTTGGTTCAGTATGCTATCACATTAGCACAGGCATGTGGTGGGTGAGATGTCTGTATCTTCCTCTCCAAGAAGAAAACACCATTGAAATCATCTTCTCTTGCAATCTCACTTTTTGGGAAACACATTTTAAAAATCTCCTGATCCATGAAAGGTTTAGATTAAATGCAGATTCACGTGCAACCATTTTTCTTTGGTTGCACATATTCATTCCATAAATGGCTAACAACGTGGAAACTGTACTGTCTTCAATAAAATTATGATCCACTGATGCTACGTTTTGCCATATTTTTGAGCGCTCAAAAACGCTTTTGGCAACGGAGGAGGACAATAGAAGAGTGACCTATTCATACATGTAAAATGCAAATATTTTATAATATAATAATGAATCATGTTTCTGTCATCACCATCTCTCTGTACTTCTTTATCCTCGCTGGGACAAGCAGCAATAATTCCAGCTGCACATTTCATCACACGTTATTTCCAGCAAAGTCATCTGAGTGGGCTGTACAGCATGCCCCTCTTCCCACCATCACTGATCTAACCTTCTAAGGTACCTCCAGCTGAAAATTCTATGGTTTCTGCTCACATAAACTATCTTTTGTCAGACTTTTTCTGCAGATCACAGTTTATGTTTGTGATTTGTTGGTCTACTGACAGAAACATAAAGAAAACGTGAATTATCATAGTCGGCTTAAAAACTCTTCAGGGGTGCCTGGATGGCTTAGTCAGTTAAGCGTCTGACTCTTGATTTTGGCTCAGGTCATGATCTCAAGGTTCGTGTGTTCCAGCCCCTGTCGGGCCCTGTGTTGACAGTGTGGAGTCTGCTTGGGATTCTCTCTCTCTCCCTCTCTCTCTGTCCCTCCCCAGCTCGTGCATGTTCTCTCTCTCTCTCTCTCTCTCTCTGTCTCAAAATAAATAAGTAAACTTAAAAAAAAAAACACCTCTTCATATCTATGTATTGCCTTATCCTGGAAAATACCAGTACATACTCATAAAATGGTGTAGGAGCAAAATCCTAAAGAGGATAGTATTCTGTATTGGTCAGTGTTTCTATTAACAAAAACCCTGAAAAAATTCTACAAAGAGATTCCTGTTTCTTTTCTGACCATCAGAGAATGGACAACAGTTCTGGGGATGACTTTATTAATGGAGGGGGGTGGTATTTACTCCTAGCGACTCCTCTGACACTAGGGAGGCCTTGCCAGCAATCTCTTTGCTTTCTCTTCATAACCAGAGTAACTAATGCAGTCTTTATAGCAAATCACAGCTGGGAAATTGCTGGGATGAATATCGAAGTGATGCTCTGAGACATTTAATTTCTCACCCCCGTTCCAACTTGTTTATCAAATAAATTTAGCTCTTCAGCACAATGGAGGAATCAAAGGTGGCAGTTAGTTAAGGCAATACGTTAAATTAAGATAATAACCAACCCCCGCCCCCGCCAGCCCCAAACAGCCTTGTGTTGGCTAACTGTATCAGGTTTGGAATCAGCAATAGAAAAGGAAGTAGTGGGTCCCTTAGCTAGGTTAGAAGAAAGAAGAATCTAACTTGGAAAAAAAGGCATAGGGGGAAATAGTAAGAATGTGCACCAGCAAAACAGAGCATCAGCAAATACGAGGACTGTAAACGCTCATCTGGCCACTTCCCAAGACCTTGAGGAAAACTGTCTCTTGGTCTATTTAATGCTTCCAACCTTGTAAGCCTGCGGTTTGAATAGAGGAGTTCAGGGTTGGCAGTCTCTGTGTTTATTCTGTGGAATGTGACATTTTTCAAAAATCATGTTTGAGTATTTAGATGAGAAGCCAGAGGCTGTTTCAAAAAAAATTAAATACATTTTGAAGAATGTAATAGAGTGTGCAGAGAACCACATTGTCAAACTGGAGTCATCCCTGTCCGGTTTAGCACAGAACCAAGATGGATTTAATAAATAGCCAGTGAACTATACCTAATTTATTAATCAATAAGGACTAATTTCTCCACTTTTTTTTTCCAGGACCAAATGTAGTTTCCTCTCCTGCTCAACTATTTTCATTACCTGGAATTTCTTATGGGTATACCAAATGGGATCATTGCCCCCTTGTATATATTCAGTTTAGCTAAAACTAAAGGAATCGAAATGCCATTTCTCATGTGCACAGGTTGCTCTTGATGTATTTTTTAAACATGTAAACTGTTTTGGTGGCATCATAATCAGGATTATAGCTCTAAAATACTGGGTTCTAACTCCTTCTGGTCAGTAAAGTTGACGACTACAGCTACCACTCTATCTGCTTCTGTTTTTTCAAACCCCTCTTTTTAAAAAAGTTTGTTTTGGGGCGCCTGGGTGGCGCAGTCGGTTGAGCGTCCGACTTCAGCCAGGTCACGATCTCGCGGTCCGTGAGTTCGAGCCCCGCGTCAGGCTCTGGGCTGATGGCTCGGAGCCTGGAGCCTGTTTCCGATTCTGTGTCTCCCTCTCTCTCTGCCCCTCCCCCGTTCATGCTCTGTCTCTCTCTGTCCCAAAAATAAATAAAAAACGTTGAAAAAAAAATTAAAAAAAAAAAAGTTTGTTTTAATGTTTTTATTTACTTTTGAGAGAGAGAGAGAGAGAGAGAGAGAGAGAGTGCACAAATGGGGGAGGGGCAGAGAGAGAGGGGTACACAGGATCTGAAATGGGCCGATGTGGGCCTTGAACTCACAAACCGTGAGATCATGACCTGAGCCGAAGTCTGGACACTTAACTGTCTGAGCCAGCCAGGTGCCCCTCAAACCCCTCTTTAAAAGTCAATTCTTCAAAGATAATTTCTTATTCCTAGTTCCTGAGTTTGGTGAAGGGGAATTCAAAAGACTGTGAGTTGTATCCATTCCAAATAGTTTCTTAAAATTTTTTAAATGTTTATTTATTTTGTTCTTTTAAATTTGTTTAATGTTTATTTTTGAGAGACAGAGAGACAGAGAGAGCATGAGTGGGTGAGGAATAGAGAGAGGAGACACAGAACCCAAAGCAGGCTCCAGGCCCTGAGCTGTCAGCACAGAGGCTGATGTGGGGCTCAAACTCACAAACCATGAGATCATGACCGAGCCGAAGTCAGATGCTTAACTGACTGAGCCACCCAGGCTTCCCTCCAAATAATTTAATAATATCTTAAAAATGATATAATTTTCTTATTTATTTTGTCTTTATTACTTATTTTATTTTCTTATTTAGATTATGATTCCACCCAACTAAGCATCCTTTCTATAATGTGATTTTTAAATCCACCTGGTTTATCTAAATCTGCTCATTTCTATATTCTAAGTCTTCAGAATTATATCTCTTATATCTAGCTCTCTTCTCTCATTTGTCTCCCCGTCATATTTTGCCCCTCTGCTAAGCCTTTTATTTTCTCTTTGCCTTCAATCTGTGAATCATTTTCCACCCAGGATACTTTCTCTGAGATCCCTCCTGCAAAGCTCTTATTCAAGGGGAATGACATCTTTAATCTGTTTCTATAACAAGGAGATGATATCAGAGCTAAAAAAAGATGCTAATTAAAGTCACAATAAAATTGTAGAAGAGCATAACTCTTTGGGAACAAACAAATACATGTAGAATTTTGCACACTTGATTATTCCCAGATGAAAGAAGATGTCCCGGGATTGGATTTAGACAAGTCTCTTATCATAATGCAAGTAATCTTGGACAGAGAAATCTCAAGCCCATCAAGCTAAGTTATTAATCTAGATTTGTTAGTAAGTGTGTGGAGTTAGGGTAATGGCAGTCATCTCAATGGGTTGCATTAAATGAGATGGTAATGAGTTTTGAGTACAAAACATAGTGAGAGCAAGCACATAAGCCACAGGAAGTTCTGACAGTCTTCCCTAGATCTCCAAAGAGAGTTGGTAGGTAGCTGAAAGGAACACGAGTGGTTCACTTAGAAGGAGAATAGAAGTCTTCGTCTGCTTGTTTACTCCAACTTTAGCATAGACAAGGGAGAACTAGAGCCTGCTATTTATTCATTCATTATAGGTTCACTGACTGCCTTCTGCCGATGCCAGGGGCTGCTGAAATTTGGGCCAAGTGTAGGGACTATTATTATCAAAACCATGGGGAAAAGACAGGGGGAGCTGAGAGATAATTATCCATTGGGTAACAATACCCAGAGCTAATGATTTTATGTGTTTAAGTAGACTGCAACTGCGATTTGTAAATTTGACACAAGCGCTGGAAACATCATTAATATTAAGAAGCAGAGTTTTTTATCTTGCATTGCTGCTTGGCAAGGAACTGCAGCTTGCTTGCTGATATCTTCACCAATCTTCAATCTTTCCACCTGCCCAAAGTTAACTGGTCTAAAGAATTTTAAATTATTGCCAACACATTAGTCCTCTTAAGATGTGTGCCACACAAAGCATAAGAGACTCTTAAAAACTGAGAACAAACTGAGGGTTGATGGGGGGTGGGAGGGAGGGGAGGGTGGGTGATGGGTATTGAGGAGGGCACCTTTTGGGATGAGCACTGGGTGTTGTATGGAAACCAATTTGACAATAAATTTCATATATTGAAAAAATAAATAAGTAAAGAAAGAAAGAAAGAAAGAAAGAAAGAAAGAAAGAAAGAAAGAAAAAAAAATGTGTGCCACAGAAGAGGAAACAAAAAAAAAAAAACCCACAACAACTAGCTTCAAGAAAACAGAGTTTCCTAACGTCACCGAAATGAAAGACGTTAGTCTAGGATAACTAGGTTGATTTAAGAGTTAGCCTTGGCTTAAGAGAGTCCTCTAGCATCAGCTATATGGATTGGAAGTGCATTTAGCTTAATAATTCAAAGGGAAATTGAGCCAAAAGTTTGGTTAACAATTTGTCTTTGCCAGTCACTTTAATCTTTAACAGACAAACTGCTGGACCTCAAATCCATTAAAGCTTTCAGGCAGACTTGCTTACTTGACTGAAATCACTACGTATGCACCTGACACCAATATTGCCACCCACTGAGAATTGCACCTCACTTTGATTTATTACTAAAAGCTCCAGACACAAATTTCTAACTATATCTCAGAATCTGCCTTCATTCTGGCATCTCTTGGAAATGTAAGTCAAGTAAGAGAAGCCTCTAGCACTGCCCTTGTATAAAGTCAAAGGTACGTCACAGACAACTCAGGAAAAATGTAGGAGATATTTGATGTTGGGCATAATTAACTAAAAGGAGGTTTTATTTCAAACCCCAAAACTCTGAGCCCCACTTGCTATTGCACTGCTGCATCTCTTAAGCATTATTTTTAATAACATTCCATCATTAGGTCATTCACTTATCGAATATTTATTGAGGATCTAATTTGTGCCAGGCAGTAAGCTAAGTTTTGGGAGTTCAAAGGTAAGTGAAATGCTGAAGCTTCTGGAAAATCTTACAGTTAAGTAGCAGACACATGGGTATCTCAACTATAGAATGCAGTTATAAGGGGATGTGGGAAATGAAAATGCATGTTTTGGAATATGTGTTTTAAGTTTCTGCAAGTCTATAAGGGGAGGAATCACTAGGTGAGTGGGAATATGAATCTGAAGTTCCTAAGAAAAATCATGGCTGATATTTGAAGCTGTGGGATTGAAATCAATTATTTAAATAGGGGTAGGGAGGGAACCTCATGTATGTCAACATTAAAGAATATAAGAAAAAGATGTCAGCAAAGGAATGAAGAGGCAAAGAGAATATACAATAAGAAATGACTACCAATTTCTAAGATGAAAGATAAAGATGATTAAAAAAAGAAGCCATTGAAATTGGCAAGATGGAAATTGCTGGAATCTCTTCATTTTCACTATAGTGTTGGGGATGGTCAACAGATGATAGGGGGTTAAAACCTTTTAATTTTGAGTTCCATAAATGATTTAACAAAAACACAAAAGCTGCATATTATACCTCTGGGATTACTAGGCTTAGCCATTTGGTACATACACGTGTGAACTCAGGCAAATAAATGATCTTCTTGAGCCACAATTAAATGGAAAAGAATGATAATTATTTCATGGAACTTGATCATATCAGATTGAATATGGACATACAATATTTAAGAACAGAATATGAATCGTTGGTTCTCATCACCTATTAAATAAATGTCGGTTACAAGTTTCCCAGTGTTTTAAGTTTTCAAAGGGTAATTAAAAATCGTCCTTTTTTTTTTTTTTAAAGTTATTTGCCAAAAGCAAATACCTATGTACAAACCTGAAAATATTTTCTTTGGCCAGTGTGCAAATCATAATCCCCCAAAAGCTAAGATTATTTCAAAGCTATAACTATGTGCTGGTGGTATTAAATTCGAAAATGTAAAAAATATTTGACCCAGTTCTAAATATTACTTCAAAACTGATTTAGTGAATTTTTCATTACTTCTAGTTTGGGTTATTTATTTATTTATTTATTTATTAACGGTTATTTATTACTGAGAGACAGAGAGACACAGAGCGGATCAAGGGAGGGGCAGAGAGAGAGGGAGACACAGAATCCAAAGCAGGCTCCAGGCTCCGAGCTGTCAGCACAGAGCCCGATGTGGGGCTCGAACCCACGAACCACGAGATCATGACCTGAGCTGAAGTTGGACACCTACCGACCGAGCCACCCATGCACCCCTATGATTGTTTGATTTTGATATATGTTATTAGCATCTTGAATATATACTTTCATTGCCAAACCTCCATATTGTTTTGAAATTATAGATTTAAATGTACCTATCAGTAGAATATAAACTGTATAAACACAAGGGTTTTTCTCTGTCCTGTTTATGACAGGACTATATTCTTAATACCTTGGAACTGTGCCTGGTGCATAAAAGGAACTCATATAATACATGGTGAATGAAAAAAGGAATATATCATTCATTTCCATTAGACTGTTCACTCTTTGGCACATTTAAGTGTCTGATAAATGTCTGTCAAATTAAAAGTGAACAATTTAGGGGCACCTGGGTGGCTCAGTCGGTTAAGCGTCCGACTTCGGCTCAGGTCACGATCTCGCGGTCCGTGAGTTCGAGCCCCGCGTCGGGCTCTGGGCAGATGGCTCAGAGCCTGGAGCCTGTTTCCGATTCTGTGTCTCCCTCTCTCTCTGCCCCTCCCCCGTTCATGCTCTGTCTCTCTCTGTCTCAAAAATAAATAAACGTTAAAAAAAAAAAAAAAATTTAAAAGTGAACAATTTAGCTGTCTGTATAGCTAAGTATTTCTGAACCAAGAACAAGAAACAGAATATTAGAAATTCATAATATCCTGCATTCCACAGGGAGAGAATTTCCACTTTACCGCAGACTTTTGGATCATTCTAATGTCACTGATATTTAAAAGATGAAGACTAGACATCTGGGTTTTAAAGAAAAGTCATGACCATCTGCTTCCCACTCAAGAATGTTCTAATCTGGGTATTAATTAAATATTCTCTGATAATCTATTTCATCCAGTTTATTTATTTCCCTTGTACCTGAAACTATGAGATAATACCATAAAGAAAATATTCTAAAAAATGTAGTATAAAATTTGTATTAACTGAATTTATTACTTAAAATAATAGCCTAGCCTATCCTAGCAGAGAAAACATTTTAAGATATATTTAAATATAGCTATATAAACATGTCTTCAATTAAAGGATATTCATTTTCCTGTTGTAATTTTAAATTACTATTTACAAATCTAGGGGGGACTGGGTGGCTCAGTCAGTTAAGCGACTGACTTCGGCTCAGTCATGGGCCTCATGTGAGGTCATGATCTCACAGTTTGTGAGTTCGAGCCCCGCATTGGGCTCTATGCTGATGGCTCAGGGCCTGGAGCCTGCTTCGGACTCTGTGTCTCCTTTTGTCTCTGCCCCTCCCCTACTCACACTCTGTCTCTCTCTCTAAGAAAATAATAACGATAATAAAAAAAGAAGTTACTTATTTACAAATCTTAATATTAGGAGCATGTATTTTCATGATTTTCATGAATGAAATAAAACATATTAAACTGATATAACTATGGGAAAAGTTAAAATATTAAAAACTCAAATTACAAAATATTTAAAGAGGTGTTATTTCATTGCTTTCGAGCTCACAAGGCATGTTAGCTCCAAAACTCAGTACTCCGTAGATTTCTTAGAGTGGATCATTTTAATGAATAGATTCGAATACTTTGTCTTTTACCAATCCACTTATTATGAATAAATATTTCTAGCAGAGCGCATGAAAGTGGTTCAAAACTTTCATTTTCTAAGTATGTTTCAACAGCAGAATGGCAATCTTATTTATATGGATCATTTGTTTTGAGAATGTTTTTATTGAAAATTATAAAGTAAACTTCGGTGGCAAGCACTAGAGTCAGTGATCAAAAATTATGGCTCCTCGGGGCATCAGTTAAGTGTCCGACTTCGGCTCAGGTCACGATCTCACGGTTTGTGGGGTGGAGCCCCACGTCAGGCTCTGTGCTGACAGTTCAGAGCCTGGAACCTGCTTCGGATTCTGTGTCTCCCTCCCTCTCTCTTCCCCTCTCCCCCTTTGTGCTCCCTCTCTCTCAAAAACAAATAAACATTAAAAAAATACTTTATAGCAAAAATTCTGGTTCCTTCTTTTAGCAGCTGAGTGATTTTGAACAAATTGTTTAATCTCTCTAAATTTTAATATCTTCATCTCTTAAATGGGGAAAGAACAGTACTTAGTTTAGTAAGGATATAAAGGTTATAAGAGATAGAAATCTATGTAAAATCCTCAGCATGGTGCAAACCACTCAATATGAGCTGTTGTTATTTATTATCGGTAGTCGTCGTGCAGAGATGCATTCTGCGCTGCCATAAATCTTCAACTTGCAGACAACGAAACCACAATATTTTGACAAATGCCAAGAAATGCTGGCAAAGGGCATTCTGAGTTGCAAAGTTTGCTATCACTCCAAAAGTGTATTAAGTTATAGAAAAACCAAGTGAATCTTCAAGTCTGCTAAATGCAATTACATTATATTTGTGGAGTTCTGAATGTCTACACTCTTGTCCCCTGCCCTACAACCATGTTGTCTGTTACCCAGCTTCGGGCATGCCTTCAAATACATGTAGTTGACTTGAGAACTTAGTGAATACTAAACTAAACCACAGTTCCAGCATTTTCTATAACACAGCTCTGCTCCTGTAGCACCTTCCTCACACTCGCCAGCTGGTCCAAACAACTGGCTTCCGTCTACCTGCACTCAACTTCTCACAGCCACTCTCTTCTGATGCAATGTCTTCCTCTGAGCTTTTGTAGCAACCATGCTATCCAACATGGTAGCCAGCAGCTGCACGTCACTCTTTCAAGTTAAATTTAAATTAAATAAAATTTGGGGTACCTGGGTGGCTCAGTTAGCTGAGCATTCAACTCTTGATTTTGGCTCAGGTCATGATCCCAGGGTTGTGGGATCGAGCCCTGCATCGGGCTTCGTGCTGAGGTTGGAGCCTGCTTAAGAATCTCCTCTCTCTCTCCCTTTGCCCCCTCTGCCTCGCTCATGCGTGTGCTCGCGCTCTCTCTCTTTCTCTCTCTCTCTCAAAAATAAATAGGTAATGCATTAAATAAAATTAAAAATTCGCTTCTTCAGTTGCAATAGTTACATTTCAGCAACCACACATGGCCAGTGACTACCGTATTTGATCGCACAGATACGGAACATTTTTATCATTGCGGAAAGTTTTATCAGGCATCACTGAATCCAGACTAATCTTCCCTCAAACACATTTTCATTCATGTCACTCTAAGAACTAAATAAGATGCTATTAATGAAAAACAGGTCAAATCAGTTAGTTAAATCTTGAGTTTAACAGACTTACGTATGTGTGTATGTTTGTATGTGTCAGACTTCTGAGAACATTTAAATAAATGAATGTGAACTATGACACTCAAAGAACTGAATATAAGTATGTAGCTTGTCTCAAATTCATATCATCATGAAATATTTTTAAAGGAACTATCTCCAGGGAACTCTAAACTTTGAAAAATATACATAAGCACCACATTGTTCAGAAGGAAGAAGTATCTGTTGTATGGAGTAGAATAATAAAATCAGTTTACAGTTTCTCAACTTCCCCATGTAATCTTTCTAAAACCCATCTGCCTAATGATGCCGTTTTTTTTTTAATTATTATTATAATTTTTTTATTTTAGAGAGAGAGAGTGTATGTGTGTGAGTGGAAGAGGGGCAGAGGGAGAGAGAATCTTAAGCAGGCTCCATGCTTAGCACAGAGCCTGATGTGGGGCTCAATCCCATGACCCTGGGATCGTGACCTGAGCCGAAATCGAGAGTCGGAGGCTCAACTGATGGAGCCACCCAGGTGCCCCAGCCTAACAGGAAGTTTTTAATGACAGTTTCTCCTTCCCTATCTCCCGTTCGACAATCGCCTCCACTTTACAAAACAATGATATACCTCTCAGCACACCAGAAATTTGGGGCAATGCCCCCCAAAAACATCTGCAGTTACAAAAAGAGTAATTTAAAACACTGGTTATCTGCAAAGCTTCTGGCAACCGATGCACATAATTTCAGAGAGGTATTTCCAATAAAATTTTACTTTCAGTTTTTAATAAAAATATTAACATGCTGATAAATAATTATGCTGTCCCAAGTAATGGTGCTCATATGAGTATTAACAGCAATTCAATTTTAGGAAAAATTTAAAAACTCCAAACATTTCTGGTGGCAGGAAATTTTAAAAATTCAAATTATATACATTTGTAGCAAAAAATGAGACAATTCACTGAGTTGCTGGAAACAGAAAGTCTGGGTGGCTCAGTTGGTTGAGCGTCTGACTTCAGCTCAGGTCATGATCTCACGGTTTGTGAGTTCGAGCCCTGCGTCGGGCTTGCTGTTGTCAGCACAGAGCCCACTTTGGATCTTCTGTCCCCCGTCTCTCTGCCAACCCCTGACTCTTGCATTCTCTCTCTCTCTCTCTCAAAAATAAACAAACATTTAAAAAAAATGCTTCAAGGGAATACAGTTTTTGGAAATTCCTTCTTTTATCAGCAAAACATTGCCCTACATCACAGTTTTGTTGGTGTTCTGAAATGCTATGATGATAAAAGTGACAGCTAACCTATAGAGTGCTTACTGTGTGTAAGGCAGTGTGTTTTACACATATTAATTCAACTAATCTTTTTCCCCAGCTGTACTGAGGAATAATTAACAAACATAATTGTATATACTTAAAAGGTGTGATGATGTGGTGGTTTGATATACACATACACCGTGGAATGATTAATAGGGTCAAGGTACTAAGAACACCCACCTTCTCATAGAGTTAACCTTTGTGTGTCTAGTAAGAAAGCTTAAGATTGATTCTCAGCAATTTTCCAATCAGAAGATACCATATTATTAACTATGCTCACCAGGCTCGACACTAGGTCCTCGTAACTTACTATTCTTATCACTCACAGTTTGTGCCTTTAACCTACATCTCCCCTTTTCCCCCTTCCCTCCAACCCCTGGAACGTACCATTCTATTCACTGTTTCTGTGACATCGGCATTTTCTTCACTTTTTTTTTTTTTTTTTGATGTCACATATAGTAACTTATCTAATTTTCACAAAACATTTTGAGGTTTGTACTATCTTCATCTCTGCTTACACACAAGGAAACTGAGGCACCGGCTGGTTAATCTATTAAATTCAAGTTATGGAAGTATTGAAAAGTGAAGCTGGAAATTCATACCGTGACCCACTGCTGTATATTACCTACTTTGATGCCTTCCTACCTAAAATGCTCAAGTGTTGAAAGTTTATCTCTTCAGCTAGATTTGCAAGCTCGGAAGGCAAGACCATACCATTCTGTTCTCTATGCTCCACGAAACCTAGGATTTAGTTTTGCGCATAAAACAGATTTAATCTAAAACAGTTCAGTAGTAGTTATCTCTGGGTATTATGATGAATGCTTAATTTTAGTTCTTGTAGAAATATAATATTTATCATTAACATTTTCCCATTCCGTGGATTTTCTCTTTTGGGCATGTATTACTTTTGTAATAAAAGAAAAAAAAGTATTTGTTACTAAGGCACTATTTAAAATCCATAAATACATAAAACAAAGGGAAAAGAAAGGAATATAAACAAGCAAGGGACACCCACATGGACATAGGAGGCAAGTCAGAAGGTTTGGCCTGAAGACTCGGGAGGGCTTATTTCTCCTTACCTGGCCTCGGGAAGCCGCAGGGCCCTGGGAGCCCTAAGAACAGGGCACATATTCAGACAACGCAAAAGCAAAACAGTTGACTTGTTAGAGGCTATCAGAGAAATTTCCAGAAACCGTGAACTCTTCATTTCTCCATACATTTTAAAGAAAACTTAGATATAACCACTTAATTATTTCTGCAATTTATTTGCAAAGCCTAGTTCTTTACTTGGGCTCCTCAGGTAACAGCTCAGTCCTGTATGAGCACTGGGTAGAATTAGGAATTATTTACTAGGGGCCGTTCAGCTCTACCTTTGAAGTCTAGCAGCAACATTTTTCCTCTTAAATTAATGCGGTGGATTTTTATTTACAGAAGTACAAATGGTGAAAGATCATACCTTGACATGTAAATTTTTTGGAAGGAGTTGTGAGTAATAATTTATCTGCCATTTCTCCAGGACCAGCACAGCGCGCAATTCCAGGCTCTTTGTATTCCGACTTTACCCAGTCCGATAACCACTGCATGTTACAATCACAGTAAAGAGGGTTGGCTCCAATTGCTCTGGAAAACAACACCACAAAAGCACACACACATACACACACACAGTATGGAAGTATTGTTATTTCCTAAAGGAACATAACTCAAAGTGATGCTCAGTAGAAAATCCCTATAGATTTACTGATAACAATTTAGAAGAAAATGGAAACATCAGGGATTCGCCATTTTCCTGAATTATGTGCGGCTGGGATTTAGAGACTTGTCACCAGTCTTAAAATTTACCTGGTCTTTACAAGGTCTTCTTGTATTTGCAGAGACAGGTTTATATTGGATGTAACATCATCCGACACACAGATTATACTTAGTTCATTCATCAATTATTTACTGGGAACCCAATCACTATGCCAGGTTTTGGGGACCCAAACATAAATAATACATTATTCCTAACCCCAAGAACTCCTTCTGCAGAGGTGATTAACATATACTCAAACATGCAAATCATCTGCATTAGAAGTGCAACAGTAGAAGTATTTACAAGGTGACTGTGAGCAGAGTCACCTTGTGAATAACTTTCCTGGGAGGCTGGTGGTTAAAAGTATGAGCTTTTACACAGTTAGATTCAAGGAGGCGGAAAAGATTGGGAAGGATGTCTCGGGGTAAAAGGCTAGTAAGTGCAAAGTCACAGAGATAAGAAAGGGCATGAAATAATAAAGATGCATAGAGCCAGTTCACCAGAGTGGATCTGGACCTTCCCTAGGTGTCAGTCCCTTTATAAAGTCCTTTATTTTAGGTCTTTGGTTCCCACTCACATTTGCAGTAGTAGTGACAGCAAAAGTAATCAAGATGATAGCTAACATTGATTTTACAATATGCAGGTACTGTGCTGAGCCACTTATACGAACTACCTCATTCTGTCCTAAATGGCAACTTCATGAGGTCAACGGTATTACTAATTCATTGTACAGATTGTGAAACTGAGGCCAGGAAGTTACTCCATGGGTTTTGTAAATTTGCCAAGCTTGGCAGAAGTAGTCCATGCATAAAGTGGCATTTGAAATGGATTAATTTTGATTTATAATCAACTTGTGATTAGTAACGCTTCTAGGCTATAGTCTAAGTACAATTAAACTTACTCTTTCATGAAGAAAGGCCCCAAATATACTTGTAAAACCATAATACTTTATACTGTCGCAGTTTTAATGTCCAACTTTAACCAAGAATTGGAGTACAGTAACTGTTATGCTCAGATTAAAACCTTGCTTCTAAATTAAAAATGAGCAAAATTATGTTTTTGAATCACCTGGTGCCACCTCTACTGACATTTGCTAAGTCCTTACTCTGCAAGGGGATGCAGTGGAGAAAGTGAATGGAGCAGAGCTCTTTATGATCTAGAGAGTCAAAGACAAATGCACGAAAGAAATACATGACAGAGCAAGGCACATGGCAAGAGATATTCAAACTGCCCCTATCGTCGGTGGCGGTGCTCATGCGAGAAGTTGGTGCCTTCCCTGAGCTGCCTTTTCTGATAAGTCACCCTAACACTAGCAGAATGGCTACTTTCTTCTTCTTCTATTCCTAATTGTTTTTAAGGTTATGTATTTAGTTTGAGAGAGAGAGAGAGAGAGAGAGAGAGAGAGAGAGAGGGAGAGAGCGTGCGTGAGCAGGGGAGGGGCAGAGAGAGAGAGGGAGAGAGAGAATCCCAAGCAGGCTCCACGCTATCAGCACACAGCCCGGTGCGGGGCTCAAACTCACGTACTGTGAGATGGTGACCTGAGCCGAAACCAAGAACAGGACCTTTAATCGACTGAGCACCCAGGCGCCCCTGGCTACTTTCTTCTTAATGTTGCGTACTCTCCCAGACAGTACCAAGCTCTGCACCCCTGAGCTAGAAGCCTTCACCACACTCTATCTCATGCAGATGACATCCATGGAATTTGTAGATGAGTAGCCCTGATGTGGACTCTGAGGTAGGTGCTGGAGTTCAGACATGAAAAAGTGGAGGTTTTTCCTCCTGGGACCCGATGGTTTAGTGGAAGGGATACTAACGATAGGCACCAAACAGTCTGACAGACAGATAGACAAAAAAACCTACATCATTAACAGGGCCCAGTAAAGCACATTCAGATATAGCAAGATTGACTATTGGCTCCTCTCCTCTGCCCATCCCCCTTTCTCAATTGTTCACACGTATCTTCTTGGGGTTTGGTGGGGTTTGGAGAGGAAGGCAAAGCCACGAGATAACATGACAGGCAATTTCTGGGGAACTGGGAAGCTCGGATACTATTTGGGCCTAAGCATAAATACCAACAGGTGGCGCCAAACCCACCCTGACACAAAGAAGTTTTAGATCCAAATGTGTTCCTGGAACTTTGTTCCAGGTCTGCCATGACCTTAACACTACAACTATAAATAATACAATAATGGAAATTGGCCCAGAAGAGGTTTTTTTGGACCCCATTTATCACATATTTTATATTTTTTTATTCTACTTGCAAAAAATAGGGAGGTACAGGGTCCTATGAGACAAGAGCACAAAGAAAAGGAAGAAAACAAAACAAAACAAACCCCACAACATTTCACCCAGTATGAGAATTTGGCAATTTCCTCCTATCATAGTATGAAGTCTTGAACCATTTCTAATTTATTTTTTTGTATGGTGCGATATCCAGTACTCAGTAGTATTTGCTACATAAATGAGTTTGGTTTGAGCATATCAAGATAGGCTTCATAAAGGACATAATATTTAGAAAGTCACCTGGACGACACAAGGTTTGAACAGACTGAATTGGAGGGGAACTGGTATTCTAGGATCAGAGAACGTTAAGAGAAAATGCATAGCTAGGAAATTGGAGAGCCATGTTTGTAAGAAGACATTATTAGCTAAGTAAAGAGAATCCCACTCCATTAGTTAATGGAGAGTAAGGGCCAGAAGAATAAATTAAGGCTATCTTGCAGAAGGCACTGCATCTAGACTGAAATCTTCGCATTTTCTTTAAAGCTGGAACCAATCACATCTCATGATGTGACAAGAAAGGGGTGGCAGAGGGCTGTATGTTCCAAACTCACTCACCAGGGAGAGTTTGACCCTAAACCCACATTCATGAACTAGGTACTCACAGGTGTGATAATGCAGAAAGATCATTAAAAGCACCTTCGGGCACAACAGAAATGTCATTTCCATGTAATGAACTAAAAGCAAGAAAAAGCAATATTAAATTTCTTACACGTCAGCGAGTTCAGAAAAATTCTAACACGTGTGAGATTTTAGTTTATACTAAGCACTTCAAATCAGCACAGAAAATATGATCTATTCAAGACATGGTCTTGGTATAATTAGGTATCTATTTGGGAAAACGAAAAGTTCTTATGTCACATCATATGCATAAAATCAATTCTAGATAGATGAGTTAAATATAAAAATAAAACTAAAAATGTATTTAATAGAGATCTCCTTTTTATGAACATAGGATGGGAAAGGCTGTCAGAGCACTATATAAAACTCAGAAACCATAAAGGAAAGTGATACATTTTTGACAATGCAAAATACATCCATAATTAATATGAAAGACAACCTATAGGGAACAGAATGGAAAATAGCTGCAAAATATATAAGACACAAGGATTAATTCCTTAGTAAAAAGACCTGCAAGCTTAGAGTCAAGTAGTAGATGCATAAAGACATGTATGTTAATAAGGAAAAGACAAAGCACTCAATAGAAAATAGGAAATGATATGATCAGACTCATGGAATAAGAAACACAAATGCTCAATAAAAGAGTAAAATATGCACAAATGCTCTAGTTATTGGAATTTCAAATTAAAACAGGAATGGAAAATAACATTCACCCTATCCTAGAATTATTCATATTATTCAATATTTGCCAGAGTGCTTTGAAACAGGTACTCTATTAAAACAGGTACGCAATCTGTCATAGAACAAGAATGAAAGGATTAATACTATTCAGTATTTGCCAGAGTGCTTTGTAATAGGTGCTCTATTAAAGGAGAGTTGGTGGAAAATACATTTGTAAACTGACACATCCTTGTTTTAGGCGGGCAACTTGACAGTTACTTTTGGTATTCTCCCAGGACAGTTAACAGTAAGGTGAATGTGTAGGATGCTTGCTCCAGCCCTGTAAGGGATAACGCAAGTCTGGAATCAAGCCACGTGATAGCAAAAGATGAGGATGATGAAATAAGTTATGGTTCCTTCGTCCTATGGAATACTCTGTGCCAGTTAAATAGTTGAGGGATATTTCTAGATGATGGAAAAGAAATAGTCGAAAGCATATTGTTAAATAAGATGAGCCAATGACAGATTAAGAACAAATCCTATTTATGTTTTTTTAAAGTTATATCGCTGTGGGCATACATATACCAGCATATAAAAACAAATGCATATAAAAGAAGACCGGAAGACAAGACAAAACTGTTTAATTGTTAATTCTGGGTGAAGGGATTGTGACTGAGAATCATATTTCATTTCATATATTTAAAATACATTTTTGTAGTAAAAATGTACTCACAGATAATGCAATCTTTAAAGAAATGAACATTTCGTACATTTCTTTCAAAATTAGTTGGATCTATATGAAACATACATATTATGTATTGCCAAATAAATGACCACACCAACAATGTGGTGTTCTTCAAATAAAAGCTGTTGAGTATGATATGGGGAAAGAAGTAATCTTCCTATTTTCAAATTTGCAGTAAATCCTAATGTGTACATCAAAAATATCCCCAAATCATTAAAAACACAAGTCAAAACTCAGATCCCCGAGATAAGAGATATTTCGCTGCGCATAAGATGCTTACAGTAATCGGAGAGACTTCAATCCATCGAAGGTTCGAGGAGGAATACATCTCAAACGGTTGTAACTAAGAATTCTGAAAGCATACATAGTCGATTTGTTTTACTCAGATATCCCCAAATGGCCAAATGTCATTTTAAAAATGAAGCAGTTAAGAAAAGGGTTGTTTTAGCATTTCATAAATTGAGAATATCGATGCATAACACTTTAATGTTTGTGTTTTCACTAATACAACATATTTATTTTTAAATACAGTCTAGAATGCTTCCTTCCCCAGCCTATTCCCTCTCCCAGGTGGCTTTCCTCAGAAGTCTGTCTTAAGGATCTCTTCCAACCCCACCACAAGTGTAAATTATTCTTTGCTCCTTTTATAGAACCCAGCACTTTAACAATATCTGTATTTGTTTGTTTACTGAGGTTTTGTTTGTCTGTTTCTCCCAACAATATTTATATTCCCTGAGGGCAGACTATCTTGTTAACAGGGAACATCCAAGTGCCTAGAAAATGCCTTTAGTCCAGTGAATTGATAAACAGTCCATATCACATTTTCACACTCACAAGGTGAGGAGCTGGGTCATGTTGCTGAAGCTCTGATTAGAAAGGGTGCTTATTCGGTTGTTACTTAAGTCTCTATAAAAGAAAAAGAAAAAAAAAAAGGAGTCTACTGTTACCAGAGGAAGTGAAATATTAGTGATTCTTAGAAAGAGAAGGTTCTTCTTGTTCAGTCACAGCTGCACGGTTAGCACTCAGCTTTTACCTGAAAATAACGAAACACTGGATAACCCTCTGAGGTACATCGTAATATTCATAATTGTTCACGCCCCTGCCTGTTGAAATTAGAAGCGATGATATGTTTTGCTTTGGCCACTGCAGTAAGTGCGGGCACTGGTGCCAGGTTTCAGTTCAAAACAGAAATTTTAGAGGCTCCTGGGTGGCTCAGTTGCTTAAGCGTCTGGCTCTCGATCTCGGCTCAGGTCATGACCTCAGGGTTCGTGAGGTCAAGCCCCACGAAGGGCTCTGTACTAACAGTGTAGAGCCAGCTGGGGATTCTCTCTCTCCCTTTCTCCCTGCCCCTCCCCTGCTCGCACCCTCTCTCAAAATAAATAAATAAACCTAAAAACAAAAACAACACAGAAGCTTTGGAGTGAGCTCACTTTCCCCATACCCCTCTGATCACTGCTTTGCAAGACTTGTGATGTTTCACAGCCAGTGCCTGTGCCTTGGTCCCAGAGCAAAGGCATGTGACAGGTGGAGGCCACTCACAACAGACACATCTTATGCGTGACAAATAAACCTTTGCTCATGAAGGTTCCATTGGTTGTACATCCTTTGTCTTCCTTGTTATTTATGCTCCTTGATACACACAGTCAAATTTGATAACTAAAAGAACTCATTTAATTACATCTGGAATGCCATAATTAAAAACTTTGCCCTTGGAAAAAAAAAAAATCACTGGCGTACCGTAGGTCTTTAACAAATATCTGTTTAATGAATAAGTTAACGGGAGAGATGTGGATTTTTTACCCAGTGCTACATGGCTGTTTATACAAGTGTAACTGGTACTATGGGCTGTGATTTATATTCAGTTAACACGATCTTATTTTTATTACATATAATAATAAATGTGACCATATATGATACATATAATACTTATTGTACTATAATTACATTATAACATATAATGTAATATAATAACATGTAATAAATAATGACATATTTTATTGATATACATTAAATATCTTTGGTAATTTTGCATTAGGAAAAAATTAGTGAATACAGCCATACATATACTCATACAGTGATATGTATATATTCTTTGTTTTTTTAACACAAAATGCTAAATACATAAATAAAAGTAAGATTCATGAATAAGTGAAAAATTATAGGTCGTAATTTATGATCATTTTTTAAAAAGTTTATTTTTTTTATTTTGAGAGAGAGAAAGAAAGAGAGAGAATGCACAAAGGTGGGGAGGGGCAGAGAGAGAAGGGGAGAAAGAATCCCAAGCAGGCTCCATGCTGTCAGCTCAGAGCCCAAAGCAGGGCTTGATCTCACGAACTGTGAGATCATGACCTGAGCCGAAATCAAGAGTCAGATGATTACCCAACTGAGCCACCCAGGCACCCCAATTTATGATTTGTATGTGTGTGTGTATTCACTGCTTTTTTTTTTCTAAAGCAAAACATACAAATAAATGTAAGATGCAGAAAAGCTGAAGATAAAATATCAGTAAAATGAACCTATAAAATTGTGAAATGATAGGAATACTATAGGAACTTAATAATTCATCTTCTTAGCTGCTGAAAACTACATAGATTTAGAAAATAAGTTAAGTATATCTATATTGGCAGAAGTTACCTGAGTAACTTGAGTTACTCATGAGTCATTGGTAAAGTCATTTCTGGATCTACAAATTCTCATCTTTCATTTCCGACCTGGTCTTAAATAATTGCGTACTGTTCCATAAATGACCCAATTCACCTGAAGTGACCGTCTGGAAATTGCAGTAATTTAAAGGTTTGTTTAACAGAGCAAAATGTATGCAACCAAGTTCTTGCTGCTACTAAATAAGTGACTAGGGCCAGAACAAGACATCTTAGGGGATATTCTCCCTTAATTTAATCATTGGTCATTTAAACAGTCCTACATACTTTTTACAAAGTGATTTTCTTACATGTTTAAGGGAAATTGAAAACGATTAATAGTACTTTAACCAACCACAACCTTGCTTAAGTCAAGTTTATGTTGGGAAATGTAACATTTTCTGTGACTTACGTTTCTAGAATTCACTAATTAGGAATAAACCTTCTTATTCTAGGAACACTAGAAATCAGCCTCCTCAGCCAGCTGTATTCACTCAAAAATCATATAGGACTTAAATTAAAGATAAAGTATTTCCATTTCAATTTACTCCCATTGCTGATTTTTTTTTTTGATAAGTTTTATCAATCACCAGCAAGGCTATTCTAAGTGTGACATTATATATAGTAAGATTGCATCTTTTTAAAAATATTGTGCATATAACTAGATCAAAATGTTGGTATATTTAAATATAGTCTTGTATTACCACTTAAAAATCCATTTACATTAATGAAAGAGAGAGATGTTATTTTACAAGGACATTAAGCCAAACTGAAAAAAGACAAAAGTCCATGTCTGGAATTTATGCCCAGAATATCAGCAACTTTGTCAAGTCTACTTAAATACTGCCCAAGTAAAATGAATTTTATAAAATTAAATTTGAATACCGGAAGCCCACAACTTAACTTAGAATGTATTATAAAAGAAAATGAAACCTAATAAAATGCATTTTCAACGTTATTACTATCCATGACCTTTTGCTTAAAGTCAAGAATCAAGCCATTATTTTCTATCTTTCTCTTCTTGGCTTGTGATAAAATAGCCCATATTCATCATCAGTCGAGGTATCCAAATTTGCTGCATTTCTGTAGTTCTTGGCTACTTAGGCTTTATCACATTTGTACTTTGAATTAGAGGAGGCCCTTTCTCTACGATGCACCATTGCCTGATTGATATTCAATGAAGATGTAGCTAGTGATCCAGAACCGCAATGAGCAAGTAGGGAGGCATCTAACTGTAAATGATTTATCTCATCTGAAAGGTTCGCTAGATCTTCTGCCCGTTGCTACCCCCACTTTCATGAAACAGAGTAAGGAGTCAAAGATGAAAATACGCAACACATTACTTACATAAGTGTTAAATGTTTGTAGTTAAAGAGCTCCTTAGGAACCAGTGTAAATTGGTTCCCATCCAGATACCTAAAAACAAGAAAACAATATTATCTTTTTGGTTTTTTCTAAAGGAACAGAGGTGTGATATAAAATAGTTGACACTATTTCACTCTTAACTGAGGCAAGAAAGCACTTGGCAATTCTGGCTTTAAAACATCATGTTCCTAGCTGGGGTTCCTATTTAAAAGAAGTAAAGGGGAAAAAAGCAGAGTTGTCCAATCTAGTAGAATTATTTTGTGGATCACTTAGCATAAATTACAAAACCAAGGAGATACTGGTGAGTGCAGTTCTTTGAGGTTTATGTAATGAGGTGAGTCATGTGTCCAACTGTGTGTCAAGAAGAAGGTTCATTCAATCAACCATATTTATTTGGCCTCCTGTGTGCTTGTATTTACACGGAGACAATACCATGAAATGCATTCGCTACTGACAGAACCTCGCCACCGAGGGCCAAGACCACTCTTCACTGCCTTAATAAGGATCCATACATTTAGCAAATAACAATGGATGGTTTGAAGGAGATACTTAGGAATTTGGATGTAATCAGATTTCAGTTAAAGATATCTTGAAAATAGTTTTTAACCACTGTATATCTGCTTTGTGACAATAATTTTAGAAGGTTTCATAGAACATCACCACCTTTATCAAGGACACAATATAGCATATATATGTAAAAGTAATAAATAACCACACATATGTGAACTTTCCCTTTCTGACCAAAGTCAGCAGAATAATCTGCAGATAGATGGACTCTGGGCTAACTAGCAAGCCATAAAAATAAATGAATGTGTAAAGTTCTATCCATGATGTCACAAAAAGAAAAATAAACTGCATCTCAATCAAGGCTGTTTTTTCCCAGAATATAGATGAGGAAGGGTAATAATGTCTTTCAGCAACGTAGGCCATCTCGCTGTAGATGTGCCTACAAACCATTGTGGCACCTTGGACACAGGCCACCTCCTACTCCAGTGTTGTGGCAAATCTTAAGATCCAAGGTTGAGGTTATTAGTATTTTTGCTGGATATAGAAATCGCTAAGAAATTGCCTCAGATAATAATCTGTTTCAAATAGTTCAAAATAAAAAGTTATATAAAAGGCACAACTCATCAAAATATGTGATAAATATGTAACCAAGTGTCAGGCATATGTTATGAGTTCTTATTATGCTTGCTCAAATTTTCTGACTTTGTGTTTCTTCTTTGACTCCTCTTTCTGTCCTCCACCTAAGTATTTCTTGGTACCACTAGAGGGAAGCATAATCCCATATAGTTCAGTACTTTCCCTTTATTCTGGAAAACGCCATAACAGAAAGCTAAAAAGATTCAGAATGCGTGCTATGGATGTGTACATGTAAAACAATCTAAGAGGGAAATTACATGGAACTGATTAAAAATAATAGATACCATTTGTTTAAAACTGTCCAATAAAACGTACTTATTTTTGCCAAATTCTTTAATAATTTAATATAATATGCAATGAAATTTTTCTAATACACACATATATGTGATTGTAGAGAAGAATCCCGCTAACTTGGTATGATTCTAAGAATAAGCTCTTGGGGAGGTAAAACTTGAATTCACAAGAGACTAGTTAATATTTTCCTCATCTCTATAACATATTTTGTTAGAAAAATATTACTTTCTAATACTTTGTAAGGAAACAGATTGAAAATTCAACTGTCTGACAGAAGAAACATATGGACGGCAGAGATGGGATATGAATCAAGTAGCTTCTCAGATGAAATTCAATAATGAAATTAAAGAATAAGTTTAAAATTATTTGCTAGGCATTGGGTAGAGGCACCAAGGTATGGGCCAGTTAAAAAGATGGGATTCCACGTTAAAAATGATCTGTTTATGCCGAGTGTTGTGTTCTTGGCTGGGCTGTTCCTAGAATCAATGTTGAACATACAGAGTACTCTAAAGGCATCTGGCTTCCAACACTGGATGGAGAGTAATTTTCTGAAATAATACTTACTAAAATAAGAATTAAGTATTTAATTACACACACACACACACACAAAGTAGTGCTTATTGTCAATTAACAACTGTGATGGGTGGCCAGAGAGAGAAACTGAACACTTCACAGCATTTCAAATCTAAGAGAGACCTTCCGCATATATGTGCTAAGATCACACCTTTTTTTCCTTTCTTTCTTTCTTTTTTTTTTTTCTCTCTGTGTTCAATTCAGGACCAAATTTGTAGAACTGTGCATGATTTGAAAATAATTTCCCTGGTAACTGAAGCGACATCTTCTTAAAACTCATTATGTATGTTCCATGTTGCCAAAACTTTATCAAAGCTGCTTTTTTAGAACGCTCGTACTCATGTATATGAATTATAGGTACATATCTGCACAAATTACATTAGAACCTAAATCTTTTTTTTTTTTTTTTTTTTTGAGAGAGAGAGAGAGTAGGGGAGGGGGCATAGGAGGGAGAGGGAGAGAGAGAGAGAGAGAGAGAGAGAGAGAGAGAGAGAGAGAGAGAGAGAATTCAAGTAGTCTCCACACTTTTAGCATGGAACCTGACATGGGCTCCATTTCATGACCCTGGGATCATGATCTGAGCCAAAATCAAGAATTGCATGCTCAACCAACTGAGCCATCACTAAACTTAAATCATTGTTGCTACACAGTTTCACATAGAGAAAATAAATAGGCAAAATGAGTCAAGTGCATTCATATCGAGCATTTGTCCATGGTACATAAATATACAGAGTATGGAATGGAAAGGAGCATTTAGGCTTCATAATACTCAAGCAGCTTGTTCTCATTCTATTCCACATATATAACATGACACAGAGAAGAAAGTGTGCCTGGTGTTTAGTGTCTAGATAAGTGTATACTGACCATGTAATATGTGGTCATAAATCAGTTATGAAAATGTTAGGGATAATTGGCCTTATACCTTTTATGATCAAAAGGATTCTAATTCAAGGCCAAAGGGCAGTACCTCTTTTTAACACAGAGATTATGCTAGCTTCTTCTATATTCTAGATATTTATGAATTCCACGTGGGAAGATACAGTGGTAAAGAATAATTAACGATATAAACTATGGAATATCCCAGACACTGGAGAGCAACTAAAAGTACAGCATTTCCTAAGGTGTATTTGCTAGAACATTAGTCTTGCAAGATAGTCTATGAGAAAAAGGATATACAGGCAAATGAGTATTGGAGTTATCTTATATTTTACCACCCTCTCTTGGAGTGTCACAGTGCACCTTAGCATAACATAGACACTGAGAAATCATGCAGTGAATAAAAGAAACACAACTGAAATTTCCCAAGTGCATCTAAACTGCTTTTTTGTAAAAAATTGTTTATTTGTTTATTTTGAGGGAGAGTGCAGGGGAGGGGCAGAGAAAATCCTAAACAGGCTCCTTGCTGTTGGCTGAAAGCCCAATGTGGGGCTTGATTTCACAAACTGTGAGATCATGACCTGAGGCAAAATTAAGAATTGGATACTTAACCTACTGAGCTACCCAGATGCCCCAAGCTGCCTTTTATATTATCTGTTTAGGGTTTTACATGAAACTATTTAATGCCTACAGAATGGAATTTGGAAACGGGACTCTACATTTTGTTTGGTTTCCATTTCCCTTGTTGAAATATTAATTGTTAAGGAAACAGACAAGCTCTACTTACAATTCAGTGACATCTCTTGGAATACCTTTGGGCAAGACCTTCAAGCCCTTATTGCTACATCGGACGACTGTATCCAAGCATGTACATTCCGTGGGGCAGCGAGACAGTGGAGAACAGCTATTGTCATCATTTCCTAAATTGCCGAAAGAAATACAGGAAAGCCCAGATTTGTGGCTTTGAAAATGACAGAAGCGATGTTATGCTTTTAGCTTAACAAACACAAGAATCTTGAGCCATGTGATCGCTTATATACATACAGGGCATTGACTATTTACAAACTGGTACCATACGTTTTATACAGCACTGTTTTCAGATTGCCTAGGGCAGGATTCCCGAAAATAATTCACAATTTATATTATCCATACAATCATAACAGTAATTTTCTCTGCTCAGTTATTTATACAAATTATACTTTTAATTAGAATATAGAAATGTAAACTGAATTATGGAGGAGTCATAAGGACACAGACATGAAGAAACATAGAGGGATTAAAATGTTTAGCAGAAAATGTAAATGTTTTTTAAGTTTTTTAATGTTTTTTAAGTGTTTATTTATTTTTGAAAGAGACAGAGAGAGAGTGTGAGCAGGGGAGGGGCAGAGAGAGAGGGAGACACAGAATCTGAAGCAGGCTCCAGAATCTGAGCTGTCAGCACAGAGCCTGATGTGGGGCTCGAATTCATGAACTGTGAGATCGTGACCTGAGCCAAAGTCGGATGCTCAACTGACTGAGCCACCCAGGCGCCTCAAGGCCCTCATTTTAAAATATAAGGCTCAAAGGGGCTTTCTACTTACTGGTAGTAATAACAGAACCTGCTCTACCTACCTATGTGGCTATTGTGAGAATCAAATATGATGACACATACAGAGCTTTAAAAAGCGAAAACTATTATTTTTGTTAGATTTACTAGAATTTATTTTATTTATTTATTTTTTGGGGGAGAGAGAGCTCGACAGAGTGCAAGTGGGGGAGGGGCAGAGAGAGTGGGAGACACAGTGTGGAGCAGGCTCCAGCCTCCGAGCTGTTAGGACAGAGCCTGATGCGGGGCTTGAACTCATGACCTGTGAGATCATGACGTGAACCGAAGTCGGATGCTCAATCAACTGAGCCACCCAGGCGCCCCAAGAATTTCTGTTAAGTCAATTGCTTTTCTCCTTTGCAAATGACAGTTACTAAAAGAGATGCTTAGAATGATAAAGAAAAGTTAAAATAAAGCTATATAAACAGTACCAAGTACAAGTTGAAAACTGGACAATTTAAATAAAACATTCAGAAACACAAAGCAAGTAGACTCAGAGGTGAAAGCACAGTCTGAGAAAGTATGTGCCCTGTTTCTAAAACAAAAGAAAAGAAAAGAAAAGAAAAGAAAAGAAAAGAAAAGAAAAGAAAAGAAAAAAAATGCCCCAAACTATCCGTTTGTGTCCCCTAGCATTGGACCAGTCATTTGAATGCTTGGTAACAAAAGATTTAGCAAGGTTTTCTTACCATCATCACACGTGAAGTCTTGAATGGCAACATCCTGGATGGGGATTTCTTTGAGGAAATATGGTTTTTGACATCGAGGATTTCCGGTTACGATCCTTTTCTTCCTGAGCCATTCCCCAAGCCAAGCCAGGTAGCAGTTACAGTTAAACGGATTGGCCAACAGGTTTCTAAGAGCCGCATGCAAACAATGCAGGGATGAGTTCAGGGGGTCATTTTCTTACCTCTCAAAACCCCATGCGACCATCTTTCCCACACTATTTCTGCTGGAATGATGCCTTCTGATCCTTCGTATTAACCACCCCTCACCCCCATCCCCCATTCATACTCAATCACAAGCAACATGTGGGATGCATTTTTTTGGCTAAAATGTTTGCTTGGAACTTGAAAAATAACAACACTTTCAAATAAGAATCTTCAAATAATTTCACGGAGAAAATAAAGCAAAGTAAGCAATTCGAAGTTTATGCAGGGGATCCTGATAGATATCTCATTTAGAGAGAATTTAAACTCGTCAGAGATCTGATTTGCTGTCAAACTTCCCTGCACTGATAATGCAGTAATTTAATATAAAGATGGAGGCTGATTACCTTATATTATTGAGTTTAACCTGACAACAGCTATTTTATTAATTTATCATTTCAAGATTTCCATCCCTTATTTGCTCCAGAGAATAGTTTTCCCATCTAAACTGACAGCTGAGTTGATTAAATGCCAGTTATAAAAATGAATTTCCTTCTACAAATCTCAATACTTTTGGCATCTCACCACTTCAGCACAAACCTATTGACAACCTTATTATTTATAAACATGCCATCTTTAACATGCACAAATTAGTCACTCGATGTAAAGTGTCACATTTTATGTAGAAAGAGGATTAAGTACTTTACTGATGGATGGATGCTTCCCTCAAATTATTTCTGCAGTGACTCGAGCTATGTTGAACAGGTTTTCTGTTTTGTTTTTCCTTTCTAACTACCTTTCCAGTTAGATTAGTATATTTAGATGCCACCATCACTAGGAAATCAAATCTGTTATAAGATTTATTATTTCAAATACTGCTCTTTAGATGATGACATATAAGAGAACTAAAATACATTGTTTAGAGGGTTTTGTTTGTTTCTTTTTGTAAAACAACACCTTCTGAGTTCTATCTATGGACCTACAAATATTCTTTATTTTCTAACTGTCTACATAAAATATCCTCTTGGACAGGCTCAACCTATTTCTTCAATATTTTCCTAATATCACTGTAAATGCCCTCCAGTGAACAGTCTCTGTTGTTGGTCTGGCCATCCTAATGTCGCTCCTGTCACTGTGAATGATCCTTTTGGGCATAGTTTGTTGGCAATAACCCTATCAGCTCTGTTTTTACGGTATTTACACCGAAAAGACTCTGACGTGAGAACACTGGGGAAATCTACTACATTTCTGTGATTTGCAGTGCAATCAAGTTATAAGATTAAAATTTATAAATCAAGTCACATCACATTATTATAAAAAATAATTGAAAATATTATAAATTTTGTTAAATTTTAATATGAGAGGGTAGGTAATATTTTTAGAAAAATTAACATAAATTTAACATACAAATTTGTTGAACACTAAACCCTTGATCCCATTTTTGTGAAAAGCCTAATAATGTATTAAAATGCTATTAATAAAAGGAACAAATATAATACATTGGCTCAGTAATACAGAAATGAAGAAGATCTTTCATACTTACAGAGTAGATAAAGAATGCAGAGTATCAAATGCCCCTGGTGCAATGGTAGTGATTTGATTATCATATAAAGAAAGCAAACGCACAGAACTCAGTCCTATGAAACTGTCATTGCCAACACAGCTTATGCGATTACTTCTCAACATCCTGAGGGAAAGGAGAACATTGTTATGGAGAGAAAGCATCAAGCAATCAGTTTTGCCCATCTGAGGATCCAAATAACCCCTCTGCAAATGTGTGGCATTCATTACTGTTTTCTGAGTGATCTCTTGTCATTAGGAATTGCTGTGGATATATACCAAAAAATGCTTAGTTTGCAATGATTGCACTCAGCTACAAAAAAGCACGGGTGAGCCTCACGTGGACTCACAGCCCCATCTGATGAGGGTAGAATATCTTTCTCTGATGCTATAATTATGTTTGCCTGATTACATAATGTCCTAATTCACCTACAGCTCTCTGAGCCCTTGAAGGCCTGTGATTTGTGTATTCACGGTAGCATTACATCTGAGGTTTAACAGAAAGGAAGCAGAAAAGAATCAATAGTCACACACAGCAGATGGGGAACTGAGAGCATCTCAAGGACTTAGATGCCAAGTCAATGTCAGCATAGGCTGGGGAACCCAAACTAGACTGAGCACCTGAGGGTCTTGCACACGTTATTTTATTTATGAAAATTATTTTATCATTTTAAAGTTTGGAACTTAAAAAAAGGCAAGAGTTAACAGATCCCAGTTGCTCACAATGAAGTTTAAATCTGCTTCTCTCTCTCTCTCTCTCTTTCTCTTTTTTTTAAGTTTATTTATTTATTTGGAGAGAGAGAGCAATCACAAGCAGGGAAGGAACAGAGAGACAGGGAGACAGGGAGAGAGAAAGAATCCCAAGCAGGCTCTGCACGCTCAGTGCATGGCGTGATGTGGGGCTAGAACTCATGGACTGTGAGATCACAGCCTGAGCAAAATGAAGAGTCGGACACTCTGAGACTTCAGGGTGCCTCCCAACCGGCTTCTCTTGAAAGAATCCTGACCTCTTTAAATTTTTAGCAACTGCCATTAGTAGGATTAACACTGATGTCTTTTCCTTGTCACTGCTGAAGTTTTGGCTCCATTCTCAATTCTTTGCTGAACTGTTTATTTGTGGAGCTTAGAGAAGGAATGAAAAATGTCTTAAAAAGCCTGTGAAAATGAATAGTTGCCATGAATCTTATTCAGAATTGCTGAGGTTATTTTACTTTTCAAGGCATGTGTTGAACACCTTCCTAGAAGATTGCAGTATGTTAAAAAAAAAAAGAGGCAAAAATAAGTGAATAACAAAGTGTTCCTTTATTTTTTTTTTATTTTTTATTTAAAAAAAATTTTTTTAACGTTTATTTATTTTTGAGACAGAGAGAGACAGAGCATGAACAGGGGAGGGGCAGAGAGAGAGGGAGACACAGAATCTGAAACAGGCCCCAGGCTCTGAGCTGTCAGCACAGAGCCCGACGCGGGGCTCGAACTCACAGACCGTGAGATCATGACTTGAGCCGAAGTTGGACGCTTAACCGACCAAGCCACCCAGGTGCCCCACAAAGTGTTCCTTTAAATTTCTAGGTTGCTCTAAGAAATACATAAGAACTATCAACTTTCGCATTCTGTTAAGTCACATATAGGGAGAAAGGATGCTGCCTTCCTTGTCAAGGAATAATTTTACGTTAGGAAACAAATACACAACAGAGAGGTATTTCTATCCACACTATCATTTGCCATAAAGTAATAAAGAGTATTTGGTCTTAATCTTGGTGGAGTCATGGACCCCTGGGAGAAGCTAAAGAAAAGTTTTGCTCCCTGTTGCTAGAAAAATCCATAAGTGCACATATGTACCACATTTTGGCTGCAATGTCAAATATTCAAAGACACACTGAAATCTGTGCACATATTATTAAGAGGTTTATTAGTCTCAAAGAGTTAAGAAGTCTAGGAATAATGGGGGTGTCTTGTCAAAATCTTTATAGTCCCAAGCCCAAAGATATCACTTAGAGAAATACATATGTCCAGACAAACCTACTTTCGTCCTTTGAATACTGAGCTTGGCTCTAAAATGCTCTAGTATTCTTGTATGGCAGAGTGGGTTAAAGACAGAGCCACTCACATCTGTTTGTGCCCAAACATCTGGGGCACAAAAACATCGTTAGAAATATAATGAAGGAGAAAGTGAATTTAGAGGACTTGTCTCAGGGAGAGTCCTGCGAAAGAAACTGGTCAGAAGAAAACACTGGAATAAGCTGCTTGGGATGGTGTTATGAACTTGACTATGTGTTCCAAAATTCATAGGTCGGAGTCCTGAGCCCCAATGTGACCATATCTGGAGACAGGGTCTTGATGGAGGTAATTAAAGTTAAATGAGGTCCTGAGGGTGGGACTCTAATCTTTTAGGACTGGTGTCCTTATACAAAGAGGAAGGGACACCACAGCATTCTCTCTCTGTACACAGAGGAAAGTGCATGTAAGAGTAGAAGGAGAAGGTTTCAACTACAAGTCAAGAAAGAAATCTCACTAGAAACCAACCCTCTCAGCACCTTGATCTTGGACTTCTAGGCTCCAGAACTGTGAGAAAACAAATTTCTGTGGCTTAAGTCATCAGTCTGAGGTATCGTGCTATGGCAGCCCAAGGCAGACTGATGTAGGCGGGATACAGACTCCTTCCTCACCCCCTTCCCCTCCTCTGCCCAACCCCCACGCTGCCTCTTCAAGAAGGTGCCAGTAACAAGCAGTCCCTCAACTATCTTCCAACAAAAGATGCTTCTGCTTGTAGGATTCGTGTTTTGCAGAGTTGCCTGAAGCAGCCTGGCCGAGGGAGGTGGGGGCAGGAACAGATGCAGCCGCCTGTGGTGTATTTTCTCTGCTCTCTTCTACCCTCTCCTCAGTATCTCCTCCATAAAAAGGCTAAAAGACTATTTGCATAACGTTTTGAAGGGGCTCAAGTTAGTCTGTGGGAGGGCTGCAGGCTAGCCCTGTTGGATGTTAGGTTTCACTCTATTCCTGGGAGGCTCAGGAGCAAACGTCTACACTCATGGGCAGACATTTTCAGTAGGACTTGAATTCAGGATGCTAGGAACACATCCACGCCGGCTGGGGAAATGGTCTTCTCCCTCTGCGCCAGATAAACAGCAGGCAAGGGATGTCCTCAAGTATCCACCCTTCTGGTTGTGGCTCTGAGGGACAGGGTGACAGTTTAGGAGAGACAGTAGAGTGTGGACCTCTCTCCACTGTGATCACCATCAGTTGCTTCTTGGTTACAAATAGTTTCCTTCATGTCCTCTAAACGCTTCAGAGTGTTGATTTGTACATCTTCCAATTTTAGGTTGCCACTTTTGTCAAACATAATTATATACTTCCGAGAGAATAAAAACTACATATATGCACCGTAGAAAATTTAAGTGAACATAAAGTGCGGTTTTTGCTATTCAATCCAATCCCTGTCCTCTTTGGTCAACAACTTTTTGGAAACATAACGAATTTCTTTGTCCCAACCTGCCTACCCCCAAGCAAGTAGGCACAACTCTTAGCATGTTGCTTTGAAATAGACGGTTCACGACCTACCATCAGTCAGTCTCTTTTTCACTAAGACCTCACAGGAGCAGACAAAGGTGGTTTCCCGATGAACCGTTAGTTATTCTGTGCCACAGGGGTTGGATTGGATTCTGAAGCTAGACCCCTGGGGCCAAGAGCGAGTGTTAGATGGAGGCGTTTGATGAAAAGGCAAGAGAATGAACATTCGGAGGCAGAATGAGGGAAGGGGGGAAATCTGCACCAGCACTGGAACAAGGGCAATCTTTTTTGCTGAGGAATCAGTCATCGGGAGACATTCTCGATCTTTTGCAAGCAACACACCGAAGTCTGGGGGATTCTAGGAAGGGAATGTTTGCACGCATAGGATGTGTGTGTGTGTGTGTGTGTGCGCACATGCGTGTGTGTATCTGTGAGAGAGAGATGTAGACAGACGTTGAGATGGTAGGGTGAGGAGGAGTCTGAGCTACTCCCCCACCTGGACTTATAATGACCAGTGAACTACAGTTCTGTGATGGAAGAATCACAATGCAGATGAGAATACTTACAAAGTTTTCAGGCTTTCTAATCCCCTGAACATCTTATGCTGAACGTTTTCCAAACGATTACTCGTGAGAAGTATTTCATTTACACCTGATGCTCCTTCAAATGCTCCCTCTTCAATGTCTGTGATCTTATTGTTGCTAAAGTTTCTAAATTAAAAAAAAATGTTGAAATCAAGATTTTAAGCTATTTCTTTCAACAAGGGCATTGAGACAACATGTCTGACCATTTTCTTCTACTAAACAAATTCTTCCATAATTTCCAAGCTTTTCACTGCCCAGCACCACAGGTTCTGAAAAGACACCACACTTCCTATTCCATTGAACCAAACTGATGATAATATTGGGGGAGAATGTCTATGGTGAAAAATACCAGCCCAATCAACGTCAAAATGATCTTCAAGGGTCACTAGAAGTCTAACATTGTTGAGGTCAGGTATTGAGTCGTATAAACCTTTATATTCAGCACAATACTTCAAAAGGAACTTTTTAAAGAAATGCCCCAAAGACTACTGAATGAATTAATGACTAAAAGAAGGCAATTGGGTAGAGAGAAGAAAGATGGGTTAAATGTGTGAACATTTAGATAGCATCAGAAGTGTATCAGAATAGGGGCGCCTGGGTGGCTCAGTCGGTTGAGTGTCCGACCTTGGCTCAGTTCATGATCTCACAGCTCGTGAGTTCGAGCCCCACGTCGGGCTCTGTGCTGACAGCTCCGAGCCGGGAGCCTGTTTCAGATCTGTGTCTCCCTCTCTCTCTCTGTCTCTAACCCACTCGCATTGTCTCTATCTCTCTCAAAAATAAATAAACATTAAAAAAATTAAAAAATAAAAGAAATGTATCAGAATAGGGGTTTGTTCCCAGTAAAACTTCTTATTATAATAATGTGTTAAAACAGCCAACTTAACTGTCAATATCCTGTGTAACACAAAATACTACAATGCTTGCCCAGAGGGCAAAAACATCCAACTGAGGTAACCCCTTGCTACAGGTTCTATCTTTCCTTTTCTCATTGCTCACTCAAAGACCCAGAATGCTCCCAGAACAAGGATCATTTTTATGTATCGTTTTATTCCTCTCAGAGCACTGCATGTAGGAGTTGCTCAATAAATATGTGTTGAATTGAAAGGTATGAATAAAAAGTAAGAGCAATCAGTGCCAGTGAAAAGGAGAAAAATGAAATAATATGAAACTCTTTGGGATGCAGTATAATATGGGAGTCAAGTGCACAGGAAGTATACTACTCTGCCACTTACAAGTCAGTGTGACCATGGGCCAGATACACATATGAAACAGAACAATGCTCCTTTTCTCCTTTCAAAGTCTCCTCTCAGATGGAGGCTGTTCCACTGGCCTTACATACTTGACCTCTGTTCTGTCCCTCCCACCCTTCCACCTCCTCAGGGGAGGGGAATATTGTCTGAGTGTTACTGAAACTGCTGAGTTGATAAACTGATTTTAAAATATGAGTTGTGGATATGTAGTAACACAGATGAGCTATCAAGCCAGTTTACCAATCATTAATTTTGACTATCTTCTAATGAAAGTTTAATGAAGCAAAAAGTCAAATAGTTGACATGAATGTGCTGAAAGAGATATAACAGCGTGGTTTAGGGAATAGTAAAGGAAGTTAGAAAACATTACCGCACCCATTTCTAATGTGCTTAGATTGCTGAATTCCTGCTGTGGCCACATAACAAACCAGCTGTCTGAATTAAAATAAGATGCTAGGGGCTCTGTTAGAGAAAACGTGGTTGGCATCGCTTGAAACTCCTCTCAGAAATTACCCTAAAATCATGTCACAGGTAGTCATTGTATGGAAATTTCGCCCGGCCTTTTATAGTTTCCAATTTCCAAAGAAATCTGAATAAAATTGCAAAGGGATGTGAAAAACACAACAAAAAACCACAGAAATCTTAAAAGGTGGCTAATGCACGGCTTACATTTTACGTAACTGCGGAAGTTTCTTGAAGATTCCTGTAGCTTCCAACACTGTGAATTCATTATTATTGAGACGCCTCAGAAAAAAAGAAACAAAACATTCATTACCAACAGTTAGGAAGGGATTAGATTTTATTTCTCATAACAGAATTGTAAGATCATTTAATAATTATTCCAAAGTAAAATAGAGAACACATGCCACAGAAAATCTGTGGAAGTACCGATTTTTCCCCATTTCACTCAAATTTCAATGATCAAAATAAAATATGAAGAAGCATATAATAAGGAAAACCAATGATCAAAAATGAAAACTAGCTTTCACTCAGTAATTTATAGAACAAACTTTCTCAAACTTTTTTCCACTATTGTCTCTCCTCCCCCAAAGCATTTTTCTCCCAAAAAGCATTTTAAACCATTTTTTCTAACCACTTGCTGCAAATATTTTTCACTAATGGATTTTTTGATATGCAGTTTATATGCCATAAAAGTCACTCTTTTACAGTGTACAATTTAGTGGTTTTTAGTGTATTCACAAATCTGTGCAACTATGTTTGTTGCCTAATCCCAGAATATATCCACCACCAAGAAGAAATCTCATACCCATCAGAAGTCACTCTCAATTTGCTTCCCTCCCTGCCTCAGTCCCTGGCAACCACTAATTTACTTTCTGTCTGTATGGAGTTTCCTATTCTGGATGTTTCATACAAATGAATTCATGAAAAGTGTGGCTTTTTTCACTTTACACAATGTTTACAAGGTTCATCCATGTTTAGCGTATGTCAGCACTTCATTCCTTTTTGTGGCCAAATAATATTCCAGTCTATGGACACGCCAATTTTGTTTATCCCATTATCAGCTGATGGATATTTGGGTTGTTTCTACTTTTTTTGATTATCATGAATAGTGCTGCTACCAACATTGGGGTAGAAGTTTTTGTGTAGATACATGTTTTTGATTTCTTTGGATATTTACACTGATGTGAAATTGCTGGGTTACATAGTAAAACTATATTTAACAATTTGATGAATAGCCAAACTGTTTTCCAAAGATGCTGTGTCATTTTATATTCCCCCAGCAATGCATGAGGGGTCCAATTTCTCTCACCTGTTCTTGTCTTTTTTTGCTTTTATGGCCATTCTAGGGGATGTGTTACCTCACTGTGGTTTTGATTTATGGTTCCCTAATGCTTCATGATACAAAGCATTTTTTTAGGTGCTTATTGGTCATTTGTATTTCTTTTTTAGAGAAATGTGCACACAGATAATTTGAGCACTTTTAAATTGGGTAATATACCTTTTTTATTGTTGAGTTGTAATAGCTCTTTATATATTCTGGATAGAAGTCCCCTACTGGATACATAATTTGAAAATCTTTTCTTCCCAGTACTGATCTTTAAATGTATAATTTAAAAAGTTCCTAATTTCTTAAAACACACAAAAACTTTGCCGAATAATAAATTAGATGTTAGTATTGCAATTCTTAATTGACAAGTAAGCCTATTTAGGCTGTTATCATGCAGGAAGATATAATTTGAATTATTGTTTGTAATAATATTGGCAATACACACAACTCCCTACGTGACCATAAAATAGAGTTCAGGCCTTTTACTGCATGTTTTTCACACATTTCAAAAAATCCTGGAGCTATGAAATAGATTCAAAAAGTAACAGGAATAAAAAAAAAAAAGTATCACTACAGCCTCGGGGTAGTTTCTGTCATCCCTTTGAAAGCATTACATTATTTGAAACTACTCAAATTGCTTAGAATTCATTAAGTAACAGGCGCGAATATAGGCATGGTGGGAGATAAACCATAAAACACAATCCCTGTCATCAAGAAGCTACAATGTAGTTGAAGACAAAAGGGTTATGCATGCAGAAAAGGACAACCGACTTTGCAAAGAAGTAACTGGCAAATACCAGATGGTGTTATACATAAATGTTGCTAAGATGTTCCGAAAACAATGAGATGTCACCAGGTTTTTCTTCAATTTTTAGAACACTAGCATTAGTTTTATAAATAACGTCACTAAAGGCAAACCTTACATGGCACAGAATCTATAGATGATTCAACAAACATATTTTAACACCTAGTATGTGCTAGGCCCTTGTTAGGGTTATAAATATAAATCTAATCTCACTATTCTTTTGTGTTTCTGCTATGCTATCCATTACTCAGGAAAAACAAAACCTACCCGCTGTGCTGTAATACTTGATAATCACTGAATCCTTCCACCTTCAGGTCCGTGAAGTAATAAAGCGGATAAAGCCTCTCTGCTTTAATTCATAATATACAGAGATTCAAAACGGTGACTCTCAAAGTACTTTATTTGGTTGCTGTGAAAGACTATATCCCTTAGAAATCTATTACATTTTTAGAAATGGGTATGGGCATAAATAATACCCAAGAAATAAATATCAGATGAATGCTCTTATTCTTAGCATTATCAAGAGCTAACTGAATTTTTGAGAAGTAAATTAACTTCTGGAGTCGTATCTTGGACGAGAAAGATGAAGTCAGATAGCCTCTAATCTATCTTTGTACAAAGAAGAGTTATGGCCATGCGTGTTCATTAAAATCAATGCAATCATCAAGAATAAAAGAGCAAGACAAAAATTCCATTGCTTCGATGCTTTCATTCCCTCCCTCTCAACCTGGATTTTGTTAGGAGATGAACTCACAGCTCTGCGGTGTACTGGGGAATGTGGTCTGGGATTTTGGTGAGTTTCTGATTGGAACAATCTACCGTGGTCCCTTCACAGCGGCACTTCTCAGGGCAAGCCAAATCTGCAAAGCAGTCCCCACTTAATTTTGATCGATAATCTTCTGTACCTATTGAGGATTCAAGCCAAAAGAAAAAAAAAAAAGATACTTAGTCTAAAGGTTAGAATATTCATTAATTTGTAGGAAGAAAAATAGTAAGATAACTATAGATTATGCAGCAGGGAGACAACTTGGGGAATTTTTGGTCAATGGATGTCAGGAGAGGGTTAAAACAAGGGCTTGGAATTTGCTGGAAAAAAAAGTAACCAGATTCACAGGACAGGAAAACATTAATAGAGATGAGCTTTTCACAGCTGTACTTTCTGCTGATCCAGTTATGAGCCATTCTAGCCTATTTGACAGCTAATCATACAATGGCTATTAATTGTTAAAAAGTTTATTTTTTTTCTCTGAGTCGAGAATTTAAAATGTATCCAGTAATAAACATGTTCCTATATATCATTTTAAATTAGGGCTTTCAAGGCAAATAGATGTACTCAGGTTTTTAAATTTTCTATGGTCTTTTAGTATTCTCTCCCTCTCACATAATCTTCAGAAATGCCTAAAAAGCCCTCTTTTTTTCATTTTGATTTTATAAAAAGAGACCAGTAAATCCTGATTTGAGCCTCAGCAGCTTGTCATGCTGTAGAAAGCTGCGTGACGTTCCATGGTGCTTGACGGAACCATGTTTTACTCATACCTGGCAACCACATGGTTAGATCAAGCACAACAGAAAATCTCGCTACATAATCACTACACCATCCACTAGGCCAAGGGTAAGACCGAGAGGAAAGATGAAGGGAAGCAGGAGAAAAAGCTACAGACGTTCTGGAAACGTAATACTGTTTACATGACATGCATTCTTCCCGCAGAATGTTTATGACCATAGTAAGAGTATTACTACCGAAGATTTCCTGGAAACACAAAGAAGGGGGCTACACTGAAAGGTGCCTCCATTGTTCCTCAGAACTGCAGAATGGAAACAACAGCTTTCGGGAACAACATCCAGGAAGAAGTTGAAGGTGAGCTACAAGGACAACAGAGAAGCTCAAAAGATCTGTGGTTTCTTCTTGGGGGGCAGAAAAAAGGCGCAAAAGACCGAGACTAGAAGAAGGTACATCAGGATTGAAAAGGGAGGACATTGTGTTTCAGATCAGACACTTTTACTTACAGCCAAAATGGTGAATTCCTGCAAAAGTAAAAATCACCAAGAAGGAAAGAAAGAGTAATCCCGATTAAAATTAATAAACACATACATAAAACTAGCTAAGGTCTCCTCCTTCTTTCCTTGCTATGGCAATTGGAGGGGAAAGGCATAGTATGACAGCAATCGTCATGCTTTGCAAGCTTTTGTAGTAATTTTTTGAAGCACAGTGGTCTTACGGGAAAAGCAATGGCATACAAGATGCACAGCACAAGTTAGGTTCTTGTCGATTCCTTTAAATGATGAACTCTCTGCAAGATAGATTTTCTTTTGAGTTATCACTATAGTATCTAGAATGCCATATAGAATGACGGTAGGCAAGTAAACAAGCAAACTGAAGTGAAAAACGAATCATGGAGATCTTTACAAACAAATCCATCTGGATTAATCCTTAGGTGGTGGCTTACATGCTTTTTAATGATTTTTCCAACTTATAAATAATGTCACTTAGTGGAAATGAAATGAAAATCTCATCAGATTGCAAAGCTGAATATAATCATTTCATTAGATTTGGCAATGAATGCCAAGGTATTTATTGAGGAACTTTTGTAATGCAGTTTAGGCTTTCGTTTTAAAAGTGAAATGAAGAAACACTGGCAACAAGGTCTACATGACAGGTACCCTGGGTATCTTACATTTAAAATAATCTGCATTCCACGCAATGACAATGTTGTTTCTTTTATGGAGACTGTTTATTAGGTAGGATAAAATTTTAATTGAAATCTATAAGAAAAAAAAGAGGGAGAAAAGGCTCAAAGAAACCTTCTGAGTCCTGACTTCTATTATTATTGCTTTAATGCAAATTGAATTAACAGAAATTGAAAATGAAGCTATGGTATCACATATAAAATGTATTTCCAAGAAAGCTTATTTTGACCGCTGTCAGTAAATGGGCAAAACTGTATCAGAATTTATGAAAACAATCTGACTTTGGGTCTTTAATTGGTGATCCAGAAATATTAATTTCTAAATTATTAATAAAGTAGAGTTAAATGTAATTAATTGAAGAATTCAGTAACAATTATATTAATTGGCAGAATTTGAGGATTTAAGCAATATTAATGTTTTATCCTATAGGTGTTCTGGTGTTTAGAATATGGCTTTTTCTGGGTAAGTAATAGCTATCAGATGACTTTCTGCTTAATAGTGAGGTAAAAATAATGAATTTTAAAGATTGCCAATGAAGGCCAATCAACTGTTCTTTCCACCATGTTATGTCTTATGTAGCCAGTGTAATATGTAAAATACTATTGATCACTCAAGCTCAAAATAAGTAATAAAACAAAATCCATTAAATGAACAAAATTATTCAGATTATAATTCAATAAAGGTAAATAACACATATCTCTTTAAAATAAAGACCAAACCTAACCCAGTACTCTCCTTTAAAAAATCAGTATGGTTTTTGCATACTAACACTGTATAAATAATCTTCTTATTGGTAGGTGTTAAAATATATAATAGTCTAGAATATCCCCAGGAGATGGTAAATGTAGCCAATTAATTACTAACACATATTTTTATATAATGGTCTAAAACAAACAAGTCAAGAGGCATTTTACACAGTTGGCAGGCAAGGAAAAAAGAAGTGAAGAAACATATTTCAAAGAGCTAGTTCCAGAATCATCAGCCTTGACAGTGTTGAGATTGTAGTGGTAAAACGTTTCAATTACTTTTCTAAAACACATTCCATTCATATGCTTAAATTATTCAAGGCACTTCGTGCCTATGAACACCTGATGCTTTCAGGATGCATGTCAAAATTGTTTTTGTGGAGTTATATTGTCACTCCAGGTATACAAGAAGTTTGTTAAGTTTTGTTAAGTCACAAACAACATATAACTGTATGTAAGCAAGCAGGAAGTTGCTGTTTTTGTATAAAAAGTGAAGCATCAGTAAGCCAAATGAAACAAAAAGTAAGGCATACATTTTTAGTATAGTTACATCAAAAAAGTAAATCTCATGGTTGGAAAGAGAATTCATTCTATGTGTTGGTAACTGATTTCATGTAGAACTAGTTCTTTGACAACAGAAAGGTCTCTGTCTTTAAAACCAGCTCAATAAGCTACATTTTAAAAACAGGTTGAAAGATCAGATATACAACATAAGGAGAGAAAATGATTTAAGTAGAAGGCTACAGGTTCAAACGTTTTAGGTACTGTGAGAAATTTTAGATAATGTGCCAAAGTGAGAGAGAAAAAAAAAAAAGATGGGAGTTTAATAATATATAAGTTTAACATCAGAAGCTGCATGCAAAGGTCAGGTTTTCAGGAAACAGCTACAAGTGATCTATGCAGAAGTAAATCTATCTACAGAGTACCCACTGTACTTTCAAACGCATGCACATCAAAGTTTCAGAAGCTATATTTTATAAGGTGAGGAAAGGGTATCTGTGGTTAGTCCTACTACCGAGCAAAACCTACCTGGAATGAAATACTGTTCTTTAGCTAAATAAAAAAAGAGAAAAAAAAATAGAAGATGCACCTGAATGTCAGCAAGCAGAGATAGGAGTTATATTAGATTAAGAATGGACTAAAGGCACTATAGATAATTAAGTGAATTCTATTCACAGCAGTGGCTGAGATATAATAATGTACAGGGAGTAGTAAATGTATCTAGAACCAAGGACAATAAATAGCTTTGTTTTGATATTAGCTTTTTAGTATGAATTAACTGCCGAATGTGAAATACCCCTGCAATAGTCAGATAACATACTACCCAAAACATTCAGAATGTGTTTTATCGTAAGAAAACAGAAAAGATTAGTCCAAAGCAAATAGTAAATGTCAATGCAGTAGGTCTTTTATTTAACGGTAATACAATGTATCTACATTTAGTTTTTTATAAGTAAGTATGATATTCCCCAAATGCTAAAAGATGGCCTTTTGGAAAAAAAAATTATTCTCAGAATCCTATTTGAAATAAGAGGATGAAAAATAAGAAAACACATTTGGTGCGAGAAGCAAGGGATAGGGAAATCTTTCCCCCTAATTCTGAGCCTGAGCAAATCACCTAACTAAATCTCAGTTCCCTTTCTGAAGAAATGAGAACATGGTTGATTACCTAAAGTTTTTCAATGGAGAATAATCCAACAAACATACAACTTAACAGACTTGAAAAGTATTCTGAGTTTGCTAAAAGTTCAAATTCTAAAAATACAGCATGAAGTATCCAGGCATCTTTTTTCTTGGCTGGTAGCCTATTTGTTATGCTGGATATAGTGTTAAAAATATTACATATAGGAGGGCTATATGAATTGTGTCTACAGCTCTCTTTATTTGGTTCTTTGTGGACAGAAGTAAAAGAACTCTATTCTACAATGTTTGATAATTGATCTGATAACCAGCTGTCTCTAGGTCTCCATAACCACTGTTTTTGGTAACACAGGTGAAATGTCACATGAAGTAAGAAATTACCTGAACAACGGAATTTCTTGCTTTTGATTTGTCCTATTCTTTTGTTTGCCAGACGCCGGGGGCTGGTGCAGCGGGCACCACTGGTCTCGATGGGGTTGATGTGGAGATAATCCGCCAGCCACTTGAGATGGCAGTCACAAATAAAGGGGTTCTGGGCCAAATGCCTTTCAGAAACACATACAGAACACTTTTATACTCGACTTGCAATGAACTCAACTCTCAAATCCATAGTGAAGACACCAGTCACCATAGTTGATCCAAGCCATAGATACATACATGGTTTGAATGGCCCGGAGAGGTGAAAAGGTCCCCTTGGCAATGGTCTGAAGCTTGTTGTCGTACAAGGAGAGAAGGTTCAAGTTGTGCAGATCCTGAAAAGCATCTACCCGAAGGCAGTTTATCTTGTTGGCATTCAATAATCTGTTTGATCAAATAGTTGCAGAATTAAAGTGCAGCATCTTCTTAACCCACCTTCAAGATTCTGTCCTTCTTGAGAAATACAAGAAATCAACAAATACATTTTTCTGAACCTCAACATTAACATTTTAACTGTAATAATTTAGGTACCACAGGTGGAAGATTTGGGGTTATAGCAGATAAAGCGAAGGGCATGCAGTTTAATAAATCTAGTGGCACTCATACATTTATTCAGAAGAAATAATGAAACATATTCTCTGGAAGGTGGAAGAGTAGCGCAGTAGACAAAGCAGAGCCAACTTCTGAAGTCAAGGATGCCATAAAAAAAAACCCATCATAAAACATTAGTCTTTCCATCTGCTCTGTGAAGAAGTTCGGTCTACTTTCAAAACAGAAGCCAGAGTGAGCCTTTTAAAACACAGATCACTTTCCTTTCAAAGCCAGGCAACAACTCTCAAACTGCTCTTAGGGAAACCAAAGTCCTGACAAATTGCCTTAAGGCACAATAGGACCGTTAGCGCCCCCTTCTGACTCTGTGACCTCCACGTTCTTTCCCCCAGCTGCTTCAGCAACAGCCACACAGGTCTCCATGTAGGGATGTCAGCTTGGAATGTTCTTTTCCCTGCTGTCTGACTACGCTGCTTCTTTGAGTCTGGTCCAATCTTACCTTCTCAATTCAGCCTACCCTGACCACTCTCTTTAATACCATCCCCTGCGTTTGCCCTTCCTCAACCTCTAACACACTTGATTTCTTTACTATGATCTTTTTTTTCTGTTTTCCTAAGTGTGTATTTCTTTCTGTTGTATATGATTTACTTGTTACATTATTTTTTTTAATGTTTATTTATTTATTTTGACACAGAGAGAGAGAGAGAGCAGGGGAGGGACAGAGAGAGAGGAGAGAGAGGAGAGAGAGGAGAATCCCAAGCAGGCTCTGTGCTGTCAGTGTAGAGCCCAATGCAGAGCTCTATCTCATGAACCGTGAGGTCATGACCTGAGCCGAAATCAAGCCTTGGATGCTCAACCGACTGAGCCACCCGGGCGCCCCTGATTTACTTCTCACTTCATTGCTGTCATTTGCATGTTGCCTCCACACAGCAGGCGTATTTGTCGGTTTAGCTCCCTAATGTTTCTGCCGTGCTGAGCACATACTAAAGTGCTCCATAAGTACCTGTTGTTGAATTAATACTTTATAGCCCTCTTGGAGAGTGACACGGTTCATAAGCGTATTAAAGGCCCTGGTCCTGCATTATAAACATCCACTTAAGTTAGTTTAACACAATATCCTACACACTCATTTTTTTTTTTTCAACATGTTCTCAATATTCGACATCAATGTTCTGTGAAACTGTGGTTCACAAATCATACTTTGACAAACGCCTTTCTCGTAGGGTATATGAGATCATGTCTCAGCTTTTATTCATGTTGGACTCCCTTTGGGAATATACTTGCCCCGCCTTCCACTTTCTTCAACCCTGTGGCCTATTATGACCTCACGGGAAGCTTGCCTTTTCCAGAGCATGCCTTCCATCCAACTAAAGTATTCCTTCCTCTGGGTTCCCAAGGAAGTTGTTCAGTGCTATTTAGTCTTGGCACCAACTTTACGCAGGCCTACTTATTTGCCCTCCATGAGAAGAAAATTTTTTTTTGATATTTTTTTCTCTATTAGCATTTACTTTAGTGCTTTGATACTTAAACAAATATTTAGTAGCTCAAAATATATGTGCTCTGTGGTTTCGGTTTCTATGCCTTATTTAATATACTGAAAATGGTTTCTCTTTTGGTCATAAGAATCTCTAAGTAACATAGGGTATTTCTGTTTTACTTGCTTTTTTAAAATTTATTTATTTTTGAGAGAGAGAGAGAGCGAGCGAGCATGAGCTGGGGAGGGGCAGAGAGGTAGAGGGAGAGAGAGAATCCCAAGCAGGCTCCACACTGTCAGCCCAGAACCCAACATAGGTCTCAATCCCATGAACTGTGAGATCATGACCTGAGCCAATATTAAAGAGTTGGATGCTTCACCAGCTGAGCCGGCACCTCTGTTTTACTTGCATTTGTAGGGATTCCACATACTTGCAAAGCTATGACTTCCTTGTGGTGATTCTCTTTCCTCCTCTTTTTTACCTCCCTTTAGGACCTGACATTTTGGCCTTCTCTGTGGTCCTCATAATGCTTTCTTAAAAGCTTAGGAACTAGTCTGAGGTGTGGACTGATAATCCCATTTCTCTACTCTGTGCCACAACACAGGTCACACCTACTGTGTTCTCCAATCTGTCAGCCAAATGAAGGAGTCAGAGAGCAGAAGTAAGGAGAAGGACAAAGTAGGGAGCCTGGAAGACAATTGGAAAAGGTGCCTGTTTTGAGCATTTTGTACTTACTTTAAATTATGTGGTCTGAAAATTAGGAGAAAGAAAGAGTTAGACACTGCTTCCTTCTGTTCCTTTCACTTACTTCTTTTCATCTGTTCAAGCAAATCTAAGATGCTTAACCAAGTTCTCAGTGAGCCATAAAGAGATAATCGTGTTGCTTTAGTCCTGGCAGGCTTAAGGATGGGCCTTGAGCTAGGGACAAAATATTAGGCTGAGGGACAAAGATAGCTTTTTAAGTAAGATTTATCTCCATAGAGATCCCGTGGTTTATTAACCTGTTTGTTACATCAACGACCAGTAAGTGTGTGTGGAAGGGGAGAGAAGGTGCTATTTTCAGTGTTGGTACTAAGCAGGCCAGTGATAGCAAGAGATTATGAGTAAATGGCAAGGAGAACAGTGCTAGGAGAATGTAAAAGAAGGACAGAGAAGCAGGTAATATATAGACAATGCTTGACTAAAGCAATAGCTATATTTATAAGGTATGTAATGTATACAGAGTCATTCTATTAAAGATCAGAAACAGTATTTGCTGAGTCCACCCCAAGGGTTAAAAATAATTTGAAACCCAAATAAAGACATTAGGGCATAAGGATCAGTATTTATCATGACTTACTGGTCCCTTGTAAAATCAATTTTTTGGGTTGTACAGTATTAAAGAGATTGAAAAGAGAGAGGGGGAGACATACAGAGAGAGAGAGAATGTAGCAAAATGGAGAGCACTACACACAGTAAGGCTAAATATTATTTAGTTAACAATTTGCTTCATGTGTGTGTGTCTGTGTGTGTTGTGTGTGAAAACTGGGCTGTGATATAAAATATGTTTCTTGATACTGATAAAAATTTAAAACATGAAGACTAGGATGTAAGTAAGAACTTACATTTACCCAGTAAGGAAAGAGATCTACGTCTGGGAAGTCTTGGGGGATTAGGAGTAAATTTATACAAGATCAGTGGTACAAACCCTGACACCAACAAATGTATACACTCGACAGAGAAAGTACCATTTTAAACTTAAGAATTTTAGAGTCAACTGGCTGTGAACTAGTTGAGAGAGCACAGTACATCATCGTCATCTTTGTATCCCCTGAATGCGGAAGTCTACGTGTGTTTGGTGATTTGAACAGAATTTGATGATCTAACAGTAATCATCTTAATGTTAGCATATTTCTTCCAATTTCCTTTTCATAGGAGCATTCATTTAAACACTTGCGGTCAGGTTTTGTTCTTATACATGTATGTATAGTAAATTCTTTTGACACAAATGAATGGTAGCTATTGTCTAAGCAGAATGGTTTTTAAAAGATGCAATCCAGCGATTTATAGATAATTTTCTCAGTATATACCAAGTTGGGTGCTATTGTTGTGCTCTGGCCCTTATTCCAGCACTGTTACCCCTGCACATTCTTTGGACAAAGGTGGATAAACATATCACTATGTCACTCTCCTTCCCAACTACTGTTAAATCAAAACAGAGAGTTTCACAAAGGGCAGGGACTGCACAAGCTTTAAATGACAGAGTAGCCAGGAAGCATATATTTCTGACAGGGTGGAGAGAAAGGTTTTGAGACAACTTCAAAGTGCTGTGTCTTCAAATAAATAACCACCATCAATGTGAGCTGCACTAGACTAATCTTTTCCATTTCATTAAACTATGTCATTTGGGGTCGAGTTTTCCTGAAGCTTCCATGAAAATATGAGATGGTACACTGACTAAAATATTATATTTGGTTCAACAGATCAGAAACAATCAAATACTTACAGTAGCTGTAAGGAAAACAGTCCTTCAAATAAACTTTTTGGGAGTTCCGTGATCTTATTTCCATAGAGGACACTGAAAAAAACATGATTTAAATGAAAAAGAAATTAGACATCAAGCCAGCATAACAAATTGACCCAAAATATATGTATTCAGGCATATAGGAGGTTAGTAAGTACTCCATACATCATAAAAACTATAGTTGAGTGAACAAACTTCAATTTGCAAATGTGTTTTTTCCTGATTATAGATCAGATATATACATATGGTAGAAAGTTCAGAAAACATTGAAAAACAAAGAAAATTAACAAAAGTGAGCTCATTCCATTATTTAATGCCTTTTCATAGAAATGTCCACTGTTAAATTGTCATGTTTTTCAGCACACACACACACACACACACACACACACACAGTATTGCATTCTGTAATAAAAAAGGAGAACACTAAATGTGGAATTCATTGCTCATTAAAGGAATGAGTTTTAGGCTTATCATACTGGTAAAAAGTGAAAGGAATCTACATAAAGGTAAGCTTTTTGTTACATAATGTATATGCTTGAGAATTGTAAGGTATGTGTAGAAAGTGATCACTAATATGAGTACAGAAACATTTTTGAAATGCACGTTTCTCCAAAAACATGAACAGGAATGTATCCTCATGGTATTCAGCTCTGATCAGCCACTATGTGCAGCTACCCGGTGCAAGAACCACGGTTTAGTCCCTTCAACACACCTGGCGCCTTGCATTGATTTGGGTATGCAGTGACATTCTAACATTGGATTGATGAGTGATCATTGTTTGAGGAGTCAATTGAAGAAATAAGTTAGCAAGTGGACAAATTAAGGAATAATTAACAAGATGGGTGAAATGAGGGGATTTCAACAACAGATGAACAGAAATGGGTTGACTCATCATGCTGGCTATTAGCAACAGGTCTGCCATGATGCCTATCTATTTTTTACCCCCAAAGTAGGGAACCACAATAATGAATGGGAAAAGACAGAAATTATATTCCTTAGGGTGACCAACTGGCAATACATACCAAGAGTTGTAAAGACAATTATAAAAAATTTTACTTAGTTTTACTTTTAGGGGCTGAAGAAAATAATCACAAACACAGTATTTTGTGTACAAAATGTCAATCATGGCATAACTTATAACAATGAAAAATTGACACAAATAAAATATCTCCAAATCCCCCCAAAAAGGGTATTGGTTAAATGCATATTTCACATTCACAAAAATGATATTTTGAGAAATATTTAATGACATGAAAGTGTTAATATAACATTAAAGTTGAACAAAACAATAAAGAAGTACATTATAGTATGATCTTAATTTAGTTCAGAAAAATATATATACACGTACATAAGGAAAAAAGCAGAAAATCTCTGGATGGCAGGCAATTTGCCATTCAGAGGTGATTTTGATTTGCATCTATATATTTTTCTTTATGTTTTATATTCTCTACATTGATCCTATTTCTTCTGAAAATGAGAAAAATATTCTTTCAGAAAAGACATAAAGGATGTCACAATATGTAAAGGAAAAAGCTGAAATGAGAATCTAAATAATTAATATGTTTGGCAGAAGTATATGATTTCTGTTTGAAATGGACTAAAATAACAATTCAAGAGAAATGAATAAGAGTGAGGGAAAAGCTGTTATTTCCTTTTAAGATGTCGGTGAGAGGTGGGATGTATTACAATATAGGAAGAAAATTCTCAAGGGAATAAATAAATATGGCTGGATACTATATTGTGTAAGGAGACATTCTACTTGTATAGATCCCAGTGGTATAGTTATATAATATAACATAAAAGTTCATTTGTGCAGAATATAGATGCTTTTAAATAAGGTAAATCAATTAGAGAAAAACTATTTTTAAAAATCTAAGAAAAAAAAGAGAGAACTCTGTATTGTTAGCATCAAAGAGGTAAGGGAATTAAGAAAGGATAAGCAATAATAAATGCATTTTTTTAAGGTCAGAGGCCTTATGGGAACACACGTGAGCAGATCAAGGTGGCACTATTTCAGGACATTCAATGCAATATCATTCAACTGACTAAATTTAACAAGAGATATCATATACTTATTATGTGTCAGGAACTTTTACGAGGTTCTAAGCTTGGTGTCCAATTAAACTGAATGCAACCGTTGTTTGTTGAATATGCATCACTTGTCCTTGTGCCAGAATAATACAACTGAAGTGAGCCAAGTATGATTTCAAAGAGGAACCCAAAATAGCAATTTTGAATATTAAAGGAGTTTATATTTTGAACCCAATTAAATATAAAAAGGAAATAGAATGCATATAAATTGTGGGGACCCATATAAGAATTAAGGAGCAAGTTATGAAACTAGAAATCAACTATAAGCACCTGGGAGCTCCTGAGTGGTTCAGTTGGTTAAGCGTCTGATTCTTGATTTTGGCTCAGATCATGATCTCATGGTTCATAAGATCGAGCCCTCCATTTATCTCTGTGCTGTCAGAGCGGATTGGGATTCTCTCTCACCCTCTGTCTCTCTGCCCCTCCCCCCAAAAGTAAACATTTAAAAAAAGGAAAAAATCTGGAAAGAACACAAATACAAGGAGGTAAAATAACATGCTACTAAATAATGGACAAGTCAACAAAGAAATAAAAGACAAAATAAAAAAAATACATGAAGACAAAATAAAATGTAAACACAACAGTCCAGAACCTTTGGGATACAGCAAAGCTATTCTAAGAGGTAAGTTGATAGCAGCACATTTCTTACTCAAAAAAGCAAGAAAAACTTCAAATGAATAACCTAAACTTACACCTAAAGGAGCTAAAAAAAGAAAAGCAAACAAAACTCCAAACCAGTAGATAAATAAAGAAAAGAATAGAGAAATATATTAAATAGAAACTAAAAAAATAGAAGAGATCAATGAAATCAAGAGCTGCTTCTTTGAAAAGATCAACAAAACTGATAAACCTTTAGACAGATTCACCAAAAAGAGAGGACTCAAATAAACAAAAGCAGAAGCAAAGAGGAGAAATGACAGCTGACAGAAATACAAAGGGATATGATGATAAATTACATATGAACAAACTGGACAACCTAGAAGAAATGGATAAATTCTTAGAAATATATAAGCTCCCAAAACTGAATCAGGGAGAAAAAGAAAAAAATGTTTCTTTTCAAAATTTTATTTAAATTCTAGTTAGTTAACATACAGTGCAATAGCAATATTGGTTTCAGGAGTGCAATCCAGTGATTCATCAATTACATACAACACACCATGCTCATCATAACAACTGCCCTCCATTAAAAAAAAATGTTTAATGTTTTTCATTTATTTTTGAGAGACAGAGCATGAGTGGGGGAAGCACAGAGAGAGAGGAAGACACAGAATCTGAAGCAGGCTCCAGGCTCTGAACTGTCAGCACAGAGCCTGATGCAGGGCTCAAATCCACAAACTGTGAAATCATGACCTGAGCTGAACTTGAATGCATAACTGATTGAGTCACCCAGGCACCCCAACAACTATCCTCCTTAATATCCATCACCCATGTAGCCTATCTCATACCCACCTCCCTCTACCAACCTTCAGTTTGCTATCTTTATAAGTTTTTTATAGTTTGTTTCTGTCTCTCTTTTTCTCTCCCTCCTATATGGTCATCTGTTTTGTTTCTTACACTCCACATAAGGTGCGAAGAAGGGGGAACCATCTTGCACTATGAGTGAGAATGAAAAGTGGTGCAGCCACTCTGGAGAACAGTATGGAGGTTCCTCAAAAAGTTAAAAATAGAACTGCTATATGATTCAGTAATTTCACTAACAGGTACTTACTCACATGATACAAAAATACAGACTCCAGGGAGTACCTGCACTCCTATGTTTGTAGTAGCATTATTAACAATAGGCAAACTATGAAGAGAGCACAAATGCCCACCAACTGATGAATGGATAAAGAAATGTGGTGTATATATGCAATGGAATATTACTCAGCCATCAAAAAGAATGAAATCTCACCATTTGCAATGACGTGGATAGAGCTATAGTATATTATGTTGAGTGAAATAAGTCAGTCAGAGAAAGACAAATACCATATGATTTCACTCATATGCAGAATTTAAGAAATAGAAAATGTGAACAGACCAATTAGCAGCAATGACATTGAATCATTAAAAAAAAAAAAAAAAAAAAAAACACTTCCCAACAAACAGAAGTCCAAAACCAGATGGCTTCACAGATGAATTCTAACAAACATTTAAAGATTTAATATGTATTCTTCTCAAACAACTCCAGAAAATAGAGGATGAAAGAAATCTTCTAAATTCATTCTATGAAGCCAGCATCACTCTGATACCAAAATCAGATAAGGGCACTACAAAAAAGAGGACTACGAGGCCAATAATGCTGATAAACAAGGATGCAAAAATCTTCAACAAAACATTAGCAAACTGAATCCAAAAATACATTAAAAAAATCATTTACCACGATCAAGTGGGATTTATTCTTGGGATGCAAAGGTGATTCAATATTTGCAAATCAAATCAACACGATAGAACACGTCAACAAGAGAAAGGATAAAAAGCATATGATAATTTCAATAGATGTAGAAAAAGCATTTGACAAATTACAACATCTATTCATTATAAGAGTCTTTAACAAAGTAGGTTTAGAGGGAACATACCTCAATATAATAAAGTCCATCTATGAAAAACCCACAGCTAACATCATCCTCAATGGTGAAAAAATGAGATCCCTTTACCTAAGATATGGATATCCACTCTCACCACTTTTATTCAACATAGTACTGGAAGTGTTACCCACAGCAATCAGATAAGAAAAAGAAATAAAAGGCATCCAAATTGGTAAAGAAAAAGTAAATTTTTCACTCTGTGCAGATGACATGATATTATGTATACAAAACCCTTAAGATTCCACCAAAAAAACTACTAAAACAGATAAATGAATTCCATAAGGTCACCGGATACAAAGTCAATATACATAAATCTGTTGCATTTCTGTACATTAATAATCAAGTAGCATAAAGAGAAATTAAGAAAACAATCTCATTTATAGTTGCAGCAAAAATAATAAAATACCTAGGAATAAACCTAACTTAGGAGGCAGAAACCTGTACTCTGAAAATGATAAAAAGTTGATGAAAGAAACTGAAGACAACACAAATGGAAAAATACCCCATACTCTGAACTAGAAGAATAAATATTGTTACAATTCCCACATTACCTAAAGCAATCTACAGATTTAATGCAATCCATATCAAAAAATCCCAAGAGCAATTTTCACAGAACTAGTACAAATAATCCTAAAATTCATATGGAACCACAAAAGATCCCAAATAGCCAAAGAAATTTTGAGAAAAACAAACAACAAATAAACAAACAAACAAAAAACTGGGAATATCACAATCTCAGATTTCAAGATATACTACAAAGCTATAGCAGTCAAAACAGTAAGGAGCTAGCACAAAAATAGACATATAGATCAGTAGAACAGAGAACCCAGAAAGAAATCCACTATTAACATGTCCATTAATCTTCTACAAATGAGGCAAAAATATGTATTGGGAAAAAGAGTCTCTTTTTGGGAAAACTGGACAGTTATGTGGAAAAAATAGATAAATAAACTGGACCACTTTCTTACACCAGACACAAAAATAAACTCAAAAATGGTTAAAGGACCTATAGGTAAGACCTGAAACCATAACATTCCTAGAAAAGAGCACAGGCAAGAATTTCTCTGATGTTAGCTGTAGCAACATTTTTCTAGATATGTCTCTCGAGGCAAGGGAACAAAAGCAAATATAAGCTATTGGGACTACATCAAAATAAAAGCTTGTTCACAGAAAAGGAAACAATCAATAGAATTAAAGGCAACCTATTGAATGGGAGAATATATTTGCAAATGACATATCCAATAAATGGTTAGTTTCTAAAATAGCTAAAGAACATCTACAACTCAACACACACACAAAAACACCCCACAAATAATCCAAATTAAAAAATGGGCTGAAGACATGAACAGGGATTTCTCCAAGAAGACATACAGTTTGCCACTAGACACATGAAAAGATGCTCAACATCATTCATCACTAGGGAAATACAAATCAAGGCCACAATGAGATATCACTTCACACCTGTTAAAATGACTAGTATTAAAAAGACAAGAAACAATAAGTGTTGGTAAGAATGTGAAGAAAAAGGAACCCTCACACACTGTTTTTGGGAATGCAAACTGGTGCAGCCACTGTGGAAAACAGTATGGAGGTTCCTCAAAAAATTAAAAATAGAACTACTATATGATCAAGTAATTCCACTACTGGGTATTTGCCAACAGAATACAAGACACTAATTTGAAAAGATATATGCACCCCTATGTTTACAGCAGCATTATTTTCAATAGCCAAGCTATGGAAGCAGCCCAAGTGTCCATCAATACACAAATGGATAAAGAAGAGATGGTTTTACATATATATATATGTATATATATATATACATATATATATACATATATATATATGTATATATATATAGTGTCTCTCTATATATAGACACAATAGAGTATGAACCATAAAAAAGGAATGAAATCTTGCCATTTGCAAGAACATAGATGGATCTAGGCAGTGCATTGCTAAATGACACAAACCAGTCAGAAAAAAACAGATACCATATGATTTCACTCATGTGTGGAATTTATCAAACAAAACAAATGAACAAATAAAAAAAATGAGACAAACCAAGGCTGCCAGCATGGTTCAGTTGGTTAAGCATCTGACTCTGATTTCGGCTCATGTCATGATCTCGCGGTTTATGAATTCCAGCCCACATCAGGTTCTGTGCTATGCAGAGCCTTCTTGGGATTCTCTCTCTCTCTCTCTCTCTCTCTCTCTCTCTCTCTCTCTCTCTCTCTCTTCCTGCCCCTCCCCCGCTCATATTCTCTCTGTTTCTCTTGGTCTCTGTCCCTCTCTCTCTCAAAATAAAGTTTAAAAAAAAGTTAAAAGAAAAAAGACAAACTAAAGAACATACTCTCAACTACAAAGAGCAGACTGACGGTTACCAGAAAGGATGTGGGTGGGGGGATGGGTGAAATAGGTGAAGGGGATCAAGAACTTATGATGAGCGCTGAGTAATGTATAGAATTATTGAAACACTATATTTTACACCTGAAAATAATATAATCCTGTATTGTTAACTATTCTGGAATAAAATTTAAAAAAATAAAAGGGAAGAAAGAATAAAGGGGCAAATAATTTAGCAGGTTTTTCATTTGGGACTTTTGCCTTAAAAGTTGGCTCAAATAACATGAATGGAGGACTGGTTAGGAGATGTGTCTTATTATATTGTGAAACATTTTATTCCAACAAATCGTTGTTTTCTTTAAGATCATGTTAAAAAAATAGATGTTTTTTGTTAATGAGACAGTTTGGGTACATAGGGAAATAAATATGGGGGGGATCACAAAAGGATGAAGGGAATCTATGTAGTCATTATTGGGTATGTGGACTGCCAATCATAAAATATTATCATAAAGAAACAGTAAATGTTATGGGATGAGATTTCTCTACAGAAAGGTATAACAATAGTAGAGCTGGCACAGTTTTTTTTTTTTTTTTTAACATTTATTTATTTTTGAGACAGAGAGAGACAGAGGATGTGCAGGGGAGGGTCAGAGAGAGAAGGAGACACAGAATCCGAAAGTCTCCAGGCTCTGAGCTGTCAGCCCAGAGCCCGACGTGGGGCTCAAACTCACGGACCGTGAGATCATGACCTGAGCCGAAGTCGGACGCCCAACCGACTGAGCCACCCAGGTGCCCCTGGTACAGTTTTCTTATATGCAGTGAGATCAAAATGGTAGCAAGGAAAAATGACTTAAAAATATAAAAAAACCAAAGACCAGGACAGAGAAGCTGGATAAGAATCAAGAAAATAAGGCCAAAATCCATAAAAATGGGACAAAGGCATGTCATTACATAAAGATATAAAGTGCAAGGAGGCCAGTGAGACTTTGTGCTGCATTCCTATGAGGGAAAGAAAATTTTAAAAGAAATTGAATGATGAAAATGAATTCAGCTGAAAGGAAAATAAATACCTGAGGGGTCTGGATAATGTCATCCAAATACGAGCAGTGACAAACTGGGTAACTTCTCTCCGGTTTTCTTACACATCACTTATATTCAACATACGGCCTCCAGTATACGAGTATGCTGATCGAGAATTACTTTATAGCCCATTGGACCAATAGGGAAATCTTAAGGAAACCTTAAGCAGCTCTTGTACCTGCTGCCAGACAAAAGGCAAAGAATTCTAAGCCTAGTTTCACCCTAGTGAGTTTCAATAGTAGGAGTGTAGGATAGTAGGAAACAGCAACAGCCGGTGGCCAGTCTTTGAATTCTCCTGCTCTTGTTGAAATCTGGCAGAAGACAGTTACTACCAAAGAGAGAGAAAAAAAAAAAAATGTCCCAGGGCACCGAGGTGGCTCAGTCAGTTAAGCATCCAACTCTTGATTTCGGCTCAGGTCATAATCTCAGTTTGTGAGTTCAGGCCCTGCATCGGGCTCTGTGCTGGCAGCCACTTAGTGTGCTAAAGGCTCTATGCTTAGTCACTATGCTGTGCTACTACAGCACTTTTTTATTTTGTGATATAAAATGATGTTTCCAACCAGTAAATGGGAAACAATAGAAGATGTGTACAGACAATGCCTAGTACACTAATATGTTGAATTCCTAAGAAATCATTGTTAAATATTATAGAAATACTGTTGTCACAATGACAGCAGTAAAAGCCCTGAGTATGAAATCATTCAAAAGACACATGTATTCTGAATGCTTTTTTGTCATTAATATATGTTATATTAATAATAAAATATACTAATAGTATAACATAATAACATGCAATAAAATAATGTTAATGTTAATAAAAATAAATGCTAATGCAATTATTTAGTAGGAGAGACCTTAAAATATTCAATAAATCAGGTTCATTTTTCTCTAAGGTATACTATTTTGGTGATTAAATAACAATTTAAAATGGTTTTTTTAATTTAATAAAATCTGGCATCATATCATCCTTAATTATTTTCGCTTCTTTAGTAAATACAGTGATTCAGTTAAACTGCCTATGTAGTTGAGTATGTTCTAGAAAGACATGTAAGAGAAGCCTGTAGAAGTAAAAACTGGATTTTTTTTTTTTAATTTTTTTTTTCAACGTTTTTTATTTATTTTTGGGACAGAGAGAGACAGAGCATGAATGGGGGAGGGGCAGAGAGAGAGGGAGACACAGAATCGGAAACAGGCTCCAGGCTCCGAGCCATCAGCCCAGAGCCTGACGCGGGGCTCGAACTCACAGACCGCGAGATCGTGACCTGGCTGAAGTCGGACGCTTAACCGACTGCGCCACCCAGGCGCCCCGTAAAAACTGGATTAAAAAAAAAAAAAGGTAGTGTCGCTGATTTGCATGGCTTCCGCAGTTACCCACAAACCCCCGTCACTGTACTCCTTTCCAAAGACTTAAGCCCTCACTATTACATTACGATCTCCAACCCTATTCTTTTCCCACAAACCTGTTATCTATCAACCTGTTTTGTCCCTCTGTCCTCATGGTTGTGTCCTAGACCTTGCTGTTATCAACAACCACAACCACAACCTCTGCATTATTTCATTTTCAACCATCTGCCCCACTTCCAGTCACATTTTTTTTCTTGCTCTTTCTTGAAACACTCAGCATACTCTCATCTCAGGGCCTTAGAGTTTAGCTGTTCTTTTGGTCTCGAATGCTCTTTCTTCATGTATCTGCACAACTCACTCCTACAATTCGAGTCTTCAGGTCTCTCTGCCCAATATCATTTTCTTGGGAGGTCTCTGCTGACCTTCCTGTTTAAAATTTCAGCTCTCCTCCCCATTGGCCTCCTTATCACTTCTGCTTTCTTTATTTTCCTTCAGAGAATTTTTTTTTTTTAAGTAGGCTTCATACTCAGTGCAGAGCCCCATGTGGGGCTTGAACTCACAACCCTGAGATCAAGACCTGAGCTGAGATCAAAACTCAGATGCTTAAGTGACTGAGACACCCATGCGCCCCTTACTTCACAGCACTCTTAATCATCAGGTATACTATATCTTCTGACCAGTATCTAGTTTATCATTGGTCATCTCCACGAGAGAGGAGTTTCTGTATTTTGTTCACTCGTGAATCCCCAGGGCCTTGAAGAGGGTCTAGGACACAATAGGGTCCCACATCTCTGTGGAATGTAGGATTGTGGTGAAATGAAAAAAAAAAAAAAAGCTATTGTGAGTCTGGACAGTTGTATACTTTATAAGAGGTATAAATTAATCTTTGGAGGGTCAATTCAAAATGTGAACACAATGAGGAAAATGCTACCAGTTACAGCACGTGGACTTTCTCTAGGATAGCACAGCTGTTTGATTCTCTCGATAAACATGTTTGTGTTTTTGTTTTTTTTTCAAGTAGGCTCCACAGCCAGCATGGAGCCCAACATGGGGCTTGAACTCACAACTCTGAGATGGAGACCTGAGCTGAGATCAAGAGTTGATGCTTAATTGACTGAGCCACCCAAGGTGTCCCTAAAAACGTCTGTTTTCTGACATTATAGGGTAGTATTTGGTGTTGCATTTCTGGAAAACAGTTCCCACTCTTCTGTATATGACTAGGTTTTGAACTAGGAATTCCCCAGTGATTTAATTCGCTGACTAAAAGTCAGTTCCATAAGGAAAAATCATGCTTTGTTATGGCTTTCTGAAAAAAACTGTACATGAGAGTTCTGGTCATGAAGATTAAAATCTCAATTCAGCAAGTACATTGCTTTACACATTTTATTTCTTTTACTATTTGCTATGAGTCTATTATATTTATATGGATAAGTATACAATAATTTATAATATAATTATTAGTTGTAACTGTTTATTAATAAATATAATATATATTAATATAACATTGCTATGTCAATAATGTAAAATATACAATATTTATAAATACATTATTTATAATACAATAAAATATATACCTTTGTAGTTAATAAATACAGTGTCATATTAAACATAATGTATAATATAATAAGTACATAGAACTTATATATTATATATAAGTATAAATATATAATAACACATATATAAAATTATGGTCTATTACTTTTTAAATTTATTGTATTTCTTTATCAGTTATTTTAATTCTCACAACCAGAATGTGTCAACTAGCATTAAGACAATAGAACTTAACAGTAAACTGTCAGCAAAACTGCTATTAATAAGAATTCTCCAATCATTTCTCTCTTTTGACATTTTACTACTCATCTTTGAGGCACAGATACCTGACGGACCAGGGATTGGTACAATGACTTGACTTTCGTTCTGTCCTTTTGTGTGGATGGAAGGTTGTCTCTGTTTACTTTGGACAATATGACCGTCCAGAGTGGCATACCCCGTAATTCATGGGCCATCTGATTGAATAATTTAATGGAGTTTTACATTAATCTTTGTTATTTTAGAATCTGCCAGCTCAGTCTAAGAGCAACACCGGTCTACATTCTACATTTTCGGCCGACAATTGTTCCCCAGGTCTTGGACTTCCTCTGGTTAATTCCAGAGGTGGTTAACATCCACAACAAAAAAGAACCTAGGCAGATTCCACTTTCTTTCTTCAAAGAAAACTATAGTTTTCTGAGCAGACCGGCACAGCAACCTGGGTCTCCATGTGCCCGGATGACCACTTCTGTCTATTCCTTCCCAGGGATGACTGAGTGTGGAGTGCTGCATGAGCCCTAGGTGTTTATCTGGGCCTTACACGTGTGTATCATGGACCTCCCGCTGGCCACCACTGCCTTCTGAAATTCTCAAGAGCTCTGCAGTCATTGATAACAATAAGAACCCTTCTCTAAGCTTCAACTCTTAGGAAAATACATGCCAGCCTCCATGTTCAAATTTTAAAGTTACAATCTGAACTCAAGTTGACTGTACTTGGTGGACTTCTGAAGATTCCTTTACAAATTCGAGAGAATAGTAGCCTTTATCCATTTATTTTACAATAATTTTAATTTATATAGTTATCTCTCTGAAAGTCCTTTTGATGTTAAAAAGCCGTCATACTTTTATTATCTTTGTTCTTTGAGAGATTAAAGCTGGTTCTTTCAAGGAAGTCTTAAGGAGATGAAGCAGGGAGTTGAGGGGGCCTCTCACTGCACGTCTTCAACTGTTCCCTCCATAAGACCTCACTGAGCATCGTTCTGAGGGGACTAATATTGCCCTCAGGACAGAGTGGCTGCTGGCTTGAGGCTTATAAATATAACAATGACCAGAGTGTTCCAAAATACACATCCCAGCTATATTTCAGAAACAAAAAGCTGTCAGTAATTATAATATAAATACAGAATAATTTAGAGGCTCTTACCCTTGCTTTCTAAATAGCAAAACTATCAAATCCTAAAATATATACCCTTAAAAATGGGCTGATTTTAGTGACAGGTAGCAGTCTTCCATGAAAATGATGAAACTCATTAAGATTAATAATAATGAATATTATTAATGATTCATGACAAAAAATTAAAGGGTTATTTTTTCTTAAATCCAAATTTGTAAAAGATGGACCCAGTATTAGTCGCATATTCTGCTTTCCTTTGGCGACGTGGTCAGTACTTACAGTGAATTCAGAGAGCGCAGTCCTTGGAAAGCATCTGGTGCTAGTTCGGAGATCTGATTATTGCTCAGGTCACTAAGATTAGAAATAGGGTTAGGTTAAATTAAATAGAATGTCAGTGAGGACTTACTGCAGGAGAAAGCTATTTATTGCCTTTACATGTCCATTTTGCACCTATTAATACATGTATAAAATTTGCAACATAAAACATCTGAAGCATCTTAAATTAAAAAAAAAAAATCAGACTTCTAAATCAATTACTGGCTCTTTTCTTAAATTATTATAAAAGCTGCCATGTCTTATTTTTGAAAATAGAACATCTAAGATTTGGCTGCATACTATATTGATCACATAAATTCATGCGGGTGTGAATCAATATGTTAAATTACAAAGAACGTTAAAATATTACATAGTTTAGCCTTTAACATCACAGTATTATAAAACTAGCAATCGGATAGTCACATCACTTAATATTTAAGCTGTCAAACATTCAAATATTCATACTTAAGTGAATGTCTGCACGGTCATGACCTGTATAATTTTTAAAATTACATATATTCTAGAATATTATTCACTCACATTCTTCTAAGCTTTTTATATGGTGAGAAAGCTCCAGGAGGGATGACCTTGATTGAGTTCTGTTCCAAACGTCTGCAACGAAAAAATTCAACTTTTAAATGGAAACGTGAGCTCTCAGGGATGTTTAATTCAAGCCCAGGATGCATGTCAAGAAGCCACGTTGATGCTCTTCGTGAGTGATTCTTTTTTTCCTCAAAAATAAGTACTAAAATTAATTGTGCTGTGCCCTAAATGTGGGGCAAGATTGGGAATAAAAACAAGGCAATTATAAAATGAATAAAAATATCCTGATTTTTAGGCATTACAGGTCCATTAATATTTAAGTCTGGACTTTGTATAAAAGAGAAAGTACCTGTAAGAAACTAACTTGGAAGTACATTAAAATAACCTTTATATCAGTATGAGAAATATGTATAACACTGAACAGATGTATAACATGTTTCAAAGACAATTATAACTCTTCCACAAAGGAAATTGCTGTTGAATATTAAGTTTTATAAACCTTTTATCTCCTCTACAGAAAACATATTATAGATTAAAAATGCTGTTATGCCCAGAAAATTAATTTTGCAGCTTCTTATGAGGTAAATCTTAAATTCCAATCCATTAAATACCATAGGTACTTTTCGGTAAGACTGGCTGGACTCTGAATACTTCGTGCGAAAACCATTGCAGCAAAGCGCATTCAAAACACAACTGAAGTGGTTTTGATCACGCACCAAAATCAGAGTTGAAAATAAATCTATGGTTGTGTTTTCAGAGAAAGACACGATTTTACCCACTAAGTTATGAATCACACAAATACATTTCCTTCAGTATCGTATCCATCAAAAACGTTGCCTCTCAGCTTCATTTCTATCCATGTGAACATTGTAATAAACACTTCCCATCCCTTCCCCTCTTCTCTTTGTATCCCAGAGGCTGACTCTTGGGAACCATATAATCCCAGGCTCACTTGCCAACTGATTTTTGTGGAATTTGGCCAATGAGAGGCACTGGTAGAGACTGAAGGTAGGATGAAGCAAGAAGCCAGGATATTCTCCCTTTCTCTGTCTCAGGGGATGTCCCCAGCAGTGGTCTCATCTCCTTCCTAATTTTAGCTCCTGCTGGGGCCACCTCCTGACTTTGTATAACATTCTTTTCTTCTTAGATCTTTGTAGACCTGGATGTGGAGGCAGCTTTCTGTTCTCTGTGTCACCTTCACAACTGCTTAATTTCATCCCTTATATTAAATCTCTCTGTTAAAATACCTAGCACGAGCTTCATTTTCCTGCCTGGATTAAAAAATATATATACAAATATATATTTAGGTATACATGTTTATATTGGCATATTTATATACATATATAAATACAACAACAATATATATATGTTGACTCTACATGTGCCATATACATTGGTTCATGTTTTATTGAATGTTGGTAAAAACTGAATGTGAAGGAGGATATATGTATCAGCAACATTTAATGAACATCAAATCAAAACAAACAAAATATCCCCAGAAGGTTAAGTAGAAATGCCTACATTTCGGTCTTTTCTGATTCCAAAACCCTTCTTTAGTTTCAGGCTTTCCTCAACAGCCTCAGGGTTCACACTGACCTCCTCATCTCTACATGCAATGGGTATCCACAGTCATCATTGCTCTCAAACTCCCTGTAGCATCTGATAGTGCTAACAACACTTCTTCCCTGGATACGTTACCATACACCTCTGGTTCTCTTCCCTGTCTCAATCTCTGGATTTGCTTTCTAATCCTCTGAACCCAGTTATTCCCCAAGTTACTGTCCCTTCCTTCCTCTCTCACACAGAAGGTAATTATTTCTCTGTAATTTAGTTATAATTCTTTCCCTCCAAAAAGCAGAAATTATTCTGTTCACATTAAAGATAAATTCAAGTTTATTTACAAAATATATAAGGAAGAAAATTTAATTTTTTATATATATTTATTTTAGATCTTTGAAGTTTTACTGTATAGAGAATTTTGAGTTGTATGCCTTATATCAAATATCATACCATACATGTTGTCCTAATACTATTAAGTATTTTGGGAGATGTTATTTTTAATGTCTTTATAACACTTAATTATCAAAATGGACCATCGTTAATTAATCATTCTCTATTATTGGCCATTTAGGTTAGTAAAAATTTTACGTGATTATTAATAACATGGCTTAGTTGTCTTAAGACAACTGAAGCATGGCCTCCTCCTGAAGCCTTACTTTATTTTCTCAGGTAAGGTTAGTTGTATCTTTCTTTATACATCCAAGGGCATTCTCTTCTCTGTGCCTCTGCTCTATCTCACTACATTCTAGTCATTTTTCACATATCCCTCCTCCACCAGGTTTGTTGGCTCCTAAGGGGCAGATTTACCCCAGAAGACAAGAAATAAATTGTATGAAGAAAATATAGATTTGGCATCTGGATTATTTATCTAGGTCTGGAGAAAGGGTACTTTTTTCAAAATCTCTAAATATAACAAAGGACATTTAAATCATTTCACTGTTACACTATTGATCAGAATGTTATAGATTGATGGTTTAGAGACACATTTTTTAATTTTTTTTTTTTTTTTTTGCTGTGATCCCTTCTTGTAGTTAGATTTTAAGAAGTTTAAAATGTAATCAATGAAAATACAGTGAAAGCAAGCTATAGATGCAAGACTATTGACTAGATGACTTTCTACAAATCTGGGCCAATGAAGAATCGTTTCATTTTGTTAAAGACTAGCTCAAAATAATGTAAAGCTATGATGAGAAAAAATAAAAATTCTTAGCATCTAGAAGATTTCTTTCAATGCAAACAGTGATGCAAAACTAGTTCATATGATTACTTTTATAAATATCATTTCAAGTTCTTGAAAATAAGAAAACCAGTAGTCACTCATTCATTCATTCATTCATTCATTCACCCTTTGTATTCTACCTGTGCAAAATATACTATATGAATGGAATTCAATGGTGATTGGAAGAAACATGTTTATACCCTTATGGAAGTTTTATTGATAGGCATCTAATTTTGCTATTACATTTCCAATTAATTTGTTTAGTACAAGTTTTAAAAAATGACATATTCAGCATTGAAATATCAATGACATTAATTCACAAATGTGGCCAAATTAATTCTACTATCATATATAACTGAAGAGCTTCCTTAGAAAGTTTAAAATTCATTTATTATTTTAAAGTCTCTAAATCCAGAATACTTATAATGATCACTAATTGTCCTAATGGCACTCAAATACATTTTATTGTAACAACTAAATTTAGATGTGTCTAATCTGCAATTAATTTCATTGATAAATATTCCAACTAAAGCAAACAAAAGATATATAAGTGAGGCTATATATATGTTTTAGAAAATGCATGCACAAAAAGTTATAAAACAAGGAGAATTCATGATGAAACAGTGTTAAATTTTACATGCAAAAATAGTAATTCAAACATAATACAGTGCTGTTGCATGTATCAATCATTCTTGCAACGTACCATAGTTAACCTTCACATTGCAAACCATTTCATTTAGAACATATGCAACAGAAGGCTGAACGATGACATATAAAATGGATTTGCTTGCTTTTCTTTATTTATCTACTTGCTTCCAACCTTTTTTGTTAAAAAAGAAAAAGTATTTGAAACAGAGCTTACATGGTTATTTACACTGACTCAGCAGCTAATTGGTTTTTATGGCATTGTACCAGCAGTCCATTAAGGCAAAGCATAATTGCCTCCTTCATTCAAACAGACAGATTCTCAAGCAAGAAAATATTCTACCACTGACAGATGTCAACCAATAAATTTTAAAATGTTTCAGAATGTCCATTTTGTCTTCTTTAGTTGGCAAACAATAAATTAATGTGTACTTTCTTTAAACTTTCAGATCTCCAGGACCTTACGCTTCATTAGAAGAACTTAAGAATATATTTTTAAAACTGTAAGCAACACACATATCAAATGGTGTCCATACTTCTATAGAAAAGTGGGGATGGTACTTAAACCAGGTTATAAAAAATAAGGAAGAAATATATTATTCAGGTGAAGGGTAAAAAAACAAGTAAATGAAATGTACATTTTCTATCTTTGCTATCCCACAATCTTCTATTTTAATAGCATAAAATCTGATGAATTTTATAGAGTGCAAATTTGAATCCATTGTTCCATGAAGAATCTAATTAAAACCATACCAGGGTTACAAAAACAGATAATGGCCGAGATATATCTGCTGTGGATGAAATCCACCATAATTAAGAGCGTTCCAAATGTTAGTCCTTCATAAAAAGAAAATGCAATATTTTGAATTTCAAAGTAAAAATATATTTAGAAAACTCAGTAAGGGAAGAAGAAAATTCTATCAACCCCATACCGTATGGAAGCCTTTTTCATGTAAAAGTAGCCCAAACCTTTTTCTCCACAGAATGTGTATGAACAATTCCTAAACATTTTATCACTCTGTGTGTGTGTGTGGGGGGGGGGGGGTGGGTGTAGTATATAAAAGCAACCTGCTGTTACCACTTCATCAAAATCACAAGGAAATTTTAGTGAAAAGTTCAATGAGATAAGAAAATGGGGACAATTTTATAACTCCTCCATCAAAAAGTTCAACACTACAGTATGTTTAACCAATAAAAACCTTTCTCCTCACTCACATACATCCTTTTTTCTTGTTCTCAATTACTGTTTTGTTTTGTTTTGTTTTGTTTTAAATAAATCATGCATGTATTCACACTTAAGAGAGTTTCTCAGGAATGAACTCCAACCAACATACGCCACTTTCTGGTGCCTATTTTAAAGAGTATAGAAAATGGAAAATTATCAATAAATCTCTCTGTTCGAATCCTGTAGGCCCTACAACATGGAAATGATGTGCAGGTATAACTGAGCTCTGTGACTTAAAATACTCTGCTATGGTTATTGACAAGCAGGTCTTACATCAGTAGAGTATACAACATAGTGCAATTCAGGAATTCAAAAATTCCAACTAGTTCTGAAACCATTTATGAGATATTAAACAATATTAGTTTATTTTAAATGACCCATTCAGCTCACTAGTGCTCAATTCTCAGGAATTATTTTCAATATTTTTCAAATTAAGTTATGTTGACAAACCATATAAAATGATATCCACATGCCAAAGCGAAACAGCTCTTTCCACGAGGCATTATGTTTTATATATGTGTATACATAAAAATACAAATGTATAGTTCGGTGATTAAAAGTATGAGCTTTACAGCCACTGATAAGTTCTGTGGCCCTTGCAAAAATTAATTTGCTTCTCTCAGTTTCTCTTTCCAAAACATGAGGAAAATAAAACCTCCTATAAACTATGTTTTTGTAAAAATATGAGATATAGAAAAAATGTTTTTCTTGCATAAAAAATAGTGAAAAGATAAAAATATGGGGATATACATGGGTATCTATGTAATCACATACATAATAAACAGCACTATATAATAATATGTCTACAACACATATGAGTTTCACACACACAGATTATATAAAGAAGTAAATCCCGATACATGATTTGATCTCTAAGAGGAAATAAACATATACGATGGAAAAACACATTTTAAACAAATCAGCAGATTTGCAGATCGCTCAGCAATTATGTATTACACACATACATGCATACATCCTTCACATGGAGGCCGAAAAAATATATAATGTTGTAACTTCCATGATCCATATGATTAAAATATACCATTTTTTTCAACTTTGGAAACTGTCTTAAGAACTCAAAAAGGTTTTACAACACCAGTAAAGTATGAATTTGGATTGATTGTATCTGTAACATACAGCCCAGATGTTGATTATACATGGCAATAAAACTGACAGTCCTTTGCATTTTCCCCATCTGCTTTTAACATAAATGGCAAAAACAGCTGCCAGAGAATAGAACATAGATTTAATGGGGTGTGTGGGGAAGGCTGTGGAATGACCCTAGCTTCTGAATCTTGGACTGCTCAGTGTAGCCAAACATTCTCATCATTGGTAACATCAATCCACTATTTGAAAAGGAGGAAGCAGCTATATTCTTTTGACATTAGGGATTCTCTTGCCTATTACATAATAATTCCAAAGTCAGTACTTTGTATTTCTGGAATATTACTTCTAACTTTAGCAGTAAATGTATGCCTTGAAATCCTTCATACGTGTCTATATAAAATGACCCAAGATATTTTTGACTGAAGTACAATTTCTGTTACGTAATTGCAGTTCTAGTACTTTGTAAGTTTAATAAATATCTTTGGCAGGTGAATGAATATTTGCCTCTAGAGGGACATACTATGCATACAGCTAGCATTTCTGCCTTAGGACTGTGTCCATACTAATTGATTATCAGCCATCCCTGCCTTGGTATGACTTGTTCCTGAATATTGTCCATTTCCTTAATCTTATTTTATTATTATTTTTTGGTGATGTCATTCTAGGGTACATGCCCCTGAGGATAAAATTCAAATGATGTTTTCAGAGTAGAAATAACTCTTTTTCCATTTGGTCTTTAAGCATTTAAAGCAAGACAAAAATGAGTGTGTGCAAGGGTGTGTGTTCTTACTGACTTCATGTTTCAGGTAGTGACCTAAATAAGAGTTAACATTTTCATGCGTCTATTCACATGGATACATGTCCAAATGCAAAGATACACTCAAAACACACAATCACATGGCTTAGCTCTAGAGGGAAATATGGACTTAGGCACATCGCTCACTGATTTCAGGGGGATGGAGCATAGATTCATAATGTCAATATCAGTAAGTTTTCATGTATAATTTTTCTTTAGCAATTCAAGAAATAAAATAATTAAATGTTCTGCTGCTTTGATTTTCATTGATTGTGAAAACCTTTTGGACATTAACTTTGAGCCAGGCACTGAGCTAAGCTGCCCATTTCGTAATAATTTTAGTTTTAAAAACATTATGCAAATTGTCTTTACACATCATTTGTTTAAAAGTATTGCTCAATGAGTAGATAGCAATTGGCCTTCTTCCCCACCCCCTGCACTGATTTACTGTCCAAGTTACCCATCATCTTTTTCCTCAGTTTTAGGAAACAGTGTGACCCTGAGAGAGTAGTATGTGAATTATATGGATTTTCAACTTACTCTTTCCAGATGATTATAGAACCATAAATCTATAGCTTAATTCCTAAAAAACACATGACAATGATTTGTCTGAGAATAAAGAATACATTTACTATGCACCAACTATCTTCACTGTAATGTTAAAGTCTACATAGGTCTTGTTTTACCTCTAATGGGTCTCCATTTTCTCTTCCATAGAAATGTTTAGGAAATCAACCACCACAGCACCAGGGTCACTTTTTGGAATCACATTCCATCATGATCTGTTGCTACACCTGCCTTTACCATGCCCTCCAGACTGTTGCTAACACATTCTTAGTGTACTCTTTTCCTCCAAACCATTCTCCACTCCACCTTAGGAGGGATTTCTCTATCATCTCTAATCATGCTAGTACCTTGCTCAACATGCTTCCTTGTATGTACTATTGTTATCAGACAAGGTGATTCGTCACGATTAGGATTCTACTTTGTTCCAGCAATCAAAAGTGCTTTAACTTCTCAAAGACATACTACCTCTAACTTTTCTGGGACTTCACACATGCTTTTTCCTCTGTCTATAAAGTCCCCAATTTCTCTGCCTGCAAGAATCCTCATACCTGAAGATTCCTTGATTCTTCCAGGCACACCAAGGTATTCCTCTCTCTGTATTCCTGTGTGTATATATTTTACTACTATCATATAGTTTAAAATTTTTCTCTTTGTGTGGTTTCAATTTTCTGTGCTGTAAACACCTTGGAGGCTGGAAATGTGTCCTTTCATCCGTAATGCCTGATGCACAGTAGGTATTCACAAATATTTGTTCAGGATGTACTATATGAAAAAAAAATGCTATTTTCCATGTGTCCTTCTGTTGCAATAATACTCATCAGACTCCTTGAATTTATTTAGAGAAACCAGTTGGAGTTTCTTTCTTGCCTTACTACCTTATTAATCTCCATGCTGGTCATTTAAGTATTTCTTTTTTTTGCCAATTTACTTATAATTTACTGTACTTATTTTCACCTCATAACTAATATATAAAAATTTGATTCAGTCTTCTATGTCTTTCTCTTCAAAAGCCATTACACTTTTCTGCTTAAATGATCACACATCTCAACAAAAAAGCATATCTGTATACGTACATGTAACATGTGTGTTACATAAATAATGTTTTGTGAAATTAGACACAATTAAAAAATAGGTAAGAAAATAAATTGAAAGGGTAGCCAACAGAATGGGAGAAACTATTCGCAAATCATGTAACTGATAAGGAGTTAGTATCCAAAATATATATAGAACTAATAAAACTCAGTAGCAAAAAAAAATCAAATAATCCAATTTAAAAATGGGCAAAGGGCTTAAATAGATGCTCTTCCAAAGAAGACATACAAATGGCCAATGTGTACATGAAAAGGTGCTCAGCATCACTAGTCATCAGGAAATGCAAATCAAAACACAGTAAGATATCCCCTCACACCTTTTAGAATGGCTGTTATCAAAAAGACAAGAGATAACAAATGTTGGCAAAGACGTGGAGAAGAAAAAACACTTTGTGCATTGCTGGTGGGAATGTATATGGGTGCAGCCACTTTGCAAAACAATATGGAAGTTCCTAAAAAAATTAAAAATAGAACTACCACATGATCTAGCAATCTCACTCTTGGGTATATATCTGAAAAAAATGAAATCAGTTATCTTGAAGAGATATCTGTACCCTAATGTTCATTGCAGCTTTCTTCACAGTTGCTAACATATGAGAACAACTTAAATGTCCTTTGACAGACAAATGGATAAAGAAAATGTGATATATATATTGAGATATATGAATATTGATATATATCATGTCATACTGATATGTATCTATATATTATCAATATACACACACACACACATATACACGATATTCAGCCATAAAAAGAAATGAAATCCTGTCATTTGCAACCATACAGATGAACCTGGAGGACATTATGCTAAATGAAATAAATCAGACAAAGACACATACTGTATACTATCACCTGTATGTGGATTATTAAAAAAAAAAAAATCCAATTTAATTGAATCAGAGAATAGAACGGTGGTTACCAGGGGGTGTGGGAACAGGGAAATGGGGAGATGTAGGTCAAAGGCTACAAATGTTCAGTTATAAAAAGAGTAAGTTCTGGGGATCTAATGTATAGCATGGTGACTATAGCTAATAATACAATATTGGGAGTAGATCTTAAGTGTCCTCACCACACACACACACACACACACACACACACACACACACACACACACGAGTTAACTATGTTAACTATGTGAGGTGATGGATGTGTTAATTATCTTGATCTTGGCAATCAGTCCACAATGATTTGATGAGTTTATCAAATCATCACAATCACATTGTACACTTTACATATATGCAATTGCATTTGCCAATCATTCCTCAATAAAATTGGGAGGAGAAAAGAAAAAAATTGGGGGGAAATAGGTAATAATTTTCTTATCATGAATGCATATTATTAATAAACAGTGATTCTATCCACATAATGGATGTATGCAGCTTTTTAAAGATTGTTATCTCACTATTTCACTCAATAACAATTAAAGATTATTGAAGATACACATATGAAATTGAAAATTTTACCAAAATAAATACGAAAGCACTCCAATATTATTAGTGAACTCAAGAATGGTCTACGGAACTACAAGTATAGCTGAATTTATAAATTTATTTTATATAATTTATCTTACATTTTTTTTTTTTGCTATGGAATTATCAAAGCTACTGTATGGATTATACTAAGCATGGCTACTGATAACTAAGAATACATATGAAATGCTTGTTCTGAGGGAACATGATAGAGATCTTTGTTTTGTTCACTGAATAATGAATTGGCTCTCTGCATTCAGTAGGAAGCTAAATTATGATGTCTTTTTTCTGGGCCCCTAATTCAGGATGGAATCATAATAAAATGCAGCAAATATAATCCAAAAGCACAAGGAAATAAAAATTAAGAATGAGCAAAGTTTGCATGAACTTCTTTCACATCAAATGACTTTCTGACTACCAATCCCATAAAATACATTGTCAGAAAGGATTCACACTATTTTGTTTTTCTAATTGTAACTATGTTAGCATATAATCAAAGCTGAATTACTGGTTTATGTATATACTTTGATGACGGCTTTCTTTTGATCTTAAGATTGTTTACTTAGTGACATTTCTAGACAAAATTATATTACTTGATAGAAGAAAAGCTAGTTTCTGCCTGAGATTTGGGGGCTACATAGCACATTTCTGCTGTTGGAAGAAATTCAGAACCAAATACATAAATGCAGCTAATTCTCCACATCAAAGTAGGTACGTAGAATGATAGCTCCATATTTGAAATCTGGTTTGGCTAAAAACGTATCACATTATTTTCTACATTACAAAAGAACTGAAAGGTTTCTGCTAACCTTCAGAAACATATAGCTTCCTACATTGTGTTTCAGTAGGTCCGAAGCAAGTGTATTTTTCTTTTATCAAAAAAAAAAAAGTCTGGATACAAGATGATTTTGTTAAAGTACTAGGTCATAATTATTTCTACTAGACATAGAATATGAGAGTGTTATTCATTAGCATGCAAAGTACAAAATTATAAGAATATAAACTGCAAAGCCAGAAGTCTGGCATATGCTATATGCTAGCTTAATTCTGTGAGTGGATCTGAGGTAAGAAAAATATCTGGAATGTGTAAAACTTCAAAATGCTAACAAAGTTCTCCAGTTGTTATCAAATGCTCTAGTAAACCTATCAACAAACTTTCATTTTTATACTACTTTCTTAACTTTGCCTATTTTCTCTTCTGCTTCATAACTCTTAAGTTGGAGGTATCTCTAAATTTTTTTAATACTTTCATAATGACACAATTAAATACTTTCACAGTGAAAACTCACTTTGAAATTATCAGCCTACTTTTTATTTAGCAAGGCAAACTCAGATTATGGACTATTTCTTTCACACCAAATTATATTAAAATGGCATAATTCGCTTTATTTAGACATTTTATCTATGTTGTCTAAAAAGTAGAGTCAAGGTCATTTATATGTGTTATAAAAATTAGTCGAACGGCATGCTGCATTTACTTTTTTATTTTCAAAATTTTAGCATATGAGAAGAAAATCAACCGATAACACAATAACAGCACTAGCTGTGTTATTAGCTGAGACATCACTGAGTCCATGGTAAATAAAAAGTCACACCTAATTTCATGAACACCTATAACTCTCTTGAGAAGCTAGTGTAGAATGGGTGATTTAAAAACATGTTAATCAAATGGAACTTTGGCATCCCTATAGAAAGTCAGATGACTTTGACATACAGTATGTGGATTCAGTTTGGCAAGTATTATTTATTAGAATTAAGGATTCAAAAATTTGAAAGGGGCAAAGGCAGGAATAACCTGCAAAAAGGGCTTAAATGTACATGGGAAGAATGTTTGTCTAAAAGGAAATGGAAGAAAACATGCATTTTAAAAGTTGTATTCATGGGGCGTCCGGGCGGTTCAGTGGGTTACGTGACCGACTCTTGATTGCAGCTCAGGTCATGATCTCACAGCTAGTGAATTCAAGCTCTGTGTCGGGCTCTGTGCTGATGGCACGGAGCCTGCTTGGGATTCTCTCTTTCCCTCTCTCTCTGCCCCTCCCCCAGTACACTCACTCTCTCTCAAAATAAATAGATAAACTTAAAAATTAAGTTATATTCAATATCATAAAAGATTGTAATAAGATACAGCATTTAGGAGTCCCTTCTTTTTTTCACTTTATAATTATGCATGAAGTGACGCAGAGGAAACAAAAAGAGCAAAGTACTCTGAGCCCTCACATCTAACCTCCATCATTGTGAGTCTCTTTGAAGGAACCTTCTTTATTGCTGGCAGAGTAAAAGCAGACCCGTAGTTTACACAAAGATGAGTTTCTTTTCCATTTCACCTATTTGAATAGTGTGTCGGAAAAAAAATGCATTATAGCTTCTGAGAATTTCCAATCCATCTTAGAAAACATTGAGACAACCTCAGAAGACCTGAGAACTCTCCTACCATCTTTTCCTTTTCTATAATTTGAACTTCTCCCTGACCTCCTTCTCTCAAACAAATGAAGGAAAGAATTGTATGGTTCTCAGCTTCGGAGTCTTAAACAACCAAGAGTGAAGGCAGTCAGACAAAGGTAAACAAGACCTACTAAATTGCTACAATCTATGTTCTTACTAACTATTCTCCATGATTTATGGTACTTCTGCATAATGGTTTGAACAGGTGATATGCCACAGAAAATCTATAACTAGATTGAAGAGAACTAAGTGTCTACTTTATAGCAATCCATCATACCATACTCAAAATTTTATACTCAAACGTGATGTAAGAAATTAATTCTGAGGATTTGATATATAGAGAATCAATTTGCTATTAATAATTTTGTTGCCATGGTCCAGATCACGTAAGACTTGCCTTAGGCCTTCTATCTGTATGAAAAGAAGGTTTTAAACAGCAGAGTTCAAAGCAGCAAAATGCTGGGAAGATTTCAGCTGGGGTAAGATCTTCTTTCTTTCTTTTTTTTTTAAATAATATTTTTAATTTATTTTGAGAGAGAGAGAGAGAGAGAGAGAGAGAGAATGAGAGAGAGAGAGTACAAGTGGGGGAGGGACAGAGACAGAAGGAGACAGAGATTCTGCAGTAGGCTTTAGGCTCTGAGCCTTCAGCACAGAGCTGGACACGGGGCTCAAACCCACGACCCACGAGATCATGACCTGAGCTAAAGTTGGCCGCTTAACCAACTGAACCGCCCAGGTGCCCCGAGAGCTTCTTTCTTTTATATTTACTTTACCTTCTACTACTCCACATTCTATTTTTCCCTGTCTTCATTAGTCCATATTCCCTTGTCACATTTTCTGTTTATCATGAAGAATGGAGGTTTGGAGGCGCTCCAGAATGTGTGCACTGGACCCCTTCTATTTGCCCCCAACACTGTTCTTTACTCCATCCCACTATGCTAAGTGCTGGCACAGAAATGGTAAGGAAAACAGACATAGTCCTGCCCTTTTTAAGCTTACAGTCTATTAAGGATAATTTGATATTAATCAAAATACCAACTTCAACTGCTATAAGTTCTATGCAGATAAAATCCAGGGACATGTGAGAATATTTGATAGAGAATAGGAGAGATGATACACACTATAATAGTGTATATAACAGTTGTAGTAGAAAGTAATATGAAATAGCTCTTAGTTTTGCACACATTCCTATACCTTTATGCCTGCCTTTATGCTCCATCTATGTTCTCTTCATATGTAAGCTTCTCAAAGCTTCTCTTGCCCTGTTTTTCTGAGTATCGGCTAGCCTTTCCTTCTGATTTTTTCAATTCTCTCTTCTACGGTCGCCCAACAAGCCCACGCCATGTTTATCTTTCTTTGGAGCTGGATCAATGAAAGAACATGAGCTCCAGAATCAAGTTAAGTCTCAGACTGAGGCCAGCATAGCTGCTTCACAACTGAAAACACTTTTAAACACAATCTCTTAACATTGTGGGCCTTATTCACAAAACAAAACAAACAGCAAAGTGAAGTTGTCAGTTTTGAAGGATTGAGGTAAATGTCTAGAAGGTTCATTACCGGAAAAATATGGCCTTGGAGAAAGATGTCTAAGACTTAACTATAGAGTGATTGAATTAATGTATCTAAAGAAGGAGGCTACTAGTAGATACTGAATGGGTCGGCCTAGAACAGAGAAAAAAAAGGAGCTCCCAGACACATGTAGAGAGTGGAGTCCAAGCCAGTATGGGGAATAGAGAAATTTAACAAATGAATTTTAAGTATTTATAGCCCCATTTTAGCTCTTGCCATTAGATATCCTATTCATTAACTTTTATTTACTGTATACTTAAAAGCACCATTTTTTTTCTACAGGGAAAGAACGGGCTGCTTCTTCAGGTTTTATTTTTAATCTTGTTCAATATAGCTTATTTTAGAGATAATTGCACTGTAAATGCTTAAATTATCCATTTATTCTGTAAGTATTTATTTGCTATTTATCAAGTGCCTATTATATGCCACATTCTAGATTTGTACCTGGGTATTCAGTGGTGATCAGAACAGAACTAGTTCCTGCCTCTGACTTCATAGTTTCTACTTCAGTAGGGTGGACAGGTTTAAATAAACATGCAAATATACATATATAAACAAAATATAATAACTATACACATATTATCTCTATATCTATATTCTATCTATCTATCTATCTATCTATCTATCTATCTATCTAATCTATCAATGTATATGCAGAATAAGATTCCCAACAAATGAGATGACAGATCCTGGACCATCTAAAACATCAGGATGATGAGGCTTCTTGGAGAAATCCACCAACATTCATCTAGCATATGTTCCTGCATTAGTTTTCCTATTTTAAGATTCCATAAACACCCCTATCAAAAGTCAATGAGAAAAATCACATGATATAATGTGTGTGCAGCATCCAACACTGTTAGATAGATGTTGGTCTCTTTCCACTCCTCCTCCTACAAATTATTCCAATTCTAACTTTAAAAGAATGTTTCCCATCTCTCTTAACAAATAATTGCCTGAGCAAATACCAGAAGTGTGAAATTATAGTTGTAAGCACAATGCAGAAGAAAGAAAAGTTGAGTCAAGTTTTTCTACCTAGAATAACAGGCAGTAGATCATTCCTTGATGTAGCACTTACATACTTTCTTTTTGTTAGAATTCTATGACGAGACAGGTGCAGGAATAAAGACATAGCACACACAGAATGAAATCAACTCAACAGCATTGGATGAAATGCCTGACAACTTGCAGTAAAGAAATTCTACTTATAATTTATGGCAAAATCCAGATTAAAAATTATTTGAAAAATATGAAGGGAAGTTATAATTTTCAGTTCATCTTGAATTAAAAACTTGGAATCTATAAAAACAAAAAAAAAGATGTACAGCTTTACTTCCACATTTTATGAATCATACTGATGTTCTTTATACTAATAAAAATAAAAGAGTAATACAAGAAATGAGTTACTAAGCTAGTACGTTACGCCACTATAATGAATGGTAATGGGGTATTTTGTTGGAGTTGAAGATCAATATGATTTATTACCAGATGCTCTACTGATAAAGCTGATAATGTAATAATCAGAGAAGTGAAATTCACCTAGAGCTTCACATATGTTTTCATCTTTACTTATCAATTTAATTTATTGTAGCTTTATCTGATATACCATCTCCTCAATACAGGCAAACCCAATGGGACATATTATTTAGTGTAACTTTTATGTACTAAACTCCACAATAATACAAAATCTATACAGCATACAAAATAGAAGAAACACTCTGTTGTAAAAAATAAAATAGCCTACATGAGATAAACCACTTTAAATATCACACATTACTTTTGGTCTGTTATATCTACAACTCACTGGTCTTTTGTCAATCCGTGGCGGTGTTTCAGTCCTTCCTATAATCAGGACTTGATCCACTGGCTCCTGTGTGCTCCCACAGGGGAGCATTGTGCTCCCACAGAGATCTTACCACCTCACACTCTCATTTCTCTCTAAGAGCATTGTCTCTGACTTCCTAATGATTGCAACTTTCTGCATCTTCAAATCAATCCTGGTCTGTCCTTCATAGTGACAATCGTCTTTTTTCAAAAAACCCTTTTCGCAGATAAACTAAGCTCCTTCCTCTCTTACCTATTCTGGCCCTCTGCTGCTTTTACTGAGTTCTCTTGGGTTTCTCTTTTCCTGTTCTCCTTTCTATTGGCCATTTCATGGATTTAACCATCAACTTTTATTTTGTATTATTAATTACTCCAAAATCTTTGCCTCAAGTCCTTGTCTTCCTCCAAGTTACCACAGTCTGTATTATTTTGGTACCTCTAAAAGTCCCATCGGTGCTTCAGGATTTCACAAATTTTGTTCACCGTCATCTTTCTTCCCAACTTTTGTCCTTCCCTTTAGCCTCTTACATGCAATAATAAAACCACCAGTTCCCCATCCCTCACACTTAATTCTGGCATCATCTTTGGCTCATTTTTCTCCATTAGTCCCTCATCTCACCAAATACCCAATCCCATGAATTCTGCTCCTATATTAACTACCCTACCTGCTTTTACCCCACAGCTACACAACTCCTGCTTTTATGACATCTCCCCTCCATCAACATGATAGCCACCTAAGGAGGCCTCTTGCCTGGCAATGGGGCCTTTTGCCAACTGCTGGCACACAGCTGTAAGGTTAATTCTTGGAGATTCAGATTAAAACTCCTGTTTTCAAATGCATTCCAAATAAAGACTTAGGTCCTTATACTATCTAGGCCTTCTATGAACTGGCTCCAGTCTACCTTTCCAATGTTATTTTCCTGCATTCTCTTGGGTTCCAAATGCCATACTGAGCCCCTGTTTGGTTGTATCTTGGATTTCCATTGTTAGTGCCTACGCTTATGATGTTCTGTTCATTTTGAAAGCCCTGTCCTCATTTTTGCATTTCCATTCAATACCAATTCTTCAAGGCCTATCTTGGATGTTACCTCTTATATTAAGACTTCAACGATCAAAGTATCACTTATTGAATTACTACTATATACTAAACATATGTATTATTTCACTTCAAATGAACAACAACCCTTATGTTCAGGTGAGGAGACAGGCTTGCAGAGGATAAATAACTTGCCTACAGTCTCACAGATGGTGAATGGTAGGTTGACTTGTGCTTCTAACTAAAGCTTTCTGCCTTTAATTAACCACTGTAACTTGACCCCCACTTTACACCCTCTGCATAAATGCCTTGAACTTCATTTGTTCCCCTCTTACAACGTGTATTAATTTGTACCTCATGTCATAGCTTTCAATTTGTGTCCAATTTGCTAGTCACTTGATGGAAGATCTCTGGAAAATTCATGCTGCCTTTTATAATAATAAGTGTTTACCTAATAAATGCTGTTGCCTGGATAGATAAATATATTATTTCCCTATTTGAAAACTTACTATGTCTATTATCTAGTTCCTCTTATATTACCTCTCCTGATTAAGATAAAATCCTTCATTAATCTGTGGCTTTAAAATTATACGTAGATGTCTTTTCTAAGGCATTATTTTGCATGATGCCTCAACACGCACCTATTACTCTAATTAGGATTGACTGTACAATCTCTAAAACATAATGCTCACCACCACCTCTGTCCTTCATCCCTGACAATTCTCTTTTGTGCAATGTCACCCACCTCTTCCAAAACGATATATTACGCTTTTTTCAAGGTTCAGCTAAAAAATTCTTATAAATGTCTTCTATGAGCAAAGTAGCTTCCATTGACTAAAATTTCGATGACTGTAATATTATGTGCATACATTATTTCATGTCTTTGCCAAACCTCCACAGATTCTAGCGTCTTCACAGATGATCATGTCTTACACTGCAAAGCTCTAAGAATACTTTTAAGCACATATTAGATATTTTAAATAATGTTAGTGGGTCTTGTGAATTAACATTAGTAACATGTAAGGTAAATTAGAGCAGTTAACTGGCAAAAAATGCATGGTTTTTGAAAATAACTTAATTTTTGTGCCTACTATGTAGACTTATAAGGACTTAATCTTACTTTACCATTTCAATTCAAAACACTCAAAACTATTTATTTAAACTTTGGAACTGAACTCTAAAATAATAATATGATGAGCTGAGTGGCTATGAGGTGCTGTCTTAGTTAATGGATATTGAGGTAAAGATTTTCCCTAATGCTTTCTTCTCAAGGTGAGAAAAACAGTTCATTTGACATCTTACATGACCTTGTTTTATCCACATGACTTCTATCTGGCAAGGACAATGCACCCAGCATCTGCATACAAAATAGATATGAAATTCTTTGCCAAGACAATTTAACTTTTGGTAGAGACAGCCATTGGTTCAAATAGGTTAAAATGCTCACTAATTTAAAAATTTTATATATTTTGACTTTATAATTATATCTTTTTTATACTTTATGGTAGACCATACAATATTTCAAACCAAACAGCGACACTACTTTATAAAAGTGAGCTCTTAAAGAGGCAGAACATCATCTAGTTCTGTCGTTCCTATGATTTATTACTCCAGTTTGGTCCTTCTTTTAGAACCTGGACACGAGCAGATCTCCAGATCCAAATGGTCAGACTATGTACAACCACTCTTATTTTTTCCTAAATAGCCTACTAACACCTTCCCAATGAAAAGGGAAAGAACTATTTATCCTAAAAGTGCACTCTTTTTAATTCTACCTATGTTAAAAAAGAAAGAAAGAAAGAAAGAAAGAAAGAAAGAAAGAAAGAAAGAAAGAAAGAAAGAAAGAAAGAAAGAAAAATCCTAGCCTCTTCAACAAGGTAATTTCTTCAACAGAGTAAGGCTCAGTACAATTCTGCAAGGACTATCTGTCTAAGTTAGTTGATGCATATTTGCCTTCGATAAACCCAGAGTCTCTAAAGAAAGTCATGGTTTGGGTCACTGTGGAGGTGGAGAGATGAGAGGGAATTTCAGGGCACATACATTTCTGTGATGGTCTCTGGCAGATTCGTGGGGATCTCAGTGAGACCTTTCCCACGACAGTCTACGATATTGTTGCTACAGGTACAAGCAGCTGGACAGTGCAAAACACTGCAAGAAGGAGCCATAAATGACTGGTGACCTGAAAGAGAAACAAACAACAATAACAGTTTCCCTCCTGAAATTCATCATTGTGAAATTTACGAGTTCATCTCAAACAACAAAACATATTATTTAACAGAAATGTATTTCTCTAAATATCTGAGCATAAAATGGGCCTATATTTCTAAGATATATTTTAGGAAGCATGCATTTATAGTTCTGGGTCAACACTCAGATGAAGCAAATGAGATTCTTAAAACTAATTATGAAAATGATAATTTTTCCCACTTGAAATAATTGTTAAGAAAGGCTAAACTCAGACCGGAAACTAGAATTTGATTCAAAACGATTCTGAGTTCCAAAAAAAGCAGCAGTTTCAGACTAACCTATATTTCATTTCTAATAAGCTTCACGAGAATTTGGTCTTTACTAAATGTATGTAGCATACTGTACTGTACTTTAAAAAAAGAAAGGAGCACAGACATAACTTGATTCTAAATAAGTAATCGTGTACCAATAAATGTGGTGGAAATTAGATCTTGCTAAGCTTCAAATCTTGGTAGGTTCAAAATCTGCATTTTCTTTGAAGTTATAATAGTTTGTAACAAGCCATTCTGTAATTGTTAAGCTAGGTAGTTCTATTTTTGGCTTCCATAGCCTGCGATTTTAGCATTAAGTAGTTACCTGTGTGTATGTATTTTTACTACTCAGTATTTGGAAACAAAACTGTTTTGAAATGAGATTTCACTGTTGGAATGATGAACGACAGAATGGCGGCCGTGCTGTACTGAATGGGAATCTGCACACACTCAGTTTACTGGAGCAGGACAAACCCTCTCTGATCTGCAGGGAGAGGGCCTGAGCGATCAGAATGCCGGGAAGGGGCTGCAGGCCAGTCACTAACCCAAGCCCTCTTAACAAGCTCTCAAACGTTACAAAAATAGTCTCAGTCTAAAAAAGAAACATGAACTTGCCTTCTTCCTCATCTAGAAAACAGGAAGGGAAAAGTGAAGAGAGAAAAAAAGTGGTTAGTAACAGTTTGTTAGTCATTTCATTATTTAATTTTCTTAAAAAGCAATCAGACCTAAGGAGAACATTCCATGACATTATAAGAAAATTTTGTTTGGGTTATAAAAAGTGTGGAGACGTACACAAAAGGGTCTAAAAGAGAACGATAAATGAGAATTCTGTACTCATATGTCTTCAATCCTCTAAGGAACTATTTGTGATGTGTTATATATATTTAAACATTTTGTGTGACTGTATCTTGAACAGACACTTCTGAAGCAGAACGATATACATATATATATATATATATATATATATATATATATATATATACATACATATATACACACACACATGCATATATAATAAATTATGCTAATATGGATCAGGTAATAGTAACATAATATTTTATAAATAAGTATAAACATAAATATAAATATATATGAATTGGCAATCAGACTGCCTAAACTTGAGATCCATGGATTCAACTATGTGACCTTGGACAAGGCTACTTAGCATCTTTTTCCTCAACAGTTTAATCTCTAATATAGATATAATATTATATCTCACTACAGTTGTTCTAAGGCAGGTGAAATGAGCTAAGTATATGTGAAATACTTAGGCTGGTGATCAAACATATAGAAAGAACTAAGTAAATGTTACTTGATATTTTACATAGGTCACGCCTAATTTTCGTTTTCAGATTTTCATCACTAAAGCTACTCATTTATCTCTTTCCTGTAGAGGTGAACCACTAGTATGCACGGAAAGTGCTTTGTCACTCTGCAACTAGAGTTGAGATACTTTCCTGAATTTTCCAGCAAGATGAATCATATTTCCATTTGTTAACATAAAAGTAGATCTAAATTATTACATGACAGCAAAATAAGTAGCAAACAGAATTTAAATCTAGGAATCTCCTATATTTCCCCAGGAGTGAAAATTGAAAAACCTTTCATCATACATTAAGTACGAGTAATCTGTAATGGCCAATCACGCACAAATGCCTTAGAACATATTATCAATATCACTGAAACCGAGGATTTCCATGGAGTGATTAGTGCACAATTGCACATGTTAGTGAGCAAAACACTGAAACTTTTAAAGCATGCGTTCTCCACTGCTCTCTTACATAGAAGCAAAAAATAATATGACAACATAAAGGTTCTTTCTCTCTTACCACTGCAGACAAATTCTCGTTTTTGAACCTCAGCTACATTATGGCCCCTCAGGTGGGATGGACCCATACACTGAGTGTAGAGACCAACCCGGGGCCTTTGTCGCAACCAGTCAGAGAGCCAGGCGAGGTGACAGTCACAATATAGGTTGTTCGAATGGAGGCGACTACATAAGAAGAAGGGATGTTTAAGGCAAGAAAACAAAATAGTTATTCCAAGAATTAAAAAAATGTATTAATAATAATATGTAACTTTATTTCGTAACATGTAAGTAGATAAAGCTTACTAAGTCCCAACCTAATTATTTTTCTAAAAATGATGAGAATCAACTTACTCTTCATTTACTGCCAAGTTAAGCAAATATACAGAAGCTTGAACACGACCATAAAAATAGTTTTCCTATGTTCACTCAAAACGGTAAAAAGAAATAGGTATGTCCAAGGCAAATTGCTCTGCAGTCCCCACATACTGGTGGCCAATTGGGGTGGGGTGGGGGCGGGGCCATATAAATAAAAGTTGTGGCTCCCAGTATGAGTTATCAGTTAGTCCTGCTGTTGTTAGTTTCTGTAAAAACTGCTTGCAAAATCTTTTTAGCAGGTCACTTTCGTTTTTTGCTGAACAAGATAGAATAATAATTCAATATAAAACACTTCTTTCATGTCCCTATTCTGATTTCCTTCTTTTTGTTTAATAGCAGAAAAAGGGATTAGCTGCTTTGGGCTCTTGGGACCCTATCCTCAAAGAGCAGGAACTGAAATGAAAAGACATAAATGGCTAGGAGTGAAGGAATTAAGTGAGCCCCCTCTCTATGTTGGCAGGGATCCACACCAGAGCATGGATCCATTCCAAGTGGCAAATAGCACTTTTCCATTAATAAAATATCAGACAAATGTATCCACTAAATTAGGTAAATGACTTCAAATTGGCTTTTATGTTTTCTCAAACTAAAGAAAAGGACATCCAAAACTATAAATCAAAGCATCATTTCCAGAATCATCTATGACACAGTAATACCATTTTAGTCCTTTTTAGCTGATGTGCTCAATTCTAACCCAATAACAGTAATGGATATTAAAACATGGAACTCAGTCCAGAAAGATAATTGGAACATAAAAGTGGAATTTTTAAGTAGCAATGATAATATAGAATAATGAAACAACCAAAGCAAGGGAATTTCAAGTTAGATGACTATTTTACATTCTCCTTGAGCCTGTAGATATGGAACAGACTGTCTTGCATCAAAACTTAGACGGCGTGCCACCAAACAAAATGCCACATTGCTACATTTTGGGAAAGCTGGGTGACCTCCGGTTCAGTTTGTTGGGAAGTCAGAGTGGCATCCTTTGGAAACCGCTTAGCACACTCCACCTCGGTGTTCTCTAAATATTTTCATCTAAACCAAGCACGTTACAATAATCCAATTAGGTGTGTACAAATTTGAAATGAGAGAACATAAAACTTTAAAAACCTGATTAGCAAGACAAATGCTAATGGATTTCTGTAGGAAAATAAAGCATACTATCAAAAACGTGGATGATGGATATTTCTACAGTCTTGGTGGCTTTATTTTCTCAAGGATTAAGAGCTTGTTCAGTTTGTTTTTAAAAATCAGCTAAAGGTAATGAGGAGCTAATTTCATCAAATATAGTCTGAGTGAACTATATTTGGTATTAATTTGGTCAAATTAGGCTCAACCGAAGAGTACCAAGGAAATAAAATTTATGTTATATCTGCATACTTTGAGAATGTCTTTATTTTGTTAAATCATATTCCAAGGAAATGATCATGTTGTGTTGTATCAGGCACAGAGCTACATTTTAGTGAGAGAGGGGAAAAAAAAAAGGACTTTAAGATTGGTATTACCTAATTCATTAAAAAGCTGGCAATTCAAATGATTTTTCATTAAAGAGAAAAAAATAAAAGCTATATGTTTCCAGTTATAACCTACTGTAAAATGAAAACTATTTTGAAAACCCAATCAAAATTTATGTTCCCTACTTAAAAACACATATTATTCCAGAACTCCAAAGCTTTGGTTATGTTTCCCACCATTTCCCACATGTGGTATTTAATGTATTTTTAAGGTCAAGGTGATTCTAAACCCCATTCAAATGAGATTTATCTCTGAAAATGCTTTAACTAAATATCCCCATGCTGAGCTTTAAAGATTATTTTTTCTCCAAGAGGAAAAAAAAAAAATAGTTGTAGCAAATACTTTACTAGGAAACAAGTTTTTATTCACCTAAAATATTTTAATGTCCATCTCCTGAAAAGACATTTTTAAATAAAAATGCTGACACAACCTTAATTATAGAAGCACTGGAGGGTTATGCTGTAATTTTACATTACAAAGGGTGTTGGAGAGCCAGTTTAGCTTTATTAGGTCGGCTTGCTGTACAGTAATAAAATCATAAAGATTTACCATTTATCATCTCTGACAGCCAATCAAGGAGTCTTACATTTCTTAATGAAATGTGACCTCCACAATAGCTCAAAGTAAACGTCCCCCCTCCAACTTTCCATAATGCATATCATTTAAAGGAAAGCTTTCATGTTTTCAGAATAATAGTTCATTTATTCAAATACCATATCTAGTACTTTTTAAAAAGTGGTGTTTTCCTGGTCTACCCCATAATGAACTTGTGGTACTGTTTTCTGTTTACTAAAAATGGTACTTAAGGGAAACCCTGAATTGATGACATTGACATATATACATTGCGGCTACTTACAAAGTCCTAAGTTTAGGCATATGGTTGAAACTTGCCACAGAAAGTCTAGTAATGTTGTTATTGTTGAGAGTGCTGTAGAATAAAACAAAAAAAGTTAGAAATTTTAGGTAATTAAAATTTACTGATCATTCTATATAATAATACAGAGAATGCTTCTTGCAACTATGTTTATGCAGGACAACTATCTGGTAGAGAAGGCATAAAGAATGCCCCATGTTATAAACAAGAGGATAAATAAATGCCACACTTTAACACTTTACTATGCATTCAGCTTTATTAAATATTTATTACAGATTTATGTCTTTAGCCATAATATCTTTGACTATTCACATATTGCTTTATGCACTATGGGTATGCATGTGTGTGTATTTATGACCCTGGTTAAGGAATAACATGAGGCAGTCAACAATTAGTTAAATTGGGCAGTTACGCTTCCTTAGAGGGGCACTATGTATAATTAGTGTCATGAGTAAATGAACATATTTGAAATTTCCAAATTAAATTTCATAGCAATAGCACAGAATTGGTTTTGGCAGATCCCGGAACACAGTCCTGCTAATTATTCTCTGTTGTGGACATCAGCCGTTGTTGAAATCTGAGTAGTAAGAACGATATCTACATTTGGTACTTGCATTGGGTAGGGATAAAGTGACAGGCTGGGGCAGTTTATTAAAAGCCTAATACATTCTAATACTTCTTTACTTAAAATTTTTTAATGTTTATTTTTGAGAGACAGAGAGAGCACGAGTAGGAGAGGGGCAGAGAGAGAGGGAGACACAGAATCCGAAGCAGGCTCCAGGCTCTGAGCTGTCAGCACAGAGCCCAATGCAGGGCTCAAACTCACCAACTGTGAGATAACGACCTGAGCCAAAGTCAGACGCTTAACCGACTGAGCCACCCGGGCACCCTGTACATTCTAATACTTCTAAGTCTAGGCACATATCCTGTCCCTTGCAAACTTCCATGCGGTACAGATCACGGTTTCTGGATGCTGGAGTCAGGAAGATGGGCGGCCAAGGGAGAGATGGTGAAAATAAGCATAACTCTTGCTTGGTTCAAATTGTTACTACTTTTCCCCTAACACAGGCATTGTTGTATTATTATGGCTTTTCTACTACTACTACAACTACTACCCATTCATTCATCTAATATTTCCTAGATGGCTCTTCATTTTATGGCAACATGGAACAGCATAAAATAAATCAGGCATAAAACCTGTCCTAAAATAGCATATTGTCCAAGTGGGAAGATGAAGTACAAATTATAAAACCTTATAATTAATAACATGAAGAAGAGATTGTTTTTCTCCCTTTGGGGAAGTCTGGTTATGACAAGAAAGTGAGAAGGAGGCTATCCCAGGGCTGTGTTTGTGCAGTGTGAATACGGACAATGATTCTAGTATGGAGAAGACACCATGATGTGGTGAGCAAAGCGGGCAAGTTCCTGAGGGAGGCAGCATGACAGGATCAACGGCCCACAGATGCAATTTGACAATGGAGAAAGGTTTGATTTAGACTATGCAAATTCTCTTGCCAATGGAGGCTGGGCAGGGAAGTAAATGAGAGAAGCAGGATGCGTGTTAAGAAACGCAACAGGGACGAGAGATGGAGTGGAGCAGGCAGAGGGCTGGGGCCACTGGAGACCCTGGTAAGCGAGCGATGACACTCTCTCTCATAGCAGCTAGTCCTCAGCTCTGATGGACCACTGCTCCGTGCTAATGGAAGGCTGCCAACCGATCTGATGTTCTCAGGAGACGCTGGAAACAGAAAATTTCAGATCTGTCCTCCTAATTTTTAAATACTGGCAACTAATTCGGACATTTCAAAGAGTCTGTGGGTTACATCTGTTTGGACGAAAGCAGGATACATTTATGAGGCCACTTTTGGCCAGCTGGAGGCTGCAGTTGTGAATGGTATGATTTGGGGTGTTCAGGGGTTCAGGGATTCACTTGAACTTCTCAGTAAAGTAGGGCACAGAGGCTACCGATCTAGAAGACACACTTTCTTTTCTTACCCAGTTTTGCAATGTATTGAATGATATAAAAACTAATGCAACTGATTGAAGTAAGTTGCACAGGCGAAAAAAAAAATCCCACTTTATGAAGGACCTATAAAGCACTGAATTGGTTGGTTCACGTTATCTAAAAGCCTGTAGCATTTTTCTGTACTCAAGTGAAATGAGATTTTTTTTTTCAAACGCCATTAAAATATATCCTGATGTTTGAACTAAAAGGTTTCACTTCTCAAAGGGATTTACTTTCAAATGACCCCTTTTCCCACCCTCAAAATTTATGCTGACTTTATATGGCTAAAATCTTCAGAGTACATAACATACTGAAATGTGACTTTAGGGATAACATTTTTTAAAGTAATTCATCACATGCAGTAGACATGCATTAGTTTTGAACTCTAATTTCTTATGATTCCACACCAAAGAGTGTTTTCATTGAATGCCGAAGCTGGTGGCTATCAGTCTGGAGTCTTTTCTCAAAATGTCACTTTGCAAAATGCAGCTGAAGAAATAGATTATCTTAGTGTTTTTATTCAGTATTGATGTGGCAAAGTGATATTGACATTGATACCTGATAGTGGAACGATATGTGGAACCAATGAAATTAAATTATTTTAAAATTAATAATAAATATTTGCTAATTACATCTGATGACATGTATGTTATGGTCGTGACTAATTCCTACTCTGAAACAATGCAAATGTATCTATTGCACTTCTTTATTTAACACTTTCTTCTAAACGAAACTATATTTCTATGTTCAACCTCAAGATTTTCTTTTTGCAGCAAGAATATATTCTTGTACAAAAGTACATTTTGATGTACAAATACGAAATTTTAGTTTTGGTAATCATATAGTTACTCTCAGACTTAGATCTTGATTTATTCTTTCTTATTCCCTTAGTGCTCAGCGTAGGATTTGGCAGAGTCTGATATTTAATGGATAAGAATCACTATGTCTCGATTCAATTAAATGATGCCTATTTTATGGAAAAGAAATAAAACAAACAATACAAAACTAGATGTTGTCCAAAGAAACAGAAAACATTGATCTAGATTTACTTTCCAATGTTATTTTTGAGATGGTATCTTCACATTAAAAACAGAGACATTTCTGAATCATACCAATCAGAATTCCACAATTTGCCAGGTTGCCATGAACATACAAGTGATAGACTGACTCCGCTTGCTTCCATTTACCTGGACTTTTCCTTCTCAAACTTTATTCGCTCTCTTTACCCTAATTTATATCTTAATTTAATAAATTTTTGTCAATGGTCCAGTATGATTACTTCCATTCCCTTGTTTTGCCTCAGTATAATCATACATTGAGAAATGGCTCATGGAATTAAAAGTTTTAAAAAGATCTAAAACATTGGGAGTCTGAAATTTAAGGTGATTTGCAAATTAATTAATTCTTCATTATTTCCACATAATAAGAAGATATATTGTAAAGGGTCATAGACGCTAAAAATAAGAAAAACAGACAAGTTTCTTTCTGGAAATGTTTCTAATAGAAGAACTTTTCATTTATATGACAAGAGATTTGGGCTTGATAAATCCCAGTCTTTGGTATTTCATCCAATTATCCTTAAATTTTTCAAAGAATAATTTCTCCAAAGATTCTATGAATTACGAAGATTTAAAAATGAACACATATTAAAAGAATGTCTGCTTGACTTTGTCAAATTTGAATATAAAATATTTAAATTGTTTTGAAAGAATTCACACTTTCTTGTATCACGTACTAATGTTAATTTTTTCGTTTTTTTAGCAAACACACTCTGACCATTGTAGATCTCTTTGAAACCTATATATTAAGGACCCCAAAAGAGTTCCTAACACTTTGGATTTTGATTTTTACTCCATGAACCATAGAACATTTTTTACTCTTTGTTGTGTTTCAAGACAGAGGGTCTTGCTAAAGTTACCTTCTAGATATTTTGCTAATATGACAAATACAACGAATGAGGTGATTGTATCGTCACAAACTTACTCTTCTAAAAACACTGTTTACTTTATAACAAATAAGCAAATGAATAGTTATTGTATTTGTGGATAGAGTTTTCAATGCCTAGCACAGTGCTTGGCATAGAGTAGGTATTGTGTGTGTTTGTGTGTGTGTGTGTGTTATACGTGAATTATTTAAGCTCTTTTAATGAATAACAAAGTACTTTATGGGATTTTAGTCCATCCACAATATTCAGCAAATTTTCCATAAAATGTTTGGTGTCATTCCTATTCCTAGTTAGAAGCACCTACTTAGTAACACATTCTTGGCCTGATCAGCTCCATTCAATTAAGTAACACTCAGGGTTGTCTCTTCATATACCAAGTTTATGACACTGACTATGGTTTTGACATCAGACTGCTATCATGAAATCATAGTTGTATCCTAACTATTCTGACTCTGAAATAGCAACAGTGAGCTTTGTATATTAATGGGTCTGAAACACAACTAGTGGCGTTATTAAATACAATGTGTATGATAAGCACTCTGAATAGGTTTCCTATAGAAAAAATTAGGCTGTTACCAACAGAAAGAAAGGCTGACTTCTCATGATGTGGGTAGACAACAGTATATATCTTACAACACGATTTATCTCAATCAACTAACTCTTACATTAAGTCCTTAAAAATAACCAGTAACTTTTCACATGACACAGCTACAAGTTCTATACATCTACTTGCAATTAAAATCAAAATCATATATAAAATATTGATTAAATAAGCTATTTTGTTGAGACCTCAAACTTTCTTTCCTGAATTCCATTCTGTTCCTCAAACTCAATTTATAAAGTAATGGGATCTTTTTTTTTTTTTTTTTTTTTTTTTTTTCCGGAAGGCTATCACGAGTCCCAGATATCTTTTACCACATGGACTAAAATTGCCAAACCTCTTCAACATTTAAGTCAATTTTTGAATTTCTGAATAAATTTAGCCAGGGATGAACTGTAGCACAGAAAAATATTTTATATGGGGGGAGAAATGTGTAAATATATTCAAAAAGCTAGACTTGTGAGTCTCTGACTGGAAAAAAAAAAATTCCAGAAATGGACAGGCAGCTTCAACGGCTTGAGTAACTCTAGTTTACATTAAAATAATTTCTCATCATAATAATTCCATTAAAATTATTGTACCAAGTCAAAGGTCTGTAGAGACTACCGGATTGCCTCTAGCCCATTTTGTCAGCCATGTCTGCCCAGTAAGGAAAGAGAGAGGATGCCAGTTATAATTCAAGTCTGTGTGCTGTGCTTTCCTAAGTCAGTAGTGAAGACTTTAAAATGGACCCAATGGGCAACTTATTAGAATCAGAAAAGCAGATTTCTAGAATCACCTTTCAAAAATGATGCTATCTGGTTAAAAATGGCATTTTAAAATGAGACAACATCTTTCCATTGCATGGCAACTATATAATAACCCAACTCATCAGAAACTAAGAAGTTCATTTTTTATTGTAATTTTTCTTATACAACTGCTTTTATCCTAATATTTGGCAATTCTAGGGAGCCTCACCAATCCTTTGAATGAGAATATTTTGTCACAAGGAGAAACACTTGAAAGATGGTATTGTGAACATTTGAATGTCCTCCTTAAATAGACATTTTCGCCTAAATATGCAGAAATGATACCCACGGCTGTGCACACACACATTTCAACTCATATATTCCTCATGAGTTATTTAAGGTATCTTTATAAGAGACCATTTTGACACTAGGTTTCGAGCGAGCAGATAAGCTTCCACATTAGCACTCCCCAGACACAAAGCCCCCGTTCAAAAGAGTAAGAGAAATAAGCAATACTTACAGCACTTCAAGGTCCCGGAGAGCCCTAAATGCTCCATCTTCAATACAGCTGATCTGGTTGTAATCCAGTTGCCTGTAAATAGATTAGAAGAATATAAGTAAAAGGCTGGAGACTAGCAGCGCTGGGTGAAAAGAAGTCTCCTGAAGGGTCTCCGAAGCTCTGACTGCACTAACTGAAATGCTCTCAGAAATACACTCATCCGCTTAAGAATGTCACAAGCCATTCTGGCCTCGGTGCCGCTACTGAAATCTCTTTTTGTTCTGAACTGTCTGTGCAAATAGCAGCCCTTGGAAAGCTCCAGTAAATAATAACTGCACCTTATATTAAATGCCATAGGAATGCAATTTCATTACATCAAGAAAAGCTATCCATTAAGAGCTTTCAGCGTCATCTTGCTGAAACAATTTCATTAAGGTAAAGGACTGTAAATCACTTAATGTCACATGCACCCCCTCAGTGACCTAACAGAATCCATTTATCAGAGAAGCCCAGCTGCATGTTAATTTCACTATCCTTGGCAAGAAAGAGCAAGACTACTTTTAGGTTTCCTTCTTTTAAAAGCAGTTTTCCTTCGACAACTCCCAGTCAAGAGAGAGAAATGAGGTCCCACACACCTCCCTGCTATTCTCAACCAGGAATGCACTTTAGAAAGCCAGTCTTGTTCTACGTGAATATTCACCATTCCCATGATTTGCAATTGTTCATTATATGCGAATTCTCTGCACTGTAAATATGACATACTTTTCAATTAAGAAATTTCCCAAATTTCCAGAAGTTTTTAAAGTATTAAAAATTGATTTTTTTAACTTTCCTCAAAGATGCTAATTTTAGCCCCAAATGCTAAGAACACATACTGCAGCAACATCATTAAAACACTACATATACCTTTGGCAAAAAGTTTAAAAGCTTTCTCAGTTGCTTCTAAATAATACAAAATGCAAACAAATGGATGTTCTCTTGTAGTTTGAGCGCTTATTTGTTAAAATTTAAAGATGAAAACTAACAAGCAAACAAACAAAAACAAAGTTGCTCCAAATTTGGTTAAGTTGGCTTTTGCTGCTAGTTGTTTCTGGAACTAAAATTTCCTTTATCCATGCAGAGGAATTTATTTGTTTGAAATAAACAGCTAATAAGTATGAAATCCTATCTGTCCTATCTTTACATTGTTTTAATTTTTTTTTAAATAAGCAGCTGTTATTTAAACTAGTAGCTTGCTGCTTAGCGATATTCTTATTCCAGTAAAGAAAGAGCATTTTAATGGTTCACTTGAGACAGAAACAAAATGTTTGATGAACTAGTCAGGTGAGTTGTCAGTTCTTCATGAATTGGGAGGGAATGCAAATGTACAGGGGTAAGACTATGATCTTCATACAAATGAATCTTGCCCTTGTTTCAAGTGCGAAATTCACCAAAAGGGCTAATTTACATTTGAGGTGTGTTCTTAAAAAGAATTGTTTAAACATTTCTATAAAATAGCTGTTTCTCTCAGAAGGATACTGAATAAAGGTGCAGTGATTTAATCCAGTGACTTTCAGAGGGGCCTCTTCAAATTCCTTACTTTAGAAATTATGTACATAGAGAATGTCTCATGAAATATACATCTCATTTTTAAGAAGGTCTCTAGGGGACATAAGACTACCTTGATGTCATGCAAATGGTACAATCTAGGACATGCAACATAAAAAAAAACCAACTCTGGAGAAGATATGCTTTTATTGCTTTTATAAACTAAGGCTTTCCCCAAATAATAGGTACCATCCATGCTGCTGTAATAGCTTAAAGCATTTCTAGTTATTAGGAAGTAATGCAGAAGTATAATTTTATTTTCTAAGAAGACTTTTAAAGCTTCATGATGTAATATGGATGCTGTGGTTCCAAGAAAACACTTCCATTCTTGGGCACTTTTGATTTTTACAGATTAAATTCATTTAACAATTAAGTTAACAGCCTTTTTATTTTAAAGTGCTAAAATATATCTACACTACTATTCTCTAACCTCTTGAACAATTTATCAAAGCCATTTAAATTAGTACAATGGCATGAAGTGTTACCCTTGACACACTACAAAAGAGAAATTGTTTCCAGACAAATTGGCAAAATCTTTTAATGCTATCAAATTTGCCTAATGCAGTCTCCAGGTTAATCTGTAAAAGGGTGAGCTGTATGTTTGCCCATATCTTATTATCCTTAGCTGTCAATGTATAAATCAGTGCTGACACTGCTTCTTTTAAATCATGCATACTATACACAAAGGGGAAGCCCCTAGCATGCCAGAAAGCACTCAAGCGAATCTCGTTCTACAGGGACAGAAAAGCAGATTTCCCTATACCACCAGAAGTTGAGATGCTGCCGAAAAGTTGGTAATTTCACCCCTGTTCTACATGGCTCATGGTTACAAGCTTCTTCTGATTCTTAGCAGAAACTTAAGTCCTTCTTGGTGCTAAAGCATTAAGAATGTCTGGCTCTCATAGGACCAAAGTTTTCCTTAAAAGTTTTCTGAATGCACCGTATCTCAGGCCATGCATCTTCTGAGAACAAAGGTATTTTTTTGAAAAAAGTCACTCGTATGAAAGGACAAGCAAAATAGTTTTTTCATCAATTGGTGGACTTTGTTAAATCCAAAGGAGTGTTTACATGAAGTGTTGTGCCTGCTCTGACTGTTCCAGAGAAAATCTCTCTGCACTAACCTCCACTTGTCTGTATATGATTCAAGAGAAAGACTGTCAAAACTATGCAAAAGCATACTTTATTTCAGTGCTTCTGGACTATTTTTCTGCACTTTTTTTTTTCCTTTTCTCTTACCCACTTCATTTTCTTCTCTACTACCCTGCAAAGCCCGGGCACTTCTGCTGTCTGTAAATAGGAAAGGATCTGTTCTCAGCCATGCATTTAGTGACAGGTTGATTCTGTTTAGATGGGATTTCCAATAGTGCAATGAAATTATTCTGAATTAAGGAATTAGTAAGAGGAGAGGTTTTTTTTTCCCCCCACTTCTTCAAAAAGTAATGTTACAATTATTCAGTCAAACACGGGGCAAATTTGTTGATCTTTGGATAATAAGGGCACTAAGATACATCAGAGACAGCTTCAGGATCCTTTCCTGGCACAGGGGTCACGTACCATTGAGAAGCAAGCTAGCACTTTTCTAATTTTCCGGGGAGAAAGAATGGTACGGATATTATTATCGGTGATACCTTTCAGACCTCCGGCCGATGTATCTTAGCACAGACTTCTGTGTCTTCTCTCTCGTACTTCCTACGTCCTGGCTCCTCTGTTTCTGTGTGAATTCCAAATTCTATCTCCGTCTGATCCTTCACTGTCTTAGCTTGTAAGTGTGTGTTTTGAACCAAGTGCTTTATCTTTAATTTTACGAAAATGATGATGTTAAAAAGAATGGAAACCTTCGAGGTCTCTCTCAGGATTAACATTCTATGATGATCTTTTCATTCCTAACCACTTGTACTCTGATCTCCTCAAGTAACACTAGCCTGCTCGGTTTAACTTTTCCTGTTACTGGTAAATGTAGTCTTGGGTAACGCACAAGAATCTCTTTATCTGGCGGTATGACTCTGTGCCTCACACATGTAAAATTTCTAAACCTGATCTGATTGTCTTTAACACTAAAAATAATTTAGTCTAGTTTCATATTTGGATTAATTCTAGATATATATATATATCTATATATATATATATAGATAGATAGATATAGATATATATATATGTATTTATGTATTCATTATGTATATATATGTATTTATGTATTCATATAGTGCTGCGAAATACCAATTTTAGATATGGGCCCATAAAAGACAGAAAGATCGAACATTAGCTTACTTGGCATACTGAAATATAACCGGAGATACTGCATTCTGTTACCTTTATGTTTTTTTTTTTCAGGAATTTCCTGTTTTCTGTTATTAAAATTTGGATACCATACTGTTTGAATCACATATATAAAACTCACATTCCTGCATTAACTGTGGTTGGTTTTGTCCTTACCCATAGAAAATTTCATGTGTCACTTCAGCGTCCAAGCAGTAAAATCTTATTACTAATTTATTTTCTTTTTGTAAGAATTAGAACACCGTAAAATTTACTTAACTCTGAAACAATGCTGAATGTAAAATTTCTTTAATAACTTTAAAGTCAGACAGAGTATCTCAGTCTTTCAACAAAATATGCTCTGGTTTTCGAGGGTTTTTTAGGTACTAGAAATACTAGAGAAATACTAGAATACTAGAATACTAGAGAATACTAGAAATACTTTAGGTACTAGAAAGTTTAGTTCATAGTCATACTACTATGAGTGGCAAACTCCAGAAGTTTAGTTCACTTAAAATACATCAAAGTGATTAAAATCAATAGGAGGTAGTAACAATATTATGCCATTTGGAAAGAACCCTGATAAAACATATAAATCAAATGGGAGGAAAAGAAAAAGAATGCTCTAAGGATATGGGCACTATCTGTTCTATTTCTTCCCTCGTGTATATAAAATTCAAGTCAATATAAGTGCCTAAATATACAAATCCTATGCCAATAATGACTCTTTAAGAAGTAGTACAAATTTAGGTTATAATGTATCGAGAACATAAGAATAATATAAATTGACCCATATAAGTGAACACTGTAGGCAGAAGTTTCAGCAACCATGTCATTTAACCTCAGCATAAAAACAAATCAGTGCTAACTCAGGTATTAGTGAATAAAACAACCAAGATAAGGATTATCTTGAGGAATGTAAAATAATTTGTTATTTGGGAATTTAACCCTTCTGTAACCTTTCAAGCACAATGTTGTGGGTTTTTTTTTTTTTTTTTGCACAGGAATAAAGAATCTCAGTTTTTATTGAAATAATCTATGGTATAAAGTTATATCCACTTGCTAATTTATTGGGGAAAAGCAAAAAGATAAGCTCTAAATAAAGTGGTATCAGAAAATGGAGGAAAAATTAAGTTGCCCTTCATGTTCTAGGAACTCTTGCAAACTAATAAGAGGGGGTAGAAACTGCAACTGACAATAACAATTCGTTACATTTATTGAATGCATAGCAAATGGCAGGGTCTGTAGAGATGCCATCTCAGTATTCCTCATGATAACTTGAAAAGGTAAATGTTGTCATCATTCTGATTTTACAGATGAAAAAAATGAGGCTCACAGAAGTACAATAACTTATTCAAAGTAGGTAGTAAGTATGTGGTGAAATCTTGATTCAAATTTAAATCTATGTATTGCTGAAGCCCTCCCTCACACAGTAAGTGTCTAGGGAAAGAGCTGTTCGTTCTGCATATGAAAGTTTCAGTTAAATCTCTGATGGCCAAATTTCAAGGCAGAATGCAGCATATAAAGAGTATTACAGAATGTCAGGGAAGGAACAGATTACCCTGGGCCAAAGTAGTCATGTGTGAGGAAGGAAGAAACCTGAACCTTAAAAAACAGGCAGAATCCAGAAAGACAGAAAATAAAAATGTGTCTTCCCTCTGGAGGGAAAAGACTCCATCAAGAGCAGTTGTAAGCAGAAGGTCTACAATGTTCACCGTGAATACTTGCCAGAGAGGGGCCATTCTGGCTTGAGCAAAAGCTTGTGTAGATTTGGTAGGAGAGGGGGCTGGGACCCTGGGTGAATGGCAGAATGCTAGGCCTAGTCAGAACATCTAAAGAGACTATGCCATTAATAGAAGTCACTGCTCTTTCAGGAAAGAGTCTATATTCTTCAGAACCTATAGAACTATGACAATATTCTACTATATCCCCAAGGCTTTGCCATAGTACCCATACAAAGTGTTGTTATTTTTAATAAGCTGAATGATTCTGAATGAGACAGTGATGGGACAAAAAAGACAATGCTTTATAAAAACAAATCTGTCTGCAGTGTTAAAATTATCTAATGAGAATATAGACTGGAGATCAAAATCCAATTAGCAGACCACTGTAAGAGTTCAGATGTAGCAAAGTGTGCCTGTTTAGGGTTGGAGAAGCAAGAAAACTAAAGATCTGTTCTATCTCCAGGACAACACGACAGTTTCAGAAAGATCACGCCAATTCTTATTTTATACATATGTGAATTGGATTTCCAATCAGATACTCTTGTGTTTTGTTTGTTTTATTTTGTTCTGGAAAGTGTTTATGAAGATATGTCATATAGATTCATTTTTACATAAGAAAATGACATCGTTGAAGAAAAAATGCTAACGCACCTGGAGACAGAGCAAAATGAAAAGTTGGAGAGACTGTTGATCACGCAAACGTGATCATAGTTGTTGGGGATTATCACAATTCAGTATGCCTTTAGAGTGAATGCAAACCAGACAAGTTACAGGACCACGGACAGTTCCCGGGGTACTAATAGCATTGCCTGAGTTCCTAGCGTATTTTACATGTAAGTACCCAGACAACCGCTGGTTAATCCCTGTCTATAGACAACATTCTGGATGTTAAAGGGAGCTCTGTTTATTGAAATGAAACTCAAGTTCATTTACGATCTTTCTAAATGAAAAGCCATCTATACAAGTTTGTTCAAAAGGTTCTACATCCCACTGAAGACCTGTGACATTTAATCTAACACGAAGGATAGCAAGCCCCTTGAGTGAGAAACCAACCTCTCCTTTCAAAGTGTCTTTAGCCTCAGGTTTACTGAAAACACTCAAGAAGCTGGGGGACTCAAAGAAATCATTTAAATTTGATAACAGTGAATTTTATTTATTTATTTATTTTTAAGCTTATTTATTTTGAGAGAGAGAGAAAGAGAAAGCACACACGTGTGAGAGGGGAGGGACAGAGAGAGAGGGAGAGAGACAATCCCAAGCAGGCATGAAATCTCACAAACCACGAGATCATGACCTGAGCTGAAATAAAAAGTCAGAGGTTCAGCCCGCTGAGCCACTCAGGCACCCCTATTTTTATGATAATAAGCTAAGTACATAATATGGTAAGAAATGTAATGAATTAAACATGAAAACTAGCTGATTATAGCAGACAGTTTGCAACTATGACAACTTAAATGACAAAAAGCTGGAGTAAGTCTTACATTTGCATTGTAAAATATATAATATACTCTTCTAATTATTACATATTGATTATATAATATGTGAACAACACTAGTTTCCTTATTGTTATGAAATATCCAACAGAGAGGTATTTAAAACTAGGAAAGTGTACAGAGCACCTGGGTGGCTCAGTCAGTTAAGCATCCAACTTTGGCTCAGGTCATGATCTTGCAGTTTGTGGGTTCAAGCCCCACATCAGGCTCTGTGCTGACAGCTCAGAGCCTGGAGCCTACTTTGGATTCTGTCTCTCTCTCTCTCTCTCTCTCTCTCTCTCTCTCTCTCTCTGTCTCTGTCCTACCTCCACTCTCTCTCTGTCTCTCTCTCTCTCTCACACACACACACACACACACACACACTCTCTCTCTCTCAAAAATAAATAAATATTAAAGAAATTAAAACTAAAGAAGTGTGTAAAATACAGAAGTCTTTCTGTCTCCCTAGTGTGGAATAGTGAATTTTTCTTCTATGAGTATTAATTGAGATAGTGATAAAATAAGTCAAAGATGACAGAGTTCCAGAAAAAAATGAAATTTCTAAATAATATAAATAGCTATATAACAGCATATGGATTAACTCTGTCTTTCCCATTTGCCAAATCTTCTTATTGCCAATAACCACTGCAACCCACATTGGGTGAGTGTTTCCTACAAAGCCATGGCTGTACATATTTGTTTCCCAAATAATATGATAACTTGTTCAAAGAAAACAAAACTAAATCATCTTGTAACCTGACCTTTGTTTATAAATTAATGTATGTTAAAGAAAGATAACTATAAATATTTTTGCCTAACCTGTTTTTTACCAAGAGGCAATCTTCCTGCCAAAGGTGGGTATGAGATATAGGGTTAAGGGAATTGGATAATGCAAGCAAATGGGAAAGACATAAATTTACTTATAAACGATAAACATTACAGTTTGACTAGAACATAGAGTACATTTTGAGGGAGTACTGCGAAACGAAAGAAGAATAAGCAAGTGTGATTTACTTTATTTACAAGGGTGTCTAAAAGAATATGTGTTGAGATTTAACTATTTTTTTATAATATTTATTTTTGAGACACAGAGAGGGAGGGGGAGAGCAGCGAGAGAGGGGGGCAGAGGATCTGAAATGGACTCTACGCTGACAGCAGAGAGCTGAGTGGGGCTCACACTCATTAACTACGAGATCATGACCTGAGCGGAAGTTGGAAGCTCAACCAGCTGAGCCACCCAGGAGCCCAGAATTTAACTATTTTAAGTGTTTATGGTGCACGCACTAAAAAAACTAAAAATACATTAAAGTTTACTTTTGTGACGTGAAGAGCAACTAGCAATCTACTTAATTTTAAGTTCATTGATTTGTACAGTTTTTTTTTCTCAAATCTTGGGATAACTCTAACTAGGAATGTTTTATCATGAAAACAAAAGACTTGAAAAATCTTTATTCCCATTAGGTACCTGCTTAGAGAATAAGTTCACAAGTCTCAGCAATAAAGGAGGGTTTAATTTAAATATTCTCCTAAATTACTCAATTAAATGGAAATATCTCACAGATACCTCTAAACAAAATAGTTTAAATAATATAACGTGTTTTCATTCAAAATTTGATCAGGAGGCAAAAAGGCTTTCCTGCATCAGTGTTGAATATATTAAATACATATACAAAATTTATAAAGAAAAGTCCTATACACATTGATTATCATTTTGGTGGCACATCAGTTGGTAATAATATGGTATCAATACTTTAATTCATACTTAACTGGAGAATTTAAAAACAGATGTAAATTCTATGGGAAAGCGCTGCCAGTGACTATTACAAACATTGTAATTTAGTTGATATTTTAATATGATCTTGTTATTCTCAGATCTCACCATCGAAAATGTCAAGAAAAAGAAAACAGTTTAAGTTGCAGCTGGAGAAAATGAAGTAACAAAAATAAAATATACAGGGTTTTATTCCAGTTAAGAAATTAATAGCGATAAGCAAAAAAGTTACGAGAATTCGTCCCTGGAGATGTTTAAGAGCAAGATAAATGTCCATCTGCCTAGAATAGTATTCATGTGGCTTGCCCGAAGGAAGAGGAATAAGATCTGCTAATTTGCAAAATTTCCACAGCATCAGTTTCATATTGTCAAGATGCCGCCATGAGCATATTTAGCCAATCCACAAGATTAAAGTAAGTGCTTCCAGTGAAAATCTTCTGTTAACTGGAATTTGCTCTGAATAATGCCTGAATGTGGTAAATCCAATCAACCTGTTACAGTGCATCAGACTGGGCATTTAGACAGCCCTATACAAAATATCATGGTTAACATCGTAACGCAGCTAAGGGACATATTCCTTCAGTCTAGCCTTCTTGTTTCTCTTTTACTCTCTGAATGACTTGGAACAGTAGCCATCCACCATGCAGGACTGTCCAAATTGTAAATGCATACAGTGGAATGATGAAAAGGACAAAGTGCTATACCTGTCTTTCCCATGCTGAATATCAATAATATTAATATTAATACTTCTGGGCTTTTATGGAGTCATTATTTGATGACCGATATTTGCCTTTAATAATAATATGAATTAAAGTTTACCCTCAGCTCTAACATATTTTACCAGGCATCTTTCTTAACTTTTAACGATAAAACTAATCTTCATAAAAAGCCCCCTGAACCTGGACTTTTTTTTTTTAACAATGTGGTTTGAACTATGTCTTAATTATAGAAACATGCCTTTTAAGTGTAAAATTCTATTAAATTGTAGCTATGATTCTGATTAATTAAATAAAGCTAGAAGTGCATTGTGGTATTTCAGTGTTGCTCTCACGGCCTTTGACACCGTTGCATGGAAGGCAGTGAGGATTGTGGAAATCAATTCTAACTTTGCATAGTTTCTTTAAAAAATTCTAACTTCCTCAATCCACCCTTATCTGCTGTTACTCACCAACACGTAACACAAATCAACATCCTTGAAGATTCCTTTAGGTTTTCTTTCAGAAACTGTTTCCTACAGATTTCCCTGATGACCTCAAGCAATATTTCTTATCTCTCTCTTTGCCTGGCACCTACAGAACATAGTATCTTGTTTTTAAATCAGGGTCTTGTGTATATTTAGTGCTTTCTGCTATATTTTCCTTTTCCACTTATTAGCCCCATGGTTAATGGACCCAGAATAGACACAAACCTGTCTTACCCATGCCCAATACTGCAAATTACTTCATGTTCTTCTTTCCTGCCTTTTTGCTATCCCTTTTTAAGGGCCAACTTCTAGAAGTTGATTAGTGAATACTTACAGAATGAAATGATACACTCTATATTACAGCATTTTACCAAAAGGTCTTTCACATATCTTCTTTCCCTAATAACCACAACAAACCCAAGCAATTATCATATTCACTTTACAAAAGTAAAACTAAGACTCAGTGGAGTTTGCCAATTTGTCATGTCTAAAAACACGGCAGTTATTATGTATATAATGCACATGGGGGATAAAAGTGTTTCAAAATCCTGTTAAATCAATATAGCACAATGGCTAACATTTCACTTTCTTTTTTATGTCTGAATTTTTAAAACCACAGTCTTTAAAAAGGATAAATGAAGAGGACATAAGAAGGAATCCCATGATGACTGGTATCCCATTCCCAAATGCATCCTTAAATATGGACTATAGGTTACTTATACACGTGAATTCCCTGAATATCTTTACTAAGAAGATTAAAAGCCACCTGTTTTAAGGATTTAGAGATAATACTATTGTAAGATTGCTAGTGGCATTCCCAGAGGGTGGTCAACTGTAGTCATGACTATCCTTTTAAGTGACATATAGGCGACCTGAGTAGGTGCTATATTGGGATCTTTATAGGATCAGACACAGTATACAAAGTATACAGTACACACAGTATACAAAGTTAGTTTTGAACATCTTACATCACAGAATCTCCCTGAAGACTTCCCCTAGCAAGGGGCCTAGCAAGAAAAGATAAAAAGAAAGCAAATAAAATCCCCTTCACATGTAAACATCCATGAAAACCTAGGGCTAGAATTTCAATGGTTCTGAAGTTTGTATCTAGAAGTTTGTATTTTTCTGTCCTTACCTGTACATCTAGAAAGTACAAATTAAAAAAAAAAAAATTAACGGTTATTTTTTATTGAGAGACAGAGTGTGAACAGGGGAGGGGCAGAGAGAGAGGGAGACACAGAATCGGAAGCAGGCTCTAGGCTCTGAGCTGTCAGCATAGAGCTCAATGCAGGGCTCAAACTCAGAAACCGCAAGATCATGACCTGAGCCGAAGTCAGACGCTTAACCGACTGAGCCACCCAGGTGCCCCTAGAAAGTACAAATTTTAAACAAAAAACATTTATGTGGAAGAGAAGATGTAGAGGCCAAAACTTGAAGCTTTATAAACAGTCCTCCTCTTTGATGACAGAAAACACCTGTCTCACTTTCCCTACTGGAAAAGTAGTGTTGTAACCCACCATGGAGAATGCTGAATATAAGTTAATTCTTGAAAAGTGCCTGCGCTGTTTATCACTAGCTAAGAAATACTGAATTCCTGTTAGTTAATCTCAGCACATAGGGGCTTTTTCCCCACTACATTCCAAACTCATGTAAAAGCTAAGGACAACATTTAAAGTCCTAGCATTTGCAGCCAATAAAAAACCCATCATTTTCAAAGGCTTGCATAGTATTTTAAACTTTATAAAAATTTATAAAACACACATATTGACAAAATTAGGATTGTCCCTGAAATCTTCAATTTGATATGTATCTTCAAAGCTATAGGCACTTACAAAAAACACTTCTATACAAGACACTAGATTTCTCAAGGGAAAATACAGAAATACAATTTCCTTCTTCCTCATGCTTTTCCCCCCCTTCTTTGAAAAGGAGATTATACACATATACTTTTATAAAGATACAAGGGGAAAAATATGTAAGAAAAATATTCACACAAAGGGAAAGACATAATTTTCTCATTCTCACCCTTTTGGCATGTAATGAAAACAGTGATCTAAAAGCGATAAAAAAAACTATAGCTCCAGGCTGCAGGCACCTCTAACAAGAAAATATTATCTACTCTTTCCAGAAAAAAATAGCTTATGTTCTGCATTTCCAATAAACACTGATAACAACAGAAAAGGGAGTTAATGAAGTACATTGACAGTAAAAGCGAAGAAAATACAATGCAAATACCTTTTAATCAAATCATTTCTTGAGATTTCACAAGATTAATCACAAAGTTTAGAAGAATGAATTTGATAATAACTTCAGATGCAAGACAACTTTTACATGAGAATGTCTCCAGATACCTTGTCAGAGCAATTTAAAACTTATTGTTACAAGCTCTCCTAAGCAAGCATAAAGATAAATAGGCCTTTCACTTTTTTCTGATGCATTATTCAATATATATTTAACTCTGAAAACAGATAATGTTTACAGCAACAGTATAAACAAGAAAAAAAAATACTTACAGATTTTTAATGTCAACTGCCCCACGGAAAGCCTTCCTTGGAATTGCCTGAATTTGGTTTTCACTGAGATCACTAAAAATGACAAAAAGGATAAAGGTCAAGTTATAAAATATTATTTAAAAATGATTTTAATCCATGTGCTTGACAAATGATAAAACACTTCTTAAAAAAAAGCTAAAGCAATCCTAATAGGATCATAATTAAGTCCGTATCATTGGATATAATTTCTAATACAAATATTTTATATTTATAATATAAATTAAAAGGTTTAAAGAAATGGTTTCTTGAAGTATTTTTCCAGATCTTTAATTTAATAATAAATTACAAAATATGGTTCTCTTAAATTTGAGTTGATTCAATTCTGTGCAATAAACTGTTTATTGAAAAACAAATAGTAAATTTGTCATCACTCAGTTTCAAGGGATTCTAAAGTTTTAGTACTTGATACTCCTCCAACATCACTGGCATAACTTACAAAGCATAAAGGAAAGAGGTCCATTTTAATATCCTAGAGAAGAGTGGCCAAAAACTGATAAAACCTGGGCAATATGATTAAGTTTTCACAACGCTTTAAGTAATCTTGAAAATGGAACATGGCAGTCCTGGCCCAACAATAAAACCAACAGTTCCTGCATAAAATATTAACAGCAGGTTGATTTAAAACCTTCTTTCAATAATTCTATTAAAACCATAAACACAGACTGTCTATATTTGCATTTTAATTTAATTGAGAAACACATTTTAACGAAAGGGAAAAAAGCACCCTTTCAGTTGGAATGAGAAGTCTGTAAAAATCACTCATCTCATGAAACGGATCATTATTTTTTGCTCGGAGTTCAGATGCAATTGTATGAGCTCACACAGTATTAGCCTTAACAAGTAGGATATAAATATAGACGCAAAAACTATCACTGAAAACAGAAAATGCTCATCTAATTTTAAGTTAACACTACCACAAAGCAGAAAGTTGAAATATCAAATGAATAGGCTATTAGATTAACAGTGATGGTGTTAAAATTATCTTTCAAATTCTAAGATAACTGATGCTCATTAAGAAAGATGAAGCTACTAACCACGGATTCACAGCTGATGACAACAGAGCCATTTTCCAATTACGTGGAGGTATATCGGATGGATTCATCCACATCCTCTCCCCTAACGCGTCTTTATGATCAGAGCTTTTTGTTCGCATACTTGTGACCATGCAACAGACATAACTGGCAGATAGAGAGATTTAGTGTGTGGTCTTGACCTCATTAGCACCAAATTTTAAACACCCGAGATTTGCATTCATATCTCAACATCCACAATGTTCAAATTAAAAAAAAAAATGTTTGCTAAGCAATTTGTAAAGAAATAAATGTTAGTCTATTCAAGGAGGAAAGGTCTTTAAAAAAAAAGCAAAACACACATTTTATTTCAAACAGTAAATTTACAATATGTGCTTATGTGGGAGTTAAGTCAGTCATCCATTTCCTAAGTGATGTAACTCTGTTAACTGCTTTCAATAGTTTCAGTATATCGCTAAGAGTAACAAAACTTCATTTCCTTAAAAATTGCTTATTTCTCCAGCTTGTCATTGATTCAGACGGACTTCCTTCCCTTAATTACATCAGGTTAAGAATGTTTAACAGTGTATATTTAACAGCCTGGATGCTGGCAACTGTATTGAAAGGAAGCTATGGAGCAAGGAGAAGGTAAAGAGAGACAGTGGAGAAAGAAAAATCAGAAAGTAAGAAGAAATGAAAAGGGAAAATGATTGAAGCCAAGCAAATGTGAATGAATCTGCCATGCCCCACTGAAAACCAACAGTAGTGATTTCACTGCTGTGTCTCTGTCAATTCTCTGTTTTTTCATCACTTGTATCTCTCTGTTTCTCCAAAGACAAAGACTGCCGTGGAGACTGTAGGTGAATAAAAATGGCAGAGATGTTTTCTTCGGACCTTGCCGGCTTTCCAAGCTCTGCAGTTTTCCCATCCAGCCAGGTGGGCCATTTCATCCACCACCTGCAGTTTTTCTCAGGTCTTGTTCTCAATGGGGAGAGTGTGAGGTGGGAGGAAAGGTAGAGGGATGATATTAGGTGGTTCAGAAAGATATCACTGAACAAACTGGAATGCACAGTCGAAGACTATTCCTTCTAAAACGGATTTTACTAGAAGCTTCTGAGTACCATCAGCAGAATTCTAGGACATGGAACGGTTTTATACTGCTAACACTTTTCTTTTCACGAAAGAATGAGAAACTGTCAACTGTCAATCTCAGAGTCTCTTTACTACCCTAGGTCAGTGGTTTATGTGTGGCTGTCCCCCCACCTCCTACAACTAGACTCTTCCCAGACTTATTCTACAGGGTCACTGCCCAGTTCACTAGGGCAGGCAACTTCAGTTCTGGATCCCAGGCCCCTTCAGTTAAGTGGGCCATGTTCAACAATGACAGGAAAAAGAAACAACAAATTTTCAGTACCTATGGTATGCAATCATTTTTTTTTTAGAAATAACATATTATCACATACGATCTGTATTTCCTCTAATCCCCAAAACCATCTTGACAAGTAGTTAATATTATCCTGGTTCTATAGGAAAGGAAATTATGCTTCAGAAATGTAAGCTATTAGTGCTGAAAAATGAGACAAATTGCTTGTTTTTTATATTTATTTATTTTTTGAGAGAGTGCAAGCATGGGAGGCGTAGACAGAGGGGGCGGAGGATCTGAAATGGGCTTGCACTGACGGCAGTGAGGCCGATGTGGGGCTCAAACTCATGAACCATGAGATAATGACCTGAACCGAAGTCAGATGTATGACCGACTGAGCCACCCAGGTGCCCTGAGATGATTTAAGTAAATGTATAAGAAATACAGACAAATACTGAGTCAGGATTTGAAGAATTCTAGAGATGATGCAAGGGGATACTTAATCTCAGTATGTCCTTCCTATGCCCTAAAACGTAAAAGGCTTTCCTTAACTTATCTTAGCCTCCGGTGTATATCACTTGAAAAATGATGGATTAGATTGTGTAAGAATAATGACTTACACTTTCTGTATATAATCAGGTGGAGGTTAGCAGTTATTTTAATCCAACATATATTTATTTAATATCTACAACAGCAGCAAGGTATTGGCTGACGTTGCAAGAACTACTGAGTTGGGTAAAAGCCCATTTCCTGGCTTCAGGAATTTTCAAATTCAGTAAAGACGATAAGGCAAGTAGCCAAATAGAAGGCCAACTGAGAGATTTAAACAAACTATTGTGAGTCTGAAAAGCAAGAAAGCACAGTAAAAAAAAAAAGGCAACGTGAACATATCAAGATGTAAAGGCAAAGGAGCGGGAGATAGCATGTGTAGTGAAATAAAGGGCACATGCAAAATATGGAATTGAAAAAACATAGAACGTTTTATGAGAATAGCATTTGGTTTGATTTGCTTAAAAGGTACAACATACATAGTGGAATAATAGGAGATGAGGTCCGAAGGACAAATCAAGGGTGTGATGAGTAAACTTTTTGGTAGCAATTGAGAAGTGAGTTCTTATTTCAGCACACAATGGTGGGGAGGGAAGGGTGGTAGACAAGAGCAGGGCAGAGACTCTACCTTAGATAAATTCAGCTGGAAGCTGGAAGTTGGAAAACTAGATACAAGACTTCTACCCTAGTTGGGGAAAGGGTAGTAAGAATGTCAAGCAGTATAAAAAACCCTTAATATATTTATCACTTGCTTACCATGGGCCAGTTAATAGCTGCATCATCTCTCCCACTGTATAGACAAAAAATGTGGAAAAGATGAAGAGTGGTATCAGGGATGCACGAAGAACCAAAACTCAGAAGTGGGTTATATGTGGATATGAATTAGCCAAGGGAGACAGAAGAGAAGCAAGTTATTTTGAAATTATATTAAAGGTAGTGTTAATACAACTGGGAAATCAGAAGACCAATTTGCAGTGTCCATTGTAAGTTTGGTTTCAGAAGTTTTTAAATCTAGTTAGAAAGATGTGATATAATGTATCACATAGTTTGGTGACAACAAAGATAGTATATGGTAGGTAAAACATGAGCAGTAACTGAGAAAGGTGATCTATAAGATCAAAGAAATCTGTCACTGGCATTTTGATGAACTCAAGCCGCTTTCAAAATAGAATGGGATTGTTTTTGGGGTGTGTGAGTAGTTCTGTGGGTTACGCGTCCAACTCTTGATTTTGGCTCAGGTCATGATCTCACAGTTTCGTGAGTTCGAGCCCCACGTCAGGCTCTGTGCTGACAGTGGAGAAGCTCCTTGAGATTTTCCCTCTCACGCTGCCCCTCCCCTGCTCCCACTGTCTCTCTCTAAAAAAGAAAGAAAGAAAGAAAGAAAGAAAGAAAGAAAAAGGAAGGGAGGGAGGGAGGAAGGAAGGAAGGAAGAGAGAGAGAGAGAGAGAGAGAAAGGAAGGAAGGGAGGAAGGAAGGAAGGAAGGAAGGAAGAAGGAAGGAAGGAAGGAAGAGAGAGAGAGAGAGAAAGGGAGGGAGGGAGGGAGGAAGGAAGGAAGGAAGGAAGGAAGGAAGGAAGGAAGGGAGGAAGAAAGGAAGGAAGGAAGGAAGGAAGGAAGGAAGGAAGGAAGGAAGGAAGGAAGGAAGGGAGGGAGGAAGGAAGAAAGGAAGGAAGGAAGGAAGGAAGGAACGAAGGAACGAAGGAACGAACGAAGGAAGGAAGGGAAATGTGATTGTTTTCTGAACCTTGATGAAAATGATGGAGCTTGGTAATTCTCAGCCTCTGGTGTTGGAGTAGGTGGTGGTAAGTGGTGGTTGGCAGAAATCCAAGGAGGCAGCATATGTCAAAGGAATTAAGAGCAGAGACTACAGACCTAGACTATCTGAGATTGATTATCTGCCATTTATTAACCATGCGCCCTTGGAGAAATTGCTTACCCTCCTGTGCCTCAGTTTCTTCATCTGCAAAATGGAATAATGATAATGCTACTTCATAGGACTGTAAGGTGAAATCAGTGAGTTCATACTTTCAAAATGCTCAGAGTGCTTACACGTAGTAAGCACTATGAAGGTGTTGGTTATATACATGTTAAAATTATTCTATTCAGAGGCTGTTATGTGCCCCTGAGTGGTCTACTTTGTTCCTTGAAGACCATTGCAGGCAGTGTGAGATATTACTGATGACAGTGTATTGTTCTGTGAACTGTGTGGAATGAGAAAAATGAGTCAGAACTACTGAGTTAGCAGGAGGAAGCTGCCATGGGAAGAGTTTGTAATTATATCACTAGGCAGTAGAGTGTAAAAATGTGTTTCAGAGTTGGAAAATGGCTTGATTGGAGTTGATTTTTAGGAAGATTAATCTGGAAATAGAATTTCAGAGCAGGCAGGGACAATGGGCAGACAACTGGTGTTGGGCAATTTGGTGGAGAGAGAGAGTGGGTTTCCAGTTAACTAGAAAATTCTTTTTGGTGAATTTAAGTAATTAAGTTGTGAGTTCGGCTTAGGTCCAAATATAGTCTTCAATGTAAGTTAAGGTGATTTTCATCTTGGGGAGAGCTTGCAACCACTCAAATTTTCTGATTAGGAAAATAACAAATACAAAAAGTACAAAAAGCGTTTTGGGAAGATCACCGCAGAAATTGGGGAACTGGGATGGAAGACAAAGACACTCGTTTGGTTTTGTGGTGTTTTGAACTCAAGTAAATGGAAACATATCCCATGCTCGTAAATTGGAAGAATTAATATTGTTAAAATGTCCTTTTTTAAAAAGAATTGTTAAAATATCCTTACTACACAGAGCAATCTCCAGATTCACTGCAATCCCTACCAAAATTCCAATGTCATTTTTAATAGAAATAGAATAAACCATTCTAAAATTTGTATGGAACCCCAAAAGACCCTGAATAGCTAAAGCAATCTTGAAAAAGAAGGTCAAAGCTGGAAATATCACATTATCTGAATTCAAACAATATCACTAAGTTATAGTAATCAAAACAATACAGTAATGGCATAAAAACAGACACACGTACTAATGTAACAAAATAAAGAACCCAGTAATATATATAATAGCCAATTAATCTACAACAAGGGAGCCAAGAATATACAATAGCGAAAGCATGGTTTCATACCACATTCAAAAGAATGAAACCAAACCCCTATATTTGACCATACACAAAAAAATCAACTCAAAATGGATTAAAGACTTGAACATAAGACCTGAAGCCATAGAACCCTTGGAAGAAAACACAGGAGATAAGCTCTTTGACATTAGTACACAAATTATTTTTTTGGATTTGACCCTAAAACCAAAGGCAACAAAAGCAAAAATGAATAAATGGGACTATATCAAACTAAAGAGTTTATGCAAAGCAAAGTCAACATTAAAAAAATGAAAGACAACTTAGAGAATGGAAGGAAATATCTCTCTGTCCCTCTCTCTCTGACCCTCCCCCAATCATGCACGTGAACTCTCTCTCAAAATAAGTAAATAAATTAATTAAAGAAAAAAACTCACAATGAGTTATCACCTCACACATGCTAGAATGACTGTCGTCAAAAAGACAAGAGGTAATGTGTTGGTGAGGATGTGAAGAAAAGGGAACGCTTTTGCACTGTTGGTGCCAATGTAAATTGGTGCAGTCACTGTGGAAAACAGTATAGATGTCCCTCCCCAAATTAAAACTATAACTACGATATGATCCAACAATTCCACTTCTGGATATGTATCCAGAGGGAAGGAAATCACCATGTCAAAGCGGTATCTGCATTCCCAGGATTACTGCAGCATTATTTACAATAGACAAAACATGGAAACAATCAAAATGTCCTTTGGTGATTAAACGGATAAAGACAATGTGGATACAGAAATGAACACAATTTGGAATATTATTCAGCAATAAAAGAAGGGAATTCTGCCATTTGCACCAGCATGGATGGACATTGAGAGTATTATGCTAAGTGAAGTAAGTCAGAGAAATACAAATACTGTAATACTTGATGTATTCACTTGCATGTGAAATCCAAAAATACCCAGAGCTCATACATAGTGAGAACAGATTGGTGGTAGACAGGGAATGGGGGTGGAGGTTGGGGAAATGGAGGAACATGGTCAAAAGGTACAAACTTCCAGTAATGATTAACAAGCTCTGGGTATGTAATGACTATTGTTAATGATGCTATATCGTATGGATTAAAGTTGCTGAGAATAGATCTGAAGATTTCTCATCCCAAGAAAAGTTTAGAAAAGCTAACTAAATTTATTGTGGTAGTTATTTTGCAATAAATGCATGTATCATTATTATCTTGTACATCCTAAATCAATACACTGTTGTATGTCAGTTCAATGTCAATAAAATGGGAAAATACCACCCCCAAAAAGGGTTATTACCAAGTGCTCAGATATCATAATTTGAAACTTTTTACAAAAATTAAAAATTTTTAACAGCTTGAGTTTGAAAGCCTAGTTTATTTAACTTATTCATTTTCCCAGGTGACAAGGACGTGAGAAGAGCGGGAAAGGCTGTCTGATTCTGAAGTTAACCTTAATAAGAAAGCAATGAATGAGGGTGGATATTAGTGGTTTCAAAGCAAAGGTTATACATTCTTGGTATCTACACAACTGGAAAGATTCAGGGTCCCCAGAGCCAGGCCTGTGTAATGGCCCTTGTGGTCATCAGCCAGGAAACCCTGAAGTTTCCTATTTTAGATCTCCTCCCTTTGATTACATTCAACCCATTCCCCAAACTACTTCAGTAGTCTCTCCAATCAAGTCTCCTCCTGCCATTCTCCACTGCCATAGCCCCTGCTAGGACATTCATCACCATTTCAGACATGAATGAGATTCCAAACTCATCTGTGAATTGATTTATGATCCTTTCCAATGCACCCTCCACACTGGCACCACAGTTTTATTTCCAAAATTGAAATTATATCAAACCACCTCCTTCTAAAATCTTCCTCATCTCAGTTAAGGAGACACCACCCTTATATTTGTTCAGTACAAAAACTTTTCAGTCTTCATTGTCATTCCATATTCTTCCACACCCCCATCCAGCCCATCATAATCCTCTTGACTCTCTCTTCAAAATAGATCCACAATCTGACCTACCTGCATCTCTGCTTCCCTGACAAAGTCATCATGCCCTCTTGTCTGGGTGATTTCGATAGTCTTTCAAATGCCTCTTTGCTTCTCCCCTTGTTTCCTGTAACCATATCTTGCCACATCACTGATCAAAACTTCACTAATGTCTCATCTCACTATAAGGGAAAGCACAAAGCATCACAAAGGTCAACCAGGCTCCAAATTAAACTGGTCGGCACGCTGTCCTTGACCTCACCTCTTTCTACTCTCCCCTCATCCCCCTTCTCAAGCTACACTGGCCTTCTAGAGTTTCTTAAACTCAACTCAACATAGTCTCCTTCAAGGCCTCCCTTGATACTTTTTCTTGCTCTATTTTCACCTCAGACGTTCCTTCATGAATTCTATGCTCTCAATTCATCTTTTCTAAAATAATTTTCCAAATCTCTCAGCTTTTGCACATTTTTTTGCCTTAAGCACCTCGTTCCTATCACCAAAAGATGGAGAGTTAAGCATTGTTCAAGACCCAGAGCAAACAGCACCTCCCTCAACATAGTTTTTCTCCACTCTCCCAGCTGAGCCTAGCACCAAGATCTCTGACACGTGTCAGCTATGTGATAGCGTTTCTCTCCATTTGCTCATCTGTAAAATGAGCTAGTATACATATCTCTTAGGGCCAATCTGCCTGGTCCAAATGACAACATTGTTATTAATACTAATTACGACCTACATAATTAATGTCATATAATTATTGCATAATTATAAAATATAACTATTATTGGTGAGTCAGTCATCCCATCTTCTATGCTCTTTAGGTGACTGGCACACAACTTTATTATAACATTTCCAAAATTTCAGTTTAATTCTTTTCTTAGATGACTATCTCCTGCTAGACAATATGATAAATGAAGGCAGGGATTTTAGTTCATTTTGTTTCTACAGAATTCCTGGCATATGACAGGCCTTCAGTAAGCAAAGGTGTAAAGGAGGTAGGGAAAGAAAAAGAAGCTCTGAAGAAAAAACTTACAAAACATGGCAACTTGCTGGATGGATATAGATAAGAGTCAGAGCTTATATACAAGTCTGTGGTTGCAACCCTGCTAAGTAGCAGAATCTACCATTATAGACTCAATGAGGGGCAATCAGGAAATAAAATTGGACTTCTGAAAGGACGCTTACATATACCAGTATCAAGGCAATGCAAGAGGGGTGAATTCATAGCAATGTTTCACAAAGCAACGGACACATGAGACTAGAGCCCAAAAAAGAGGTCAGAGAGACAGAGAAATACAGATCAATGAGTCCTTGTGCCATGGTAAGAAGTGAACTGTGCAGTGCATATCTGACTCATCTCTCTGATTATGAGATGTATTGACAAATTTCAAATTTTCAAATTACTTTCCCCAAGAAGTGATACTAAGCATACTCAAGATTTTGGTACTTGCAAGTGGGAAAGTCAGCAGAGTTCTCCCACTATCCCTTCTGTTCTCTCATTCATGCCTTCAAATGCCTTTTTAATTTTTTTAAAAAAATTTTACAGAGAGAGACAGCACATGGATGAGCAGGGGCAGGAAAAGCAGAGAGAGAGAGAGAGAGAGAGAGAGAGAGAGAGAGAGAGAGAATCGAGAGAATCTTAATCAGGCTCCATGCTCAGTGTGGAGCCCAATATGGGGCTCGATCCCACCACCCTGGGATCATGACCCGTGGCTGAAATCAAGAGTTGAATGCTCAGTGAACTGAGCCACCCAGCTGCCCCTCAAATGCATTTATTGACAGCACAAAATCTGACATAATCATTGCTTTGTGATAGTTCTTTATTTTTCCTTTTATGGTATGTTTTTCACCACCAACTTGACTGCTGCTTCTTTTTTAAAAAGTTTATTTATTTATTTTGAGAGAGAGAGAGAGCAGGGGGCAGGCAGACACAGAGAGGAAGAGAAAGAATCCCAAGCAGGCTCCACGTTGTCAGAGCAAAGCCCGACATAGGGCTCCATCCCACAAACACTGAGATTGTGACCTGAGCAGAAACCAAGAGTCGGACGCTTAAACGACTGAGCCACCCAGGTGCCCCTTGACTGCTGCTTCTTAATAAGCAGGGCTGTGTCTTCTACATATGTCCTTTCACTTCCAGGTCTTGATATGATCCTATATAGAATAGATTCATTTATCATTGTTTGTCAAGATGCCTAAGTGGTCTTTTGGGTTGTTGTTCCGAGAATTGTTTTGTTACTGAGAACCTACAGTAACTTCTAGTACTGCAGCTTTACTGAACATAATGGTAATAATGGGTATCTATTTTTTTCTGATCTCTGATATACTTTGACAATAGTACTTTTTTGCTCTTAATAAAATAGTACTTTCTTGCTTTTAATAAAAAGCGTCAATAGAAGTGTTTTTTTACAGAACTCTGACAATTGTAAATCTCCATAGAAATTTAAGTGTGAAAAGGGTGCAGTTTACAATTGATGAAATGAGATAATACTCATAGCTAACATTTAATGGGCAATTACTAACTGCCAGAAAACACACTTTGACTTATTTAAATTCTTTTCTATAATCACATCAGGATATAGTCTTTCATTTTCATTTGGAGGCAGGGAAGTGGGGTTTACAAGGGTTATGTAATTTCCCTGTGGTCACACAGCTAAGTAAGCTACTGGAACTATTTGAACTTGGCTCTGTTGTTCTCCAAACCTCTTACACTTAACCACTACTGTGTTGCCTCATAGGCTTCTGTAGAAGTCTGGCTCTCTGGTATTATAGTTCCATCACCCTGGAGCTGTGGTTTCAGTATGGTTTCAGGATAACCCATCAGAACTCTCTGAAGAGGTTGTTTAAAAACCAGACCCCTAACTCCACTCCAGAAATGCCAGGCAGATTCTCTAAGGAAGATGTCCAATAACCTGTGTTTTTAACAAATCTCCTGGGTAACTGTTATGCCCATTGTCTTTGAACCCCATGTTAGTAGCCCAATGGAACATCTCTGATAAATAATATCTTCTAGCTTTTGTTTAGTTTAATAAGCATGGTGTTCATTTATGTGCATCCAGTGGGAATGAGAAGAGGAAATAAAAAAAAAATGGGAGGCACCATTAAAACCAAGAATATATTGGTACTTTGAACAGAGAAGGTTGGATGAGAGAGGCCATCATTGTAAAATATACATAAAAAAAATCTCACAACCAGAATATTGATCTTGAAAAAATAAAGAATTCCCAGCGTAAGTTTTATCTTTCCTATTTCTCTTCAAAACAGTATCCATAACATTGCTTCATATTAGCATTGATCTTTCCAAGTGATATTCAAGTCACCATTTGGGTTACCTACAAGCACTCCTGTTATGTGCATTCAAGGAGGACATACCTAATGGGGTAAAGCCATAAGCTAATGACAGGCTTTAAAAGTATATTGCATCAACAACGATAAAACCTCCCTTTGCACCTTTTATGAGGACTGTTGAGCTAGTAACCCATGTTTTAAGAAAACCTGTTTTTGTTTTTTTTTTGTCACATTTAAGCATAGAGTTTTGTAAAACCACAATGGTCTGAACACACCTCCAGAACACACACTACATCCTGAAGGTAGTGTACTGGGATCGACCCAGAATCAGGTTTGGACAAAAATCTTTCACCTCCATAAAAGCATGTGACCATATAATCTTAGTCAAGTTACTGAGATCCTTTAAATCATGATTTATTTTTCCTAACTCTAGAAACAGCACCAAGCATTGCCGTGTCAGGCTTACCACGAGGACTGAACAATCTGATGTAGTCTACGTGGAAGGTATGAAGTGCCTCGCCCAGGCGTGGCATCCCAAAGTCCTCCCGTGTTACTTTCCTGCAGTTCCATTAGCTCAACTCAGTTCACTTCAGAAATGATTTATTGAAAGCAGAGTGTGCTGAGTACACTGCTAGTGTTCAGAAATAAAAGATAATAATAACAGGTGTCTGATCCAGAAGCTCAGATTCCAGAAGGGAAAGCATCAGGGAAGGTAATCATCGCACTACTGCGCCCACCAAAGTATCAGCAGGAAAACACATGAAGTCCCAAAACAGTAAAGAAGGAAATATTTCATTTTGTCATTGCTTGGACTGTCGGGATGGTAGATCATAGTAAAAAGCAAATAAGCAAATAACAACAAAAAAGGCATTTGCTATGGCATTTCTTATGTTGAGGTATGGATTCGGGGAATATATACACACAACCAATTTAATATACGTACATTTTTTCCCCCCATCAAGCCTTTGTACATGCACTTCCCTCTGCCTGGAATATTATGTTGTCCTTCACTTTGTTAATATTCCTACTCACCCTCTTAGGCAGAATTAAATATTCTCTCTTCTAAAAATTTTCTCTGTAATATCCGTATACTGGAGTAGACTCCCTTTTTTTGTGCTCATGTAACACATTATACTTAGCTGACATACCGGATTATAATTGCTACCTAACTTGTTGACACAACTCATGAGAGCTGAAATTTTCCTGAGAACAGATACTGAAGAATTCATCACTGTATCCCCGGTGCCTAATGCAGTGCCAGGCTGTGGTCAATAAAGCATAAATAAGAATGTACAAAACTGTTCAGCAAACTAGTACTGCACTCGTTGAATTTAGGTTCTCAGGCAAATTACTTCTTCAACAGGTACTTAATGTCTTTCTTAGGATATATGAAAATCTCATCTTCTACCGTGGTAAATTAAGACTATGATGTACTTTTTCCCTGGCTTCCAAAGATATGGTAAAATATCATATGGTAAAATATATTATTTTTTGTGACCCAAGTATCTTTACTGAGATTGGTAAGAACGGTAATAGCAAAGATAGAATGATCGTGTTAGTATAATTATCACACATGTTAAATAGAAAACAGGCATCGAAAGCCTTTGTTCAGCCTAAACTGTAGTCTTAGTCTCAGCTGATGAGCTTAAAAACCCTTTAATTCTCTCAATACTGGGGGTACGTAGGAGTTCCATAATTTAGTCACTAGAACAGGGGTGCCAACCAAGAAATAATCGTTTCTGAATGTAACTTCATGCCTTTGCATCAGGACTTGCACTATTCACTTACTGAGATGCATCAAAAATGTGCTCCTATTTTTCTCATCAAAATAACCGCAGATATAGGAAGAAAGACCAGGCATGTATACATGTATAAAGAGCCGACACAAAGTCATAAGACCCGCATGTGAAAATTAAATAATGAGGTATAACAAGAGTGGGGTGGCGTATAAACGAGGAAATGCTTTTGAAAGAGGAGGCCATTGAGCTGGGTCTTAGGAAACGTGATGGGGATAGTTGGGCAAGAGGAAATGGGAAGTTATTTCTAAAGAAGAGACCAGCATGGGAAGATATTAGGTACAGGAATATTAAGGGTGACATCAATGGGGGTGGATGGTAAGGAGGAAGAATTTTGCTGCATCTAACAAATAATTAAAAGGAAAGAAAGAGATTGTGTTGGGATTCCAGAACATTCAAATAAGATGACTATAAAGTTTTCAGCTAATCGTATTAGCAGTGAGAAACAAGACAAACAAGAAATGAAATAAGACCGAAATAAAGGTTTCCGGAATCTGTCCAAGAACAACTAGAGCACAATATCTAACTATTTTGGAACAAGTTTTGTTGTATTCTCTCCCCTCCGGGGTGTTCTTAAATGCATGTTTGTCAATGAAAAGTCAGCATGGATGTGTATACTTAATTCTGACTTAAAATCTTGTGATCTGTAGAGAGTCAGCTGTCGGGACTTCCTTTTAACACTTACAAATTTCAACTGAAAAGTAATTCTTGATAATAATAAAACGATTTCAATGGAAGACGAGAGTCAGTTGACAAAACACCTACAAATCAAGAATTTACAAGTAAAATCAGCAAACATCAAATCTCAACAAATTATGACCCTTCCCAGGAAAATTTTTGCAATAGATTGTAGCACCCTGATCGATCAATAATTTATATATCAAAAGATCTACTCACTTAAATTACAATTCAATGGTCCCTAGATTAAATCTAATTTAGAACATTTTCGTTACTCCAAAAGAAACTTTTTTAAGATTTTATTTTTAAGTAATCTCTGTACCCAACATGGGGCTTGAATTTACAACCCTGAGATCAAGAGTTGTATGCCCCACTGACTGTCCCAAACCCTTTATTCTTAAGCAGTTACTCCCTTTTCCCCTTCCTTGTGTTGTAGCATGAACCTGCACTTCATTGTTTTATTGCCAAATAAGATTACATTGTACGCATATAACACATTTTGTTTGTTCACTCCTCAGTTGATAGATGCAATAGGCTTTGTATGGCAATTTAAAATTTTTCTGGGGACGACTATAGTTTGTATACTCTTTGGGTCCTTTCTTCATGAGACTGTTGTACTTGGCTTAATATTTCTTAATAAAGCAGGAGCCCAATTATTGGGCTATGGACATCAGGGTATAACTATTGCTTAGACCATCTTGTACCCTTTCAGATACTACACTTTCTTTGAAATTTGTTTGTTTTGTTTGTACACTGGATTATAGTGCTCTTCCCCTAATTTTACCTCCCTTTACCCATAACAATACACGATATTCTTTTGATCATGCTCATGGAGTTTGTATAGACTATGGAAGCAGCCCTTGATTTGTTGTAGAACTTGGGATAAAACCATTTTCAAAAATAGGAATAGATGCATTTTCCTACCACTGCTTTTTTTTCCACATGTGTATATCCATATCGACTGAATATTAAATAATATGTATGTTATATATAACATATATTTGTTTCTAAATGTATGTGCATGTATGCCAGAGAGGACAGAAAGAGACACATAGAGATAGATAGATAGATAGATAGATAGATAGATAGATAGATAGACAGACACAGACAGATAGATAGATAGAGAAAAGAGACAGAGAGGGAAAAGGCCACCATATGCAAACATGGGAATATACAGAAATATATATTAGTTATGTAGATATCTTACTTATATCTCACTACATGTAATTTAGATAGGAAAAATGTTAAATGTTATGACCTGAAAGGTTTTTTTTTTCCCCAGACTTAAATGTACCTTAATGATTTTCAATTTAAAACAATCCTGTATTATAACTCCTAATGATAATTTTAGGTCTCGCTTGAAGCATTCTCTGCAGTATTCCCTAGGGAAAAAAAATGTAAAAGGAGGTAAAATGAAAATCATTGTCAAATATGTTTATCCTAAGCACTCCTTATAGATCCTCATTTAATCCTTCGATTCCTAAAAAATAAAGACAACTTTCAAGAATATGCTTTTTAAAATCATCACGCCTTTGCTTCTTACTTTGTTCTAAAGATTTTTAAAAGGCAGAATGTAATCTAACCGTCCTGAAATACTGCATCAGCTTTGAACAAAAGGGCCAATACTGCCATCCTGCTATTTTATTACTCACGACGTATGGTTTCCAGTTGAGTATCCCATTAACCTCAGAGTGCAATGATATCATTTTAATTATATAAATTGAAACAGCAATGTATAATACCTATATCATGTAAAAATGGATTCACTTTATGTGAAAGTGTCCAAACTATCTTTCGCTATGAAGCAATAAATTTGCTTTTGATGGCAAACCTGCCTGTAAATTTAATTACTGGTAATTTTATTTTCCTCCACGGTTTAACCTCTCTTAGATTCTGACCAGGAATATCATAAATCTGTACTTCCATGAACTAGTTTGGAAACTACTAAGTAATGACAAATGAGTATTTGCCCAGATTTTAACTTGGAGAAGCAAATAAATATAAATGTGGGTGGGAAATGACTATGCCAACCCATAAAAGTCATCACAGCTTAAATCTCTAATTTGTTAAAAAGTATAGTTTACTTAATGAAACTCTCTTTGTTATAATATATAACCAAATAATACATTTAATGGAAGATAATTATTTTCATGGGCCTAAAGATCCAAAAAGCTGTGTGAGGATAAGAAAAAACTAAGTCACATAGAAGAGAGATGTTTGTATTAGTTCAAGAGAAAGGCTAGTTTATACGTAATCCAGTGTCAAGCTACATATTCAATAAATCATCTGGTATTGTTGGAGTATCGCAAGGGTCACCCTTCAAGAACTCATATGAGATTGGGGAGAGGGTGGGAGGTGTTCCCCATCAATGCTTTCTCTTCTTCCAAAGAATTCCATACAGGGTAGCCAGTTCTAAAGGAAATAGAAAGGAAGCCCGGTCATGAAGGGCCAATGTTAGTACATTTCAATGTTAATTAGATGTGGCACACACCAGGTGAGAACAATCATATGCCTTCCTGTGAACAGAGAGAACAGAGTGTGTGTTTAAGAGTCACGCCACTCAAACCAGAGCATCTAGACCCACGTCAAGGCTCTGCCACTTACTAGCTTTGTTGCTTGGGCAAGCCATTCTACCCTCTCTAGCCCTTCACCCACTTCATCTGAAACATGGGGAAAATAAAACCATCTACCTTATAAGGTCATTGCTTAGGAGAGCTGAAATAAAGCTCGTGCAATGCTTAGTGGAGTTCTCAACACAAAGCAAGTGCTTGATACAGATGAGACCTGCCGTAGCTGTGTACAATTCTGCATGCTTCTCTCTGTTCCCTTCACTTCACGGCGAACTTCTTGAGGGCTTGGTCTCTGCCTTAATATCTAAGAGTTTTATCCTGGATGTGCCATGTATTAGTTCTATGACCTTGTGTCAGGGTTTTTTTTTAACTTCTCTAAACTTCAGTTTTCTCATCTTTAAATTAAAACTAATATTTAAAACACATTTCATAGCGCTGTTGCAAAGACCATATGAAATATTTAACACAGGACCTCACACATGCTAATAATATTCAGTAATGGTTACCTATTATCATTTTAATGCAGAAATACATACCAACAAACAGGATTCTAGAAGATGTACTCAAATTTAGGTAAAATTTTAGCAGGCCAATTATATCTGTATCAAAGTTTAATAGTGGATAAAACAGAAAAGTCTTTATAGTTAAACATAATATCTGTGAATTATATTGCTGTCATTATCAATAAATACTTAAAACAATCCTAGTAAGCAACTGAGCTATTTTAGGATGCATTTTAAATTCAGGAAATTTAAATTCATCATATACAGTTTCTGAATTACAAAGAAGGATAAGAGGTTCATAAGCCATATCTGACTATGTCATAGTGCTCTGAATGTAAAAAGCCATTTTATAAATTTTGAAAGGCAATATTAGGCTAATGTGTCCACTTAATGTACAAACCACCCTTGATTATGCAGCCAGCAGACATGTCGAGGAGATCCGAAGGCACATTTTCATGATACCATGATTTCTGATCCATATACGTAAAAGAGAATTAACCACAGATACAAAATCTGAAAAGCGACTTCCAGTTCTAAATTTGCCGAGCTACCCTGGGTGGGGTTTCCTAGTTGGAGGCAGTGGGGGTGAGCACAGGGCTCTCCATCGCCCTGCCCACCCACCCTGCCAGCAGGAAGAACCTGCTTGGTTTCCCAAACACGCCATCTTGACAGGACAGAAAAGAGCAGCCAGGATTGAACAAGATGCATAAATAAAAAGCAAAGAAATGACTGAGAACTCGGTGGAAGTAGGAAAGAAGGAGAAAAGAAGAAGAGGGCAGCACAGGAGAAGAGGGGACAGAGAGCATGGGGACAGAATAAGGGAGATGAGAAGAACAGGAAACAATGACAGGAGGCACAGGGCTACAAGAAGAACAAGACAACACCAACTTGTGCCGGAGAGGAAAGAATCAGAGCTGAATAGTCTCAACTGCCCAAATTATGTCTTAGCTACTTGGTAGGAATGTGTTTCTGCTCCGAGACACCGTCCCGTGGCTGTACACACATCACACATTTAACATTCACAACACGAAGGAGCAGGCACTGTTATCTTCAATGCACATGAGGAAACAGAGCCTTAGGAATTAAAGCAACCGACTGGACATTTAACAGGGACTGGGGACGCAGAGCGAACAAAACAAAGTCCCTGCTCTTAGGAAGCTAAACCAAAAGTGTTCCAGGCTGGAACTGTTCTGGTTTTGAAAAGATGCTGAGAGTCTGCAATGAAAGAAAGTGCAAATGCATTGAATGTGCATACTTACTGCACCATTTACATCTGTCCACCTTGTAAAGATGCTTCTTTGTCTCGTGACATAGACTTTGCAATCAGAACATCTCATCAATTCTACTTTGACCACGTCGGATTATACAATTTCAATGAAACAGAATTTACTTGAAGATTTCTAATGCAACTCAAATACTTTTTTTTTTTTTTTGCCAGCTGCCAATGGGTAGTTTCACCCACCATCTTTCATTGAGTCCCTTTTAATAATGTCCATCCCAGTTTGTCAGTTTAACTTGATGGAGAACTAAACTCCAGCACTACGAACCCTTCCCTTTGCTTAAAACTCTATTGGAATGCCAGAATACACCCAGACACAATTTTGCTGTGTAAGTCAATCTATTGGCCACCAAATCAATTCCGCCCAACAACTGTTCCAAAAAGGCACTTAAATGAATTTGCTACAAAAGTACTGCATAAAATGATATATGCACAAACTATGCTTGGTTATTACACATAGAAAATTAACCCCCACAGATTCAGGGCTCACATTTGAGCACAGTTATCTGCCTCAGTATATGTTTGTGAGAAATACTCATTGATAAAGTCATTCCAACACATACATGCCACTTATGTGTGTAACAGTAGGAAATTAACATACAAAGTATGAATAGTTTTCTTTTTACAAGATCTTGGAAAACGGTATACATCTTAACAAAACTCAAACATGAGTCATGAGTCCCAACTCATGGTTCTTTGACTTGCAGTATTTTTTTTTAATTTTTTTTTAACTTTTATTTATTTTTGAGACAGAGAGAGACAGATCATGAACGGGGGAGGGTCAGAGAGAGAGGGAGACACAGAATCTGAAACGGGCTCCAGGCTCTGAGCTGTCAGCACAGAGCCCGACGCGGGGCTCGAACCCACGGACCGTGAGATCGTGACCTGAGCCGAAGTCGGACACTTAACCGACCGAGCCACCCAGGCGCCCCTGACTTGTAGTATTTTTTAGCTGCATTAACAAGGAGCACAGGGACCATCAGCAGAGACTGAGATGTTTTTTTTAAGTCGGTGTACTAATTCCAAAGACATCATAACCTTAACTATGAGGGGGGATGTGGAGTTTTTTTGATTCCCCAGAGTCACAAGGGTCATATCAGAAAGCGGACTGAGTGCCAGCTGCTGACGGTGGACCGAACTTCAGGAATGTGTGACAGTGGTGCAGCACTGCCATGGCAGTGAGAGAGGAGCAAGGCCAAGTGTGTGAGGACACCAGTGACCTACAGGCTCAGTGAGACCTTCAAAGTGACCTCACATCGAGGATCGTTAAGTCCATTCATGGAGGTTTAAAAATGTGCATTTATAGACAAACCCACGAATCTGCATATTTTAAAGTTCTTATTTTTTTGTTTTGACTGAATTTGAATACTGTCACTGTTCTTGGTTAAAATAGATTATTCTGAGGCAAATACTGAGGTCTCTATGTTTATTTTATTGCTCAAGTTAACTTTCCCACACATATGGATGCAGATACTGTAATTGGCTAAATTATAAATTGTCAAATGCACAGCGTAACTTTCACTAATGTTATCAGTAGTATAATTCCAAATCAAGGATCAGATTTACACTATGGTGTTTCCAGATACACTTAATGAACAAATAACTTACTGCCATTATTCATATAACATCTGGACTCAGCAGAAGGACTTGTCAAAGTTGGAAAAGAATAAAAAAAAATCTTATTTGTATTATTTGAATAATTAATAAAAATCAGCAAACCTAGCTAGATGAAAGCTTTCCTTCATCAGAAATACAGGTAGAAGTCTGTCTGTAGAGTACATCTTTGAAAACAGGACATACTCCCCTGTCCATCTCAGTGACTTACATGTTCTCTGGCAGTAGGTTAGGATATAGGATAACACAAAATTGTGTCTGTCTACATCCCTTCTGCTCTAGTGGTTATCGTTTGCTCTATCGTTAGAGTGGTGTGGTATACAAGAAATTCAGGTAGAATAGAATGGAAATAAAACTGTAAATATCTCAAGTGCAGCTTAAAATATAAAAATCCAATCTAAACTGAATTTGTGATGCTCCGTTTTTAATGTCCCATTCAATGAAATGTAGCCCAACACCATAGGGCACATGCATGGCTCACTGTGGTGGGATTCCATATTCATTCTTGTAGCATCACTAGAGAGTGAAGCAATATGGTTTTCATTTTATGTATGGACAGGCTGAAGAGGCATGATTCTCTAAATGCTCTGCTAGAGATAAAAGAAGGGACATCAACATATGATGAAGATTCCATTGCCCAACTGTATTTTGATCAAGTTCAGACTTAATTAAAGGCACTTTTCCTCTATCCAGGAAACCAATGTTGATGACTTAAAAAAAAAACAAAAAAAAACAAAAAAAAACAAGGTCACAGGTTCTCCGTTATTGACTATATTCTTGGCAGGTCTGACATTTCAAATCATGTTTTCAGGAATTCAAAAAAAAAAAAAAATAGGCACAGAGCCGTCAATCCTGAAATAAATCATAGCTGTGGGCTCCAGATTCTATTTTAATTTGTTTAGCAACAGTTATAAATTAAATAGCGTCCATAGTTTTATTTTTTTAATGTTTATGTATTTATTTTGAGAGAGAGAGCATGCTAGCAGGGGAGGGGGAGAGACAGAGGGAAAGAGAGAATCCCAAGATGCGGGACTCCAATTCACAAACCATGAGATCATGACCTGAGCTAAAATCAAGAGTCAGATGCTCAAACGACTGAGTCACCTAGGCGCTCCTCCATAGTTTGATTTTTAAACGTAAATACTGTAGCTTCAATACCTTTGTGTTTTCTCTTTAATACGTCTAGTTTCTAATTATTGGTTATTTTTAACTTCGTAACAGTCTAGTTCCTAATGATATTATTGATGTTCTATTTTCTTCTTTTTAAGCAACTCAAAATAGAACATGTTTTCTCTCTGTAAACTAGAAAACAATGCAATGAAATGAAACTTATACATTGTCTCTATTTTTCAAATATCTGATTGAATGAAAATATCGAATAATTCCCTACGACAAAGTTTCCCAATAAAAACTAAACTAAGTTTCCAAATGTACCTACCTAGGGTTCTTTCAGTCCCTGGGCATACATACAATCACTGTTTTCACAGTAACTAACATAACAAGTAAAAGCAAATGAAGTAATTTTCAAGACAATCATGGAATCTTCACAATTCAATACACAAATCAAAACTGAAAGCCCTTTTAGTAAGGGTTGAAATATTTTTTTCACTTGCTACTCCTGAAGGAAAGTAATTCTTAAAAATCCTACTCTGGGATGTTTAAAGAACTATGGCCATTAGATCACATAAAAGTGCACACTTTTAAATATATAACCTGGAAATTTAGTACTGTTAAACCAGTGCATTATTAGCACATCAATACCAGTGAGTAATTTTGAAAGCTTAGGAAAGAGGTAGATTTCTTAAGTCTCTCAGAAAGACAACAGATAGCTAGGTAGCCAGTTAAGTATATTGACACAGATTGTTCCATATACTTCCTGGGCTCCAAATGTTCCTGTGTGGGTACAGACTTGGTAAAATCGCAGCCTATAAAATTTCCATTTCCTTTTGACTAGAGATTTTTCTTTCGTCAGACTCATTCTTAATATCTTCCCACTGAGAAAGATCTGTAGATTCCTATAACACTACTTTTTATTCCCTTCTTTCTCAAATATCTAGTGAGTGAAGTAACTGAAAAACCTCAGTATAAGCATTATTTATTACTTTTACAAAGTAATGTTTCTAGATTCTTCTTTTTTTTTTGCTTTATTTAGCACATGCATGCGTGTGTGGGAGAAAGAGACTGAGAGAGAGGGAGGGAGGGAGGCTCTTTTACGTTTTATTTTTTTCTGAAGAGTTGTTTCTTTCAACCTAGCCGTGCCCTGGCAAATAAAGATGTTAATCCCTCCTTTTCAGTGTCCCCTCTCCTGCAGAAATGGCAGAACGCATGCCTGTTGGCTTCCACAGCAATTTGCAACCCATCTCTTTAAATGAAACACAGGCTCTGCACCCTCCTATGAGAATTTCTTAGCGATGGACTCCATCTTTTTCTCCCGAAATCAAGAAAGGATTTTGGGATTCAAATGAGGGTAATATCAGGGGCACCTGGATGGCTCAGTCGGTTAAGTGTCTGACTTCGGCTCAGGTCGTGATCTCCCAGTTCATGAATTCAAGCCCAGTGTCAGGCTCTGTGCTGACAGCTCAGAGCCTGGAGCCTGCTTCAGATTCTGTGTCTCCCTCTCTGTCTGCCCCTCTCCCGTTTGTGCTCTGTCTCTCTCAAAAATAAATAAACATTAAAAAATATTTTAAAAAAACAAATGAGAGTAATGTTAGAATAAGGAGAACCTTCAATAGACTTTTAAAAAATGTAACATTTTGGAAGACAGCTACTTCAGCTATTATAACTCAATTTATTCATGACGCACCTCACAACTGATCACAGCAGCGACTAGTGAGAACCTCTGGATCTTTCTCTGGTGACACGGGTGCACCTGCCTGACCCCTTCTCCCTTGCTTAAGAGATGCACAGACCCTTCACCGTCCACCTGGCTCCTCAGAGACCCTGCTACTTACCCATCTGACAAGGAAAACTGCTGACCTTGAAAGTTGTTGCCAAGATCCTAAGGTTTTTTTATCAACAGTCGTAGGAAGTCAATGGCTAATGCGTGACTCACGGGGAAGGAAGATGGCCTTGCAAACAGGATCTTTACCTTCTGCAGGCCACCTCCTCTGAGCAAGCAGTCATCAGGGCCACCTCCGTTTCTGTCCTGCTCACAATCCCCATATATCACGGGCTTCTCGGTTCTGCCTCTAACTTTTCTCCTGCCTTTGTTCTGGAAAAATATTAACCAAAAATAGAACAAAAACTAAAACATGTAGGATATTTTCATCTAAGTTATCTCATTCGATAGAGGAGGTGGGCATGTACCAGAGTTGCGGAACATCATTTATTTTGATGGAGACGCCTATTGGCCTCTCCATACATACAGTCTGGAAGTTAGGATCCTAATATTTTGCATCTAAAATTTAGTTAGCTATTTGAAAAGATAACTATGCAGAGGGGCCTTTTAGATGCACCTATTTATTTAAAATAATGCATACTTTCTTTTGTTCTCAATTTACAATTTTGGAATTATAAATCCCTCACTTTTAAAAGCAGCCTGGTTCACTTTCGATAGCAAGGAAAGATGTATTTGGATGGTTAGTCTTGCAAACTTGATTTTTTATTTTTCTTGGCTCCAGACTGGCTGGAAGTCCTGGATACAATTCAAACCCTTTCTCCAAACTTCCCCTGCTATTTCTGTTTTCCTCTTTCCTCTCTATTACCTATCCTTTAAAAAAATAGCATTTCCTCATACTTACTCCCCCACTTCTAGGTGTCAGTGGTGTCCAGGACTGATGGGAATCATGTAACATCACACTGAACTGATCCCTCTCTTACCGCAGAGCAGAGACCATCTGGGCTACTGGGCAACCACAGAAAACGAGAAACCAAGCTCATGGCTCAGCTCTGTTGTTCACAATTCCAGTTTCCCCCTTCGACTGCTTGCCTCCAGAGATATATCGCCTTGAGTGGGCAAACCACTGAGAAAATTCCCATCTGACAACTGGCTACGAAGAAGGGTCAAAGGAATTAACCCGTAGTTAAGGAGGCAAGGGTTTACTTCAGTTCTTTAAGCACACAGACAGTTGTTGTGCACAGAGTCGAGCAGCTGGTTTCCGTCTCTGATGGCGAATGAACAAGAAAAATGCTACAATGGCTATGTTGACTTTCAGACAAGAAGGAAGACGTCTCCATAGCATTTATGAAGCATCCACTATGGGCCAGGGCTTTGCATACTTTGCGTCATTTAGCCTACTCATGACATCCTCACGGAACTCTGAAGGAAAACGTAAGGTTAGGTGGTCCCTTCACTTGTCCAAGGCTGCAAAACTAGTAAGTGGTAGAACTTGTGTTTTAACCCAATTTGGGGGAACTAAAAAGTACTTTCCACAACAGCAGGTATTCTTATATTTTACGAGAGAAAAGGGAACTCAGATCCTTTGGAAAGTCTTACAAATCCTGTGGACCTAATCCTGGAAAAATACGCATGGACACACCCACAAGGTCATACACATGTTTTTGGCTGATGCATGAAGTACAGACCCTAATAAATCATCTGCAGTGAAGTGTGCTTCTGCTAACAGAGTAACAGCAAAAACTGGGCCTGTTTACAGGATGAAAACAATACCTCTGAGAAAAAAATAGCGAGGTCTAAAGGAGGGGACCTGGCATATGTCTCTTTCAGTCTTCTGATCTTATGTGTATCCTTTCTAACATGGTCTGTAATGGGCATCCCTACAGCTCTTATTGGGGGAAAGACCTTTAATTTTAAAACATTCCTTCAAATATAGTTTTTTGACATGGGTCCAAATTAAGAATAAATACAAACAGTGAATTCTTGAGGATTTGATGTTCAGGTAGGAAATATCTCCTTTTAAAGTAACACATTAATATAAAAACAAGATTCTGGAAAGAGTAGTCTTCAAGCACATTGAATTACTGAAGCAGAAACCAATTTATCATTTTAATAGCAGATAATTTAATAACAGGGTTGGGTGCAGCGCAAACCCGCTCTGCATTAATGGCCAGCAAAGGGGCGAGAAGGATGGAGGGAAGGATGGAGGGAAGGGACGTGACTGTTAGCAGACTGGGGCTGACCAGTGTGGCTAGCGCCCTCCTGAGTCTCCCGTGGGCAGTTCCTCTGGATGTACTAGACAAGGAGAGGACACTTATCTTTGTGTCCAAATAATGGGGCCGATGCTATCGCAAATACGAAGAAAGAGAATGTATTTAAACCTCAAGGTATATTACGGAGACACAGGCACTGGTTGCCCTGGAGTAGCAGAGAAAGCTTCATGGAAGAGGTGAACCTGATAATTAAGTGATATTTAAATGCCATAGAAGGCAGAGAGACAGAATTGAGTAATCAGCAAGCTGAGAGACTTTAAAGAATTTTTCTCTTAAAAATGAAATTAAAAAATGGGGCACCTGGGTGGCTCAGTCGGTTGAGTTCCCGACTCTTGATTTCAGCTCAGGTCATGATCCCAGGGTCATGGGATCAAGCCCTGCATCGGGCTCCTCGCTGAGTGCAGAGCCTGCTGAAGACTCTCTTCCCTGCCCATGCTCTCTCTCTCTCTCTCTCTCTCTCTCTCTCTCTCTCTCTCTCTCCACACACACACACACACACACACACCCAAAACAAAAAAGCAATGCTATCTAATTAAAAGAGAGTGGTAAAAATGACAATGGCAATAACAAGCATTTATTGCAGTGGTATTGTCCTGGGCTGCCTCCTGTTACATTATTATGAATTCTAAAAAAAAAATAAAAGAAAAGAAAAGAAAAGAAAAGAAAAGAAAAGAAAAGAAAGAAAGAAGAAAGAAAGAAAAAAAGAAAATACTGTGATGTGATCAAAAGTCCTCCATTCATAGCTGATCACGTGTCCCCAGTTAAAGCTCATGCCAGGACGCTAACACAGGTGTGTCTGAGCCTGGAGCCTGGGGACAAGGAAATCCATGTAGCTGGAAAGTCATCACAAATGCCCTAAAACCAACAAGACAAATTCAAATACCAATTAAGTAGATTTTTTTTTCTTCACAGACAACTTCTGGGGGAAACAGGAGAATAAAAATAAAACCAGATAATAACATTATTATTTATTTTTAATTTTTAATTTTTACATCTATTTATTTTTGAGAGACAGAGAGAGACAGAGCACAAGTGGGGGAGGGGCAGAGAGAGAGGGAGACACAGAATCTGAAGCAGGCTCCAGGCTCTGAGCTGTCAGCACAGGGCCTGATGTGGGGCTCGAACTCACAAACCGTGAGGTCATGACCTGAGCCGAAGGGGGAAGCTTAACTCACTGAACCACCAAGGCGCCTCCAGATAATAACATTATTACACATTTATGGCTTTTGCTCTCAGTGGGGCCCCTGGCAGTCCTCCTTCCTTGAGCCTACTGGTCCTTGTAGTTTTCCTTTTGCTACAAGAGCGACTGGTGGCAGTGGTTCGCTTGACCATTCTCCTCAAGTTTCTCATCCTATGCTCACAGGCTTCTAAATCCAGGAAAATAAGTCTGGCTTCTAACTTGTTGGAAAAATGGAAGCCCTCTGGGAGCACTTAATTCCCTTCCCCTTCCTCTTCCCCTCTCCTCCCCTACCCATCTTCTCCTCTCCCCTCCTCCATCCTCTCCTTCCCTTCCCTTCCCTTCCCTTCCCTTCCCTTCCCTTCCCTTCCCTTCCGTTCCCTTCCCTTCCCTTCCCTTCCCTTCCCTCCCCTCCTCTCCCCTTCCTTTCCCCTTAGTCTTCCCTCCTCCTCCCCTCCTCTCCATGCCTCCCCTCCCCTCCCTTCCCTTCCCACATTGGTAAATGCATCTATACCTGCATTAACCCTTGCCCAGCTCCTCCTCAGCTGCGAGGATAATACCCTTTGTCTCCCATCAACATAGGCCTCCTTCAGCACATGTTGAACTAGTATTACTTGTGTCCCTTATGGTGTTGTCCCTGCTGAACCAACACACTCTTCAGTCCTGTGTTTGGACTCCTTCCCCTTTCTTGAAGGTCTTTGTCTCCTGATGTCTCTTCTCACACACTGAGCGCTCAGCCTCAACCTCCCATTTAGTTTCTCTGCTCCTCATAATGATGCTCTGCAGAGTCTGTTAAGTTGCCTCACCTACTTTTAAGGCTGCAGTTATCCTCAAATATTCCAGGGTGACTTCTGGAATATGGACCACCAGCACCTAAAACTGCCTAGTACATAGTAAGTGTTCAATAAATACTTGCTAACCATGGTTATAAAGCTATTTGTGGTCTAGTTCCAAATTACATTTTTAGTATTATTTTTTAGTTTTCTCCTGTTCTCCCCTAATAACTGAGGACTTGATGCTCTGGACCTTTCCCTCCCCTCCCCTTCCCCTCCCAACACAGGTTCTATTAACCTGTGATGAATGAATGAATGAACGATCTACTCAAGTGCCTTGAGCAAAATGTCATCTGCCTGGGCCAAAATGCATTTAAACTTTATGAGAAAATGTATCATTTCCATGCCTTGTCCCCTAAAGCACTCATCTCTTGAACCTTTTAGTCTTCAAGGTTCCACCCTCAAGGAATAGCTTAGGCCTTTTCCAAGAAAGCAGCTATCTCTCATGTGAAAAGAAATTAAATCCAATCTGTTTGTGTCTGCGCACAGCAAAACGTAAGTCAAAATTTCAGGAGCCCTTTTAAAAAGACCACAGCGAATCCTCTGTGCCCTATTCAATACTTCATCTTTTAATAAAAGACTTTCTAATCACCACAGCTGTGTGTATGCACACACAAATAATGTGAACAGTATACCCTGAAAATGTCACTGCATTCCCTGATATATTGCTACAAAGAATGTGGAGATTTCCCAGGCATGATATGACCTATGAGAAACAAAATTCCATTCAATTCTAAGATTCGGATTCGTATGACTTATTCTAGTCACTTCTAAACTACTGAAGCAAAGAAGTTGCCTTTTTCTATTTCAATGTGTTATTAGCAAAATTTTTACTTCCATTTATTTTCCTCAGCCATCTCTCTCATCTGAAAAAGTCTCAACCCATAACATGTCTAAACATTCTTTTGAAAAAGATTAGGTAGACTTAAAAATTCAGCCCTCTATTCAACTGCAGAGAAAATTCCACAGTTAGTTGGCAATACAGCAAAGCCTCCTACTCTGTCTTCCTGGGTCTCGAGATAAATCTTATACTGAAAGTGAAATCTGTGCCTCTAGTCTGCGTGCTCTCTTGTTCATCGTCCCTATCTCTAGCCAAGGGACTTTAAAAACACAAACACAACGTTCCTGTGCTACAGAGCTTTCAAAGTCTGCAAGGCATGACTCTGTTTCTCTGTTTCACACGATAACCTCATCTGCCCTCCAAACTCTTCAAGAAATTGTCCCCATTCCTAAACATGCTCTGCCCCCTGTCCCCCCCACCCCCAATCTGGCTTGGTGACTTTGTACAAGCTACCCTATCCACCTGCCCCTCCTGCCCCCACACCTCCTTTCTCCATTGAAGAGAAACCATAAGCTCATTTAGACCCCATCTGAACCCATATTGCCTTCCCTCAACCATTTTCCTACCCCTGGCAACTACAATACATGCATTTCTCTTCTTTTGCTTTCACATAAAAATTTATGCATACCTTGATTGAATCATTTACTTGGTTATTAATGTTATTATGTTCTTGCTTTGTTAAAATTATGTTTTAATATGTGTTGGGTTCTCTGCTTAGGCTCAGTTATGCCTGGAACATATTAATTACACGGAAAATTTAAAAAAAAAATAATGTTTTTATTTATTTTTGAGACAGAGAGAGACAGAGCATGAGCAGAGGATGGGCAGAGAGAGGGGGAAACACAGAATCCGAAGCAGGCTCCAGGCTCTGAGCTGTCAGCACAGAGCCCGACATGGGGCTCTAACTCACATGTGAGATCATGACCTGAGCTGAAGTTGGATGCTTGACCGACTGAGCCACCCAGGTGTCCCACATAGAAAATTTTTTTTATAACAAAGTACCTTACGGTCCTTATAGGGTGGAAAATACATGGTTAAAAAGTAAAGTTTGGGGCTGTTGTATGGAATGTTTGATAATCTACAAGGGAATGATCATAGTGAATGACTTGTGAGTAGGTGGGACACACTTTTCAAAAGCTTTTCTTCAGCTTGGAAGTTAACAATTTTCTAATCAACCTTCTAGGGCTATAACGTCCTGAATTCGGGAGAGACAGAAAGGGGATTATAGATATGGGTGTGTATAGTGTGTGCGTGCGTGTGTGTGTGTGTGTGTGTGTGTGTGTACAAGAAAGAGAATGGGGGGAGAGGGAGAAATAGAGAAACAGAGAGAGAGAAATAGAAAGAAAAACAGAAGGAGATAAAGAAAGAGAAGTGGGGAGAGAGAGTGAGGGTGTGTTTGGACAAGAGACGCATGATCTTCAGTTACCAGTACAGCTACTATTTTGCAGCAAATACATATTGGGAGGAAGTAAATCAAGATATGCATACTGTTGACTGTACTAAAACTGTGTATCTGAGGCAAATTTAAACAAAAGATTGAAAAGTCTTCTCAAGATTTAAGGAAATGGCCAGCTGTGTACAAGGCACAAAATGTTAAGGAAAAAGGCATTAATGAACAATATACAATCCAGTTCATAAGAGAACAGGCTCTACTCTGGTCCAGGACACAGCTACCCCCCTTTGCCACACCAGTCACCACAGGTTTTCACCAGTATTTGGTTGATGGGGTAAATCTATATTAAGATCACATTGTCTATTAATTAGAAGTTTGCTGTTTATGAAGAGGGCTTTTTTTTTTTTCTTTTAATGTACAGAAGATTCAACCACTTTCAGGTAATGCTACTGTTCCTCTAAGTAAAAAGTTTTACTGGGGCACCTGGGTGGCTCAGTAGGTTAAGCATCTGACATCAGCTCAGGAGGAGATCTCCTGGTTCATGAGTTCGAGCCCCACATCAGGCTCTGTGCTGACAGCTCAGAACCTGGAGCCTGCTTCGGATTCTGTGTCACCCTCTCTCTCTGCCCCTCCCCTGCTCATGCTTGGTCCCTCTCTCTCTCTTAAAAATAAATAAACATTAAAAAAAAATTTTTTTTAAGTTTTATCATGCAAAGTCAGATATTTTAGTCAGGTATAGGGTACAATTTTAATTGAAGGTAAAATCTGTGTTCAAGTGTTCAAAGAAGTTACAATGCCTCGTAAAGGACTGACTTTGGGCATTCTGACTCCTTCTCTAGTAAATCTTCTAAAAGTATGCCCACCCCACTCCCTAATATCAGAGTAGGATTAAATACATTTTAGTTGGACATTTAAAAAATGAAAGACATCTAATTATCAGCATATATCACACGTTACAAACAAATACAATCCACATCAAGTAATACAGTCCATAAGGTAGTATTCCAGAATTTAAAAACCACAAAGATTCTGCATCGATCTGAGAAAATGGCCACTCCAACTTCAGAGGCAGCATTGTGGAAAGGACGTCGCTAAACGGAAGAGACCGTTTCGGCAAATTTCGTGCAGTCCCTGTTTTATTCTTGCATTGTTTTCTATTGCCCCATATTTCAGCATGTTCTTAGGCTGTGTGTCTCAGCTGCAGCTCACAATCCACTATGCTATTTACAGACCTGCAGCAGTCAACATCTGTAGAAAGGTTTCAGAAATTGATTTAAAGTCTGCAACATAAGCATATCCAATCCTAAGAGTACACAAGACTATATATCTTCTTTGGGAGACTGACACATGGTTCCCACTCGGACTGGTGATAGTGCATCCTTGCCAAGCTCAGATGTAGTTTCAACTCCAGGGAGATGCAACCTAATGATGGATCGGTATAACCCAATCATGCTAACATTTGTATTTGGAAACCCTACAGTGTAGTACTGACAATATATAATTTTTTGGTTTCCACTACCATGTTTCTTCAAGTATATCAAGATGTTCTGCCAGGGTGACAAGCATATGATTGAATTTAATGGTATATAAAGATATGGCAGACTGCTTTCCAAAGCAAAATTTCATAGCTGGAACTTTTATCAATTAATTGCACTTCTGGCAACCCCACTGAAAATTAAATTAAATGGTGGAACTATTTCATTAGAAGGCTTTGGCAACATAAACCTAATAGATGGAAAGCTCTATATAATTAAAAATGGCAGCTGACCTGCTTTCTGGGTGCTTTTAAGCCATAGTTCTTAACTTTATGTTTTTCTCTCCTGCTATGGAGTGAGCTCCTCAAGGGCAGGGAATAAACTCTATCTGTAGTTCCTCGCAGAGTCTGCAGAGCAAGGTAGGCATTTAATACATATTACTAAATACACATTTGGGTTCAGATATTAGTACGTCATGAGCTTTGGAATCCGAGTTGGAATCGAAGCTCCTCTACTAATGAAATGCATGACTGTTATGGGTTGAACTGTGTTCCCCTCAAATTCACATGGTGAAATCCTCACTTCCAGTACTTCAAATGTGACCTAATTTGGAGACAGGGTCTTTACAAAAGTAATCAAATTGAAAGGAGGTCATTAGCGTGAGTTCTAATGCACTAAGACTGGTATCCTCATAAAAAGGAGAAATCTAGACACAAAGACAGATGGACCATGCAGAATGCCACCTGAAGATGAGGGCAGAGATGGGGGGGGGGATTCTACAAGTCAAGGGATGCCAATGATTGCCAGCTGCAGAAGCGAGGTGAAAGGCATAGAAGTGATTGTTCTTCACAAACCTCAGAAGGAACCAACCCTGCCCACACCTTGACCTTGGACCTCCAGGTTCCAGAACTGTGAGACAGTGAATTTCTGTTGGTTAAGCCATCCAGTTTGCCATACTTTGTTACCGCAGCACTAGCGAACTAACACAATGGCTTCGAACAAGTCATTTAACCTCTAGGAGCCTTATCTGTAAGACAGAAATAGTATCTCAGCACTGAGCCAGAGTTAGCACTGCTATGGTGAATACTCAATAAAGGGTAACCTTGAAAATGATAAAGAAAATAACAAGCTATCCAACAAACGTGTATTAAGCACCTTGTGTGTGTGTGTGTGTGTGTGTGTGTGTGTGTGCGCGCACACACACACACACGAGCACACAGAGCCCTGCTTTATTTCTGGGGAAACAGCTACTAATAAGACTTAACCCTCATACAGTTAACATTCTAGTGACAAAATACAGACAATGTAAAATAAGTAAAAAGTGTAGTATGTCAGATGATAACCTCTATGGAGAAAAATAAAGTGAGGAAGGGAAATCTGAAGCAAGGAACTGAAGGAACAAAATTTTATACAGTCTTGTCGGCATTGACAAAATAAGAAAAAAAAGATTTATAAACCACGTGAAGGAGGTAGCAAGCCATGCAGCTTAGGGAAAAACGTTACAGACAGAAAGCATAGCAAGTGCAAAAGACCTGAGGTGGAAATAGTACTGACATATTGTGAAAATAACAAGGAGGCAAGTGTTGCTGAGCAGAGTGAGCAGGGTGAGAACTGTAGCAGATGAAATCAGATGATCAGGTGTGAAGTCAGATAGAGACTGTGAAGGTCAAGATAGGGCAGGGGCTAACAGCCTCGTAATAACGGAACCATACATAGGTTGCTTGGAGGCCACGGCAAGGTTATGAGCAGAGGAGGTGACATGCTCTAATTACACTTTAAATAGGATAACTTAGCTGCTGTTTGGAGAATCATAGAAAAAAAGGTAAAGTGGAAGCAGAAAGACCCTTTAAGTTATTCTGATAACCCGGTGCGTGCTGTAAGCAGCTTGGACCCGGCAGTGGAGATGATGCGAAGTGGTAAGATTCTGGCTATGTTCTGTTGGCAAAAACAGGATCTGCCTTAGGATTGAATAAGGGGTCTCGTGCTGATAAGGAGAGAAGTCAAGGATGATCCCTGGTTTTTTGATTTGAACAAACAGAGGATGCCATTAAAGAGAAGAGAAAATTTGCAGGAGAGGCCATTTTTGGAGGTAGGACCAGGAAGTCAGTTTTGCACATGTTAAGAGGGAGATTCTGCCTCTGACATATCCAAATGGAGATGGAGGGTAGGCAGTGGGACACGACTGTGGAATTTAGAGATCAGAGCCTGGCTAGGGATATCAATTTGGAAGTCATTAGAGAATTGAAATTTTAAAAAACTTCATGAGGTAACTAAGTGAACGAGACAAAAACGATAACATGTTTTAAGTGCTTAGAGCATCCAGGCGACTTTCTCAACATTTTACATACACCATCTCATTACGCCCCGCAGCCAACCCTATGGTGGTTCAATAGCCTGTATTTTACATTCTCCCTAATTTTTAGACTTTGCCTACTTTTACAAAGAAAGCAGTTTTTCAAGAATATAAATACTCCTGATCATAGCCAACAGAGTGCAACACGATTATTTTATATCTAAAGCAGGGGTCAGCAAACTTTTTCACCAAGGGCCAGATAGTAAATATCTTAGGCTTTGAAGGCCACATGGTCTCTGCTACAACTACCCCACTCTCCATTCCTGGTCATAGCGAGGCCGTAGTCATAGACTAGACATAAAATGGGTGTGAATATAGTCCGATTAAATGTTATTTATAAAACCGGGCAAAGGGCAGGTTCGTTTCATAAGCTGTAGTTTGCAGACCCCCGATCTAAGCAAATGTCTTGATGTGATTTGTTGTTTCTCATCGATAAAATCAGAAAATGAATATTCAGAAAAGGAGTACAATACTTTCCAGTGAGCAAGCCACTCTCAATATCGAGGTAGATGCCTTCAGAGATTTCAGATTGCTGTGGTCTTGAGATTCAGGGCATCCCAGAATCCAGGAAATTGCATAAAAACAAAACAAAAACATGACCTGCTAGGCCTTACCTGAAAGGACTCCAGATTTTCCATATAGAAGGGCTCTGGGCATGGAAATATGATGGAAGGAAAGAAGGACAGATACACGTACTGAAGATTTTCCATATAGAAGGGCTCTGGGCATGGGAATATGATGGAAGGAAAGAAGGACAGATACACGTACTGAAGATTTTCCATATAGAAGGGCTCTGGGCATGGAAATATGATGGAAGGAAAGAAGGACAGATACATGTACGGAAGTCCTGCCTCTGCCCAGCAAACATGTAATTTTTACCTGGACTATTTAACAGGTGGTATGATTTTGGAGACACTAATAGACCTTTTGTGCAGGGAGATCATTCTGTTGATGTGACTACTTAATCCTGTACTCTGGAAAACAATTTTTCCTAATATGAAGTCTCACAGTATCTAGACTTTTATGATTTGAATGTTTAAAAGGAGTTAACAAGGTTCTAAGTGAAGAAAGAAGACCAGGTTCAACTTAGTAAGTGAAACTTTGTCAGAAGCATGGCAAACAGCCTGGTACAAAGCAGGTACTTGAAATATGTCCATTTATTGACGCATTCAAGGCAGACTATCTTGCATTCAGCTCTTCAGTTTTCTACAATCCACACCTTTATTAACTTTCAGCTATTTTTGGCAAGTCCATGCTATCTTACTTTTCTTCTTCCTCTTCTAGCTATCCTACAAAAAGCTAGCAAATTGAATTTCAGATCTCTGTACAAAATCTACACCGGTCAACCTTATTTATTTTATTTTTGAGAGAGAGGGTGTGCGTGAGCAGGGAAGAGGCAGAAAGGGAAAGAAAGAGAGAGAGAGAGAGAGAGAGAGAGAGAGACAGAGAGAGAGAAAGTCCCAAGTGGGCTCCAGGCTGTCAGTGCAGCGTCCCATGCAGGGCTTGATCTCACGAAATGTGAGATCATGACCTGAGCTGAAATCAAGAGTCAGACACTTAACCGACTGAGCCACCCAGGTGCCCCCACACTGATCAAATTTTACTAATAGACTAAATGTTACATTTAGCCTGGCCACAACCCATTTTTACCTGTTTGTTTACACCTATGACTTCATGTCTTGGTCGGCTTAGGCTGCTGTAGCAAAATGCCATAAGCCAGGTGGCTTAACAAAGAGGCATTTGTTCCCCACACTTTTGGAGTCTGACATGTCCAAAATCAAGGTGTCCACAGATTGAGTTCACAGTGAAAGTGTTCTTCCTGGCTTGCAGATGCCTGCCTTCTTGCTACGTCCTTCCTCACATGGTAGAGAGAAGAAGCTTTGGTGTCTCTTCCTCTTCTTTTAAGGGCACTAATCTCATCATGGGGATGCTGCCCTGATGACCTCATCTAAACATAATTATCTCCCAAAGCCTCCACATCCTAATACATTTGCACTGGCTTAGGGCTTCAACACATGAATTTCTGAAGGAGACACTAACACTCAGTCCATAGCACATCATGTATAATTCTCTGATCAAGTTAGGATCAATCTCTTCTTATTCTTCAAATAAAAAACTCCCCAGCTCATTTCTAAGATTTTACTTATGTTCTTCCATATAAGCTTTCCTCCATCCTGTCGTACACTAAGGGAAAGCATGGCTTTTGCTTTTCTTTTTCAGACTCAGTTCAGTGTGGCCCTCTCATCCACTCTGGTGGACGATGCTCAGCCACTTCTTGAAAATCTTACGGCATTTGTTCTCTGAGCCACATTCAATTAATTACAATTTTTTTTTTTAAATTTTTTTTTTCAACGTTTTTTATTTATTTTTGGGACAGAGAGAGACAGAGCATGAACGGGGGAGGGGCAGAGAGAGAGGGAGACACAGAATCGGAAACAGGCTCCAGGCTCCGAGCCATCAGCCCAGAGCCTGACGCGGGGCTCGAACTCACGGACCGCGAGATCGTGACCTGGCTGAAGTCGGACGCTTAACCGACTGCGCCACCCAGGCGCCCCCTTAATTACAATTTTTTAGCACTGTTCTCTAAAGCCCTAAGCATTTATTCTCTGAGCCATCCTCATTTTGGTGCAGAATTAATACTGTCACACTAAATTGCAAACCCCTTCAAGTCCAGAACCATATGTTTTTCATCTTTCCTCCAGGTGGAGTCCATGATAGTTCCTTGAATACAGAGATCAGTCAATGTCTGTGGTGTGCATGGCCTATTGGTTGTCATACCAAATAGAAACTCTGATGTCTTAGACTCCAGAGAGCATTCATAATCCATTCTCTAGTAAAAGGCTGCACACAGCACTGCTTACAACTAATGAGTGCAATAATGAATGAATGATCTCAGGAATCTAGTCCCAAAAAATAATGAGCAATGTTGCCAAAAGTTTTATGGTGTGTTTTTCAAAGTACTTTTTATAAAGAAAAATTACAAAACAAGCTAAATGTTTACTAACAGATGACAGAATATGTAAGTTATAGTGCAATGCTATCAGATAATAATGAAAATGAACAATTCCAAGAATAATTAATAATATGAGAATGTGTTCATTTTACAAGGGTAAGGGATTATGTGGGAGACACAACTCCATATGTGATATGTTCTCCATTTTTAGAATTTAGATAACTTCAAGATGTTCCATGCATCTGTAAACTTGTTTCTATTTTTATGGTCATTACTCTCCATCAGGCCTTACAGCATTTCACCTGGACTATAATATTAGCTTCCTAAATAGACTTTCTCTCTCCAATTTACTCTTTCAAATCCCTAACCCCCAGCCCCGAAATGAAAGCTGTAATAGACTACGCCATCACTTGTTGCTAAACATGAGCTTCATGTAGTCATGCCTTTCTCCAAAGCTGGGAAGTGGTTCTCCAATGCAAACGGAGTAGCATCCTAAGTGTAAGATTCCTGCTCTAATTAGTCTGTCCTACCTTCCACTTTTTTCCACCAGATTCCATACCTCCAGGATCCAGTCCAAACATTTACTGAGGATGCCTCCCTCCTCACCACCAACCTCAAGATTTTCCCGAGGCTCCCACCCATCCATCCCTAACTTCAAATCTTTTTTTTCTCATTTTAATGGCAAAGTCCAATGATCTAAAATCCCACTCTCCTACAAGATCCCTTCCCTCCTTCAGTTTCCCATTCCACTTCCATCCTCTGTGTGAATCCTAGGCTATGCCTTGCCATTCTTTCCAAGGTCAGTATCTGCCTTCTCCAGATGGCCTTTCTCTGAAGTTCAGGAACTCTGTTATTCTCGTATTGATACTTCTCCAAGTCTAAAACACAGCTGTATACCCAAGATAGTCAATAGCTCTTTGAATTCATCTTACATTTTAGGTAGTTACTTGGTGTCCTAAGTCCGAAGTGAAATTTAAGAAAAGCTCTGTCCGAAACCATCTATTAATACAATGATCTTTAGTCAGAGTTGGTTATTCAAGGAGCTTTACCTTCCAAACAAATGGATCATTCACAATAATTAAAGATGAGTACCAATCACTGAAAATCCATCATAGTGTGCAAAGCATCTTTGAGTAAATGAGAAAGAGGCAGATAAATTGCAGATAAATTAACAAAGGCGCTCCTTCTGCAGAGAAGAAAGTTGGGGTTAAGAGCCCACTAGCCAACTGGGCATCCCTGTTCAGACAGTAACTGGCTCAACCATACAAAATGGTCTCACACTCCTCTTCTTTCCTATGAGATTAATTTCAGTCACATCCTAAAACTAAACCAGAAACTGAGGATGGAATGGCAAAACAAAATGAAAACAAAAACAAAAGGAAACAAAACAAAACACAGCTTTATGTATTTGGAGAGGGGAAGTAACATGATGCTTTGCTGTGACATGCAAAGAACATCCAGCATATTCTGTCTAAACAGAAAAAAGGAATACAAACAAGTCAAACTCTGGAAATATGAAAATAGACATTTGGGCTTCTTTACGGAAGTTAATTATTATGTCACATGTTAACATACCATTATGGTATTTAATTGCTTCCCTCGTCCACTGAGTTTTTTTGTCAATTAGCCTTCTTTGGCCTTTAGGTTGGTAATGAAAGTTCCACTTATAATGAGCCACTGTTTCCTCTACCCGCCATTAAGTCAAGGCTGTGCCAAAGTCAGGCAAAGAAGGTGGCTTTGATCTGGCCAGTGGTTGCTGAAAGATTCTGAAACGAACTAAATAAAGTATATGGTGTCCACACATACAGATACTCTGAGGATTTTTTTCTACTATTCCTTTGGAAGTATTCTTTAATTCACAGACAGTAATTATACAGTTGCTAACGCCAGCTTTTAAGAAGATGGGGACGAGATGGGAGGATACAATGTGACTAGAAAAGAAAAAAAAATACTTTTGCAATTTTTAAGAAATTCAAATGGTTCTTCTTAAGCATATTCTACCAGATCGAAAAGTGCCCAAATTAGAGCACAAATACTTAAGTAAGTCTTTCAATTAACATAGAACACGTCCCTCACATTTCTGTTTACTAGAATTTTTTTTGGGGGGGAGGAGGGCCAATAAAAGTAATGAATTTATTCAAGAAAATTGGGAATTTAAAAAGAGTTCTCTTAATTGTGCAATTCTTTCTAGCTTGTAAAATGCCTGATAAGAGCTCTTCATATTTTCCAAAACATTCCCTTTATGTCACGTTGTGAGAAGTACTTTAAAAGCAGCGTTTACTCCCTTAGAACAGAATACTCTGGCTCCAGGAACAACACCCGTTCGCTCTAAAATTAAGTAAGTCACTTTTCTTCACACCTCTGGTGGCCAAGTTAAAAAAAAAAAAAAAAAAAAAAAGGCAAACAGTCTGCAGCAATGAATGAAGGCTCTGGAGTCCTTTCATAATATTCCAGTTGATCAGGGTCCTCGTTGAGAGGTCTTACCTCATTTCCCACACATTTTTTGACCTATTTTGTCTGCCTTTTCTCAGAAGGATTTTGCTTCCTCCACTGTCGACTAAGCAGTAAACTAATTATCTTGTTCAAATCCCTTTGTAACGCCCCTAATCCTATTAGTTATAAGAATGTCTGAATACTGATTGCAAACCTTTTTTTCTTCTTCTTCTTCTTCTTCTTTTTTTCATTTTTAAAGGAAGGGAAAGGTCCAGGGGTTTGGTCCCGGAGTGTGTATTGGGGGGTGGGGGGGTGGGGTGGGGAGGGGGATCTTGCCAGTTTATTGGCAAAGGCAAAGGCAGGTCTGGCCATCCCAAATCCCAGGCCACCTAACATACAGAACAAACACTCTCCTGGACTCACTCATTCTTTCATATTCTCTCTCTGGCTCTTTCTTACACACACACCAAGGATTTAGTAATCATTAGTATCCATTTGATTGCCCTATAAAAGTCAAGTTCTGAACACTCCGACTCTCAGCAGAGCACGCTGAACTCTGGCTCAGCTAGGAGCTGAACTTCAGTTTCCTTCTTTTATCCCGGACGTTTTAATGAAGAGGGTGACGCTATTGCAGGAAGTCAAAGAAGCCATACGAAGTAGAGGAAATGAACAAATGTTACGACAGACCTCTACCAGCCCTGTGAGTCTTAACTTCTTTTCTTCAAAGAACTCTCACAAGTCTTGTTAAAGGACCCTCTCTCCTTCTGTAGAAGACGCCAAGACCACTGCCTCCTGCAGTCTATTACTGAGGGAACTTTAATCACTTTTCCTTCTTTGTTCTCACTGGGGAGGGAGCCAGACTGCGGAGAAAGGCCTGCAGTCAGAGGCGATGTTAAAGAGCATGAAATTTATCTGACTTCCATAAAAGATGTGTTCTGCCCTTGCATTTCTGCTTCTGCCAGGCAGGCTGTTCTGGGTTGGCCACTCTGTCTCAGAAAAAAACAAATATTTGCTTTAAACATAGAGGCAGGATGCTACCTATCTCCAAGGATCCAGAGTTCCTAGTCTCCCTACCCTTTCTCTACCGACAAAAAAATATCTTCTACGTTCTTGGCATACAAAGTCAATGTTTTCACATTAATAAAATCGTGTCTCGACCTGGCATTATTTCTTTTTCTGAAAGCATAAGGAAGATGGTTTTAGAAATGCTCTTGAAGAGAATACGGCCTGTGTTAGAGAAGAGTCCCTTCTGGAACATCTTTCTGAAGTCTGAGAAGAATGTTACAAACAAGAGAAAAGGCCAATTCCTGGGATAAGGAGAGCAGACTGCCAACCTAACATGTTTCAAGGAGGAAGTGCTTGTATTTTGATTTATTGTCATCTTTCGTAGCTAACAGAGTCTGTTTCAGACACAGAAGGTTGGGTTTCCCCCGGACAGTCTCTGGTGTACTAGGTCGGGGTGTGTGTGTGTGTGTGTGTGTGTGTGTGTGTGTGTATTGGTGTCTAGAGAAGGATGTGCAGGTTGAGGTGGAAGGGAAGGATCTGCCACACTCAGCCATGGCCTGCTGCACTAGGGAAATCACAGGGCTAAAGAGAGTACGAAGTACCTGTTAGCAATTTGAAAACAATGAGAACCCAGGCCTGCAGGTCATGAGCAAGTTTTATGGGTTCTATATATACTGTTATCCGATGAGAAAGGATTCTAGGTAGTTCCCAGAAATGTGTTTGATACAAGATGAATAAACAGGTAGGTAATTTGTGGAGAAGGTGAAGGGTTGCTCCTTCACGAAATCGCTGTCCCAGGTAAGAGGTGGACTTAGTTCTAGGTCTGTGGCAAAGAGGAAACACGCCCTGTCTTTGAGATTAAAAGCACTCCAGATACCCAGGAAAAACCTTTTTTTTTTCTCCTCTGGATGCTTCAGCAGAGAACATCTCTGCCTGACAGGTCACATAATGAGAGAGTGCATAATCCTCAAAAACATTTGTACATAAATACGAGCGCAAGCATAGTAGCAGCTGCTTAGGATATCCCTCGAGAAAGCCAAGGGCATGATAGCAAGTACTTCTACTGGGACAAGACCACACACTTGAGCATGAGCAGGTAACCCTCCAGCAGCCTAGCTTGTGCAATACTATCTACATCTCAAAAACTGAGTACGTGACAATAAGGAAAATGTGAAGAAGAAAATAAACGCCAAAGAAAGAGCTTTGAAAAGTAATGCTAGTCTAAAAATAATAACTCTTTTTTTTTTCTTAACATTTTTATTTATCTTTGAGACAGAGAGAGACAGAGCATGAACAGGGGAGGGTCAGAGAGAGTGGGAGACACAAAATCTGAAACAGGCTCCAGGCTCTGAGCTGTCAGCACCGAGCCTGACGCGGGGCTCGAACTCACAGATCGCGAGATCATGACCTGAGCCGAAGTCAGACGCTTAACCAACTGAGCCACCCAGGCGCCCCTAAAAATAATAATTCTTATATTGTACTTCTTGGATTGGTTTGTGTCTGCTTCACAGTGATACAAGCAGCATCTTATGTCAGATATGATTTTAAAAAAACTCACAAGCCTTCCTATTAATTATAGGTTTTTTGAAGGATCTACATGAAAATGCAATTTGTTACCACCATTTATTTAAAAGCAGGTAGATCATGGTGCCTCTGGGATGAGCACCTTGTAAGGACCGCTCTCTGCAGAATACCACCCGTGCACTGCCCGAAGGGGCTGGACCTCACCCCTCTTCCCTTCCCAGATTCAGTCTGACTACACTCCTTTTCACTCACTAATCATCTTCTGGTTCTCAGATGCATCAAAATACATTTGTGCTGCTGCGATTTTGCATTTTCTGGTCTCTCTGTCTCAAAAGCTGCTCAACTCATGGTTTGCCCTCTGCCCTGGCAATGAAGCTCCGATGTCCAAAGGCTTTCCCTGTCTTTCCATCAAAAATAGCTCTTCCCTCTTCCCACTCATTCTCCAGCCAAAGAATTTTGTATTTCTTTACATTTCTTATTGGTATCTGAAATTATCTCATTTATATTTATTTATTCACTTATTTAATCATCACTTCTAGGTCCTCCTCTATAGAATATTAAGTGTCATGAAAACAGGAAGCATGTTGTCTTGTTTATGCCAACAACTTGGGCATATACTAGGTCCTTCCTTCAATGTTTGCTCAATATGTGAAGGAACCAAATTTCCCACTAGGAAAGATTATGCCGTTCAAGATATACGATAATAACTTAAAGTAGAATAAACTTTTTCAGCCCTTAGCAAAATAACAGTTGCATATGGACTCCATGGAGACATATGAAAAAAGAATTTCTGTCTTGATTATGAAACCGAGGAACCAATGAATTCCCACCACGGATAAATCTTAAAAGTGCTATTAAATTACTTCCTTTCCATTACTAAAAGTACCTCCCCTTGCCGAGTAAATGCCCACAAACTGCATGTGGTCAGAGCCAGCCTGATCCCCATGAAGTAGCTTCAAAAGGGAATAAAAATAAAAATATCCATCTGTGTCATTAAACGACCTGACAAAACCACAGCAAATGGACTTGTTCCTAAAACACAAATCTCCGTGAACACGAAGGAAAAGCAAAGCATATTTGCTGACCAGCAGGTTTAGGGCCACAGCCCCTGCTGAATCTCTGATTGATATGACATCTGCAGTGACAGGGCTCTCATGGAGACCTAAGTGGGGAGCAGGATAGACGGCCATTTTAGCATGTCAGTGACTCCCCGTTTAAAATTAATACTGCACAAATGCCCTTGTGTAGGAGAAGTCAAGTTAAAGTCCTAGGAGCTCTCAGTTAATGGGTGAAAAAAGGAGGCATACAGAACAATGTAGAAGGGAGACCAGGAACCCATAAGAAAGGACTGCTGCTGGCTGGAAGGATTGTTCAAGTTGTAAAATGCTGTATTTTCTGTCACGGCCACTTAGGGGCACTCAAGGGCTGAGAAATGGTCATCTGAGTCCAAAGTTTAAGACTTCTGATCTGCAATGTGAGAATAGCATTTTCTTGTATAACTCCCTAGTGAATATCCCTTCTCCCCACCTGGACACAACTTAGTTTTCTTAGGTAATAATAATAATAATAATAATAATAATATTTAAAAAAAAACTTCAAAACGCATCATAAGGAAAGGAAAAACAAATAAGTTATTGCTATGAATTAGGAGAAATTATTCTTCTCTGAGCAAGAATGTCATAGGAAAAAAGGGGCACATATATTGTGTGACGGTGGGGTTCCATCGCTGGAAAGGTGGGCATTTAGGTATCTGCTTTAAATCAGTTTGTACTTTTGCGTATGGTGTGTGTGTGTGTGTGTGTGTGTGTGTGTGTGTGTGTATTTCACGAGGTATTAGTTACTTTCGACCATGATTACATTTCACAGTAGGAACTTTAAAAATACATACCAAGAGTGAATTTGAATTCCAGGGTCTTAAGTGCAGAGATAAAAAGCATGGCCTCAAGGGTCAAACATGGGCTTAAATCTACCTCCTTTATTCCCTGGGAGACTCTGTACAACTCTCATCACTGTTCTAGCCTCAATTTTCATTTTTGTGTGAGTAGATGTAAAAATACTGACTTTGCAGGTGGTGGTGTGGACTGGATGAATGTGAAGACAATTAGCAAGCACAGCAGGGATCATGGATTGGCCTCAAAATTGGTTTCCTTCCTTTCTCCCGTCTCACTGCCCTCTCTTCTTTAACTACTTCAAGTTAGTATTTAAATCCAAAGCCTTAGACATGAATGGAAACATGGTTACAAGTGGTGGAGAACATACACTCTAAGGAAGTGATTTTAGATAACAGTCTATATTTAGTTAGGAGGGGGGAAAAAATAAGACCTGGAGAGAAAAAGCAAAAATTTTGGGCTGATCATTATCCTACCACGGTTGGTAAGTTTTAAGAGACTACTGTTACTATCTGACATTGTTGTAAGGCTTCATTTAAAAAGAAGAATGCAAACTCATGGCTTTCCTTATGCAATAGCTTTGCTACACTTGTTCAAAGCCGCTGCTGATACTGGAACACAGCTCTAGTTTCTGTAAGAAGGCTGACCCGCAGCTATTATTAACTAATTTAGGACACAAAATACCATTCTTGTGAAACTCATGAGGTACTCGGTACGACAGGTGGAGAGGTTTTAAAAACACAGCCCATATGCTTTCAACTTTTACAATCTACAATGATATAAACTCTTCATGGAACACCCTCTTCATCACTGGATGTGCAGACCCAGTAAGAACGCAATTTTTTTCCTTTATTACAAGTAATAAAGGGAAACCTCACTAAAGTAGACTTTAGAGGCAAGAAGGGAAAGCTGGAAGGGGAGCCATAGCATTCAACGTCAATGACAGACCCAACACAATGATCAACGGGAAAGAATCACCAATTACAGGCAACAGGGAAAGACAGACATACATCGCATCTCCTACAAGAAATTGAGTACCTCTCCAACTCCGCCACGGGGAAACCATCACCTTGAGCTCTGGCTTTTTTTCTCCAATGGACTTTCATTCAAAACAATCCCTCCCGACTTCCTTCCTGTTCTCTATAAAATAACATTCCTCTTCTTTGTTTGTTGGACTTTGCCTATGCTTTTCACACAGCTTATGTGTCTTGAATCACAATTCTCTGTTATGTCCAAATAAACCTGTTTTTTTTTTAATAGCTGATAGTTTTACTTTTAAAGTTAACACCTTTGAACATGGTGAAACGGTTATCTAACAGATACACACACACCTACTGTTTTATAACAAAAATATTGACGTGAATACTACTTTCCTAAACAAGCATGCTCCACAGAGGTAGGTGGCATGGTTTAGTGGAAAGTGTGATGTTATCAGAACTAAAATGTGTTGGTTCAGGCCAGACCACTAGCATTTGCAGGCTGCAGAGACCTGGCCACCTCTCAGTTTCCGTTAAGTCTGCTTCTTTGCCTTTCAGTTGAGGATAGTAATACCTTTCTGCTTATCTTGTTGATTTCCTGAGGATCCAATGAGATAAAGTAAACATGGACAGCTATAGCACAGATGTTGCATGAAATTCGGTTAAAGCTCAGACTAGAGCATTAAGACTCTCTAACTGGATTCCATTCCAACACACTAAAATTTACTAGTTCTGGGGCCCCTGGGCAAGTTACCTGCCTCTCAGTCACTACTGAAATCTTTAGGGATAACCAGGAAATCTTCCCCAGATGGCAATCCTGAGGTGCAAACGAAATGATGTAAGCCTGGCCCTCCACTCTACACTATTTATCAGCATATGTTTTTTAATTGTCATCATTACCATTGCTCAACACCAGGTAATCTTTATTGTGCATCAGTCTCTGCTCCTTTTCCTTCAGTTACGGTTTATGGCTCTCCGTCTTTTTCTTCTTCTCTTCAATAAATTTGCAAAATCTAAAGCTACACTATCTGTTCCTTATCACCAGCATACAAATGACCCTACCTGTCAGACTCCGGAGTTTCTTCCATTACCACAATATTGTACGGTAAAGTTGCTTCAGGTTACCTCTGACTGGATAACACACTGCCAAATCAAGTGAAACAAGATTATTTTGTAAAATTACTTTTTCTTCCAGCACCTTTCTTTTTCTTTTTTTTTTTTTCCAACGTTTTTTATTTATTTTTGGGACAGAGAGAGACAGAGCATGAACGGGGGAGGGTCAGAGAGAGAGGGAGACACAGAATCGGAAACAGGCTCCAGGCTCCGAGCCATCAGCCCAGAGCCTGACGCGGGGCTCGAACTCACGGACCGCGAGATCGTGACCTGGCTGAAGTCGGATGCTTAACCGACTGCGCCACCCAGGCGCCCCGCACCTTTCTTTTTCTCTGAAGAATCTGATTCCCTGGTCTGGTCTCTACATTCGTTCTTTTCCTAAGTGTGACTCAGTTCACATACAGCACTCTACAGTTCCTCCTCTTCTGCTTCTTAGATGGAGGGTTTTTTTCAACGCTGCTCACCTATCAACGGTCCTGGGGATATCTTTTCCTTCCCTACTGCCTCCACAATCCAGCCTCAAAGCTGCTTCATCCAGTACCTGTGTGGGTGAGCCACCATCAGCTGGGACGAAGTTGGGTACCACACTAGGCACTGACAATGCAGTGCCCATCAGGCAGCATCCCTGCCCTCAGGAAGCTCACAGCCTAGAAAGGAGCACTGACCAAAAACACTCATTCACACATTGGTGTGACAACAGAAAATACAGGTGTCCAAAGACACACAAAAGGTGACATCAAAGCCTAAATTGAGGGGGCAGGATTATTACAGAAGAGTCCTGAAAAACACATGGATATACAAAGTATGGTGTGTATGTGTGTGTGGAGTGGGGGGGGGGGGGATGGCAGGCAAAGGAAGCCATTATGAAAAAATGTGGGAGCTAACTGGGAATACAATAGTTCAGTGTCACTGGAAGTTGACCCAAACTTGAGTTTTCTCTATGTAGTATTTTAAGCTTCCAGCTTATGGATACCATAAAGTATCCACGTAAAGTTTATTATCTTTTTGGGGCTCTTGGGTGGCTCAGTCAGTTAAGCATCCAACTTCGGCTCAGGTCATGATCTCATGGTTCCTGGGTTTCAGCTCCGGATCTGGCTGTCTGCTGTTAGCACTGAGCCTGTTTCAGATCCTCTGTTCTGCGTGTGTGTGTGTGCATGTTCTCTCTCTCTCCCTCTCCCTCTCTCTCTCTCTCTCTGACTCAAAAATAAACATTGAAAAAAATGACCTTTATTGATTTTTTAAAGATTCTAAGCATCTCCTAGAAACTTAAAATTGAACGTGGCCTTTCCTTTCTCTTAGATTGATTTATGAACAGAAATATTTAGAACACATGTCTTTAGAAAACAATTTCTGATAAGTTTTAATTTTATCTAATCAATATATTGTATTTTTAAATGGAAATTTTGTTCTCTACAATAGATATGCATTATACACACATCTATAGACCTTCCCATCCCCCACCCAAGACTATTTCATTTATATAATTAAAAGTCACCAGAAGCTTGGGCAGTATTTAAAATTAATAATAATAAAAATTTTAAAAAACTGGTTAAAAGCTCAGAAAAAAATGGGCTACAGGTTAAAAAACTTTGATGTTAAAGAAACCATTAAGAGACATAACTTAAAACCTTCCAAATTACAATAAATAGAACAAAGCATAAAACTTGGTGGCAAAATAAAAAAATCATTTCCTATTAAAAAAAGCAATCTATTAAAAACATAAAGTTTGTCCATGTCCTTAAAGTCTAAATATCAAAAACAATGTAGATATAACTAGAACTAAAACAAAACTTCATGGAACACTTAGAATATATAGCTTCAGTGTTTAAAATGTGCAGAAAACTCAGAGAAAATAAGCAAACACAAGTCTTTGGAAAACAGACAAAGATTTTCATAAGGCAAATCATACCATATCCAATCAACGGAAGTATTTAAGAAGAATAATATGTGAACAAGGGGAAATACACAGACATAATTTATTTGGACTTGCAAATGTGATGTTCATAGAGTCTCCTTTGCTGCTATTTTAAAATTTGAGTTACTGTGGATTTGCGGCAAATGAGGACTGGTGGATATGAAAAGAACTACCAAGCCGTATCTTCAGGTGCAAAACAAAGGGCGATGATCACCTGGTAAACCTGTGACAGCATGAGGGTGTGTTACAGCCTCCTAACCAGAGCGTCCGTGGCTATTTATGAAAGCATATCAATGCCCAGAAAGGGGATGAATATGTTGACTTCATACGTTCCTTAGTGACAAATAGGACACTGAAACAAATTCAAATAAAAAACTGAGTTCTAGGGGCATCTGGGTGGCTCCGTTGGTTGAACATCCAACTCTTGACTTCCACTCAGGCCATGATCCCAGGGTCCTGGGATCAAGCCCCGCATCAGGCTCTGTACTGAGTGTGAAGCCTGCTTGAGATTCTCTCTCCCTCTCCCTCTGCCCCTCTCCCTCCCGCTCAAAAATAAAATAAAAATCTTTAAAAACAAACGGAGTTCTACAGACTCATATTAGACTACTATATTTTAGTTAATACTAAACATTTTAATTAACTTAACCATAATATGAAATGAAATTTGAAATATAATTAGAATTCTATTTCTAACGCTAGAAAATATTAAACATTGTCATTTAAATTATTTGGGTATTTTAAATATTGAAATCCACTCTATGGGTCTACAATAATAAAACGTACAGATCTTCAAGTAGAACAAAACATGCCACTGATGATGAAGATACATCAATTTACAACACAGATGTGGATAACAGTTCAAGTTCTCAAGCTGTCTTTGTATAAATGGTCACTATAGTATGCAAAAAAAACATATCTATGAACTTTTATTAGATAAGACCCTATACACCTCACATCTATGCCAACTATAGGTAACTTGACAATGAACAAACTGTCTCATTTATACACTTAATTTACTAATTCTAATGAAGCAACATAAAATATTACCTTTGCTTGAAAAATGAATCTAAAAAAGTTAACCAATAAAGGGAGAGACAGATATTGCCAAGAGATCCTTTAACCATACAAATAGTGTACAACATCAACCACGAGCCAAGATTACATTCCTTTAAGAAAGGCCATGCAAGGGGCACCTGGGTGGCTCAGTCGGTTAAGCATCCAACTTCGGCTCAGGTCATGATCTTGCAGTTTGTGAGTTTGAGCCCCGCGTCGGGCTCTGTGCTGACAGCTCAGAGCCCGGAGCCTACTTCAGATTCTGTGTCTCTCCCTCTCTTGGCCTCTCCCCTGTTCATGCTCTGTGTCTCTCTGTCTCTCAATAATAAATAAATGTTAAAAAAATTAAAAAAAAGAAAGGCCATGCAATAGCAAGCTATATTTAAAACATTTAAATGAACCCATAACCATTACTTGTTAGTGGCGTAAATAAATACATATTAAACTTACAACTTTCCTTACAAAAGTAAATGTAAGACATGGCATGATGACAAAGCATCTGTATTTGTATTCTAAGTTTTATCTTCCCTATTTCATTTCTCTCTTCAATAAGTGAATATTTACTGCAGTAAATAATTAAGTGCTCACTAAAGGTTTAAGAGGAAAGTCTCCTGTCAAATTATAAGGAGTGAGAATCAAATGCAGACCTCCTGTGGCAAGTGACAGTTCCACCACCTAACTGTTTATTATCAGAACAGTGCCCTCCTCCTCTACCTGGAAATTTAAGTTTCAATTTAAATCCTAAATAACAAAACTGTATAAACATTTAAACACTGTATTTCCTGAATTCTGCTTTACTTACATTAAACTAATAAATTATAGAATACCTACTTTATAGCTTATTCACTTTGGTAAATATTCAGGAACATTCCAAAACGACTTCAGAATGACTATGGTGATATGTTCACTAGCGATATCTATTTATAATCTTTCCATTGCCCCAAGTCTCTTTTTCTAAATTTAATTTTTTTTAATGTTTATTCATTTTTCAAAGACAGAGAGAGACAGAGTGTGAATGGAGGGGGGGAGGGCAGAGAGAGAGAGAGGGAGACACAGAATTTGAGGCAGGCTCCAGGCTCTAAGTGGTCAGCATAGAGCCTGATGTGGGGCTCGAGCCCACGAACCGTGAGATCATGACCTGAGCTGAAGTTGGCTGCTTAACAGACTGAGCCACCTAGGTGCCCTTCTTTTTCTAAATGTTAAATGTCCCTCCTCCATCCCAAGTAAGTTGGTTTTGGGGAAATATAACAAAATAAAGATCCTACCTAATCTCGATGTTTCCCTTCATGTCTATATGCAAATTTACTTTGGGTGCACTCTAAAAATTTAGTTGTACCATATGCAAACTGTGAGTCAGTCCTGGGCGGGGGGTGGGGGTGGGGTGGGGGGGGGGAACCAGATGGCTGAGCTGTAGCAGAGATGGGATAATAATGTTTTAGAAAGCCTCAAGAGATTTAAGGGAAAGGAAACAAAAGTAAGGTGAATAAGTTAAATACACATTATCTAAAGTGTCTGCCCCCCGCCCCCAAGTCATTTTAAATAGAACTGCTGGACTTAATAGCTCCAGATGAAAAAAAAAAAAAAAAACAAATCAGAAAGACACTGAATATCCCGCACACCCACTTAACTCCAACATTCTACCTCCATCTGCATTTCACACCTTTATCCTGCTTCATAGACATTGGCTTCATTCTGTTTCCCAAAAACCTGTCTCGTTGTCTCAGATCCCTTCAGAGGTGAAGTCACCTCCTGCGGTTTTGTTCCAGCGGATTCAGGCCCCTGTGCAAAAGTCTCTTCAGAGAAGCCTGACCTGACCAGTCCCTCTGAAAGAGCTTCTTCCACCCCCTGCTGGCCACTGTCTTTCATTACACTGAACGCATCTCAACGTATGTATTTAGCTGCTCTCATTAGAATGTAAGCTTCTTGAGAACAGGAACCCTATGTGATCCGTCCACACCACCGCCTCTAGTGCTTAGAATAGTACCTAGCACACACGATGAATGAAGGAAATGAAGAACCAAGTACTAAGTGTAACTTGTAAGCATATTATTTACAATAAAACAAAATGAATGTGTTTATATCCATGGAGGAAGAGGAAAACAAGTGGGGCAATCTTCAAGTTTTCCTTGCCAACAGGAACAATGCATAGAAATAGGTAGCTAGGACTCATTATTTCTAATTTAAAATGCAAGAATTTCATCAATATTTAGATTATTCAGTGTATTATTTACTAAATAGAGATTTCATTGGCTTGCTCTTAATAGCAATTTTCCTCACCAAATTTCTTACATATGGCTAACCATCTTCAATTATGTGGTCTCCTATTACTGGGCTTTTTTAGAAGCTGAAAATTTGAAGCTCGGGTTGTACGAAAAAAGTGTTGCATATCAAAATTCAAATAGCCCAATGACAGCACAAACTTCAATTGCATTTTAAATGGTGCCATACTATTAGACTAAATCATTGGAAACTGATAGGTTTTTCTGTAGGTTGAAATGGGCAAATGTTGGCAATCTCCTATAGTTAAAACTAACATTCTCATGTATAAGCAGAGTAAAAATGTGTCACTGATAAGAAGTACATCCATTTATTTTCACTTTAACATGTCTTGTTTTTCCCAAAATAGGCAGACAGATGAAGTGCTATGCCCATGTTAGGGGTGCCTGGGTGGCTCAGTCAGTTGAGCGTCTGACCTTGGCTCAGGTCATGATCTCACGGCTCATGAGTTCAAGCCCCGCATTAGGCTCTGTGCTGACAGCTCAGAGCCTGGAGCCTGCTTCAGATTCTGTGTCTCCCTCTGTTTCTCTGCCCCTCTCCCACTTGCTCTGTCTCTCTCTCAAAAATAAATAAAAACATTATATAAATAAATAAATAAGTAAATAAATATCCAAAGCACATTAATCATGCCTGGATTATTTTCTCATCTCATATTGACATCTCGATTAACAGGTGGACAAATAAGAAAATATGTTAAAGTTTCTTAGCAGATTATAATTCACACTCAAAACGCATCCAATCTGTGAGACCTTTTGTGATGCAAATATATTGATATATAAATTTGGGCCTTGTCACTAAGAGGACAATTCAAAAATATATTAGGAGTTATGAAGCAGGATCAAGAAGATCAAAAATGAGTAAGAAATGATCTTTGAAATATGACTATCTCCTAGTGACGCAGCCAACGGGAATGAGAAACACATTGTGATGGTATTCCATGCATGCATCCATTATTGTTATCCAGCATTGTCTGAAACAATTCTTGTTTATTTCTACATATGAATAATCTAACAAAAATGAATGTGAAACCAACACATAGATGTGCCAAATAATCTTGTATGGGCAGGTGTAAGTACTGTCAAATGGGGAACAGGAAGAAGGTGGAAGGCAAAAGAAACATTCCACTGGGAATTATAGAGTGTTTAGAGCCTCGATAGTGGAGCTGGATTTGATAGGCTGTATGTTATTGAATCATAAGACTCTCATCAGCTTCTCACAGGATCCCCCTCCTCTTATTATACTGTGTACGTTTTTTTTCTTAGCCTTTTTGGCTACAGGGAATAATGATGTTTCCAATGCAATAAGCGTAGTTCTACAATATGACCTAAATGACTCTCAATGCATTTTCGATGACTTTATAAGAAAATGTGATCCAGGCTTTTAAAAAAGTTAATCATTAAGTTTAAAGCTTCCATCCTAACTTCTTCAAATGTGTTGCTCCTTTTAATGTCAACAGGAAATCAACACTGAGGAGGAGACAGATGGTGAAGAGAGGGACAGAGGAATTCATCATGAATCAGCTCTCTTCACTGCAAAAGAAACATAAAATGTTGATAGTTTTAAATGTTACTACAAAATGTTCCACCAGCAAGACTGGGCAGTCTGAGTGGCATGTAATGATCAGACTTAAGTCACTTTCAGACATACTTTGGATTTGAAATCTGTGCCTGACTCCCTGGAAAAGGCAAAAGAAGTCTGGTGAATATTTCAGTATAATGGCATTTATCAGATTCTTCATCAAATTTAGGGGAACTGAAGGTAATCTCCATGTTACTATCTGGACCAAGTGCTGGCAATGCTGATTAAATTTTTTTTAATTCCCTCCAGTTCCAGGTTAGTTCCAGAAGAACAAGAATGGTGTCTTAATCTATTTGGGCTACCATATGTAATACCAAAGACCGAGTGGCTTAAACAACAGAAGAATTTTCTCTCCTACTTCTAGAGGCTGAGAGGTCCAAGATCAGGGCGTCAGGATCGTTGGTTTCTGGTGACAGCTCTATCCTGACTTGCAGATAGGAGAGAGAGAATGGTGCTTCTCATGGTGACGACTCCACCCTCATGACCTCATCTAAACCTAGCCACTCCCCCTAAGGCCTCATCTCTGTACTGTCCCACTGTGGGTGGGACTTCAATATTTGCATGAGGGACGGAGGGGCACAATTTAGTCCATAGCATTGGACAGACTGGCCGAAACTATGAAAACTCCTAAGATTTAGGCAAAATACAAGTGAGAAAAGAAAAATACAAAATTAAGATAGGGGCGCCTAGGTGGCTCAGTCCGTTGGGCGACTGACTTCACTCAGGTCATGATCTCACAGATTGTGTGTTCAAGCCCCATGTCGGGCTCTGTGCTGACAGCTCAGAGCCTGGAGCCTGCTTCGGATTCTGTGTCTCCCTCTCTCTCTGCCCCTCTCCCGCTCCCATTCTGTCTCTCCCTCAAAAATAAACACTAAAAAAAAAAAAAAAAATTCAAAATTAAGATAGAGCAAGGAGTGTACAAAACACACCAGTAACTTAACTTTGCTCTTTGCTGGTTGAGAAAATTACTGTTAAATATGAGTGTTGACACTGCAACTGAGTGATTGGTTTCTAGCTGAAACATGGCTTCTGACAATTGCATAATGGTTGTGGACCATCCAAGGTCTCAGCTAAAAACTTTATCTTCAACCATCAAAATATACAGATTTTTCTAGCAGACCTGAACTTTCTGGGAAAACAAAATGTATCCAGCACCTGCAGAGTTACATAAATGACATCAAATGTTTTAGGAGAGAGAATACTGGTAGAGACATTGAATCTTATCACAGTCTTTGTGTTTAAATGTAATAAACACAGTCTCCACTCTATACTCATTAATGAGTTTTATTAATGTAAAATACCGATAATGATAAAAATTATTATGATATAGCATTTCAAACTGTCTAAAGCTCTCTTTCAGTTCTCAGTCTGCCTAAGTTGCTGGACAAGAAAGGACATTTTTTCTGGGTTTTATTTGTGACTCAGATGTTACTTAACAGTACAAGCACTTTGTCTCAGGAAATGAGAGTAGAGTGTCATGTTTTTCTTCATTCACAGAGTTGTTCCAGGTTCAAGAAGGAAATATGTATGCAAGTACTTTAGATAATATAAAACACGTCTAAACGATCTTTCTGATTCTTATTTTTAGTAACTAAGGCAAAAACATGGGAATGACATACCTTGGAAGAATTGGAAATTCTTGAAAGAAATTGGAAGAATACATAATGAGCTATCCCTAGGGATGAAAACAGTATCACAAAAGTCACAACAGTCAGTTTTTAAAACGGTAAATGGAGTAACGATGACTCCTTAGTCCCTTACAGTTACCCCCACCACATTTAGACGTAAATTGCCACACCTTCAGCAGCAGAAGCTATTAGTGCTCTGCCGCGTCACCTTAGAAGGATCCCTTTATCATTTTTGTTTATGCCAGCTCTCAATATGCTTTCACTCTTCACAACTGACAGACTCATTTCCAGCAGACTGCTCTCAGAATGCCAGAACATGCTTTGCCTGCATGCACAATGAGAGGAAGTGCCCCAGGATGGGCAATATACCTGGTTTTTAATCCAAGAATGACCCCTCACTGCAGCTCTCGCTAGCCCCTGAGCGAACAAGTCTTGGTCAGACCTACGATGTCCCCAGCACCTGTCTGTGGGATTGAGCCAATACTATCCTCTTTCCAACCTTGCTTGACATTTTACCTATCCTGTTCCCAGTTCCTTCTCCCCTCCCAGAAACAACTTCCTACAAATTATTGCACATGAATCTTTCTGTCAGAGTCTGCCTCTGAGGAATCCAATCTAAGACATCCCCTAGGCTTTCAGAATTCAACATGTATCCCCTAAGCCGGTCCTGGCATCTGGCCATTCTTCCTAACAGCAAATGGTGATTCTTTTGAACATCTGACCCAATATCACACTGTCACCTGTTGAGCAGCTCTCTGCTTTGACTGACTTTATTCTCAGCCTCAAACAATACTCTGTTATTTTCTTTTTGTCTCTGTCCACAAAATAGCCATCTTTGCTTCTCCCTAGCGTTGAATGAAATCTTTATGTTAATACTTATTCTAACCTAGAATCTCATTAGCCTTAGTGTCTCCTGGTCCAGTATATTTTTAAAATGGCTTGTACATACTTACATGGACTTTTATAATAGTTGTTGTGTATATAAGCAACACTTTGAAATATCTGAATGTATTTAGGCATAAGAATTTTTTTTCTGTGTTCTGGAGAGAACTTTAAAGAGAGCCAATGAAATAAACCACCCTTGAAAGATAAAAAAAAAAAGAAAATAATAATAATGGTTAATACTTGTATAATTCTAACCATGTTTTGTACAAAGGAATTCACTGGTATTACTTTTGCTCACCACAACCTCAGAGATATGTCCTATTACAGCCACTATTTTCCAGACCAGAAAACTAAAGAACAGTGCTGTTTAGTAATTTGGCCAAGGTCACATAGCTAGTAAATGCAGAGCAGGGCTTTGACACAGATGGTCAGGCATTAGAATCTGTGCCCTAAACCACTTTGCTTTATTGGTTCAGTGTAAAAGAAGCACAGGAAAAAAAAAAATTCAACCAAAAAATTTCAACTCAAAATGGAGAAGAAGAAGGATAAATAAATGATTCATATATCTATGATTTTCTACTAGGTTTATTCAAGATAAATTACTATTTGCATTGCCCTGTAAATTTATCTACGATTTACCCAATTAGACAGACCTTTTAATATGGTTATGCTATTGGAACTCAGAATTTATCAAGTAGTCCAAAGCATGGATACAAGGTAGCCAAGGCTTTCATTATAAAATAGCACCAATAAAAACACCAACAAGAACAATAATATTTCTATTTATTGAGCATTTACCATAACCTAGAAACTATGCTACAATTTACCAGGATTCTTCCACTTAGGCTTCAAAAACATTCTATATAAAGTAAAACTTTTATTTCCTCCATTCTACCGTTGAGAAAACTGAGGCCCTGTGAGTTTAAGATTTAAAGTCAAACAAGTAAAGTAAAATATGTAATCTGGCATATCAGCCAATTAGGAGTTGGACAGTAATACTGGTAAATATATGGCTTCCATGTTTTCATAGGGTTATACATTGTCAATCTTGGGCTTTTATTTTTATTTTATGATTTATGACTGCCTGCTAAACCTCCTAGGGAAGCAGCTAGATATAAGCCTGTGGTAAAAATCTATGGTCAGTGGTGTCAATGACCTGGGGTCAATAGAGGAAAAGTGTGGTCAGAGGCCAGAATCAGAGCCCAGGTTTACAATGTGCTGCTGTGGCCTCCTTAGTGCCACAGAACGAGTCAATCAGTATCTGAGTAAGGTCTTATCACAGCTTTCTTCATCATCATTCATAACTGCAATAATGCTCATTAGGATTTCTAAATACAAACATTAAAAATAAATACATATTCAGATACAAGGGTATAGTTTTTTTTTCCTAAAGTAAAAAGTTACCCCAAAATGTCTTTGTTCATCAAATTGAGATTTATCAGAACAGTGTGAGAAGCCAACATTTTCATTAAGGTATTTGTATCTAAAACATGGAATCCAGGCAAGCATCAAAATTTTAAAATTCACACAGTTAACTTGGGCAATTCAGTGACTTTTCAAGTCTTACTTAATACTCTCTTGCCTGCAAGTCAAGAAACTTAAATGGAAAATGTTGGGACTTATTTTTGCTAATTAAAAATGATGTACTATCATTAGGTTACAGCTTCTAAAAACAGTTTAGAAACATAACTTCAAAATAATTTGGCTGTGAGGCACCTGGGTGGTTCAGTCAGTTAAGCATCCAACTCTTGATTTCAGCTCAGGTCAGCAAACAGCCTGCTTGGGGATTCTCTCTCTTCCTCTTTCTCTGCTCCTCCCTGCTCTCTTTCTCAAAATAAATAAATAAATAAATAAACAAACTAGCAGTTGTATCAATAATAGCCAAATCATGGAACGTGCCCAAATGTCCATCAACTGTTAAACAGATAAAGAAGTTGTGGTGTATATACATAATGAAATGCTACTTGGGGGTCGAAAAGAATGAAATCTTGTCATTTACAGCATCGTGGATGAAACTAAAGAGTGTGATGCTAAGTGGAATAAGTCAGTCAGAGAAAGACAAATATCGTATGATTTCACTCATATGTGGAATTTAAGAAACAGATAAACATAGGGGAAGGGAAGGAAAAATAAAGTAAGATAAAAACAGAGAAGGCAAACCCATAAGAGACTCTTAAATACAGAGAACAAACTCAGGATTGCTGGAGGGGAAGTGGGTGGGGGGGATGGGCTAAATGGGTGATGGGCATTAAGGAGGGCACTTGTTGAGATGAGCACTGGCTGTTGTGTGTAAGTGATGAATCACTGGGTTCTACTCCTGAAACCAATACTACCCTGTATGTTAACTAACTGGAGTTTAAATAAATAAATAAATTTAAACAAACAAACAAACTTAAAAAATTTTGTCTATATGTACTTTTGCATTCATTCATTCATTTATTCACTTATTGATAGCTATTGCTCACTATCCCTACTTCATTCTAAGGGCAAGGAGTCTAAAGTTACTTTCAAAAGCTCTTGTAACTTTCCCAACCACATGTGTGCCTATATATTCAATAAACTTAGCTCAGTTATGTCTTTGCTTCTATGTATATAGCATATCATGTCAAATTATTTAATATCGCTTATCTTTACTCTCTAACATCAGAAGTCCTCTCTTGATGTCAACAACTGTGAGTGTGTCCAACCACAGCAGGCAGAGTGGGTGACGGCATGGACTCTGATGTCAGAGGACCCTCCATTCGGATGGTTTCTTTCTGCTACTCACTTAATTATTACTCATAATTTACTTTCCTCTTCTTCTGTTTCTCCTTCCCTCCCTTCTATTCTTCCCTCCTTCCTTCCTTCTTTCTTCCTCTTCTTTTTTGGGTAAATTTCTTATCTTCTGCTCTTAGTTCCCACATCTGTAATCCATAATCCCTAGTTCACAGAGTTCTACAAGGATGAAATTAGGTAATGCATGTAAAACACCTGACACCCTATGTATTCAACAAACGATGGGTGATATTTTTAGACAACGCTGAAGGACCATGAGGGCACAACACGGTGCCTGGTGTAGTAACTGGCATATGAAGTCCTCCATCAATATCTGTTGAAGGAATTAATGAATAAAAGACTTGATCATTTCAAGAGAAAAACACAATCAGAACTTCCAAAGTACAGTATGGTTCCCAAAGTCTCCTCAAACTACAAATTTGGCTTAGTTCTATGGGGTCAAGTTAGAAGTCTGGCCAGCCATGTATCCATAATTGTAGTACAGAGAGAGAGAAATCTTAACCAAAGCCTGTTGCTAAACCTGTATATATGTGGGTTGGGGGAAGTGGGTTTTGTCTTCAGTAATTATTTAGGGAGGTGAAGGAATGAATTGGGAGCCTGGGGAAGAAGGATAAGCAGGGAATGTTTTGGATACTAGAGAAAGTGGTTATTGTTTATTGTTAGAATTTTCTGTTCAAAGGGCCTGGTGTGGCCCTATTATATTCAAAGGACCCATACAGACAGCTGCACTGAACCTTCATGAGCCATGTTTATATGTTACAATGAGTTACTTTTAAGCACTAAAATTTTCAAGGACTCAAATAAAGGAAAGGAGAGACACAGGCCAGAGGAAATCTCTGAAATCTGGGGTTTATTCTAACATGGAGAAAAATGTATGAGGTCATAAAACAAACCATAATTAATCTCCTGTTTTTAATGCCTCAGTACAAGCAGAGTGGGAATGCACCACCATTTTTGAATTTCTACTCTAGAACAGGCGCTGTGTGTATGTATTTACACACTACATACACCCACACATACACTCTCAACACCAATCTAGTTTAATTCTTAGCCTTAACGGCACACTGCCAGGTACGTACCATCTCCCCCAGTTTAAAGATGGACAAACAGTCTCAGAGCAAGGAGAGCTGGGATTGGTGTCCAGTGCTGTGTGGATCTGGCATCACTATCCCCTTCCAGAACAGTCGGGGCCACATGTGCCCTGAAGCCCATGGGGATTTTCAGTGTCTCTGAGGGACTTACAAAATCCATTTAGCAAAAATAATTAATAACAGAGTAAGTAAATAATGTAAATAAGTAGTTACAAATAGTAAGTTAATAGGTAACTGGGAAGATACTGAAACCCACTGATATGTATCAGACACCAATCCTTTCACTTCTGACCACTATGCCCTATTGCCTCAAAATCACGGAGGAGTTATCAGATCACCGTTTCAAATATCGCTATGCGGGGCTCCTGGGTGGCTCAGTCACTTAAGTGACTGACCCTTGATTTTAGCTCCGGTCAGATTTCACAGTTTCATGAGTTCCAGCCCTGCATAGGGCTCTGCACTGATAATATGGAACCTGTTTGGGATTCTCTCTCTCTCTCTCTCTCTCTCTCTCTCTCTCTCTCTCTCCCTCTCTCTCCCCCTTCCCACACGTACTCTCTCTATAGTCAATGCTTCTTAAATGAAATGAAATGAAATGAAATGAAATGAAATGAAATGAAATGAAACAAAATGAAATAGAATAAAATAAAATAGGGGTGCCTGGGTGGCTCAGTCGGTTGAGCATCCGATTTTGGCTCAGGTCATGATCTCATGGCTCGTGAGTTCAAGCCCCGTGTCAGGCTCTGTGCTGACAGCTCAGAGCCTGGAGTCTGCTTTGGAGTCTGTGCCCCACTCTCGCTCTGCCCCTCCCTCACTCATGCTCTCTCTCTCTCTCTCTCTCTCTCTCTCTCAAGAATAAAATAAATAAATAAATAAAAATTAAATAAAATAAAAAATAAAAGAACAGAAAATAAAATCATAAAATAAAATAAAATATCATTATAGAATACCAAAACAACTTCCCAATCCTAAAATGCTGTTCCTAGAGAAAAAAAAATGTATACCAAATTTTAACTAGAAAACACAGATAAATCTTTAAAGATATAACATGTGGAAATCGATTTTAAGTTACCGGCAAAGTCTGATTGGTTATTACTATGGATATTGAAAGCACAGAAAACCAAATATAAATCTTGTAACTTTCAGAGATTGATAGATTTGCAAATCTAGAAGCCCTCCTTTACTCTAGGTAGTTCATGGGCATACAGGAAGGACAAAGGTAAATCAACCAGAATGGAGAGAGGTTGGGCTGTCTAGACAGAAAAATGTTCCCTTTAGTGATCCTCATACACTTATCCTACATGAGGCTATAGTATATTTGGAAAGTATGCAAGAATGGGAGGAATTAACAGAAATTTTTGTGAAGGATTTCGGAATCTGTAAGAGGAGAGAAAAATCAAACACATATGTGTGCATTCACATTCCTCTTACAAATAACTGAAATAATTAAAATTTAAAGTAACAAAAATCATTAGCTATGAATGCATTTCATACACAAATTGTTGGGGTTCTTGGGGCATTTACTGTCTTCTACAGTTGTCTTGTTTTCTAGATATCGTAGGAGTATTTGTTTTCCAGGCAACCCTGCAAGTGTTACTATACTGCACTTTGTACAAACGTTTTGAAATTGGAAGTGCTTCTTAACACATCATTATTAATATGGAACAATGTTATGAGTCACAATGGTGCCATCTACTGGAAGCCACTGAACTATGAAAATAGAGATAATACTATGGCATGCATTTAATGAAAACAAAAGGTAATATGCTCTAATATTTTTTATGAAGAAATTCCATTAATTAATGATTTTATTTAGGGGCTGAATCGGTACAGTTGATGTCCTGGGAAGCAAAAAGTTCCCAGCACACCATTCTCTCATACCTTGTTTTCTCTCCCTTTTAATTTGATGCCATTTTTGCGTGTGTGTGTGTGTGTGTGTGTGTGTGTGTTGTGTGTGTGAGTTATTTTTCCTATTTACTTGAACTAGAAATGAGATGTAACTGTAAGAATTAATATTTAATAATTTAAATTTCATAATTTTCATTAGAAATTACAAAGTTCAACAAGTGATAACTTAGAAGGGTTGTTCTTAAAGCTAATGTGCTATTACTTCTCCCAAGAAATTCACTGGTATTTAAAAAGTCTTTGATGTCTCAGTCTGTGTAACACATAACATCAGGTTTGGGTTAGTGAAATCATCCTCAAGCTTTCACTAGTGTTTGTCAAAGCATCATCTGACACAGAAACTAAATAATCAGCATATCCCATGGTAGATCTAATTGTTACCTTCAACCTGTAACAAGACTTCCCGAATGAGAGTGAATGTAATATGTTGTATTAACGAATTGTCAGCAAAATATAGTAGAGGAAAAGATTTTCTTACATAGATACATCCACGAGATGACAGCTCGTCTTAGTTAACCATGGATATTTTATCTATTTTGCAAATTTACTACAATACATTTTAATTCCTTGCCTCAGTTTCCATTATCACTCAGAACTTTTCTGGACCATTTTATCTAATATGTATAACTTTAGAGAATTAAAACAAGCAACAGCCCAAAGAATAAAATATGCTCTTAAATTAGATAGAAGATGTTTACATCATTATTTGGCTTTATATTCATTCATTCATAAACTACCTCAACAGACAGTTATTGTCAAACCCCAGTACCTGCAAAATCATGACAAGACAGAAAATGTCTCTGTCTCTCCCAGTGGTACATTCTAGTGTAGGAGACACCACAACAAACACTATAGGTCATTTCATATACAGCTGACCCTTCAACAACATGGGTTTGAACTGCATGGGTGGGTCCACTTCTATGTGGATGTTTTAAAATAAATTTACATACAGTACTGTGAATATATTTTCTCTTCCTTATTATTTTAACAAATGTTTACACTAAACTATACCTAATGAGTTAGGAGAATAAATTAATCACACAACATAATTAATAAATTTTTATTCTGCTATAGAACAAATCTAATGTAGGGGCACCTGAGCGGGGCTCAGTCGGTTGAGCGTCAGACTTTGGCTCGGGTCATGATCTCACGGTTCATGGGTTTGAGCCCCGCGTCGGGCTCTGTGCTGACAGCTCAGAGCCTGGAGCCTGCTTCCAATTCTGTGTCTCCTTCTCTTGCTGCCCCTCCCCCACTTATGCTCTGTCTCTCTCTGTCTCAAAAATAAATAAACATTAAAAAAAAATTAAAAAAAAAATAAACATTAAAAACTTTTGTTTTTAAAAAGAACAAATCTAATGTATAAGAACAATAAGACTCAAAGAGCAGGTAAATTTGTTATGCATATTTTTAAAGAAATAATAAGATGTGCATTTATGATTTTTTTAAGTTTATTTTGAGAGAGAGAAAGCATAAGTGGGAGAAGGGCAGAGAGAGAGAGGGAGAGAGAGAGAATCCCAAGCAGGCTCTGCTTGGCGTTTATGAATTTTTTATTAACCAAGGAATCTAAAACTGAAATATTACTTTGCAAGAGCTAAATATGCATGTGTACATACATATATTTTACCATGGGAAAAAACAGTTGAGTCTGAGTCAAAATAACTCTGAAAATATCTTTCTAAGCCCACTTCCAAAATAATAGAAAATGAGAGGTGGTCACCGATGATGCCTTTTCATAATCCTCATTTTGAAGTAGGGTAGCTCTTTGTATTCTCATGCTCTCCTCTTGGGTGGCTATGCTCACTCCCTCACCTTCCTGCACAAATTACAAGATGCAATAATAGAGTTTCCTAATTCTTGTCTCAACGCGACAGACTAAAACCAAATTGCCTTAAACACACTGGCTCAATCAACCCTATATTTGCATTTCCTCATCTCTGTCTTTTCATAGACAAATGCCAACTACGTTCCAGATGCTTTGAAGTTTGATGTACTATAAAGGCTAACGTTTGGAGCAAGATCCTTCTGGGGTCATCTTCAAGATCTACCACACACTAATATGTAAGTGACCAAACATAATTCATTCTACCTATTGGGCTTAAGTTTCTTTGATTAAATGAAACAATAAGCCGGATGCCTAATAATACTGATAATGTTAATTAATGAAGGGAATGGAGAGGCTGAATGTACGGACTCCACAGGCTGTGTTTGGGCATACAAAAACGAGAAAGACGGTGCCCCCAAACATCAGGCTTTTTGAGCTAAAGTCCTGATGGGCATTAGCAGGTCCAGCTACGGGACCCCGGAAGTTATATACAAACACGTATGTGCACAAGTGCATTCGGGAAGGGGGATGGGAGAGAGTCCATATATTTTATCAGGTTCTCCAATGGGACACAGACCAAATTCAAGAAGCCCCAGGCGCTCACACTTTCTTTCTCCACTATGTACTCTGTAGGACACAAATCCTGTTAGAAAACAGTCACTTCTAGCAGTGCCGTGAGCTACGATGATACAAGTTATTTCTTCCTGCATTTTCCTTGGTTCTATCTGGCGAACTGAGTCACAGTGTCCCCTCATCTTCCTAGCCCGAGCTCATTCATTATTTACTCAACAAATATAAATTAAATTCCAGAGTCAGAAGCTGGGTCTCCTCATTGAATGAAATAAGAATGGCCTTGCCCCCAAAGGAATTTATAAGCTCGTAAGACTAGAAGAGAGTAAAAGTTAAGGGTAATATCATGAAAAAAAAAGAAAAAAGAAAAAAGAAAAAAAGGGAGGCAAGGTGGGCACCGTGACGATCAGCAAACTGAAATTTTAGCCTGTGGGACAAAGAGGATCAAGGTCAGTGCTGGGGCCACGCACTGCTTAGGCTGAGATTTGGGGCACAAACAGGGGAGAAGGGGGCTGAGGTCTCACACTTTCCGCCTTTGACTAAAAACCAGAATGTGCAAAGCCCTGAGGTTCAAACAGAGAAAGATAAAATGGAGGCTTGAAAACAATTGTGTGACATGAGGTTGGATTCGGGGAATACCTTCTCCTGGTGGATTAACTCTACTTTTTATATATTTCTTTTCATTACATGATAGTGGAAGGACTTATTTCTATACAACTTCTTTCTCCTATCGTATATGGTTGTGCGCCCTCTGAGCTAGGTGCTGGGTCATATAGATGCTATATACATCCCTCCAGCCAATCACTGATGTTAAAAAGCACTCTAACCTGCCTCTGTTGAAGGAATGAGTAAAATAAAATTAATAACATCAAGCTTGAAACTGACTGTGCTTCATGTGAAACTTTATAATTTGCTTACATTTATCACATACTATTTTAAAGCAGGTGGAGATAGGAAGAAGTGCTAATCACCACTGTGCTCTAGTTTTCCTCTGCTTTTTTTATCTGTAGCCCCATCTCAGCATCTGCCTGGAAAGACTAGTCCGTCATAAGCACCACCAATCAACGTGCTTTGTTTTGTTTTTGCTTTTGATCACAAGATGGGCCTCTCACAGTGCAGTAGATCTAATCTTTGATGTTTGGCTCTCTTCCATTATGCTAATTTTTCACTGGAGACATAGGAACTTGAACTTTGCAGAGAAATGTATAGTTTTCCACAGCTACTTCCAAGTCCAGAACTCAATCAGAAGCCAGAGAATAGGGGGCATCTCATATTGTGCTGAAACCCACCGCCCACTGACTCTACTCAAACGAAAATGGTGAGCAAATAGAGATTTCACATTATGTCACTTGCCCTTCTGAAGATATTTTCACACTCCTGCCAGCTGAGTGTCCTGATGTTTTGTTGGCTTGTCTAAACCGAAGCTGTTGAGATTCTGTAGCCACATTCTCCGCTACTGTCTGCCAAGGGGCAACGTTGAATTAGGATGGTCGAGAAGATGGTGGAACAAGTGAGAGGGAAGACATGATTTGGTTAAAAGTAAAGAAAAATAACAAGTAGCAGAAACTGTAGTCCGGTTTTGTTCTTCACAACTCGGAAAGCTAAGTATCTGGACCCACATTACACTGACTGGCGATTCTGTGTTCCCATACCTAAGTGTGCATGTCTGTCCATTTTCTGCCACACTGATCCCTTTATTTGTTTTCCCTAAAGACAAAACTCTAACCTAAAACAGAAATTAAAGGAAAAGGGGCAGGGTTTGGGGAATTAAATTCTAGTATTTGGAAGACAGTTTGACAGTCTGTGCTTTTCACAAAACAAGCTACTAGTGTTCATGTAATACACTGCACCCCTTTGAAATCCTGGGGAAGTAATTCTGTATGTTTGGAGACAGTGGCATCGTGGGAATATGAACAGTGCACATGTGAGCCAAATTCAGACCACACAAAGTTCTGACCTCAACATTAGTTACGATTGGCTGATTTGAGAAGACAGGAGCTGTGTGTAGTGTATTTATCAAAGTGTCCTATTTAAATAAGCTGCTTAGAGTTTCAGTGTTGACTTTTATAGCAATATAGCATATATACAAGTCCACAAGTCATAAGAATACAGCTCAATGCATTTTTACAAAATGAAGACACTGATGTAACAACAGTAGGAAAACAAAATACTACCAGTTATCCCTCCCCCAAGACTCTTATATCTCCTTAAAGGAAAACATAATTTTGATTTTTTTTTATAGTAGATTAGTTCTATTTTCAGACTTTACATAAATTCACAGAAAACAAATCACGTCACATAGTCTATAACTTTTGATTTGTGTTTGACATCTTCTGACCAGCATTATGTTTGTAAGAGTCAATGTTGCGGTATGCAGCCATACCTTGTTTCCTTCAATTGCTGGAGAGTAACCCAATGTATAAATATTCTCTACTTTGTTTTTCATGTTCCATTGTTGATTGACAGGCTGCTTCCACAGAAGGTTTTAAAAACACTGCTGTTATGAACATTCTAGGACACATCTTCTGAAACACAAACTACACATTTCTGTTGCACGTATACCTGGATGTATACTGATGGACCACAGGGAATGAGTAAATTTAGTTCCAGTGGAAATTACAAGACAGGGTTCCAAATTGGTTATACCAATTTATGCCCCCAATGGCAATTTTTGAGAGTTTCAGTAGTTCCAGGGTACTTGCCAATACATGGTTTTATCATTTCTGTTTGATTTTTGTTTTTGTTGTTTTGAATAGCCATATTAATGGATAAGTGATGGTATCTCACTGTGGTTGGTTCAAATCTAATTTAATCACCTTCTGATGAATAATGATGCTGAGCACTTTTTAATGTATTAATTGGCCATCTGTATATTTTATTTTTGAAGTTGCTGCTAAGACTTTTGCCCCCCTCTCTTTTGTTTTATTGGACTATCTCCTTTTTATTATTTATTTAGGAGTTTTAAAAGTGTATGATCTGTATATAAATCTTTCAGTGATTACATATATAACAAATATAATTCTCTTGTTCCCTTTTATGAAATGGTGTCTCTGATAAGGATAAGTTTTTAGTTTTAATAAGAGTCGAATTTCTCAATATTTTAATTGAAAGGTTTGTTCTGTGTGTCGTGTTTTAAACATGTGCCAAACCAAAGCTTTTGAAAATATTCTGACATTTTCAAGAAATATTATTGCTTGGCTTCACATTTCAATCTTGAATCTAACTGAAATTAATTTCTGTATATACCTCAAATAAGGAGTAAGTACAGTTATTTTCCTGAATAACTCCAATTGACCTGGGACTATTTATTAAAAAGCATATAATTCCTTTATAGCAGGGGAACAGAGACTAAAATGTCACACATGAACTGAGTCAACCCAGAAGGTGCCACACATCACATGCCATTGTCCAATTCTATTTACATGACCCAACTGTAAGAACACAAGAACAACAAATAAAATATTTGTAAATATTATTTTTGCTGCCATATTTGCCAAAATAATAATTTCTTTCATGTGAAATATGCTTTTTGAATCATTTTACTATATTTGCATTGGAGAGATTAAACAATAACATGTTCTTTAAAAGAAAAAAAGGAGATTGATTTTTCAGAATTAGCTAAAGGCAGAAGTAACTTGCCAAATTGGTGGGTTTTCATATATCATGGAAGTTTCATTGTGGCCAATATGTACTACTTACCATATCAATACCATCTCCCATTTGTGTAATAACAGTAATCTCAAGTTTTTCCTGTTACTAATCATGAATTAATAAAGTAGTGAAGGCAGGCCAAACAGACAGATAAGCACAAAAAATATTATGTGCATAACTGCCTATTGATTATACCTTCCTTGGGAGAAAGGATCATGCCTTAGGTTTTTGTTGTTCCTGTTTTTATTTTAAGGAACTCAACCCATAAAGCATCTTTCCCCACCCTCCTCACTTCAGAGGAGGGTGTAATTCAGGGAATTATATACAAACAAGCGCTTTTTATAGGGGTGGTAAGGTACATTTTTAAAATATCCTTGCAAGATTTTCACAGTATTTTGTTACTGGTGTATTCTTTAAATTCTATTTCTAGGGGAGCCTTGGTGGCTCAGTCGGTTAGGCCACTGACTCTTGATCTCAGCTCAGGTCATGATCTTATGGTTCATGGGATCAAGCCCTGTGTGGGGTTCTGCACTGACAGCACGGAGCCTGCTTGGGATTCTCTCTCTCCTCTCTCTCTGCCCCTCCCTCAGGATTTCTCTCACTCTCTCTCAAAATGCATAAACTTAAAAAAAAATAAATTCTATTTCTCATCATCCAGATTCCCAGAATGTGCAAATTAACTTTAATTCTTTAAAAATTATTGTAATGATTTCGAGATAATGATCTACTATCTAAATGTAGGTTTTAAGGTCTTCAAAACCTTTCCAACATTTGGGTATAATTTTATAACTATACAGAAATGTGCCATGTTGTTTCAATGTGCCGGACAGATGCAGATTTTTAAAGACGCTAAGTTTTCTGGACAACACTTCCTCTTGTTCATTTGTTCACTAATTCATTCATTTATGAATTCTTTACTGAGCAAATGACTTGCACCAGGTTTTGTGATAAATTATCAAGAAACAGACATTATAACTGCTAAACCCCACTGATCAATTCCTTGTGTGTTAGGAGGCACTCTTCCAAGTACTTTTCTTGTATTAACTCTCATTTTCCTTATTAACTTAACCTATGAAATTCAGAGAACTAAAGGTGTTTGCCCAAGTTATGAAGCTAGTGAGGGACAGAGCAGAGATTTGAATCAAGGTTGTCTTGTTCCAGAGCCAGAGTTTATAATCACTACACCATTCTGTTTCTACTCAGGATAAGCAGCTTATGGCACTGGTGTTCTAGAAAACATTTGAGGTTTTAATTTAGAGTAAATTTAAATGCTGCCTACACTCAAGAGTTTGCTAAAAATACAGTAAAAACTAAATTCTAAAGAATACGTAAAATAAAGGTATTGTCCAACTGTGTTCATCATCATATTTAGGTCTTATGATCTTTGTTGTTGCCTAAGAGTTCAGACTTTAATGAAAAATGTGAAGGTTTTAAAGCTTAAGGACAAATTGTTCAAGTTCACATCTGGACACTGCTATGGACAAGCGATTCATCCTTATTGAGAAAAATTTAAAACTTAAAGTCTGTATGATCCAGAGAATAAATTTCCCAAACTTCACAAATGTGAGTACTTTAAAATTTTTTTTTAAACCAGTCAATACACCACTGACTTGTCTTTAACCTCTGCATTGGATGGCAAGCAATTACTAAAACCTCAAACAGCTCTAGCACAGAAAATTAAAATTTTGTACACTCTTTGTATCTGCAAAGGGCCCTGATTTTAAGAAGATTATATGAGTCACATGCTTTGCACAGCACTTATTCATCTGTATCAAAACCACAGCACATTCTTACCTAATCAAGTCCTTCCTTCTTTGCTAATTAAGATAGTACCAAATAAATAAATAAATAAATAAATAAAGTTACTTATTCAGTCATGAGCACTGAATGCTCCCAGTAGGTAGTCTTTTCACAATTCAATTTCCCCAATGGGACTGGAAGAGGAAATGAAACAACAAATTGTACTCCTGATGAACTAAGCAGAAGCTGCTATTCTATAGGGAGTCCTGCTAGGTCAATTAGTTCATCATGCGAACAGAATAGCAATCCAGAAACCAATGCCCCTCCAACAAAGGTTCAAAAAAGTAAAGTTCAATGGCCTCTTGTAACGCTGTCTCCAGTGGAAACTCCTGGAAATTGGTGTGAGTTTTTGCTAATGGCATTTTAATATATGTGACTAAGCAAAGACTTGTGGTAACTCAAAATAGGAGCATTACTGCATCATTATATACCTGGATTAATAGACTTGCCATCTCTGTATATATTTCATTAAATGGCAGTTACTTGCATTTCCTGAATCAACTTAAGCAAAAATGGTATGAAATAGCAATATTTTAAATTACTATGGTTTCTTTCCAGTATTCTAACTGTTTACTGTTCAATCTCAAAAGATAAAATAGAACAAGCCTTCATTTTTAACAAGTCCAACTATTTTTAAAATGCATATGTCTACAAAACAACATATTTCAGATCCAAATGGAATCTAGTGTGAACAATGACTGAAGGCATTATAAAGAGATTAACTGAGATAAATCTCTTAAGAAATGTGAAAATTCTATACAAATGAATTTTTTAAATGTTTATTTGTGGGGGGAGGTGCAGGGCCAGAGAGAGAGAAAGAGAGAGAGATAATCCCAAACAGTCTTCACACTGTTAGAGCAGAGCCCAATGTGGGGCTTGATCTCATGAACCTTGAGATCATGACCTGAGCCGAAAATCAAGAGTCAGATATTTGGGGCCCCTGGGTGGCTCAGTCAGTTGAGCCACCAACTTTGGCTCAGGTTGTGATCTCACGGTTTGTGAGTTTGAGCCCTGCGTCGGGCTCTGCGCTGACAGCTCAGAGCCTGGAGCCTGCTTCAGATTCTGTGTCTCCCTCTCTCTCTCTGCCCACTACTCCCCCACTCTTGCCCTGTCTCTCTCTGTCTCAGAAATAAATAAACATTAAAAAAAATTAAAAATAAAAAAGAGTCAGATATTTAACCACCCAGGTGCCTGTATGCAAATGAATATTTTTGCAAAAGCAATATCATCTTCCATTTATTATGTTTTAGAGCTAGCTTGGTAGTTCTAACTTGCATTACCTTGTTTGGTATCTCAGTATTTTGTTGTTTTGAAACTAGAAGAGTTACCTCTAAATTAAATCCTTCACTATGTTTTAATTTAAAAAGTTAGTAACAAAAGCATCAACCAGATTGGCTCTTGTTTTGGAGGTACAATATTCTAGTCTGCTAGAAAAATTTGCTTGGACAAATTTCCAGCTCTGAGCAACACGATTAACTGCAGATATTTCCAAGAAATGAATGGAGGCGTGACAGAGGCATGATGAGGTGGGAAAATCATTCATCCTTTACCAACCATTTCTTCTACCTTCTTTCCTTTCAACATGCCTTTCTAACTTCAATTCCATCCTTATTCGGAAGACAAAGGTGGATGAAGATACTAAGGATCAAGATGAAACCCATCCAGCTTGGATTCAGTGCTTCATCCTTGCTACCATATCCCCACTAACCATCTAAAATCATCTGTCCCTTTGGGTTTTTGTTGCTCACGCTCTAAAATCGTCACCCTACATCTATCCAGCTCCCCATATTCCCTGTCCATGCATCTTGACTGCTGAGCGCCCATGAAACAATCTCAGAGTCGGTTGGATGCATCTATATAAAATTTATGGTCACCACCTTGGGCCAGGATTTATCAGTCTCTGCACGGCTCCTTTTTTCTTTCCCTTCTGCGATCTGCTTTCCTCTTACCTTCCCAGAACCCTGGAGATGTCTACTATGGAATCTTCTCCTCTACCTCTAGGGGCTCTCTACTGGCTCCTTTCCACAAGTGAGCAAATCTTACTTCCATCTTTGAACAAAAACACTCTTCTCTATTCCCTTTCTTCTTCCAGAAAGTCACATTTGCTCATTCTTTCAAAGTCAAATATCTCATTCCAATATTCCAATATTTCTTCTATTCTCACTACTTCAACTCATGTGCTCTCACTACAGTTATTTTGGCCTCAAGACCCATTTCACTAGATCTAGTAGACAGTACTTAGCCCTCTTTTTACCTGGCCTATTAGCAGTATCTCACCCAGTGGGCCAACTGCTTCCTCTTACAAAACACTCTTTCCTCAACAGAATCGAAGGCATGCCATTCCCATGTGCTACTTTTTAGCTTCCTGTGTTAGTTCTTCCTTCTTTAACTGACCATTAATGCTGGCTTTTTTTCAGGCACCAGGTGTTCCCAGGTGCTCTTCTTCATTGTTCCATACCCTTTTCTCCTTCATAACGCAAAGCACTTTCACGTCTTCAATATGCACTTCTATGTTTATGACACAGATTTATATCGACAGTCCAGAGTTTTCTTCTTTACTCCAGAACCATACACCCATTTCAGCATTTTACTTACTCCATAGCTGTCCAGACCTCATTTGAAGAGAAAATGTAGTTTAATAAAATTACAAACTTCCGTACTTCCAAACCTGCATCTGATCAGGTTTTCATATTGGGTGTATTTCATATTTCATAAGCTCAAAATAGAAATCTAATAACCATGGTATACTCATTTCTTTTTCTACCCATCAATCACCCATCAATTTTCTTACAAATTCCTTCCTAAAGATTCTGAAATCTGTTTACTTTTTTCTTCGTTCCTCCAGCTGTTCTTCCAGGCCAATGTTCTATAATCTCTCTCCTGTGTTACCTCCTATCTACTTTCTCCACATCTATGTCTCCCATTCAATTAATTTTTCCCATAATGGTCAGCGTAGTCATCCAAATATGATTTATAAGATTTATAGGTATGCCCATGAAATCAAATTCATACAGTTCAAAACCACAGAATGTTAAACTGAATCACTCTCCTTTGAAAATATAAGCCTAATAGTTTCACTTTCATGCTAGTAAGAAAAATAAAACACAAGTAGAAAGCCTTAGGGTGCATCAAGTCACTACCCTTCACAAGAACTCTGGGGGAGTCTGGGTGGCTCAGACGGTTAAGCATCCAACTCTTGGTTTCAGCTCAGGTCATGATCTTGTGATTCGTGAGATCAAGCTCCATGTGGGGCTCTGCACTGACAGGGCAGAGCATGCTTGGGATTCTCTTTTTCCCTATCTCTCTGGCCCTCCCTCATTTGCACGCTCTCTCTCTCTCTCTCTCTCTCAAAATAAATAAACTCGACAAACTATCTACCATAGTAAGTACACCTTACTTATGTACCTGGAACACTCCATTGAACTTTTCCTCCTCAAGTATCTAAAATTTTCATAATTTTATCTCAGCTCACTATAGCACAGTACTTCCATTTGGGGGGCTTCTGTGACTTACACCAGGAGAGATGCCCTCTTTTATAATCCAATAAGACTATAACTTTTTCTTTGTTGTACTTATTTGATGTAACTCTTGCCCTTTAAAGCACAAGCTGCCTCAAGGCAACTATGTCTCTCTTAAGCATTAAGGTCATCATATAATGCCGGATACACATTAAGTATTCAAAGAACACTGGTTGACTGAGCCCCTACAAGGAAGAGTAGGGGAGAGATTAGACTCAACTAATGCATGTTAACTGCCAACATACTATGTGAGACATACTTCATGTAGGTTTTAAATAGAATATAATCTAGCCTTAGAAATCTATCATCCATTTAACTTTATTGGCAAAACAATTCAGTCATCTAAACTTAAGTATGAACTACCCATCACGAGAATGGCACTATGTAAGGGCAAAATGCTATTACCATTGATGTTCATATAATGCATGCACGCTGAAAAGAGCTAGGTATAGATGCAATTGAATTATGATGCTAGCAAACAATCACAGAAAACATAATATGTTCAATTATGTTTTGATCACTTCACATATGTTAATCTAATCAACACCCATAACTATCTATGAAGTCGGTACTATTATTATTAGCTCCGTTTTATAGATGCAGAAACCGATAGTCAAAATGCTTAGTGATTTGCCTAGCTCATAAAGTGCCAATGCCAGGACTTAGGCCCAGATTATCCGGTTCCAGATTTAACGCTGTAGTGTGGGTACCCTCATTATAATATTAACCCAGTTAATATTCTTCCATAACTTGAACAGAATATATTCTTAAACCAAATAGTTTATAGTGAAGACTTATGTTATTTACCTCTGTCCTTTTATAATCCAGCCACAATATGAAAAGAATAAAGTTTAACACCTCCACTAGTGAGACATTTGATACAGAGAATAAATTTCTTATAATTTTTTTCTACCGTGTTGAATATTTTTCATTAGTCAGCTTAACATTACACTACTTTTTTATAAGACTGTTCATATGCACAAAGTACATCTGTATTATCCTAAAATTAATCCTTTATTCAATGTTCAGTGATGATAACTGCATATATTCACCCTGGGTAAAATTATGAATGAATTTAAAAGATAACTAAGTCAATCTACAATACCATTATGATTTTGCATTATCCAAACAATGAATATTATTTACTGAGCTAAACATAAGTAAATTGAAATATATCCCAGATGTTATACAAATAAATGTACCTTGTTCCAGGATTTCGGAAATTATAACTGATAACTGACACAGGAATCCACAAATAGCAGATGGAATACAGGTATAAACAGAACTAAAACCTAGAATCATATTCAAATGAATAGTATGTTATTAATATTGGAAATAGGGATTTATTTTTTTTAATACTTAATTTTTTGGAAATGGGGACTTAAAGAAAAACAGTACACACTGGGGTGAGAAAATCTGACACCACTGTATGGCAGCTAGAGAATAAAGTCCCATGAGAAAGTCTAGATATAAAAGACAGTCCAACTTAAAGTATTCAAAGCATCCCCCCCAAATTCTGGCCATACTGTTAACTTCTACCTCTTCGACAACCAGTGTTACTGTCAAAGACTTAATTCTCTGTCCTGCTTTCAATCCCCCAATCCTGGACTCCTTTGCACCACCTGTCTCTACTTCTTCAAATCCCATACCCTTGAGTCCCCTTGAGATCGCACTGTGAATGCTTGGCTGGACAAGGAAAGCCAATACTGCCAAACCCAATGCAAACACGCTTTCTCTCTTTTGACTTCTCTGCAGAAAACAAAACACCACCAACAAAAGACACACTATTTTTCTTGAAACATTCACCTCCTCAGTTGCTTTCCCAGTCTTTCGTAGGTCCTCAACTACTAGCTTTTCTTTGTAACCATGCTCCAGCACTCGTCGAATCCTTTTGTACACTGCTGAGAATGCGAAATGGTGCAGCGGCTATGGAACACGGTAAGTCAATTCCTCAAATATTAAAACTAGAACTACTGTAGGATCTAGCAATTTGACTCTAGACATCTATTCAAAAGAACTGAAATCAGGATCTCAAGGAGATATCAGCGCATCCCTGTGTACTTCAGCACCATTCACAACAGCCAAGACATGAAAACAACCTGATTGTCAATTGACAGATGATTGATAAAGAGAATGTGGTATACATGTACAATGAAGTATTATTCAGCCTTTATTAAAAAAAAAAAAAAAGGAAACCCTGACATTTGCAACATGGATGAACCGCAAGGACATTACAGTAAGTGCATAATACAGTCGCAGAAAGACAAATACTGCATGCTTCCACTTACCTGGGTTATCTAAAATAGTCAAATTCCTAGGATCAAAGGCAAGAATCATGGTTTCCAGATTCTAGCAGGAGGGGAAATTGCAGCGGTACTAAGCCAGGCATAAAGTGTCAATTCAGCAAGACAAGTAACTTCTAGAGATCCTGTGTACAACACTACATCTATTATCAACAATACTATATTGGATACTTAAAAATTTATTGAGAATAGATCTCTTATTGTGTTCTTACAATAATAAAATAAAATTTAAAAACAAGAAAGATAAAAAGATTAGGTTTCCGAAGAAAAGGTTCCTTCTCCTATTTCTTTTGCAAACTATTAATGTCTCTGATAAAAACAACACCCAGGCACAGGATTGTTATGAACATGATACAATATGTATGTGAAAAGAACCCAGTGTAAAACACTTCATGCACCTTTATTATTTTTTTTTAACTTTTTAATTTATTTTTGAGACAGAGAGAGACAGAGCATGAATGGGGGAGGGGCAGAGAGAGAGGGAGACACAGAATCGGAAGCAGGCTCCAGGCTCTGAGCCATCAGCCCAGAGCCCGACGCGGGGCTCGAACTCATGGACCGTGAGATTGTGACCTGAGCTGAAGCCGGACGCTTAACCGACTGAGCCACCCAGGCGCCCCTTCATGCACCTTTATAAACACTTGAGAGGTCCATAGAAAACATGGCAGATGAGGCAACAGAGTGATCAATCTCTCAAGAATGAGGAAGAATGTCTGAGCATTAATGATCTATTTGATTAGCAAGTGTTGTTCACTTTTATTCATTCTTTTAATTAAATCAGTTAACTTAAAAAATACTGCAGGGGGGCACCTGGGAGGCTCATTCGGTTAAGCATCCAACTCGTGATTTTGGCACAGGTCATGATCTCATGGTTCATGTGATGGAGCCCACATCGGCTGACGGTGCAGAGCCTGCTTGGGATTCTCTCTCCCCACTGCTCTCTGTCCCTCTCTCAAAATACATAGATAAACATTAAAAAATGTGCTGAGAACAGTATCTTGTACATATGGAGGCCTACATAGAATTTGCTAAGTATATACATTCATACATAAAACATTCATTAAATACCTACTACATTCAAGGTCAAGGATCTAAAGGTAAAACAAAGCTGTGATCTACTTTTGTTTTTGTTATTACATGCATTATGCCAAATTATTTCAAAGGTATGCATATGGATGTAAGGATAATAAAATGTAGTTTGGGAATACTTTTAAATATTTACTACAGTTAGTTTATCCTCATGATTCATCTTTCAAAAATATTATTTTACTCACACTAATTAATTTTATTGTATTGTTTGACATTAAAAAACCAAAACAATCTTGCCCAAGCTGTTTCAAAAATTCCAGCATCACACAATAAATTTCTTGAAAGAGCGTAGCGTTTCTGCTGTTGTTGTTAGCTTTCTTCTAAAAACTTCTATAATTGAGTTTTAATGAAGGTAAAAAGTCAGGGTTTAGGGGCACTGGGTGGCTCAATTGGTTAAGCCAACTGACTGACTTTGGCTCAGGTCATGATCTCATGCCTCACTGGTTCGAGCTCCGTGCTGGGCTCTGTGCTGACAGCTTGGAGCCTGGAGCCTGCTTCGGATTCTGTCTCCCTCTCTCTCTGCCCCTCCTCTGTCTGTGTCTCTCTCTCAAATATAAACATAAAACTTTTTTTTTTTTAAGTCAGGGTTTAATTTACTATGGGATTCATATTTTCAACAGTTAATGTTTGGTCTATATGACAGCAGTTAACTGGTTAAAATTTTAAAGTTTAATGATCTATGCTAAGAGCTAACGTGTAGCCATTACAAAGGTAAAATAAACATTTTTAGTTGCAATCTAATGATGCAATGGTTATTAAACTGATCAAGGAAGAGAGTAAAATAATGGCTCACCCCCATATTGTTGCTGGAATGCTCTGCCGCCTAACAGATAAATCACATTATTTACCTCTTCAAAAAAAAAAAAAAAAATCCCTCAAAGGCCCTTAATGCCTGTAGGATAAAATACAAAATCTTTTGTTTCAAGTCCTTAATCATCTTTATCTTCAGAAACACTGCCCACTACAGGCACCTGGCAAAACAGCTATCCAAACTATGTTGCATTTCCCCAAACCCATGTTCTCCCCCTCCTCCAAATCTCTGCATGTGTCTCCTTATGCTGAAATGGGCCAACAAAAGTCTGTCTACTTATCAGCTTCTAGGGCACCTGGGTGGCTCAGTCAGTTGAGCGTCCAACTCTTGATTTTAGTTCAAATCATGATCCAAGGGTTGAGGGCTCGAGCCCTGCATTCAAGCTCTGTGCTAAGCATGGAGCCTGCTTGAGACTCTCTCTCTTCCTCTCCCTCTGCCCCTCTCCCCTGAGCTCTCTCTCTCTCAAGTAAAAAAAAAAAAAAAAAGAAAGAAAGAAAGAAAGAACTTTCTAACTTTGTTATCTAGCAAAATACTCATAAGTGTTCAATGCTTATAGTATATAGAGAAATTGTAATTATGTAATTAAATGGCAACATGGTCATATACTTAAGGTAGACAGATTTCCATATTGCTTATCTTAGAGTAAAAGATGTTCAGGATGGACAGATGGGTATGCATATAAAAAGCAACACTTTGCTCTGAGAGTCTCTGAGCCATCATGGTTTACTAGCCAAAAAGCCCACCCACCACCACCACCGACAAAGCCTTGAGAATTTTTTCATGACTGGCTATGAACTATCAAGACCTACAAAGAAAAATAAATTACTCTGCCTAACATTACTACCATCAGCTACTACAGTATTAGACCTTAGCGCTTTATTTACAGAACTCACTACTGACAAATGAAAGGTTGCAAAATGAGTATACAAATGTCTTTTCAAGAATAGATCTTGAAAGCTACTTTTATAAAAATGCCTCTGACTGATTATTATAATGCAGTATGCTGACAGTCAAGAGGCACAGTAACACACTTCTTGTAGACTTCTAATGGAGTTAATCTTGGGTAGCATGAAAAAGGCAGAAGCTACGGTGCTTTAGGAAGCTTGGGATCATTCTCTCCAAGTGGTCTTGCAGTTTGAAGAATAACAGGATATGTGTACAGCATTCCCAATTTAAAAGGGACATAGTGCTTTAAAACATGCTAATCTGAAAAGGCAAGGTTAGTAGATATTTTTGGAGAGGTGTAATGCTATGACACATCCATGGAGGTTAAACCTTGTTACTCTGAAATCGTAATCTGCTGAACACTTTAAGCAGGGTGTTGACCCCCTAACAGAATTTCAAAAAATTTAAGGAAAACTTTAGTAAAGTTATATACACATTTCTAAGGAGAGATTGAGAGATATTTTTTTTTTAAATCACAAAATGCTGGGGTTTATGCTTTAAAAACTTTTATGAAGTCTTATTTTCCTCAATAGCAATATATTTTCAAATTTCTTTCCCATGTTTTTTTTCACTGAAAACCTTTTATACCTCCCTGATTTTAATCTAAGGACTGTTACCCACCATCTGAAGTACCCAAATGATGACAGTTCTCACACTTCCTACTACTGTCACCAAGAATTCTTTTATTGTGCAGTTTGAGGCTAATGCAACTGAAAAAAAGTCATCATAATTCTAATAAAATAAAACCACCCCAACCATCTTTTATTAAGTCACGCTGCGCAAAGGCAATCTGCATACAGACCCAAGCACAACAGGATGTAATTGATGTAGCCCCGCGGGCTGTTCCAGTAAAGAGCACGGCTCTCCGTCCTTGTGATCACCAATACAGCAAATGTTGATGCACGTGGCTCACCAGGCAAAACAGCTAATCCTGGTTCAGCTTGACAAGCCATGAATTGTCAGTAATGAGCATAAGCTTTCAAAGTCTAAAAAAATGATGACGGCTTCATCCTCTTATGTAGGAAGTTTTTGCAGAAAGACGAGCATGAACGAAGAAACAGCATGATGAAAGGCAAGTCTAAACTGTAGTCTCTGGAAGCCTCATAACTCCATGGCTTAATCGTTTATTTTACATTCCTAGGGACACACACACGTGTTGCCAGCTCTATAAAATAGAGCCAGGGGAGCCCCAAAAAGGCGGAGTGGCTTCTCGAACTCAATCAGCAGGGTGAAAGTATAATTTAACAAATCAATAGTCAAAGTTTTAAAGATTTTCAAGATTCAAGAGCATACCTATGTATGGGAAGACAAGTGCTAACTGCAGGTAATAATGCCAATGTCAGAAGACGACCACACCCCTTCATCTGGCCAATGTTTCCCATTGCTTCAGAACTCACTCCCAAGTACCAGGATAGTGAGGGGACCGGAAGCAAAGAAATCTAATCAGGTTTCTATTTGCAACATAGACTCCCAAAATGAAGAAGTCAGAAGAAATTCACATAGTATGAGCAAGAAAGCATTTATATGTGCCTCTTAATTATTAGATATAAATGTGTCATGCTGACAATAGGTTACTATCTATTTCACCTGAAGAAGACGGGCTTACTATAGTCTCCATGGAAGTGACAGGTGATCGTTGCATCCTTTAAAATCCTGCTTTCCTAACCTCTGATTCAGTACTCTGTTTCTTCCTCTAGGGGTCAGCACACTAGTGCCGTCCAAGATCCCTGTTTTGAACATGTTTTTGTGAAACTAAGTATCTTCAACACAAATAAGGAAAGAAAAGTATAGAGGTGCCAAGGAATCTTTACCTTAGTCTATCTTTTTTAAATAACCACATTCAGAAACCTCTCTCTGGACAACATGAGTCAGTTTAGGAATTATCAGAACCTGCAATTCAGAAAGATAACCAAATCATCAATCACTTACCCAAATATTCTATCATCAGTACTCTACAGTTGATAAATCAGAAATCGTGCCAAAACGTATTTTTAACCAGGTACCTTAAAGTATTCAGATTTTCAATAATATGCTTTCAACAAATAAACTGCATCCCCAAAATCCCAGCTTTAGTCTAACGCATTAGCCCATTAGCCATAAAAGCAATTTATCTGCTGAACAATGCAGTCAGCTTCTGTAAAGAATGTACTTTCTAGGCCAAATATCATCTTTGCCACAGTTAAATAAACACCTGGTGTAGTGAAATTATTAATAATTCTCTTGGTGGTCTCTGTGTTTATTTCTCTGCCTGTTACATACCCATCTCTTTTGACTATTGTTCAAGAGTCATTCCATGCATCAGGGACACCATAATGCTCCTGGGTTATGTGCATTGCGGCTGATGCATTTTATTTTATTTTATTATTATTTTTTAATATATGAAATTTACTGTCAAATTGGTTTCCATACAACACCCAGTGCTCATCCCAAAAGGTGCCCTCCTCAATACCCATCACCCACCCTGCCCTCCCTCCCACCCCCCCATCAACCCTCAGTTTGTTCTCAGTTTTTAACAGTCTCTTATGCTTTGGCTCTCTCCCACTCTAACCTCTGTTTTTTTTTTTTTCCTTCCCCTCCCCCATGGGTTTCTGTTAAGTTTCTCAGGATCCACCTAAGAGTGAAAACATATGGTATCTGTCTTTCTCTGTATGGCTTTTTTCACTTAGCATCACACTCTCCAGTTCCATCCACGTTGCTACAAAAGGCCATATTTCATTTTTTCTCATTGCCACGTAGTATTCCATTGTGTATATAAACCACAATTTCTTTATCCATTCATCAGTTGATGGACATTTAGGCTCTTTCCATAATTTGCCTATTGTTGAGAGTGCTGCTATAAACATCGGGGTACAAGTGCCCCTATGCATCAGTACTCCTGTATCCCTTGGGTAAATTCCTAGCAGTGCTATTCCTGGGTCATAGGGTAGGTCTATTTTTAATTTTCTGAGGAACCTCCACACTGCTTTCCAGAGCGGCTGCACCAATTTGCATTCCCACCAACAGTGCAAGAGGGTTCCCGTTTCTCCACATCCTCTCCAGCATCTAGTCTCCTGATTTCTTCATTTTGGCCACTCTGACTGGCGTGAGGTGGTATCTGAGTGTGGTTTTGATTTGTATTTCCCTGATAAGGAGCGACGTTGAACATCTTTTCATGTGCGGCTGATGCATTTTAGAAAACCACCAGTTTATCCCCAACAAGAGAAGTCTGGAGACCAATGTATGGTTTTACAAGTTCTGTGGCTTAATTTACATAGAAAAAAATTGCTCCAAGAACCTGAATAGTTTTTACAAAAAGCCTTTTTGGTTTTTAGAACCAAACAGATACTTGTGATAAAAACAACTTGTCTGGATACTCCCTGAGGTACAATGTATTTTCTATCCTTAAATGGATTATTTATGGGTACTATAAAAGTGCAATGCTGGAAACAAAATTAAGTAAGATCATGAATTCTGGGAATGTGGGTTTTTTTGTTTCAATTCACTTGAAAAAATTAACTTGAAATCAACGAGGTACTGTTTTAAGAATTTTGTAGCATATAATTAAGTGATGAGCTCCAGTGCTTTTCAACGAAATAACAAAAGCAAAAGCACTGTTTCAAAGTATTTTAGGAATAGTGTAATTAACTCAGTATATTATAAAAACAGATCTTTTTCAAAATGTTCAACAATTATGACTTTGAAAAATAATATGCTGATGTTTTCAAAGTTAAGCTTTAACTGTACCCCCTTTTAATAAATTTTAAGTTTAAAATGTTAAAGAAGCACTACTTCCAGATGAAGAATAGGACAAAAACCTAAACTAGTTCATTCTTCAATTGGCCTGCAGTGCCATAGTGACTTTGTGATGTATTTTTCAAAAGACTTTTCAAATCACTACTAGATGGTTTTAGGAACTCAGTCCATGCCCTGGAACCCCTCTGTCAGAAGATATCGAAGCTGATTCAGCTTGCATCTCTGGATCATTTTTCCTATAGTCCACAGCAGTTTTGACCTGGAAAATTCTGTGGTAGTATCTGTCACAACATGTAAGTATTTTACATTTAAAGATGCTTATTGGTGAAGGTTAGATCAATCATGCCAAGTATTCAATGCATTGCAGCTTTCCTCCTCATATGTTACTTACCTAGAAAATACTGCATTTCTATCAAGCAGCTGACTTTTTATTTCATTAGAATAGTGAGGTTACATTTTAGAATAATGAATACTGATCAAGCAAGATTTGTCTGGTCTATAAAAATGATCTAACTTTCTGTGCAGGGAGATATATTGGGGTTATGTGCTCACATTTTTTTCCTGATAGAAAATATGATCAAAGAAGTTTGGAGAGCCCTGGAGAGTTTTGAATTCTAACTTCTTACAGAGCAAAATCTCATTTATTTGATTGTACAAAGCTAGCTGATGTTCTTAGATGCAAAGAATAGAAGAACTCTGGGTATTTTAATCAGGTAGAAAATTTTCCAGAAGACTGTATGACCAAAGTCATAAACTAGTAAGAACAAAGATATTCAAATTTAGTAAAAAAAAAAAAAAATCAAATCGGACATCCATGTCCGGTGAGAAGCTCTTCACCGCTGATCACTGAGAAGCAAAAGAGGCTGTAAGACACCACTGGGTTTGCTGTCAATCATCCGTTGGTGGTTCCACAGCTACCACCGTTGTAGAATGAACTCTTACCTGTACCTCCTCCTTAACATCTGGTCTCAACTCAAAATACCAGGTATAAATATCTGACAGGCTGCAAATAATGCTTGTGTTCACCTCTGGTTACTAAATTTCAATAAAGTGGGTGTTTGGACCTTTCCACTTCTGTTTTATAAAGTGTAGCAGTCAGGAGGAGCCAGATTATGCTCTAACAGCAAACATTCTCAAAATCTCAGTGATTAAAAAAAAAAATCTTTACTCTTCCCTCTCTTTATGTGCCCCACTTTTCACTGGCTGAGGACTCTGCTGCATATTGCGTTCACCTAAATGAAGAGAGCCATGCAGGTTCAAAACTCTTGTCATAATAACATTATGAGGTTATCTGTCTGTACTTTGTTTCATTTTGATGATATGGCAACTCATCCTTAACAATAATTGCAATCATATATTGATGACAACAATATCCCATAATAGTAATTAAAATAATATATTAATGATAATAACACCTCTTATGGCAACTTACCATTACAAATTAGACTCATAGAAGTGATCTCATTTGATTATTGTATTTTTGAAAGATAAATATTAATAGCTACCCACCACACACACACACACACACACACACACGCACACACATGCACACGCACACACCTTAAAGATAAGGGGACCAAGATACTTTTAAGTTCAAGCTATAACAAACTATTTTTTTTTTTTTTTTGCATTTTGTTCATATCTCCACAATATTTTTAATGCTCTTCCTCTTTCTGGGAATTCACTTCTCCCTTTTCAAGCCTGGATTTTCTGGTAACGACCTAACTATAGTTTAAATTTTAGCTCACAAGTCATTACCTTTCTTTGGGTTATTTGTTTTCTTATTTTTGAGTCTGTGAATTCTTTATACATTCTGGATACAAGTTCATTATTAGGTATAAGATTTGTATATATTTTCTCCTAGTCTGTGGCTTGTGTTTTCATTCTCTTAACAGTATCATTCAAACACCAGAAGTTTTAAAATCTGATAAAGTCCAATGTTTCAATCCGGTTTTTTAGGGTTGTGTTCTTAGTTTTACATCTAAGAAATGTTTGCATTCAGTCTTTTGCCAGTAAATGTGATGTTTATTTGTTTGTTTGTTTGTTTGTTTGTTATAGACTGCATTCATCAGACTGAGGAAGTTCCCTCAGCTGCTTAGTTTTGTGAAGGTTTTTATCAGGAAAGGATGTTGGATTTTGTCAAATGCTTTTTCTGTGAGTACAGAGATGAGCATATGGTTTTCCTTTTTAGTTTGTTACTATGATGAATTACATTATTTGATTTGGGGGTGATGGTGGTGGCTTAAAACAACATAAACTTATTATGTTCCAGCCTGTAAGTCTGAAGCCCAGTGAGCTTCAAGTCTCTCAGGATCAAAATCAAGGTGTCAGCCGAGCTGAATTCCATTCTGGAGGCACTAGGGAAGAATGTACTTCCAGGCTTATTCAAGGTGTTGGCAGAATTCAGTTACATGCGGTTCTAGGACTGAGGTCTTCATTTCCTTGTTCTGTGACCTGGGGGCTACACTGGCCCCTGAGGCCTCTCTCTGGACCTTGCACACGGGGTCCTACACCTTGGAACCAGCAATGGCACGCCAATTCCTTCCCATGTCTGCACATCTCTCTGCTTACTCTTTTGCTGGGCCTCATTTTTCCTTTTGCACTCACATTCTCTTACTAATTAATGTCCTAATTAATGCACAGTGGGGTGTATATATATATATATATATATATATATATATATATACACACACATATATATATACATACATATATATATACACACACATATTTATACATATATATAATATGTCATCATATATTATGCAATATATAATCATATGATAATTATATAACACATTATAATGTAATATATAATATATATTCATTCCAGGGTAATACGCACACACACACGTACATGCACACTAGGACATAAATATGTAAAGGGTTTATTTTGCTATTTAAAATGATTTAATACACGTTAAAAATTTTCTGTTTCAAGTTCTAATAGAGTAAATATAGATAGAACATATAGATAACATATACATGTAACCAACATACACCAACTCTTTTTACAATCCTCAAAAAATTGTAATAGCATACATAAAGGGGACCTGAGACAAAAATACAGTTGAAGGGGCACATGGGTGGCTCAGTCAGTTAAGCATTTGACTGAATTTGGTTCAGGTCATGATCTCATGGTCATGAGATTAAGCCCTGCTGTGGAGCCGGCTTAAGATTCTCTCTCCCTCTCCCCCTGCCCCTCCCCCACTTGTTCTCGCTCGCTCGCTTGCTCTCTCTCACTCACTCAAATAAAAATAAAAATATACAATTTCAAAGGTGAAGAAGAGCTCTATTAAGTCTTTTTTTAAATTTTTTAATGTTTATTTATTCTTGAGACAGAGACAGAGCGTGAACAGGGGAGGGGCAGAGAGAGAGGGAGACACAGAATCTGAAACAGGCTCCAGGTTCTGAGCTGTCAGCACAGAGCCTGACACGGGACTCGAACCCACAAACTGTGAGATCATGACCTGAGCCAAAGTCGGATGCCCAACTGGACTGAGCCACCCAGGCGCCCCAAAGAAGGGCTCTATTAAGTCTTATACCAGCAATGAGATGATCAGAATCTGGCTCCGAATACCCCATCAATGCTGCTCATATCTGGCCAGAAGAAGTAATGGACCCATCCCACCCAAAGGCAGCTAGGAAATTCTATCCTGTAATGCAGAGAGCTGGAAATACTAAGAGAACCACCACATGGCCATCACACAAGGCACACCCTACCTCCACCAAGACTCACTCTTTACCTCAAAGGAAAAGTATACAAGAGGCTGGGAAGCTAAAGCGATAACAAAACCACACCACATATTCTGCGAGTTCATCTAATGTGCTTCGCTGCAAAAAATGCTACCTTTCAGTTCCTCCAGTTAAAACAAAGTACTCGCAACTGTGTGCATACAAGAGCCGTCATGATGTCGCTCACTCACACAAGCTGGTATCTCTCAATTATTTTGGTCCGTATAGGTGATAAATTCCAGATTATCCTCTTAAACATTTAAATTTTTATATTTCTAGGGGCGCCTGGGTGGCTCAGTCGGTTGAGTGTCCGACTTCGGCTGAGGTCATGATCTCACGGTCTGTGAGCTCGAGCCCCGCTGTGCTGACAGCTTGGAGCCTGGAGCCTGCTTCCGATTCTGTGTCTCCCTCTCTCTCTGCCCCTCCCCCGTTCATGCTCTGTCTCTCTCTGTCTCAAAAATAAATAAATGTCAAAATTTTTTTTAAATTTTTATATTTCTAGATTATTACTGGTATTAATCCATCTCAATATCTGTTAAGGAGAGACTGGAATGTAGGATACTTGTAAATAGTTCTCAACAAGTCAGTGTCTGAGAACTCAAGAACAGATTTTTGATATTATGTTTAAAAATGGAAAAATGAGATCTGTGCATCATGCTTCTAGATGCTTCAATTGCAGATTCATCATGATACATATTTCAATAAAACTGAATTCAATTTGTAGAACATGGAATGTTTTTTAATGAAGTATTCTGAGTTCTTTATGTTTGAGATGGTTTATAAACATACATGTTGCTTAACACAAATACAACCCTTTATCAGAGAAATAGGTTTGGCATAGATAATATTTATGTATCAAATGAAGTCATAAACATTATATTATTGAGGTTAATGAAGAATATCGCCTGTGAAAATTTATCAATTCCTTTTGTCACTTCTCTTGACTCTTTTTAATTGGCTAGTTTCAACTGGCTATGTGTGGAAAAAATCAGAAAATTCAGCTTAATACAATTTTATTCAGAAAGACCCAACATGCTTTGAGTAAAGCTCAACTTACTCTCCTATGAGTCAAATGTGTGAGCTTTCATACACTTACACATACATCATATACATTATAGCATTGATGTGGAGAGACGTGAAAATACTTTTCTGGTTAATTATTTTACTTCCTGGATTTTGACTATGTTTACAAAGCTGAAATTAAGCAATAAGTGTTTCAGGTAAATTAGATTTTACTAAACTTGGGAAGATCTGTTACCCAACTGTGACCAAAAGTTCACACAAAAGAATACACAAACAGATACACAGTAATAAGCAAAACTTGCAGAAGGAACATAAAGAAATTATATGGTTTTATTTCTGCTAAGATGAAAACTGTTCATTTGTTCTCTTGCTCTACAAAAAGAACATTTATTTCACAAGCATGATGTAATAACAAGAATCATAAAAATTATAATCTGGGATCTCAAAAATATTTTTTTGAGAGAGAGAGAGGGGAGGGGCACAAGTGAGACACAGAAGGAGAGAGAATCCCAGGAGGGGCAGAGAAGGGTGGGGGAGTGAGAGAGAGGCAGGTCTTACCCGAAGCAGGGCTCATGATCATCCCACATGGGGCATGAGCTCACCCAATGTGGTATTCGAACTCAAGAACGATGAGTTTATGACCTGAGCTGAAGTCAGATTCTTAAGGACTGAGCCACACAGGTGCCCAGGGATCCTGAATTTTAACTCAGTAGTTCCTAGTGTCCCTGGCCTATGCTGATGGGCTTGCAAACACTTTCTCATTTAATGCTTTTTCAGATCCTAAAGGGTAAGTGAAATCGTTGTCTCTATCTCAACACAAGAGAGTTGAGGCTTAGCGAGTTACAGTCCAGAAATGACTGCAAAGCCTGTTTGATTAACTGCTCACTGTGCTCTACTGCCTTTCCATTAATGTGTGCCAGGCTCTGTGACCTTGGTCAAGTTATATAACACCTGTGAACCTCACTGATTCATTCACCCTTCCATCAATCCATTCATCAATTTCTTCCTAAATTCACTCAATAAATATTTACTGAGTGCCTACAAAGAGCCGCTCACTGAACAAGGACTCATCTGTTAAAAAAAATAAAAAGTTTGAAATGTCTGCTTTAAGGATCTGATGAAAAATTATAAGAGGATTTATATTCTTTTTTGTAGCTTCATATGCATATCTTTTAAATTTTTTATTTTTATTTTTATTTTTTTAAAATTTACATCCAAATTAGTTAGCATATGAAGAGGATTTATATTCTAAAATGCCAGTTGGGCTACAGTTACTTCTGATAAAAGTGGTCATGGATTGAAGGTCATGATTGTGCATATTCCATATGATCTGTCACCCTTGTCCAGACCAGGGACTACTGTCCCCCAAACAACTCCTGACCCTGGGCAATGCACCGATCTGACACAAAAACTCTCCTCAGTGGGCATCCTCTATCTTGGAGAGTGACTCAATCAATCAAATCCGGTATCAGAGAGTCAGAATGTGGTCCAAAAAAAAGATACTCAGAAAGTAGGAGGAGCAGAGGCAGACAGGCTAGCACAATGACTGGAAAGACGTTGCAATCTAAACCACATTCCAGTGTTAGCAGACGCCTAGCTTATACCCGTGAATGGACTTTCTTGCTCTCATGGCCAGAATTTGTCTCAGCCCTTAAGATCTTCCATGCCATACAGTAACATATTCTAAGTCACTTTCAAAACTATAAAGTACATACCTATGAAACATCACCACCATGATAACTACCAACAAGTGCCACTGCTTGACCCGAGTTCATTAAATAACAGAAGATTTAAACTTTTGGCTAGGATTTACTGGTCTCCTTAAGTGGCTGTATTCCAGGGCCATCTTTCAACAGTTGCTTTCTAAAACAACATTGAGCTCTCTTCTAGGTTTGTTTTAACCCATTTATCAGCCAACAACTCTAAACCAATTGCTGAAAAATATCCTTAGTGACACTGTCAATATTATTGTTCAGATACATTTGAAGATAGATTTTTAAATACCATTTTTAGTCATCTCTACAGAGATGAGATATTCATGAGTTATCTCAGATATTCATGAGAAATAAACTAATTTTAAGTATACAATTAGAGTTTTAACAAATGTATACAGTCATGTAACCACTGAACCTATCATTGTGCCGAATTATTTCATCACCCTGAAAGGCTCCCTCATGACCATTTGCAATCAATCCTTCCTCTGACCCTTGACCCCTGAAAACCACTGATCTACTTCCATCATTATAATTTTGCCTCCCCTGCAATATACTATAAATGAAACTGCAGTGTGGGATCTTTTCTGTCGATCTTCTTTCACTTAGCATCATGCTTTAGAGAGTTGTTATATGTATCACTAATTTGGTCCTTTTTATCACAGATTAGTGGCATTCCATTGCATATGTGTCCATCTTTGTTTAACCACACTAATAGCTGATGTACGCTGAGTTCTTACATATTGTTTGGCTTATATTAAAATGCTTCTCTGAATACCTGCATGGACAAAAATTTCATTTGTCTCGGAAACATATCCAAGAGTAGAAGCTATATGCATATTGCAACCTTCATATACCTACTTAGTTTGAATGTTTTTCTCAACAATTCCTCTAGATCTTCTATAAAAACAATGCTAGCTTGTTTCTTCTTTTCCAAGTCGCATGATTTTTTTTTAAGATGTATTGGACTGGCTAGGATATTCTAAATAACGTCAAATAAGAGTGGGGGTGTCATACTTGCTTCGCTACTGAACTCAGAGGTAAAGCATTTTACAATATTGGAGGACGTTAACCATAGGTTTTCTAATGATACTCTTTACCAGTTTGCAAAAGTTCCCTTCTTTTCTAGATTGTTGAAAGGTTTTTATCATGAATGAGTCCTAAATTTTGTCAAATGCTTTCTTTTTCAAAAAATATCTCTTAATATGTTGGATTGCAGGGATTGATTTTTCAAATGTTAAAGCACCCTTGCATTACCAGGAAAAGCAGTTGGTTGTGATGTATTATTAGCCTTTTTACTTGTTGCTCAATTAATTCACTAAATTTTTGAAAAGGAATTTTATATCTCCGTACACAGGAGACACTAGTTTGCAGTTTTCTTTCTTTTCTCCTTCTCCTTCTTCTTCTCTGGTAGTGAATTTTTTCCCCAATTTTGAACAGGCTTCATTTTTTAGAGCAATTTTTAGTTCACAGCAAAACAGAGCATAGACACAGAGATTCTCCAGGTACCTCTTGCCCTCACACATGCACAGTTTTCAGTGTTACCTCACTCTACAAGACCTGGAAATGACATCTAAAATTACACACTGACTTCATTGGCTTGATACACTGTTCTCCTTTGCTCTCAATCTAAGGTTGACCTCAAGGGCCCTTGGTGACAGTGAATTGGTTTCTGCTCCCCATTCCTCTATTCTCTGATGTGGAACGTTGGCTATTGTCCTTAAAGGGCAGAAATGGTGTCTATTACTTTAAGCAACCAAGCTTGCATGGGATCCCTATATGCTGTCAGCAACATCCTGGAAGTCTGCTCTACCCACTTGGATTTGAACCCTGCTGTAGTAGAGAACTCACTCACTCACAAGCTGCTGTCACATTTTAAAGTGCTGCTGTGGTTGGAAAGTTCTTCCGTGGAAAACCATAAATCCAGAGAGGCTGAATAAGGAGTTTCTGATCCGGTTACTATGTGCCATCGGCACCCAAATACAGGAGATCTGATTTCAAGTGAAATGAGAGCTCTTTATTTGCCTTTTATGGATCCGTTAATGCAAGTCTGCCTGGCAGGGGAGAACAGGGCTCATGGTTCTTAGTGTATAAGACTAATAATACCTCTTAATATATAGAGAAGTAAATATTTCCATCATTTTAGGCAAGTACTTATGCTTCTACATCACTAGAGATTTTTAAAATTTCCATTTTAAATTTCTTAATAGATACATTCACTTTCAGTGGGCTTCTTCAAATGGCACCTAAGAGACTATAAATTATTCATGTACTTACTGTAAATTAAAATTTGATCATTTTTTTTCCATTCGAGAATGATTTAGACATTTTAAAAACTGCTTCAAGCAAAGACTTGGCATTTTGTTCGAGATACGTTAATATGTTCGGGGCACCTGGGTGGCTCAGTTGGTTAAGTATCCGACTCTTGATTTTGGCTCAGGTCATGATCTCACGATTTATGAGTTCAAGTCCAGCATCGGGCTCCATGATGATAGCTGGGAGCTTGCTTGGGATCCTGTCTCTCCCTCTCTCTGTCCACCTTCCCTCTCAAAATTAATAAATAAGCTTTAAAAAATGTTTAAAAAAAGATACATTAATATGTTCATTTGTTCCTTCCTGCCCTTTTTCCTTCATCCAGTCATTTAATGTATATTTCTTAGTAGTTAAAAACATAGGATACAGTACTCAATAGTCTTTCCCCTTATGGAGCTTACGGTCAAGGGAAGAACACAGTATTTAAACAGAAAAGATCTCTTAAGTTGGCTAAAATGGAAGAAAATTATTTGGAGAGTTTCTCCCTCCTCACATACTTTGTAGAAAAACTGATGCAAAGGCGGGAAGTCTTTCCTATCACTTCAGTTTAAAAAGTCAAATTGACATTCTGAATTACTGAATAATGAATCGAAATTCCAAATTTTGAAGTCACACTTTCTACCACAGAAGTATCTCATGTTAAAAAACTACAGAATGACAGCTCTCAAAGAGTCCTCCTGGAACCTCAGGGGGTCAGTGAGATGCTTCTCAGCAGGTCCCCAGTTCACAATTATCTTCGCAGAAATTTTAAGATGCCATGGCTTTTTCATTCTCAATCTCTCAAAAGTATACAGCTGAGCTTCCAGAAGGCTACATGTGGTGTACAATCACAACAGTTTGGATACAGAAGTAGATAGAAGAATCTAGGTGTCTTCTAAAATGCCAGGCACTTAGGGAGACTGGCAAAAAAGTGAAGCAATGTTTTTCTCATTATGTTTTTTGTTTTGAAAAGTATATTCTTTGTATGAATATATGTTATATTAACATGAATGGGTCTATTGCTTTAAAATAACTTACAAAGTAAGTATATTACATTTAAAAAATTTTTTTTAGTATTTATTTTTGAGACAGAGAGAGACAGAACATGAGCAGAGGAGGGTAGAGAGAGAGAGAGGGAGACACAGAATCCGAAGCTGGCTCCAGGCTCTGAGCTGCCAGCACAGAGCCTGACGTGGGGCTTGAAGACATCAACTGTGAGATCATGATCTGAGCTGAAGTCGGATACCCAACTGACTGAGCCACCCAGGTGCCCCTAGTATATTACATTTTTAATTTAATTTTTTTTTTATTTTTGAGAGAGAGCGAGAGAGAGTGAGCATGGGAGGGGCAGAGAGAGAGAGAGAGAGAGACAGAGAGACAGTAAATCCCAAGCACAGTCAGTGAGGAGATCAGTGTGGTGCTTGAACTCACAAACCATGAGATTATGACCTGAGCTGAAATCAGGAGTCAGATGCTTAATCAACTGAGCCACCCAGGCGCCCCTAATTTTAACTTAGAATATCACATATACATATATTATATATAATATCCACATAATGACAAGTTTTGTGGTTCTCAATAAGTTCTAAGAGTTTAAAGGGATCCTGAGACCTAACATTTGGAGGCAGTGATGTTGAATATGAAAAACAATATGTGTGAACTTATAACCCTTGCCACTGTCATATGCCTTCCTCTGAAATTTACAAAGTATAAAATTAACCTCTAAAATTAGACCCTTTTACAATGGTTACAATGTACATGGTGTTGTAATGACCGAGGCATTCAAAATATGAAAACGTAAAATCATGGAATTTTAAGACCCCTAGAGGATCTCAGAATTCAACATTTTCATTTTACTGATAAGGAAGCCAAGGCCAAGACTGATTAGGTGGATTGTCATAAATTATATAGCGAGTTAGTGCAAAACTCAATCTAGAACCTGGTTCTACCAACCCTTGCTCTGCAGTGTTATAACTTACGTAAAATACTCCTTGATTCAAAATAAACTGAATCATCATATTAAAATATTTTCAAAGTGTAAATATTTTTCAGGTCTCTATATTCCAGGGAAAAGAAAATCGGTTAAGAAAAAAAGTAGGCAAAGCTGTACATGTTCATTGTTTCAGGATCTGCATACTTTAGTTATTCATTAGTCTTCTGGGTACATTTTCTACCATAACACACAATAAGGGACAACAGAACTTGAACAACAAAACTCCTCAAAAGGACTGATGATGCCAGTCTTCCTTCAACAATTATACAACATGGTGAGCAATGTAAAAATGGTCCATGTCCTCAAGGTAAAAATTATGGAAATCACACTATTTGTGACTAATTGTTTAATATCCACTTCTACACGTACACACTAGCCCTATCACAATTCATGTTTCTCCACGTATTCCTGCTCCATTCTTCCTAACTAGAACATTAATGATGCTATAAAAAAAAGTAACAATAGAAAGAAAGGGATAAATCTCAAATGTGACAACAGCATATTGATGTCTGAGATGTTAATGGATTTCAACTCTGTGGCTTATTGACACTTGTGGTATTCAGATCTGGCAGAAAAGTGATCCATGTATTGAGTGAACATAAACTCTGAATTTGTAGTGTCAGCTAAGAAACCATACAACAATTTCTTCAAGGCCTTAAATCCACACAAATTCAGGAACAACTGAAGCTGTGTTTCCCATCTACTGCCTATGGAAGGAACAGGAAGAGGAGGGATGACACTAAGGACAAAGAGGATGTAAGAAGAGTAGGAAGAAGGGGAAGTGGGGGGGGGCGACGAGTGATGTGGAAAAAGGTGGAAGGTAGGGCAGGAAGGGAGCTGGTAGGAAAGGGTTAGGAGATCTCAGCCAGCCAAAGATTTGATTTACCAGTTGGAGGGTCAGCAGGGCACCATTGTGTCTCAGGCAATGAAAAGGGCTGAACTTCTTGAAGAGGCTAATTCAATGCCAAAGAACAGAGAAATGGTGATCTAGATCAAAAGTCCACAAACACAGGAGAGTTAAGGTAAAAACTGAAAGCGACAAATTAAAAGCACAATTTCAGTTCCTTTATTCAGTAAGCAATCTTTATTTTCAAGCAAATAATAAGCAGGTTAGCAAAGTAAAAGTTGCTGAAGGCACCTGAGTGCCTACAGTGCAAGAGTGCACGATGGCCACTGAAGTCCTCATACTTTCAAGGGGCTCAGTGGCCAGAGAGGCAGAAAGTGGGGGTGTGCCTGCCACACTCCTCTGATGCTCCTTTCTAAGCGGGGTGGTTGGAATTGTGGATGCCCGAGTTACATCATGGCTTAAAAATACGTAATCTTTATTTGGTGTGCAATAAAAAATGAGCACTTTTTTATTGGGCATGGTTATGGTTGAGATGTGCCCCCACTCCACCCCCAAATTTGAAACCTTTATCTGACTTTATATGGAAATAGGGTTGTTGCCGAGGTAATTAGTTAAGATGGGCCTGTTAGGGTGGACCCTAATCCAGTATGATTGGCATCCTTATAAAAAGGGGAAATTTAGACAAAGAAACAATGCACAGAGAGAAGACAGTGTGGAAAGACACAGAGAGAAGATGGGCCATCTACAAGCCAAGGAGAGAGGCTGGAACAGATCCTCCTCACACAGAGAAATGACAATGCAGGCAATTTGATCTTGGACTTCAAGCCTCCAAAACTGTGAGGCAATCCATTTCTGCTCTTTAGTCTGTGGTACTTTGATACTCAGCCTTAGCAGACTAATAGAATTCCTCTCTATGTACCTGCTGTCCATTCTTCTAAGCACCCTGCATATATCGTGATATAGAATCTTCACTCCATAATGTAGGTAGGATTCTAAAACCCACTTTACACAAATGGGGAAGCGGAGACACAGAGAAGTGACACTAATGACTCACATCCATCAGTGGCAGGACCGAGATTCAAACTGACATAGTTTACTTCAGAGTACCCGAGTTTACTCGGGTTTATACACATTGCCTCGCATAGATACAACAATTTCTGGAAAACAAAATGTAGGATTTGCTAATGCTTTTTTTCTTCTAGACCCTGCTCACTGTTTCTCCAGCCCAAGCCCTCTTGCTTCATATGCCTTGTCCCAGCTAACTCCTACTTCTCTTACGCCTTGCCTGGAATGGTCTGGGCTCTTCTGTGTGTCACTCCAGAGGACACTTACTACATGGTATTGTAACTGCTATTTATTATTTGTTTCTCCCAGTAGATTCTGAGCTCTAAAAGATCTGGAAAGGGGTCATACTTGGTCATTTTTATATCTGTGGCATCTAGAAGCCAGACTAGCACATCAAAAGAATTCAATACATTTTTGTTAAATGAGTAAATTAGTGTCAAGGGAAGCCCTAAGGAATTCTGTAGGAGTTAACTTTATTAAACACAAACACATATACCCACGTATATTAAACACACACATTAGCTATGTTAAAAGATAGACATAATTTTAGAATGACAGATACCAATACTTTAATACTGGTCATTACTGAACTTATATATGAAAAGGGAAACACTTTATTTCTTTAAAACTCTCCTTCAAAGAAAATGGAATAGACTGTTTATAAACATTGCACATATTAATGAGTTATGCATTCCAAACAGTGGGGTTCATATTATACTTGTCAACTGAAATACAGACAGGCTGATCTAATACAAGTCAACAGCAGGGTAACTCTGGCAAAAAAAAAAAAAAAATGGTTTACTTGAGTGTTATAATGGAGGCAGAATAAGTTGACGATTCTCTTCCAGTGAGGAACACTCAGTTCTATCTTTTAGAAAGCTGCCAAACTAATTTTGATTATAAATTCCCTAGCAACTCTAAAATGCCATGGGGAGAGAGGACAGAGACAAATGTGTTAGTTGAAAGAAGTGACTTGAAATTACGAATTCTGCTTCACATATAAATATAATGATATTTATCAGCTAACACCTATTATTTATAAGAAATTGAGCAGGCAATGGGAAAATAATATTTGTATATGTGAACATGCTCCCACAATATATCCATATACGGTGGTTCCTTTAAAGGCAACTCCTCCTCTCCACTGGATTTATAGGATGTTTATCCCAGTGTAGACACGTTTGAAACAAACTGGTGTTTCATAATGAAAGAGATAAAATCTAAGAGATCTTTTAAATTCTGGGGTTATATTTTAGTCAATATCAGTCTACTTGCTTTCAATTTTGATATTATGAGGCTTGAAGCTGTGAGTGGCTACAATATCTCCTTGTATGTGCTTTGCTTTGTCCTATCTAGACTTTGTAGGAGTAACATATAAAATTGAGAGAGTAGGTTATGCTCAGTTGCTTAAGCGTCCAACTCTGTCTCAGCTCAGGTCATGACTGTAGGCTCAAGTTCATGGGTTTGAGCCCCGTGTCCACACTGACCACAGGGAGCCTGCTTGGGATTCTCTCTCCTCTCTCTGCCCTTCCCTCACTCATGCTCACTCTCAAAAAATAAATAAATAAATAAATAAATAAATAAATAAATAAATAAATATTTTTTTTTTAAATTGAGGGGTTAAATATACCAACAAGGAGCATATAATTGGAAAATAAGGATTTCTCCCAGTGTAAAAATCAAAATTTAGCAGGATCCATGCTATAGAACACAGTAAAATATAAAAATTATCAAAGGCCATTTACATTTACAAACAGAATACTGTTAACCTTTGAAGAGTAGCCATACACACACACACACACACACACACACACATATACTTTTATATGTTATAGGTAATATAAAATCATGATTTCCTTATAACTCTCAAGAATGGTTATATAAACTTTATTTCACCTTTACTCTTGGAGTTCCTTTTCCATTTTAATTTTTTTTTAAAGTAGGCTTCATGCCCAGCATGGAGCCCAGTGTGAGGCCTGAACTCAAGTCCCTGAGATCAAGACCTGGCTGAGATCAAGGATCATCCACTTATGGGGGTGCTTGGGTGGCTCAGTCAGTTAAGCATCTAACTCTTGATATTAGCTCAGGTCATGATCTTAAGGTTCGTGAGTTTGAGCCCTGTGTCAGTGCAGATCTTGCTTGGGATTCTCTCTCTCTCTCTCTCTGTCTCTCTCTCTCTGCTCCTTCCCCACTCTTTCTTTCTCAAAATAAATAAACTTGAAAAAAAAAAAGTCATCCACTTAACCAACTGAACCACCCAGGTGCTCCTTCACTTTAATTTTTATAAATTTAATGAGGCCCAAAAAGAATGTCCAGTAATCATGATTATAAAAAGTATACTAACTCTGAAAGCAGAGGCACTTAGGTTTGAAGTCCAGTTCTGCCCTTTATGCACCATTTGGCATTAAGTAAATGCCTCTCAAAATATTTTTTCGCTATGTGTGGAATAGGAATAAAAATCGCCCATCCCCAGGACTGGTTTGAAGACTAAATGAAATTCGTCTTCAAAATTATCTGGCATAGAGGGTGGTACATATAAATAGTGCCTAGTAAATGTCAGATATAATGACTCTAAAAGTGGCTAAAAGAAAAGGCAGCCAGGACCCTCGAATCCACTCAAGGGAACAAAATGATGAGAACAGTGAAGGAGAACTTGAATGTCTCCTTTTGCTAAAAATGTATGACAAAGGATAGTCATTAATGAAACTTAAGAAGTAGTTAGGCATGTTTTATCAAGTTCTTCTTTACAATTAAGGTAAGTAAATGTGCATTCACCAAGCAAATTAAGAAATTCTTACAAGAACACGGTATTTTTGGCTGAACCCACATATAATGAAAACAGCTTCAAAACCATATTCATTGTTCATTTAGTGCATGAAAATAATGTTTTACCCATTTCCTTTCAGTCAGGTACAGTGGTGGGTGACCACAGTACTCTCAAGGGATTTTTCCATCTCAGGTCAGCGGCAGGACAGTAACAATGATGCGCTAAGGAAGAGGCTATGACTACAGGATGCATGGGCTGCTATGAGAATTTGGGCACAGAAAACCTGGAGGGGTGGTGGCATCTCACAGAACCACTCTCAGGCTCGTGAAGCAAAGGTGAGAGAGGACGGCAATGACCCTATGACATGTGGATTAAAGGAAGGAATTCCTTCACTACGGTAACAGAAATGTGTATTCCGTTAACGATGATTTGTTGTTTCTTCATAACGCATTTATAAATGTGCATGTGGTTGTGAACGAGTGTGAGTGGGTATGTGTGGCAGGGTCATCTCCAAGTTTGCGTGAGCGTGTACGTGTGTGTGTGTGTCAGTGCCAGTGTGTATGGTGTATACATGACTATGTGAATGTGAAGTGTGTGTGTGTGTGTGTGTGTGTGTGTGTGTGTGTGTGTGTAGACAGACCTTTACAAAGTTTCACTGACACCTGAGGAGTGCCCCTTAGATGCACTGCTCCTGGGCATTCTGGAGCCTGCCTAACCATACCTGATAGCTCTAAGAGGTGAGCCACCTTGATGGAGGGAGAACAAACAGGAAACCAGGCCATCCCTCAAAATAATAGGGATGGTCTTTGCTACTAGTGGCAATTTGCTGAAAGGAAAGGTATTTGAAAGGTATTTCTGGAAAAGCATACATAGTACTGCCTCGAGCCTTGGTCACTAAGAGGATGTTGAGGAGGGGGCAAATTTAGGATAATAAATATCCAGTATCAGGTATACGTTTTCTCCAAATCTCCAAAATTACCCATGGGAGTTGTAGCTTCCTTCTTTTTGCAGGAAAATATAGACTTAGAAAGTCTGGCTGTCCAAGATCACAGTGCTAACACAGAATGAAACTGATAACTGAATCTAGATCAGTCCAACTCTAAAACCAATGCTTGCAGTCACTGTCCCATAGCTAGCCACCAAGGTCAAGAATTCAGGGAACCGAGAGTGTCTGAGGGGAAAGACAAGGAATTATCTTTCACTGTCGCCAAGTTTGAGATGCCCATGGCAGGTCTGAATGAAACGGTCTGATGAGCAAGTCGAAGATTCCGATGTTGGAATCAGAAGTGTTACACTTGGAGTCCGGAGCTGAAACTCCTGACTTGGCAAATAGTGCCGCTGGTTCCAGGCATGAACTCCACCATCTAGATACATCTGTGTCATGAATGCTCATGGGAGTAGTAATCGGAAACACTGCCCCCTCCCCTAAGATATTTACTCTTCTTCCTTGTGTGTATATCTCTATTTAACCAGAGGCACTGAGTGCCCCAGGAAGAAAGAGAATTACTAGAGCAGAAATGCAAGCAGAAAAATTTAACTAAAAAACAAACAAACAGATTTTGTTTTAGTCTACTCCAGCCTTTGCAGAAATAGAATGGAATGTTCTACATTTTTAAAGCTCTCTTTCACGTATCAGGACTGAAGCCGGGCCAATGCAGTTCATCTGGTGTTAGCTGGAGATCTGATAAAAGGCAGTGGTTCTCAAACTCGGGCAGACACCATAGTCATCTGGCTTGCTGCCCTCCTCCCACCCATGATGTGGCATTGCTGGCATACAGGACACACTGAATGCCATACTGAATGACCATTCATGTAAGGAAAGTTCTCACCACTTGCCAAATGCAAAGTAGAAAGCCCTTCGTGGAAAGAAGAAAGTCTGGAATGGACACAGCTGGATTGAAAATGATAGATGAGTTTCTAAGAAGATTCCAAAGACCTCCAGCCAAGGGGGTGGAAATTTTACATACAACCACTTCCAATACCCCCAGATAAGATGAGTGATAGGGGCAGGCTGAGACTGGGCTTATGCGTTGTTTCCTTTTTATATCTGGTGTGATACAAAAAAAGCAGTAAAACAGAAAAGGGACAGGAATATCTCTAGACAGATGTACCTGACATGACTCTCTGAACCTGTCTGCCCCAGGTTGCTGTGCATGAGACCCAGTCCTCCCTGTATGCTCTGGAAAAGGTGAAACGCGTCAAGAAGGGTAGGCGAAGAGTAGTCAACCCAAGAACTCTGGATAGGAGGGGCGGACAAACTTTTTCTGTAAAGGCCTAGTTAGTAAATATTTTAGGCTTTGTGCACCATGTCATCTTTGCAGAAACTACTTACCTCTGTTGGAGAACTAACACAGGCAGATTCAATATGTAAATGAACTGGCACTGGTGTGGCTACATGTGGCCCACAGTGGGGGAGATTTGGTTTGCATGCAGTAGTTTGTCAACCTCTCCTATAAACCATGAGGGTCTCAAAAACCAGAAGCGAGAAAACCAACCTCTTTCACAGTCTGTGTAAAAAGTGTCACCCCAAAATGGACAAGAACACAAGATATTTGGGGCAACACGAGGCATTGTCTCCAGACAGTATTTCTGCTCTCAGAGGAAAATAATGAGGATAAACACAGCACACAGACCAGAGGCATTGCCCTCTCTTATCTCGGGACATGGAAATTTAGCCCTGCTCTCAAGGCCATCTTGAGAAAGAGGAGGAGCTTGAACTCATTGAAAGTCACGTTCCTGACAGAATAGAATCTTCAGATTGACTAAGGATTTAGTCAACTTCAATTGGGTACATCTGAAAGAGACCAATATAAACCAAAGGTGGCTGGAATAGCTTTATTTAGCAGTTATTTTCTTCTCCATCACTATGTGTAGGCCCCAATTACAGACAAGTAAAATAGAATATTGTGTTTTGTATGTCTGAGTGTGACATGTAAATATCTACCCCGTTACAAGAGAAAAAAAATACCATTTCTGTCATCCTACAAGTTTGCAGGGGCCCTCCTAAAACTGGAGTCAGGGTATAACACACTTCCTTACTGCATCAGGTGCCAAAAGTAGAGGCTGTATTCATTCCTCATGTTCACTACACACAGAGCACCTGTCAAAATTTATCATCAGCATTCTTCACTTTTTTAAACTTCTACCACTAGACTGAAGCCTTGTTTATAAGTACTACTTAAAAGGAATTTTCCAAGAGTGCCTGGGTGGCTCAGTCAATTAAGCATCCATCTCTTGATTTTGGCTCAGGTCAAGATCTCACAGTTCGTGAGTTCAAGCCCTGAGTCAGGCTCTGCGCTGTTTGCACAGAGCCTGCTTGGGATTCTCTCTCTGTCTCTACCCCCCTCAATAAAAATAAATAAATTTAAAAATTACTTAAAAAAAAGTTTTCCAGATTCCAGCAATGGCCTAGAACACAGAGTAGGTGTTCAAATTGTCTTTGGGTTTATTTGAATTGATTTTTACTTGATTAGAATTAAGTTATTGCCATGACACCTGCTCATTAACTCGTTCTTGTGGCATCTATTTTTTTTTTTTTAATTTTTAACGTTTTTATTTATTTTTGAGACAGGGAGAGACAGAGCATGAACAGGGGAGGGTCAGAGAGAGGGAGACACAGAATCTGAAACAGGCTCCAGGTTCTGAGCTGTCAGCACAGAGCCCGACGCGGGGCTCGAACTCACGGAACGCGAGATCGTGACCTGAGCCGAAGTCGGCCGCTTAACCGACTGAGCCACCCAGGCGCCCCTTGTGGCATCTATTTTGAGTGTTACAATATAAAGAGATTGTTGTGGTTTACTAAAACCATATAATTATTTCCCATCACCTTTAAAAAAAAAAAAAGGCCAAACATTTTGTTGAGAAGTTTCTCTTTCCAGAAGACTCCTGGCGACTTTAATCTGAGTCAGTCTGTTAAATGACTAGTCTTAGAAATTCTCTTCCATCTCTCCCTCACCCGCCCCCTGCCCACTCTATCTTTTTCTATCTTATCACTCTGTTTCAAACATCAGAAAAACGAACGATACAGAGCTGGATTATATAAGTGATTTCTGCTTAGCTAAGGAGTCCCATTAAAAGTTCCTCAGCTTCGAGAATCATGTGTAGAGAACTACATAAAGCAGAGACACAAGTAAGACTTCCTATTGTATACAACTATCAAGTTTTCAAAAGTGGAAAGAGAGAGAAAGTGAGAAAGAGAGTGGTATTATCTGTCTTCCTTTGCAAACCAATCAATCTTCAAAAGGCAACTAAGAGGAAAGCTGTTCTAGGGCAGCCCACTGAAATAAGCCCCGAGCCTTATTATCCCTGCAAGAATGGGCTGAATGGATCCAGCCTTAGACAGCCTGGCCGGGCAAAATCAACCTGATTTCTGGAGAGATAATGACTAGGTATGGGAGTGACAAAGAGGCCACTGTGCTTCAAGCCCTTCCTTCCCTCATTCCAAACACTGACGGCAAAGATAGGGGGCAATGACAGTGAACCCATCAGAGGTCTTGAACGAACTGAGTTATTCAAGGTAAGTAGAAAAAAAACTAAGGAGAAATAAATGCTAAAACCTTCCATGTCAGAGTCTTCTAAATCAGTCAACAGGATAATAGAGAAATAATAGGTACAAATATAAACTTGTTTTATTTGGACTTACATGCTTAGGCATAAGATGTTTTCTGGGAGACATAAAAATGTATCTAATGCCTTTTTAATTGAGTTAAAATAAATGGGATTAAATATCTGAATTCATTTTCCTAAGATTATTATCTCTATATACTGGAGTTGAGCACAACACTAAACATATTTAAAAGAAGCTTTAAAGGGACCAATGGTTCTTCATTTGCTAACTATATATTACCTGTTATTTTCTCTATCAATTAACATTTTCATTAAGTATAGAGAAAAATATCTCAGTTACCGTCACCAAAAGAATAAAGCACCTTCCAATTTGTGCCTTAGTATAGAGTAGGCACTTCATAAATATTTGCTAAAAGAACAAAAGTAGAGGTAACACTTTTGGATGTGATTTTGGGCTGCATTTTCTTACTTTTTTTTTTAAAATTTCTTTAGAGAGAGAAAGAGCATGAGTAGGGGAGAGAGGCAGAGACAGAGAGAGACAGAGAGAGAGAGAGAGAGAGAGAGAGAGAGAGACAGAGAATCTTAAGCAGGCTCCATGCTCAGTGCTGGGCTTGATCCCACGACCCTGGGATCATGACCTGAGCCGAAATCAAGAGTTGGATGCTCAAGCGACTGAGCCTCCTAGGTGCCCCTCTTAAGTATCTTTTTAAGTTTGAATAACTTATCTACTTGGAATTCATATGAATTCAAAATATAAAATGGCATTGCATAATGTAAATATAGCTCACAAAACACTGAAACACTACCCAATTTTCTCCTCTTGCTCACAGGTCAGATCAGGTCTTCTTCTGTTTATTCATTCGCTTCTCCCAACACCGACTGAACTCCAACTTACTTCATCAGATGCACTCAAATGCAGTGAAAAAAGATAGGAAAAATAACAGCTGTTATTTTGCCTGCAGAGCATCATGTATGGCTAGATGGAACCATCAACTACAATTCTTGTCTACTGCTGGGCCACCAGAAAGGTCACATGGCCAAGGCCTGGCCAATCTTAGTAACAGTGACTGGTCAAAGGGTAGTAATGTGGCCAACCAAGGCTGGTGATAGTTCTTCCAGAAACATTTGATAAGTTGACTTTGGAGTAAGAGGGGCTCTCCCTGACTCTGGCATAATGAAAAACCAGATAAATTAAGAGCCACAAACAGCTATATTTTACACAATGTGCTGAAAACCTGTTTCAGAATGGAGCAAAACAGAAAAGTAGAATAAAGAATGAGAGAGAGGAAGAAGTCAAGGAGAATGAAGGAGTAGAGAGAGAGAAAGAGTGGGAGGGAGGGAAGGAGGGAAGCAGGATGAAAAACGAGAAAGAAAATGAGAATAGACACATGGATTAATAATGGGCACATCATTTTAACTTTTGGTTTCAGACAAGCCCAAAACCAGGAAATTCCTGGACTTCCATGTTTAATGAACCAATGAATTATAGAATACACTAGTTAAAATTATTTTTTGACACTTGCAGCTGAGGAACTTCTGATTCATATGGTCTTTGACCTCAAGATTAAGACACAGGTGCGCCTAGCTAATTATGGCTATTTTGCCTTACATTATCAAGGCCGAAATGTGATATTCCATAGGAAAATATCAAGAGCAGTGCACAGACCCTCAATGGAAACTGGAAAAGACTGGAAGCCTGTACATGCGATGTGGATGAAAGGCATATGAGAGATGGCACAGAAACTTTCCAAGTGGAAGGACGAATGTGAGTGGACAAGCAGTGTGTCAGGCACTGTTCATCCAGGGACCCACTGTCACTCTCATTTCCTTCTCCTTAGCCATCTTCCAGAGGTAGGGGACAGCCATGAGAGTGTTGGCCAATGAAATGTGAGCCAAAGATTGCTGGGTAGGGCTTCTGAGAGAGCTACTACTTTACTGAAAAGAAAAAAAAAGAAAGACACAACCAGCTGGCATAGCCCTTTACTCTTAGCCCTTTCCACTTCACGGTTTTCCTTGCCTGGAATACGGATGGGAAGTTGGAGATGCAGCAGCCATGCTGTGAACATGTGGGAACAATCATGAGGACAAAAGCAAACAGATTAACAGCAGAAAAGCAGAAAGAGCCTGGTTCCTGAACTCACTGCTGATGAGTTACACTAGCCAAGAACTTCCCGCCTACCTCTAAACTTTTCTTACATAAATACCATCACCTTGTTTAAGATTCAACAAATTGTACATTCTATTACATGAATCATTCTTAACTGATATAGAGATGCTGGAAGTTACAGAGTATATATGAGGAAAAGAAGAGTTGCGATCTGGCAGTTAAACACTCACAGGATATACAAATGTCTGTTCTATCGGTACCTACCTATGCAGAATAGTTTGTTAAATAATTTGAGAATGACCATGCAGAATAACAGAAAATTTAGTAAACTGAGCAGTATGAAGCTAGAAAGAGACTGGCACTAGATTGTGTGGAACCTAAAGTTAAAATTAGGAGTATATACTCATTCTAAGAGTACTTTAAATACTTTATGTATGGAAGATATGAAATGTCTACATACGTGTGGATGAAACATGGCATAGTAATGAGTTAATTGAGTGCAACCATGAGAAGAGCTCTCAGAGATTCTCTCACATTGGCATGTAAACCAGAAGGAACTTCACAGTATATTGCAACTAAAAATTTGATTTTGTAGTACCTCAATTCACCCCTGAAAGTCCATTTTAAAAATTAAACTGAAGAGTATTGGAGTTATAAAATTCATAGCCTGGAATGAGTTATTAAACGGCTGCGAACACCTGGCTTTCTCACAGAAGTTATCTGCTTGCATTGGCTAATTTACATACGTGAGAGAAAATGAAGTTCAACCTTTTCTCAAAACAGCATTTAGAATGGGAAAGCATCTTACATGAAACAATTTCAAATATAATTACGCAAAATGGAAGTTAAAATATTAAGCATAAAAATTCCAGTTAAAGAAAATGGAAATAGAAAGCAAACTGCTATAAAATGGTTGCTGTCTGGTTTTTGGGTTATACAACTTAATTCGACTTAGGAGGTTTGGTTTTTGGTTGTTGTTTTTTTTAACTTTCTTATTCTTAAGTAACTGCTAAAATGATAAACCGGGCAGTTAAGCTTTCTTTTCCTCCTTGTCGTGCAGAGGTAGTGGATGAATAGTCCAACTATCCGGAAATGCAGACCCTTTATTTTTTTCAATTATTTGAACCATTATTGAAAATGGATGCTTAGACTTGCCTAAATGCAGGCAGACAGGAAGCAAAAAGCCGGCTTCGCTGATGCATTATTCCATTTGCAAACACTCCATGGGGCACAAATGCACCATCCTAGTATTTCTCTAACTGCAAAGTCCACTTTTCAGAATAAATCAATTTGCACACAAGCTGACAGGCATAATACCCTGATGGACAAGAGCAAAAACCAACTTTCCCTTCCCTGTTCCTTTCAAGTTGAAAAATCAATTGAAGACAGCCTTTCTGATCTGATTTTTTTTGACACATATACCAGAAAATAACTTTTCCTCTTGCTAAGCTTAAAATAGAAACTGGGGAACACTACTTCAAAATACTTTTGCAATTTGTCAAGCAAAATGGCTTTTCCTCCACCTTCTGCAACTCACAGCAATCTTTTGGAAGACAGAAATATTTCCAGCTCATTAAAAACATTACTCTAGAATGATCTGTTCTCCTATAATTCAACATGTTATAGGAAAATACATGCTGCCTAGATGATATCTATCAATATTTATACTTAAATATTCTCTTTCTGGATCCTTATGGAAGTGAAATGATGTCTTTATTCATAAACTTGATTCATAAAGCATTTTAAGTCTGCAAAGTATATTTGCGTGTCCACTCATAGATTTCTTTTCTTTTCTTTCTTTTTTTTCTTTTTTTTTCTTTTGATGGTGCAATCTTGCTGGAAGACCTTTCACTTTATTGACTGCAATTTATTATTATTATTATAGTTATCATTAACTTACGTCAAATTTCCAGAAAAACTCTGATCAAGAATATATTGCTGTGTCTTAAGAATTTTACCCATGCTAAAAACCCAGTGGAAAACAGGTGGTCTTCCTTTTACATATTACCATGGGACAGAAATGAAACCCAAGGACAAAAACAAAATTAGGCAAATATAGATGTGAATTCTCTCCAAGTTATTCTTCTTGTCTGCAGAAATAATTATGGTAAGACACACTAGCATAGCTTAAATTATCACTGGAGATTACTGGAATATATCCTTGTTTCATTTTGTTTTGATAATGGCATTCTGGCTTAATTACGTTTTTTTATTTTTTGCTGTATAGTTATGGAACATACACATGTTTCAAATTAAGAAAATAACATAAATCACAAATATTTGTAGTCTCTTATTTTAAAGTCATAATTGCTTATTCTATATTTACTTTTTCATGATATTCACTGTAAATTGCCCATTAAATAACACATAGTTTTAATAAGACATCTGAAGCAGAATCTAGTTGTAGGGTTTGCTTTCCTTTCATTGCTTTTATTCATATATCACAGTTCACTAGACCATAAGTGCTGGTATTTTTCACTATGTAAAGGTGTACTTAACCCACAGACCAAGTCCCAAAGTGATTTCTAAACATTAAAATTTCTCTTTCAAATATTTTCATTCTTCTTGAAAAATGAATTAAGAAAACATTTTAATTTTAAAGGGAAAAAAAACCACTGTCAATATTTAAGTTGTATAACAGAAGTTTGTGGTTGAAATGACTTAGTTTATAAAAAACAAACAGGAAAGAAAAATCTTCAGGATAAAGTTCAGGAAGAACATATGTTTGTGCATATGTATTTTAGGTATAGTTTTAGATATAAAAATGTGTATTTCTTAAGAAAATATACGTATTTCTGGGGACTGAAAACAGATACAAAGTTTAGGAAACAAAATATAACAATGAAAACATAGCATTCTCAGAATATACAAATTAATTGAAAGGTACATAACTCACATCAAATTTTTATAATTTTAAAACCTGCTTAAAAAAATTAAACCATGAAAAACAAGCTGATCCATTTTCTCCCCCAAATCCTCAGAATCCAGTAAAAGCATTCAATCAGAACCTGCCATTTCTCAAGTACCCGATGGCCTTACTGAGTTCCCAAAGATTGTGTAACATGCTCTTGTTATGGTACTCTCCCCTCTGCTCTCACCCATTCTCCACTCCCAGACTCCAAGCCTATCCAAAGTTTTAAGTTAGGTGGATAGAGCCAGCTTCACTCAGATGGTTTAACTCTTCATGCAGAATCAGTATGTTCTTTGTTCTGGTCTAATAATCTCAAGTGTAGTTTCAGGCTCTCTCAAAGATACAAAGAAATAGAAAAACATTCCATGCTCACGGATTGGAAGAATAAATACTGTTAAAAAGTCAATACTACCCAAAGCAATCTACACATTCAATGCAATCCTAATCAAAATTGCACCAGCATTCGTCTCAAAGCTGGAACAAGCAATCCTAAAATTTTTATGGAACCACAAAAGACCCCAAACAGCCAAAGTAATATTGAAGAAGAAAACCAAAGCGGGAGGCATCACAATCCCAGACTTTAGCCTCTACTACAAAGCTGTAATCATCAAGACAGCATGGTATTGGCACAAAAACAGACACATAGACCAATGGAATAGAATAGAGACTCCAGAATTGGATCCACAAAAGTATGGCCAGCTAATCTTTGACAAAACAGGAAAGAATATCCAATGGAAAAAAGACAGTCTTTTTAACACATTGGTGCTGGGAGAAATGGACAGCAACATGCAGAAGAATGAAACCAGACCACTTTCTTACACCATTCACAAAAATAAACTGAAAATGGATGAAGGACCTGAATGTGAGACAGGAAACCATCAAAATCCTAGAGGAGAAAGCAGGAAAAAACCTCTCTGACCTCAGCCGCAGCAATTTCTTACTTGACACATCTCCAAAGGCAAGGGAATTAAAAGCAAAAGTGAACTATTGGGACCTCATCAAGATAAAAAGCTTCTGCACTGCAAAGGAAACAACCAACAAAACTAAAAGGCAACCGACAGAATGGGAAAAGATATTTGCAAATGACATATCGGACAAAGGGCTAGTATCCAAAATCTATAAAGAACTCACCGAACTCCACACCCGAAAAACAAACAATCCAGTGAAGAAATGGGCAGAGACATGAATAGACACTTGTCTAAAGAAGACATCCAGATGGCCAACAGGCACATGAAAAGATGCTCAACGTCACTCCTCATCAGGGAAATACAAATCAAAACCACACTGAGATATCACCTCACACCAGTCAGAGTGGCTAAAATGAACAAATTGGAGACTATAGATGCTGGCGAGGATGTGGAGCAACGGGAACCCTCTTGCACTGTTGGTGGGAATGCAAACGGTGCAGCCACTCTGGAAAACAGTGTGGACGTTCCTCAAAAAATTAAAAATAGACCTACCCTATGACCCAGCAATAGCACTGCTAGGAATTTACCCAAGAGATACAGGTATGCTGAGGCATAGGGGTACTTGTACCCCAATGTTTATAGCAGCACTTTCAACAATAGGCCAATTATGGAAAGAGCCCAAATGTCCATCAGCTGATGAATGGATAAAGAAGTTGTGGTTTATATATACAATGGAATACGATGTGGCAATGAGAAAGAATGAAATATGGCCTTTTGTAGCAACATGGATGGAACTGGAGAGTGTGATGCTAAGTGAAATAAGTCATACAGAGAAAGAGAGATACCATATATTTTCACTCTTATGTGGATCCTGAGAAACTTAACAGAAGACCATGGGGGAGGGGAAGGGGAAAAAAAAAGTTACAGAGAGGGAAGGAGGCAAACCATAAGAGACTCTTAAAAACTGAGAATAAACTGAGGGTTGATGGGGGAGTGGGAGGGAGGGGAAAGTGGGTGATGGGCATTGAGGAGGGCACCTGTTGGGATGAGCACTGGGTGTTGTATGGAAACCAATTTGGCAATAAATTTCATATTAAAAAAGAAAAAAAAAACCTACCTCAGGGAGGGCGCCATCTAGTGAGAGAGGAGGCAGAGATGGAGGAAGGAGGGAAAGCCTATGCCAATGAGGCTGTCCTTAGGAAAGTACTTTTCAGTCAGGAGAAACCAGCCATTTACTCAATATTTCTTTCTAAATGTAGTATAGCAGAACTGAACAGGAAAAGAGTCAAGAAAAAAACAAGAAATGTATCATGGATGGTAAATTTTGAGTCAAGATTGAAAATCACTTTAAAGTTTATTAAGAAAAAATACTGAGAGACATTTAAGACTTCTTACTCAAAGAAGTCTTCCTGTTGTAGAATCTTTAAAGGTCTTACCTACTTTATAACTCACTATTGCATTTCTGTTTTGTTTTAACTATTGCATTTTCTTTTTTATTTTTTTAATGTTTATTTTTAAGAGAGAGAGACAGAGCATGAGCAGGAGCGGGGCAGAGAGAGAAGGAGACACAGAATCCGAAGCAGGTTCCAGGCTCTGAGCTGTCAGCACAGAGCCTGACACAGGGCTCAAACTGACAAACTGTGAGATCATGACCTGAGCCAAAGTCAGACGCTTAACCGACTGAGCCACCCAGGGGCCCCTTAACTATTGCGTTTCAATGTGATATATATTCAATCAGGAGAGGCCGAAGTTTTTTTTTTTTTTTTTTTTTTTTTTTAACATTTATTTATTTTTGAGACAGAGAGAGACAGAGCACGAACGGGGGAGGGTGACAGAGAGAAGGAGACACAGAATCTGAAACAGGCTCCAGGCTCTGAGCTGTCAGCACAGAGCCCAACGTGGGGCTCGAACCCACAGACCGCGAGATCATGACCTGAGCCGAAGTCGGATGCTCAACTGACTGAGCCACCCAGGCGCCCCGAGAGGCCGGAGTTTTAATGCCAATAAATGTCAATAAATGGTCTTCACGCACTCTTTTTTTAAAAAAAGGGTATCATCCCTTGCAACTATAGTTACTTCTGAGGGCACAGTATGTATCATACACAGGTTTTAGTAAATTATATTAAGAAATCTAACTTATCGATCCACAAAACCTGGCTTCAACTTATCACAGTACACTTTACACAATTTTTCAACCATTTTCTTAAATTCGTCTACTACTTTGAGGCACCATGTTCCCTGTGGATGACAAAAAAGTCAGAATTACTGTCATTAAGGATTCACTGCGAAAAGAAAACCATTTGCTAAGCACATTAAAATTTACAATGTATTTTCACACTGAGAACTTCCCAGTGAGTAGAAAAAGCCTATTTCACAAAATAGGAATACAATCGGTATCTTTATTTTATAAAAGAGAGCCCTGAGGTCCTGAGAGCTTATACAATCTACCCAAATTCACAGAACTTTCAGAATTCAGGGATCTACTTTCATAGATGATGGACTAATTTAAAAAAATGTTAGTACTCCTTTTTTCTCTCCCTCATTCTTTTTTCCCTTCATTTCTCTTTCTTTTTAAAAACTAACTTGTCCCGCGTCAGGCACTGGGCTGATGGCTCAGAGCCTGGAGCCTGTTTCCGATTCTGTGTCTCCCTCTCTCTCTGCCCCTCCCCCGTTCATGCTCTGTCTCTCTCTGTCCCAAAAATAAATAAAAAACGTTGAAAAAAAAATTTTAAAAACCAACTTGTCAAAAATTTGGAATTATGAGGCTTTCCTCATATTAAAGCACTCCTGCACCGGTTTGGGACAAAACTGAGTTGGTGAAACCCCTTGGAAGTTCCAAGAGGAAGAGATCAAGGCCAAATGTGAAATGCCTCCCCTCCCACTTTCAGGCACATCTAAAATGCTCACTAATGTACAAGGGGTCCTCCATTCAGCTCTTCACAGAAAGGGAATAAAACTAAAAGGCATTCAATTACTTTGTTTTGGGTTGTTGTTTAGTGGGAGGACTTAATGCAGAGGCAAAGAGAGGAGTTTGGGAAGGTCTCCTATCCCTGTGTATCTCCTAGTGGGGCATGATGAAGTGAAGGCAGAGGAAGAGCATGAGAGGACCAGAGTTACAAGAGAAAATGAACGCTCCCTTCCTCATTTTCAGACCTCAGGGATTACACCTTTTCTCCAGGTGCCCTTCACCAGACACTCTTTCTTCTCACCAACTGCTCATCTTTACATCCTCTGTAAAGTGCCATGGCATTCTTGGGGAAAAGCCATCTCATTTCAGTTCCTCATTCTAGCAAGCCTTCTCCACCCCACTACGATCCATCTACTTCCTGCGTGAAGTTTCTGTAGGTCTGTTAAAGAGGAGGATAGCTAACTGGCAGGAAATGTCCCAGCTGACTTCTTCTTTCTTGCCTCCACAAATGCATTCATTCAACTTAAAAAAAAAAAAAAAAAAAAAAAAAAAAGGCGGGGAGGGGCGTGGAGAAAAGAAAAAGAAGAAGCCGAGTGCCTTGTGTGGTAAATACTAGCTTCCTAAGATTTATTTGTTTTGAGAGAAACGTGTAAAATTTATTATGCTTAGAAAGCCCTCTCTCATCTCATCATTATAAAGGTCAAGGAGTTTGGAGGTTTGTCCAAAAGTTAAACAGAAAATTACCATGTGATCCAGCAATTCCACTCCTAGGTATATATCCAAAGGATTAAAAGCAAAGACTCAAAGGTGTTTTTAAAATATATAAATGACTTTGCGTCAAGATTTCTGAGTACCCCTTATTCATGTGCTTGGCTCAAGCCCTAGAATTGCTCACCTAGAGCCTAAGAAAGGTAATAGTATCCTTGCTGATATTACTGACTCAAAAGTCTCTCCCTTAACCATATCCTCTTAATTACCACAAATGCAATCTTCCCGACATACGCATCTGAATTTTTTAGTCTATAACGAATAAGTGCTTTCTAGATCTCCTCTTTATCCAACAAGGTGCATGTAAATACTTCAGCCTGCCATGCAAGGAAGGCCCCTTGTGATACTGATTGTACTGACCTAACCAGAACCTCTCCAGACCTACCAAAACACACTCTTTGTTGGCAAGTGCAACTGCTCACCAACTATCTGTGTCTCTGCACCAACCTGAAATGTCCCTCCTCCTTTTACTACCCAGTGAACATATTTTTCCAGACCCTTCTCAAAGGTCACTTCCTCAATGAAGTCATCCACACTGCCATAGCACATTACACTCTGCCTTCACAATTATCACAGTGGGTCATAATGACATTTTACAGTTGTAATTTTCATGGGTAGACGTTCCATGGGGTCAGAGACCATGTCCTAACTTATCTTTGCATCTCTTACTGTGGGCTTGGCATATAACCATCCTCAAAGACCCAGAGTATTTTTCCTGGTTTCCATGGAAATATCAGATTATTTAAGGTGATTATTTTCTTTGCCATCAGAGAGCTCATCTCTTCCTATATTAATGAGGAAGATAGAGATGTAGTGGAAAATGATATCCTCTGGAAATAGAATTATTAGAAATAATATCCTCTGGGAGGAACCTAAGTTTAATTAACCTCAATAAACATGATTTTCCCCAATTTTCAAAATGGTAACAATACTAAATCACAGGGCCATTCTTTGCATTGAGGTAAACATATATAAAGCACCTTGGAGACAGACTGTCTTACACACAGTAAGTACTTGAACTCTTTCTCTTATCTTTGCCTTGCTAATTTTTTTTTCAAAATCATCACGGTAAGCTTATTTTGATATTCTCCCCTGCATTACCAATTTAAATTCACATGAAAATCAGACTCCCACCCTAATGACAAGGAGAATACCAGGTTTCTATTCACTACAGTAATCTGGAGCCCACAACTAATTGTTCTGAATTAAAAATAGAGTAGATGCACACTTAAACAGGTAGCGATAGGCTCTGCTTTATTCTTCTGTGTTGTTCCCAATATGCTATTGTAATATGATCCCCTTTGTGATACCTTAAATATAACCTAATTTAACTGAAAAATTTCATCATTACTTAACAAGCAGATCCAATGATCTATCCTGAGGGACACTTAGGCTTAAGAAGATATAGAATGAAAGAGAATATGAAGAACTACATCTGATTTTCTTGACCAATGATTTCAACTTTTAAATTCAGAAGCAACAAGATGAGTAAGTCCAAATCAGTAAGCCAGCAGTCACATAGGCACTTAAAACTAAAAATCATCATTATGAATAATCTTAAAAATGCATTTATACAGCAACTAAAATCCATGCATCAGAAATAATTATTTAAATAAATAGGTTGGGGAAATGAATTCAAATAAATTTGAATGTACACAGTATTACAGAGAAATGTCAATGTCTAATAACTAACTTAATCTATGTAATTTACTAATAGCCGTCATAGAGTGTGTTGTTGGCAATATTAACACTGCATGATTAAAATTACAGACAGAATTTGAAGGTAAGCCGGAAAAAGGAAAAAAAAAAAAAAAACTATTAGGAGACCAAAGTCTAACAAATTTTAAATTTAAGTCATACATCTCTGATTATAGTATGTCTTTCAAACACTGCAGAGCACATCTCTCCTTTCTTGTCCCATATCACAAACCAATAATTTCTTACTACATTTAAAAAGACAGAAAGACTAAAAACTGCCTAGTGCTGCTTTTCTTTTTAAAGCTAGTGATGGTACCCAGGTGTTATGTAGTAGCATATATTTAACTCATGCATGATACTATAATATTCCCATTTTATACTTCCAAATTAGGAATTCCGACAAATACTGGGAAAACTCAGATCAAAACGATTTTCTATTTTCAATTTGCTGTCAAAATGACTGAGTTATACTTTAAAAGAGAAAATAACTAAATATGAAGCCAACTAAAAACAGTTAAATCAATACTATTTATTCATCACACCAAGTTTCTAAAATCTTCTCAAGACCAACTCAAACAAATTTAACCAAGGAGAACAGTGAATGACTATCATGTTCTATTAACTAATGATGGCACTTACTTTATTTTTTGGTACTTATCTTTAAACATAATAAGAGCATTAAAATTCCAAATTAAGATCTCTGATTTTCAACCCTTCCCAACTTGAGGTAAGGAGGATATGATGCAATCTTGATGGGAACAGAGTCAAATTTCCAGACTGAGAGATTGCTGTAGATGTTAATTTTAAATATTTTGAAACAATATTATACATTGCAAGATACTAGCATAACAAAACTTTGTATCAAGTTCACTTGAGAGGAACAATTTCAATTTGTGTGAACTTGTAACAACAATTTTAAAATTCTTTTTGAAAGTTTTTGTTTTGTTTTAAATATGCATGCCCCATAAACTGGGAAATGATTTCCTACGTGTACAAGATCATTACTTTGCTAAAGAGATTTCAAAAAGAAACACCAGTGGCTAGGTTTCTTGAATCTTTAAGCCCTGGACTAGAAGGTATGGAAAGTGGCTGAAGAGCTTTGCACTGAAGAAGGAGCGTTTCCAGGCAACCTTCCACAGCTGAGCAACCACAAGCAACTGAAACAATGGTTCACACTGGCACAGATCCATTAAAGGAGAATCTACAGAAACATTGAGAGTGTGTATTCATCCTTTCAAAAAAAAAAAAAGTTTAAATATGAGCTGGAGAAAATATAGAGAAAAACTAGAGAAAACAGTCTAGAGAAAATCAGTATATTCTCCGTGTTCTTTTCATAGTTTTCAATGCAATGGACACTATTTCAGGAATGGTTAACTCATTTGTGCGAATAAAGCATTCACCTCTTCCTTAGTCGTCAATTATAACTACAGTGTGTCAGGCTACCTTTCACAAAGCACCAATACGTAACTGGGTGATCTGATCTTGTCCCAGTGGTAATCTCAACTTTAGTACATGTCTCAGTGTGAAAATGAAAACATGCTAAAATTAAAATTAATGATACTTAAATGGTATTATATTCTGGGATGTTTGGCTGAGATGAAAAGGGAACAGTAGAGTAGAAGTTCACATATAGCCTTTCTCTATGCTTTTGTAGAATTGTCTCTTAGAAACCCAAGTATCTAGACTCCAAGTTGTAAATACATCTTCCTATGGTAGCTTTTGTTCTAACATTGATTCCTTGTGTTTCATTTAATGATCTCAAGTTTACTGAAAGGCATTCCAGAATAAAATGGCCATTAAAAACATAGACTGAATAAAAAAAATAAAAAAAAATCCATAGAGCTTTGTAATCATTTAGCTGGCTTCCTATTTTAACAGTATTATTTAGAGCTACTATAATTTATAATATTATGTACTTGATTTATGTATCTTAAACATAAGTAGATTTCTTATAATGTTAGCTCTTTAAAATCTTCACTTTTCTCAGTCTAATGTATACAATAGGCGTATAAATGAAATGATCTTGGGTGACCCCAAAAATAATAGTAATAATAATAAAAGTAAACTGCTAGGTATTTCATTAGATATTTAAGAAGAAAACAGTTTGATGACAATCAGAGGTATATAAAAAGCAGTATCTGATAATCATTCACTTTCTTTCCTGTTTACAGGTGGAGATTGGTCTAAAAGGTCAGCTGGAATATTAGAAACCATGTGAAGTTTAACGTTTATTTATTTTTGAGACAGAGAGAGACACAGCATGAACGGGGGAGGGGCAGAGAGAGAGGGAGACACAGAATCGGAAGCAAGCTCCCGGCTCTGAGCCATCAGCCCAGAGCCCGACGCGGGGCTCGAACTCACGGACCGCGAGATCGTGACCTGAGCTGAAGTCGGACGCTTAACCGACTGAGCCACCCAGGCGCCCCGTGAAACCATGTGAAGTTTAGACTTCATTAAAAAATCATGGATTGGGGCACCTGGGTGTCTCACTTGGTGAAGTGTCTGATTCTTAGATTTTGGCTCAGGTCACGATCTCACGGTTCATGGGATGAAGCCCTGTGTCGGGCTCTGAGCTGACACCGTGAAGCCTGCTTGGGATTCTCTGTGCCTCTCTCTCTCTGTCCCTCCCCTGCTCGCACTCTGTCTCTCTCTCAAAATAAATAAAACATTTTAAAAAATCATGGATTACGCTATCTTCTTAAAGTTGACATGTATTAGAAGACTGTGTTTATGTTTAAATTATATAATATAGAACATATTATACATAACAAAAACATAATATTTTATGTTTTAATTCATAGGTTTCCTAGGTGCTTCATACAAAGACCACCTGCATTTGTTAGAAACAGCAACCCTTAAAACACAAAATGCTCAGAAAATGCCCTTTTCTTTTCGATGTCATCTGTCATGAACACACACCTTGCAACCAAAAGTAATAGTATATTCTCTCAGAGAAAATTCTAACAGAGGAAATATGAGTAATAATTAAACACACCACTTTTTTTTTTTCACTAAATGAAATAAAACTAGCTTTCTGTCAGGCTCTAATAAATTCAAAAAAACCCTCAAAGGCACAAATTATCCCATTCAATGGCTTTGTAGTAAAAGGAGTCTATAGAGGCAGGATCAATTTACAGGCCATGGCCAAACCTTTATCTCTTTACCAGTGGAGGAGGTGTTAAGCAGTATGATTTAATATTCATTCAGCCGGAAGAAATGCATCGCACGTTGAAGCTATGTGCAATGTCGATGATTACACACCTGTTGCCATAGTAATTTTGGAAGCTGCAGTGGATATAACTAAGATTCCAAACCAATAAAATCACATTACCAAAACTTGGTAACTTCAATCAATTCAAAAATCGGGAAAAGTCTTTTCAAGAGTTGTTTTAAACTATAATTGACAAAAGTAGGAAAAGTAAAAAAGAAAGAACATGTAAGATGCTATTCTTTCTTGCTCCTGGCATTCTATCTCTGCCTCTCTCTCTCTCAATTTCTCTCGCTTTTTCACACACACCACACATGTGCAGTTTTTTTTTCCAAAAGTTTTTTTTCTTTGAAATTCTGACAGTAATTGTACTAATTCTGTTATCATATTTCAGCAGATGGTGACAACATATAATTAGATTTGGTGGGCTTTGCTCATTGAGATCGATTTCTATAGTTTCCTCCACTATTTAACCATTTAGATTGTTTGCAAACCCTACTTAATAAAGAGTAAAGACATTTATAGCATGCTGTGCTCATTCACGCAAAAATATTGCCTTTTTTTTTTAAGCCACACAAGGTACTTACATGAGCCTTTGCGAGCATATGCCAAGAAGAAAAGGTATTATATACAGATTTTTTAAAATGCTCACCAAAACTGTGGGACATGTTTAGTGCCCTTAAAAATTTACACGGTGATTGCACAGTTGGATGAGAATTTTGTGCCCTTGGTCATCCAATCAGTTCAGGACCCAGATTAGGACTGTCAAATTGTGTCAGGACTTTGCAGTGAGTGCTTTCTAGAGTGCCTTTAATCCTCCAAGGTTTTCTCAAATGTCACAGCCATCTGGAGGAAAGGGAGCTTCCCCGCTGGGCTCCACTGACCACAAATTACTTTCTAAAGAGAAGGACAACAATAGAAAGCAGTTAATAAATATTTGATTTTTTTTTTCCAGAAAAGGAAGGTAAAACACTACCTTTCCATCTTAATTTAGCTTTAGATGCTTTTATACAATATATAAAAATGAGAATACGATGCCTGCCTGGTATTTCATTTGAGGGCAAATGCAAACATTCATTACAAAGTTAAAGAAACATCTGAGAGGGTATTTGAGTCACTGCTAATGTAGTGCTCAATTTTCTCTGCAGTTTCTTCTGGTTTCAGAATAACTAACCGTTTTATCCCAGGCAAGGAGCATGATTATTTTCAAGTGATGAAAAGTGCGTATTATTCCATGGCCCCGTCTCTTTCCAAAGTCGAATGTGCAGCGTTACCAAAATCTTAGTAACTTGGGTTTAGAAGCAGCTAAAGTTCAGTGCAACGTGTCTTGAGAATCCCCACTGCAAGTTCTAAAAAGAAATCTGGTTCTAGTTTCCTCATTTAAGGATATGACTGTAATCCTCTTCTCTAAAGACAGTCACTTCCTTGTCTGGCATAAAAGACACCAGGAAACCAGCTGCACTGTGTCTTTTAAGAGACGCTATCTGCAGCTGCAGTCAGGACCCAGAAGGTTCTGAGGTCTTTACCTGCGCTCCCCAAGTGCAAACACAGGTTGATAATCGGGTTGTAAAATATTTTGTGTAGAGTATAGTAAATGATGCGTGTGTCTGCTCTAAGTGAAAGTGCTGTCTTTTTTTTTTTTTTAATTATTAAATGTGTGCACTATTTGCAATGGCCTAGGTCTCTGTGATTATGCAACTTGGAAAGCATTTTTTTATAATGTCTGGATACAGTAAAAAATTTATGATATGACAATGAAGCATCATACCACTGTCATTATACTTGCTTTTTGCAAGAATTCCTTTTGAAAAGCATCTTTGAGCTCAAAACAAAACCATTGAGTATGCCTTGATTCTACAATTTCATCGTGCTTTAAAGTAAAGGTACGTTTTTCTATAAAATAAAAAGCTTCATTTTCCCAAAGGCCTAATGTTTTCTCTTGCCAAGTGTTAATTCTCTGTTAGAAAACACTTAATTCTACACCTGCCACAAATGCACCTCAAAGCTGTATCTTACAAACTTATTTTTCCTACTGTGACACCTTTAGTCAGAAAACAGGTTCTAAACAAAGGCAAGATGTGACAATGCTCCAGGAATCATCAGATGCTTCTCTCTGTCACATCACTACATTCACATGGCATCCCTGATTATACAGCAGTGGATTTTATAAAGGTATTTAGTATAGAATATTTTGTCTGTATCGTTGTAAATTTATTTACTGAATTAAATATTTCTGAAAAGGCAAAACATTCAGCATCTGCTATGAAATTAAAATGCTTTGAGAACCAGTAAATTGGAAGGTCTAAGTTAATATTCCCTTTATGACAGTACTGTTTACCCAATTCAATATATTTATATACCCTGATATCTAGCTTGGTGGTCAATATTGAATATGCATTAACAAACTGCGCAACTTTTTCTCTTGTATTAACCTGGGTAAAAAAAAAATTAACTCTTAATAATAAACGTGAGAGAAATTATAAAATGTCAGTTAAAATATGGGCATAAAATATATGAACTATATCTGTTATATTAAGAAAAAATAAAAGGTGAGAGGTAGCTTCTATTTTGTACAATCAGCAGGAGTGACAGGGTCCAAAGATGAGGAGTAGTGTTATATGATGAACTATGGTGACAATTTCAAGTTCAGTAAGTGACACCTTAAATACTGCTACGACACAGTCATTCAATCAATCACTAGAACACTAAGAGAGAAATGGCTGTACGAAAGAAAAATCACGTACATAGAGGCATATAGCTTTGACATTTTGCCAGTATAAACTGAGAGTCTATTCAACAAGCAACAGATGCAATGTCATTCTCTTTCTATAAAAGAAATTCAAATATCTGCATGAGGAAAAAACATAAACAGAAGCCAGGATTGTGACTGTCACATGTCAATTACGAATAAATGCTGGGACAAGAACTAAGATGGTCTATGAAGGGCCCCATCAGGAAGACAATCAGCGAGACACAAACTGCTTTCTCATTCACGTAACTCTGTTGACATTCATGATTACAAACAAACTCAGCTGCCTAATAGTATTTTTCAACACCTCATTAAAGCACCATTGTTTATGTGACATGATAAGTACTCACAGACACTCATTACTAACACAGGTCCTAAAATATCATAACAGCAAGACTGCATGTCATAGCCAAGCATTGTATGCCACTTAAGACACAAACTACCTCAAACCTCAAAAATAAACACGCACAATGACGTGATGTTTCAAAGTCTACTCCAGCTGCCAGTGTTGTGCTAATAACTTTTCAAATATTTCATCTGCAGGATGAAAAGATGTTGAAAAGAGAACTTAAAAGAAAAAATAAGCAATCCAACACCACTTTGCTTTTGTAAATAAAAGTTGAAATCATTTGGATATTCGAAGAGAAAAACTTAACACGGCATTTCTGATCACTGAATAATTGTTAGTAGCTTGATTTTTAATTTAAAAAAATCAAACAGTCACATAACCATGATGCACTTAATATTCTCAACAAATTGTATTTCCTGGACTGTGGGAAGAGATTGTAGGAGGTTATTCTACATGATCCGCAGGAGTGACAGCTTCATGAGATGGTGAGTAATGAGATAAGCTGCGGCAATGTAATGATAACATGATGATGACCCCATTACACCTCATACATGAACTAGGGAGATCATTGGCTCTAGTGAAACAAAATGTGCATATGCTTTGGGCAGTATACTGGTTACAGACAACACTTAAGTTATTTTACAAATGAGATTGGAGGATATTGAGACTACACCACTGAAACAATAAACAAGTCAGGAAAAAAGCACAATCAATGAGAAAATGTTCTATCAACTACTTTATTTTTTTATTTATTTTTTAAATGTTTATTTATTTTTGAGACGAGAGAGACAGAGCATGAACGGGGGAGGGTCAGAGAGAGAGGGAGACACAGAATCTGAAACAGGCTCCAGGCTCTGAGCTGCCAGCACAGAGCCCGACGCGGGGCTCGAACTCACGTACCGTGAGATCATGACCTGAGCCGAAGTCGGACGCTTAACCGACTGAGCCACCCAGGCGCCCCACTATCAACTACTTTAAAGGGAAACAAATCATTCAAGATCAAAAGCATGTTCCACTCAGTCCTTATTAATTAAGCTCGGTTACAGACTGTTAAGTTTAGTGGGATGGAGTCTAAAACTTCAGAGGGTTTACAATCTGAATGAAAAATATATGATGATGCCCACCTCTGTTATTTATGCCAATAGCTGAACAATTCGGAGCTTACAAGACAAAAAATCACTACTGCTGGGGTTTACTTTAAATGCAAATGTAAACATAAAATGCAAATACTGAGATGAGCTACTCCGTAGGGGCATCAATTAGATTCAGAATCCAGAACATCAAAGAGTATAATAGCGTACTCTGAAGCTGGGTGGTAGTCGAGTAGGCACACGCCATTCTTCCCGTGAAGAAAAGGGAGAGATGTGTGGTAGGATCCTAGTGGTCTTGGGGCTGAGATGGCCCACCAGCGCAGACCTTTTACCTGAATTCAACCCATACTGTCAACATTTGACCCTTCACCTCTGCAGAGATACCTAATAGGAAATTCAAACAAGAAATTTCTAAGACCACGGTTCCCAAACTGTGCACTGAGGTGCTTGGTGACTTCACAGGGGCTCCTGAGGTATTTTTTTAAGTTCTAGGGAAACAGTGATACTTGCCATCTGTTGGAGGTAACACCAACAATCAGCCCAAGGTAGTTCCCAGTTCTGAGAACATGGTGCCCCTGCTAAATTCCTTTCAATGACATCGTATCTTTGTAAAGTTGGGATTTGGGGATTGCCATTAGAATAAAGGGAAGTTACTACACAAAAATCAATGGAGAAGAGGAAATGAGGTTAGCAGGATCCAATCTTAACCTGAGGTCAAGAAGCTGTGTGGAGCTCAACAGGTGTACGCATCCCCTTAGGAAGGGATTGTGGTTTTTTAAAGAATGAAACAAAAATATTATTTTTCTTTCAATTTACATGTATTACTTAAACAGCTACTTAATAGTGGGGACATAAATCTTGTTTAGTTGTTGGGACTTAACTACTTAATAAATAGAACATTAGTAAGGTGTTACCACATAAGTCCTTGTTAAGTTGTTAGGCTCTAAACTACCAAATAAATTAACTGTTAGGTATTTCTTTTGGACTAGGGGCACTATGAAAAAATTCCTAAGAAATCAAGAACATTTGGAAACCTCTGATACGGCTCCAATCACTGTATATAGTGGAAATCTAATCACCTTTTCAGTTCAGCATTCTTATTTTCCCCTTGGGAATGGCACGCTTTCACCATTTTCAGCATAAACCCTTCAGATGCAGACTTTGCTACTGATCATAGGCAAGGGCAAACTTGGGCCACGCTGATTGGGCTATCACATTCCTCTTGCCATCGTGACTTGTTCAGAAGCAGACCTATGATTTAATGGGAGCCAAACCAATGCCAGGAGACGTTTCACTGAGACTGTGGGGAAACAGTCAGGGAATGTGTTTCTACCAAACTTGAACCTGAGACGATGAGGTTCCCAGAGGTGCAAAAGGTCATTGTACGGAGCCAGAAAGTAAAGTCGACAAAGGAAGTTTGAGGCTGGAGAGGGAAACAAACAGACTCCTAACGACAGAGTGGGAGCACCCATATTCCAGGCACTGGGGGCCTCGTATTCCACACTATGTATCACGACCTTATTCTTCCAATATCCAGCACACTGGCTGTCATTTAGAACCTGGTTACCCACAGTACTGTCCACGAACGGGAAGCCCTGGCAATATCTGCGTTTGTAAGAAATGCAGACTCTTGGGCCTCATTCAAACCTGCTGCATCAGAACCTGCACTGGCACAGGTAATTTGAATGCACATTCAAGTTTGAGATGTTGGGAGTCATAAAAAAAGAAAAAAACAGTGTAAATAGGTAAATGAATAGTCACCACTGGCCCTATTTTGGTGTGGAGACTTGTGCCTGCTTATATCCAACGTTTAACTTTTGTTAATGTTTTTTTATTTACTTTGAGGGCAAGAGAGCATGACAGCATGTGTGTGTGAGGAGGGGGAGAGGCAGAGAGACAGGGAGAGAGAGAGTCCCAAGCAGGCTCCATGCCGTCAGTGCAGAGTCTGCCTCAGGGCTCAATCTCACGACCATGAGATCACAGCCTGAGCTGAAGTCCGGAGTCGGATGCTGAGCCAACCGAGCCACCCAGGCGCCCCATCCAACGTTTAAACTATAACAGTAATAGCCTGGGGGGTATTCCCTGACTAAAACACAGATGTGTTCATGAAATGCTATTGCTTAGAATACTTCAATGGCTGCCCAGTGGCTTAGAGAGTAAAGTCAGAGGTCACTAACACAGCATAAGAAGACACCTCCACCAAACCCCTGTCTACACATCCATGTCCCTCACTCCATCCTTTGCGTGTCGTCATGTCCCACACTGCACAATTTGTAATTGTCACCTGCTCCATCTCTATATACCATTCTTTGCCTTTAAAGTCCTCTCCATTCCAATCTTGGCTTGCTGAAGATTTTCTATTCCCTCACTTTCTCTTCCAGTTGCCTTATTTGTCCTGAAAGAAACAGAATCTAGCAAAATAGTAAACATATGGGCTTTGAGCTAAGCTTGGTGTTTCTAAATTTTTTTAACGTTTATTTATTTTTGAGAGAGAGAGAGAGGCAGAGCGCAAGCAGGGGAGGGGCGGAGAGACAGGGAGACAGAATCTGAAGCAAGCTCCAGGCTCTGAGCTGTCAGCACAGAGCCCAATGCGGGGCTCGAACCCACGGACCGTGAGATCATGTCCTGAGCCGAAGTCGGACACCTCACCGACTGAGCCACCCAGGCACCCCTAAGCTTGGTGTTCCTTAGGCAGATACTCTGTAAATGTCATAGCCCCTAAGAATCCCTGAAAGAGCTGCTACTCAAATTTGAATGAACTTATGGGCATTCCATATTTTGATTTATCTTTAGTGAAGTATTTTTATGCCTGTAACCTAGTGCCCACTACAAAATACAGTATTATACAATAAAGCAAAAATGCAGTCTTAAGTATTCCCTGGGTAGTATATGGTATCAGGAAGAATACTGGATCCTTAGGTTGGATGACCATGGGTTTGACACCTGCCTCCTCTGCCCAACAGATAAGCAGCTCTGGGATGTAGTCCCCCAGTGTTCTGTAAAATGTGAATAACATCTTCTTGACACATACATGCTATTCACCTACCTTGTCGTTACCTTCTCCCCACCCCAATTTGGCTGCTAATTCAACTAATTTTCTAATATTTTTCTCTAAAGGAGAATTAGTATCTCCTAACTATATAATTGTCAAATTATAGTTTATCGAGAGTCTTTCATATCTCAATAAGCTTGAATTATAATGGTGATTCATGGGGCGCCGAGGTGGCTCAGTCAGTTGAGCATCCGACTTTTGATTTTGGCCCAGGTCATGATCTGAGATGGAAACCCATACCAGGTCTGGGCCAACAGGACAGAGCCTGCTTGGAAGTCTGTCTCTCTCTCTCTTCTCTCTCTCTCTCTCTCTCTCTCTCTCCCTCTGCCTCTCCCCACCTCATACACACACACTGGAACTCTCTCTCTCTCTTTCTAAAAATAAATAAATAAACTTAAAAAAAAAAAGAAACAGTGATTCATAACCAGGAGGCCTTTTGTCCCCCAGGGGATATTAGCAACTTCTGGAGACATTTTTGATGGTCGCAATTGGAGGATGCTACTGACATCTATTTGGTCGAGGCCAGAGATGCTGCTACACACCCTGAAATCCCTAGCACAGCCCCACATAACAAAGAGTTATCTGATCCACAATGGCAGTAGTGCTGAGGCAGAGAAACCGTGGATTACAGGAACAAATGCAGAATTTGAGAGCAGACATTGTTCCTAGATGCCTCCTTCCAGAAAGCTGACTCCATCAAACTAGAAGAAACAGGATCAAGAGCACTCATACAGGAAGAAAATTTTGTTTCAGGTGAGGAAAGGACCAAAGGTCTTTAAGAGACCCATAGAGAGTGGCAGGATCTCTGCAGGGAAAAAGTCCATATGTGCAATAGGATTCTGGCCCTGAACACTCAAGCTCTCAGCACTGGCAAAAATTTGTGTACCCTAATTAAGGCACAGAGCCAAAGATCAACAGGTTTTCAAGAACCCATGGGATCTGGGGAAGAAATACATCACTGACCAAGAGAAGTAAAGAGAGTGGCCTAGCCATTATTTGCTGATACTACCCAATAACCTCCATTGTTATAGGATCCCAGGGCAGTCCATCCTGACTGAGACTGGACCTCCCAACTACCTTGTGGGATGTGGGTTTAACATCTAACTTGATTTTATTGATTTTTTATTTTTTAAAAGTTTGTTGGTTTGCTTGTTTGTTTGCTTAGAGAGCTTACACGCAAGCAAGGGGAGGGGCAGAGAGGTAGGTATAGAGAGAATCCCAAGCAGACTCCAAGCTGTCAGCACAGAGCCTGATGCAGGGCTCCGACTCATGAACCATGAGATCATGACCTGACTTAACATCAAGAGTCAGATGCTCAACTGACTGGGTCACCCAGGTGCTCCAAATATAACTTGATTTTAAAGATAGTGATATTTCGTACAAAAATTAGTGAAATAGTATTCACATCCCTTACACATTCTTCAAGCAATAACTGATGGTGGGTTCCACCAATATAATCCCCCTGCCAAAATGAATCTGGGTGTATTTGTAGAGCATCTATTATATTCTTGGCAAGGTAGGCGTTATAGGAAATAAAATTAAATGTGGTTCCCTTCCTTCCAAAAACAATGTACTATGGTAGAGAAGAAAAACAGCTTTCATGTGCAAACAAAAGAAAAGCCAGGAAAAGATGATGTGAAAGATATTCTCCTAAAAGGGAAAATGATTTTAGGAAGCCACGGGTTATCGGTAGTGCCTCTTCATCCACAGAGGTTAAGCAGAATTACTATGATTAAACATTCTTAAGTTTGGCTAGATGTAGGTCAAGGGCAGCCATTCAGAAAACACTTCACTGCAGAGTGCATGAAATAAAAATCCTCAGGGTATAAAGGAGGGAAACAAGCAAAGGGATGCAAACCATGTGTGCGGAGTTTGGCAGTAAAAGGAAAGGAAAGAGGAAATGTTGACTATATATCCACTCTCCCTACTTCAGTCAGTGGCAACAGATGGCTTTCTACAAATCTAAACCCTCATCTGCCCAGGCAATGTCCACTAGCGGTGTTTCAATGCAAGAGGCAGGGAGGGAGAATATCACCAAAATACTGAAGATCATGGAAAGGTGGATAACACTTCAGAAAATCTCTCTATGAATCTTGCTATCAGAATGAAGTCTTTCTTCTTCCAACGTCACAGCAGATCATTCTCTCTTTCTTGGCTTTTAAATATTTACTTATTTATTTTTGAGGGGAGGAGGGGCAGAGAGAGGGAGAGAGAATTCCAACCAGGCTCGGCGCTGGGCCTGATGCAGGGCTCAAACTCATAAACCGTGAGATCATGACCTGAACCGAAATCAAGAGTCAGATGTTTAACTGACTGAGCCAGCCAGGTGCCCCTATTCTCTCTTTATAACATTTATAGCACTATCACCTTGATCAGAGCGGGGGTTTCTATAGGTCTGTCTACCCTGTCCTGCTATGCTGTAAGCTATGATGGCAAAAAGACTGTATGTTTCTTCCTTTGTGGTTTCAACTGTGTTTAAAAAGATACTTTGCACAGAGTAGGTCCTAAACAAATGAAAAATATCGCTAACTGAATGTCAACGCAAAATTGGAAAGAAAGTGTTTGGTTTTGATGATGAAATCCATGATCAGAAATAGAAAACTGACTGATTTCTTAATATAAATATTTAAGCCTTTAATCATTCGCCGGTCTATCCACAGCTATGCTGTTTATCTGTATCCAGGTATCTTTATCCAGTACCTGGAGTCATGACTAGAACATGTAGGTACTCAGTAAAGATTTGCTGAGTCAATGAATGGCAGGATTAACTCCAATAACTATAAGATACCTATTTTAAAGCTTAGAAAAAATAGATAAAATAAATCAATGTTTTCATTTTAATTTTTTTTTAATGTTTATTTCTGAGACAGAGAGAGACAGAGCATGAGTGGGAGAGGGGCAGAGAGAGAGGGAGACAGAATCCAAAGTAGGCTCCAGGCTCTGAACTGTCAACACAGAGCCTGACACAGGGCTCAAACTCACAGACCGTGAGATCATGACCTGAGCCGAAGTCAGTCGCTCAACCGACTGAGTCACCCAGGCGCTCCCAATATTTTCATTTTAAAGCAGCACATTCAAATTTAGATTCTGGTCCTAGATTCCAGATCAACTAGACTTTTTGCTAAATCTTCCAGCCTTCGTGAAATTTTGTTATGATATGCAAACCCACCCCCTACTCACATCTAAAGCTGTGAAGAAAATCTATGAAGGGAAGATGATATGGTACAACCCTGTTAACATATGGATGGGTCTTGATTTTTCCTTATACTTGACTGAAATAACACTATAATTCTTCATTTTGTCATTTTAGAACTGAATTGTTGATTATATTGTCAAAAATACTGGAAATTTTACCTTTATTACCTTTACCTTCTTTTTAATATTTCTCTTAATCAGAAAAGGCTTGTACACAATCTACATTATTAACTATAAATTTTGGCACATTGTATTAAACTAATGTTCCCATCATTTAAAGGCACAGTGGGATGAAAAGTGAAGGGAAAACACTTTTCTTAGATATGTGGTTATTCATTAGCAATCATAATTGTACATATTTCTAAAGGTCATGTCCCAATCTACCTGTTTATACAAAAAGAATCTAGCAACTGAATTCAATCCACTGAACATAAAATATATTCTACGGCTTTTCTACCTTAATATCATTACTAGTAAATGTTTCTTTGACTTTGACTTTGAAATAAGGACAAATGAAGAAAATCACCTGGAAAAAAAATGCAATTTTAAACAAAAAAAATTATAACATCCTATTTGACATATTAACTAAAACAGAATCTGAAATCAACAAATTTATAAATGATTTTAAAATTTGGGGTGAAAGTCACAAACCAGAGAATCTACCTTCCACCCAAAAAAGCCACAACTGCTTCAAATCTTTAGGTTGGGCAAGCAACAGAATTAGTTCTTGCTAATCTCTAAAAAAGGCTTTTATCTGCCGATAAAGAGTTAAGTACTTACTGGGGTTAAATTTTTGTTGATGCTGTTGTTATTTTTCGAATTCAGACAATTTTAGTGAGCAGTAGGATTAGCGTAAAGTAAACGCCTCAACACCGCCCTCTGCCATAATGGCTTCTGTCAAATGATCACACTCACTAGTGTTCCATTAGATTAACTTGCAGGTGGATTTATCCACTCACTCTCGCGCTGCTCCAGGTTTCTGTTGAATAAGGAATGACAAACGCCTTAAGGACGTTTTCTTTCACTCTCCCTGAAAATAAGGTCATTAAAATGCACAGGAAAATGTGTTTGTGAAACCCCAAAAGTTACAGTCAACAAAACAATAGGTAGAGCTGTGCAGGGAGCTTCAGCACCTAGTTCACCATCTGCTTGGGGGAAAAGAAATTGAGGTCCAAACACAGACTTAGTATAATAGCTAATCCAATTCTGTCTTCCCCAACAGAGGACATGTTCTCCACGGGTACTGAAGGGAAAGCAATTGCTTTACTTTCCCTTTGCTAAATTCTATGCTCCTGAGCATAAGGACAATTTTTTCCTTGCTCTTCAATTCAATATACTTTGAAAACCCATCTACAAAGTAGAAAGCCTTCACCATTTGGGGTAATACGAATAACCCCTCCTTATAGCCTGTGCATTGGAGGTCTTAAAGAAGACAAAGGCATATCTCCAGGTAGTCTGTATCACAACCCCACTCTCTACTTTGAAGTATTGACCATTTCACATCATTTTATTTTATTTTATTTTATTTTATTTTATTTTATTTTATTTTATTTTTAAAGCTTATTGATTATTTGTTTGTTTGTTTTCACATTATTTTTGAGAGACAAGGAGAGACAGAGCACTAGTCGGGGAGGAATAGAGAGAGAGGGAGACACAGAATCCGAAGCAGGCCCCAGACTCTGAGCCATCAGCACAGAGCCTGGCGCAGGGCTCAAACTCACAAACTGTGAGGTCATGACCTGAGTGGAAGTCAGACGCTTAACTGACTGAGCCACCCAGGCACCCCTATTTGTTTGTTTGTTTAGAGACAGAGACAGTGTGAGCAGGGGAGGAGCAGAGAGAGGGAGAGAGATTCCCAAGCAGGCTCCACACCATCAGCACAGAGCCCAATGTATAGTTTGAACTCACGAAATGTGAGATCATGACCTGAGCCAAAACCTGAAACCAAGGGTTAGATGCTTAACTGACTGAGCCACCCAGGCACCCCCATTTTACACCTTTTTAATTATCCAGCCATTCCAACTGAAATTGAAACTGACCATCCCAATCCTTATGCTTTCTTTTTTTTCCATAGAAGTTACCATATTTTAATATATTATACAATTTACTTACTGTTATTGCTCATCATTTATCTCCTCTGGCCAGAAAATAAGCTCCCTGAGTCCAGGCATCTTTGGTTGCCTGGTTCACTATTACATCCTAAGCATCCTAAGAAAAGCACAGTACTAGAAGATTTTCAACAAATATTTAATGAGCAAGATAGATACCGCTTTGGTTTAAAGAGATAATAGATGAATGAATAATTATAACATATAACTGAGTATGTCAAGGGAATTTTTGAGTTTGGTTGTCATATCTCCCTCTCCTTCCCAAATTGGAAGAGTGTGAAAGAAAGAAGGTAGCAATGAAGGGACAAACTTAGATTAATAGAGAAACAGGATAAAGAAGAAAACATGGTTTTGCAGAAGGCAAGATTGGTGGGCAAGGTATTCAGAATACGGGAAAGGGGATTAGCAATGAAGTTTGAACAAATTACTAATACCTGAGGATGATTAGCAAGATTCTTAGGGGTGCCTGCGTAGCTCCGTTGGTTAAATGTCCAACTCTCAGTTTCCATTCAGGTCATGATCTCACAGTTTGAGATCGAGCCCTATGTCAGGCCAGTCTCTGTGCTGACAGCAGGGAGCCTCTTTGGGGTTCTCTCTCTCCCTTTCTGCCCCTTCCCTGCTCGCACGTGGTCATGCTCATTCTCTCTCTCAAAATAAATTAATTTAGAAAATAAAGATCTTAGATTCATTTCACAAACTGTTAGGCACCCTACTAGGGACAATGGGTCCCCAAATGACATATGATAACAATGCACAATATGGTAAGAACTAGAATGGTACTTCTGAACCTCAGTTAGATTTTTTTACACTGATTTCCAAGTCTTCCAATGACTTGGGGCCTTCAGGATCAAAATCCATGATGTTGACAGGGAATACAAGCAAGCAGCTTCAGGATAATGTCTTGGCCTGTCTTGAGACTAGAGGTTCAGACCTTGTCAGTCTTTTGAAACAACCTATGCTGCAGACAGACCCAATCCATTGTGGTGCCTAGACCAGGGTAATGCCATTTCATGTCTTTAATTTTGCACGGTCACCCCTTCTTAAAACGCCCTTTGCCCCAGAGATATGAAAACCACATACAAATTCATTTGCTAAGACTCCTTTTAACACTTCTCTGAAGACTCCTCCAAATAGGAGCATCCCTCTTTTCTTCTGAAATCTGTGTTTGTACGCCTGTCTTGATATTACCTCTGAGCCGCTGGAAAGTAGGGAGTGTGTTTAGTTACCGTTCACACCCCTGGTACTAAGATTCTTTCAGGCATACAATGACTTTTTTTTACAATGACTTTTAATAAATATTTCTTGAATTGAGAAACTGTAAAATTCTAAACTGCCTCTTCAGAAACCTCACTAATCCCCCAGAATAAAACTTAAATCAGGTTCAGCTGCATTACCACATGAAAGAGCTGGCCATTAACTTTTCAGCACTGTAAACATTTGCAACCCACATGGAATGTATAATGTATGTCATTTTGTCAAAATATTCAATGAGCCACAATAGTCCATTTATTGATCCAGGGAACAATAGACTGTTGGTATTTGTTCTTATACAAAGGGATTATGTAAATAATAAAGGCATCCCCTCTCTGATGCCTTCAAATAATACATTCTTTTTTTTTTTCAGGAAAATATTCAGACAGTGGGCTCCTGAGCCCAATTTTCCTGAACATATGTAGCCATTATCCCAAAATAAGCTCCACTCTGTGTGTCAGGAAATAATGTGAATTTGCCTTGATACAGGACTCTTTGCCCATTTCTATTATTTACCACGAGACTCCACGGGAAGGAGATATGTAAATCATGTTAACGTACACCCTCCATGTTTCTGACTAAATGTGATGCTGGAAATATCCTGCCCCATGGCTGTCATCAAAGCATCATGCTCTGTATCTTTCAGGGACAGACTGCAGCACTCGCTTCATTCACTTTAATATTATAGAAGTAATCTTTGCCATAAGAAAAGGAGTCACTGTGACCAACAAGGTTTTGATGTAAGACTGACCACTGGAGAGTAGACGACACCTGCCTCCCTCAGCCACAGATACTTTAAAGTACTTTCTTCCTTTGTAATTTTAACACAAGGGAAGAAAAGCCCTTATGAGCAACCCTGTCAAGCTGTGACAATGTGAATGAACAAAATTTAAAAATGTATGAGAGGCTGAAAATAAATCATTTAAACACACTAAAAAAAATCCTTCCTTGTGAGTGATGTCCTTGAAAAATTACCTAATAATTTATCCAAAATGAGCATCTTTTTTCACATGAGTGACGTTTGGCAGGTTTTCTTGCTTTTCCCTTGGATTTACAACTAATTTATTAAGCAGCTTTCAAGCAATTGCTCTGAACTTGGGGTTTTTGATACACTGAAAAATCAGGCATATTTCGTGCCATCATCTTTTTTTTTTTTCCTTTTAAAACATAAATTGACTAGTACCTCTACAGTTTTTGTTTCTTTTTAACTTAGAAGAAGCAAAGAAAAAAAGGTCCATGTTTAATCAGTTGAGAAAAGAATGCAGAAGCCACGGGCCGCCTGTTGATATCAGCCTTTTTGCTTCTTGTCCAGTGAGGTCTGTATCAACCTAAGGATGGCTAGTCACCCAGCTCTGGCTCCATTATGTGGCCTTGTCATTACCGTTTAGCACTGAGCTCCAGAAAAACAACTGAATTAAATGCCAAGCTTTCTCAGTTTCAGCCTGACTCTACAACAAATGACCCAGCTGGCCTAGAGGCTGTTACTTAAAAGCCTTTGCTACAGGCGCCTGGGTGGCTCAGTCGGTTGAGCGTCCGTGTCCGGCTGCGACTCAGGTCATGATCTCGCAGTTTGTGGGTTCGAGCCCCATGTCAGGCTCTGTGCTGATGGCTCGGAGCCTGGAGCCTGTTCCGGATTCTGTCTCCCTTTCTCTCTGCCCCTCCCCTGCTCATCTCACACTCTGTCTCTCTCAAAAAAGTAAATAAATATTAAAAAAAAAAAAAGTCTTTGCTAGTTAACCTGCCCTTTGTTACAAAGTGAAATGATATCCATACTATTACTGTCGTTTAACTGACATCACTCTAATAAAACACCTTGAAAATTATTGTAGGAGAAATAGTGAAGCAACTAGACCCCTGAAATTAAAAAAAAAAAAAAAACATGCAAAATTCTTAAATTACTTTATCAGGAAGCAACCCCAAACAAGAATTTATAAGGCACTAGAATTTTTAAGAAAATTATGTCAAAGTCCTAAACGGTATGAACACTTTTGCAAATTTTTTAAATAACTTTTTTAATGTGTATTCATTTTTGAGAGACAAAGAGGGGAGGGGAAGGGGTAGACAGAGTGGAGACACAGAATGTGAGACAGGCTCCAGGCTCTGAGCTGTCAGCACAGAGCCTGACAAGGGACTCGAAACCACGAACTGTGAGATCATGACCTGAGCTGAAGTTGGACACTTAACAGACTGAGCCACCCCCGTGCCCCAAACACTTTTGAATGAAAGATGCCATGCAAGTTATGGCACCTGGGTGGCTCAGTCAGTTGAACGTTCGAATCTTGATTTTGGCTCAGGTCATGATTTCACAGTTTGTGAGTTGGAGCTCTGTGTTGGATTCTGTGCCGACAGTGTGGAGCCTGTTTGGGATTCTCTCTCTGCTCCTCCTCCCCTCAAAATTAATACATAAACTTAAAAAAAAATGATGTGGATGTTGATCAGCTTACCACAGCGATAATGAAGAAAAGGAATAAGTAGCTGAAAGGTTCATCAGGAGCAGACAGCCCTTTTCACACTTTGAAAACTAGCGGTGCCTGGCTGGCTCAGCCGGTAAGGCATCTGACTCTAGATCTCAGAGTCGTGAGTTCAAGCTCCACATTGGGCATGGAGCCTACTTGAGAGAGGAAAAAAAAAGAAAGAAAGGGAGTAAATTACTCCTCTGTTGTGTTTTGGCTTATATATATATAGGTCCGCATCTAAATATTTTAAAAGGGAAACTAATTTCAACTCCTTAAAAGAGGAAAGTGTGGGCTCGAGAGGCACCCCAAAAACTGTGTTAAGGGTGATGAACCGTGTGGACCACGTGCAAACTCTGATGTGCCTGCATGCCACCATGGGACGAGAAGTTATACACCACCACCCTATATGCTTGGCAAGGCAACGCGATGGAATTCTGACATCATGGTATCTGTCCTAAGTATATCAAGGACCTAGATTGACTAGCTGAACTCAGTTTTCTATCTCTTTCACATCTGTCACTTATTAGAAGTACATTGTCTGTGTAGCAAAGCAATATTGTCCTTACCTTAAAGATGTGAGCAGAGAAATTAAGTATGCCTTCCATAAAGTAAGGCCTTTTCACTTAGCCTCACATATGCTCCTTCCCCTGATACTCACATACTTTCTTTTCTCAAATATCACTTCTTCAGAAGGTCCTTGCCTATCTACTCTATCTAAAAGAGTGTCCCCAATGATTCTTTGTCTTCATCTCTGTTTTCTTAGTAACACCTACCGCTTCTTGACATTGTATTATACTTGTTTACTTGTTACTGTCTGGCCATTCTACAGGACAGTAGGAGATTATCTGTTTGGTACATTCTTTGTCTAAGGCAACCTGCATACTGGTCCTTAACACGTAATGGAAGATGAATCAATATTGGCCTTAATGAATGAATCACAGGCAACAGAGTTTCTCAAGGTTATAAGCATATAAAGATATAGTGTGTCAGCTGCAGCACAGTCCACAATGGATAAGTGACTTTAGGGATGCTAAGGTGACAGGTAGGATCTGGCACTAAAAGGGACAGGAGTGACCTGGGAGAAGAAGGAAAGTAATAGCTCGCTGGCCTGCAGGAGGTCGAAGGAGGTACTGCAAATCAGGGAGAGCACAGCACCCAAAATGATGGGTGACGGACTTCCCTCCAAAAACTGACTAACTGTATGATTGTGGAGACGTTCCTTAACTATTCTGAGCCTCATATTCCTAATCTGCAAAATGGGGAAAATAATACAATTCCTTTTCCAGGTTGTATGGGCAACCGGACCAAAAATCATAGATCTAAAGGACACAGCATCTAGCATCATGTCTGTGTGTAATGAGTCCTCCATAAATGGTAGTTATTATTAATTCTATTGCCATTATTACTTCTACTTCTAATCCATACTAGTAGTCCTATGACAGTAGTATTTCTCTGACTTCCCCATCTGCTTGTCTAGCTCACTCTGAAGGTCCAAATCAAGACTGCCTTGAGATGAAAAGTTCCTTGAGAGTTTTATCATCCCTCTCTGGTATACTTATATCCAAAGAATTTGTACTATTATTCTGACCAGAAATTTGGTCAGCCAATGCTGATTCTTTGATTCCTGAATTGTGTTTTAACTCACAATTTCTCTTCCTTGTGCTCCAACTTGAGAACCTCTAGGGAGGAGGGGGGAGAGCCCAGCAAATACTCTAATAATTCAACCCATATTACTTTACTTACTCTGTTTCATAAGAAAAACTGATAACCACCACAATACCCTTTTCTATACATCACCCAAACATCAATCAATTACATAATATAATTCACTTGTATAATTCTCACTTCACACATTCATTAAATAATAAACGAAGCCATTTTATTTTTACTTTATATCCATTTGACTTCTATTAAAAGAAGTAAAGAGTACGGGCACTGGTTACGTACTCGAGTGATTCTGTCTGCCTCCTCCTCCTAAATCTATTCTCCATGCTCTGCCCTGGTTTGTGCACCTTCACTCTGACTCTAGAGATGAACCACCCAAGCTACATAATCATCCTTTTTCCACTTTCATCAATCCAGCGGGAGTGCTGGTAGGAGATCATTGACTGATTCTTTGCCTTGAAATCATTCTGGCAGCAGTCTCCCCTCTTCCACAGTATCAACCCCTGCTGGGTTTTGGTAACACTGTTCCCTTTTACCAGCTCTCTGGGCCTAGGGACCGACTTTTTGCTGTGCTAATCCCTTAGTGTGTTACTCTCCCTTGTTGGTTCTTATCCCTGCCCAATTAAACATTTAAATGTTCCATCTGATGTCTGCTGGGGCCTAGATTAATATGCATTCTATATATGACACAGAACATGCATTTCAAACCTAATTTAGGATCACCATTCACATATTCAATCTCGTACATAATAGACACTCAATAAATGCTTTAATTAATCTGAAATTCCTCAAAATAATTCCAACTCCCAATCTCCTACTAATGTTATTAAAGACATTTAATTATCCCTAATTACTAAAAATAGAACACTCAGCATTTATGTAATTTAACTAGGTATGATTGTCTAGTTATCACCAAATTCTATAGTATTTTTGTAATATTTGTCCTCCCTAACACTGTTTTCTGAAACTACCCCTGGATCTGCTCTTCTCCCCACCCCTCCTTGCTGGAAATTTCTCTGCTTTTTCTTTTTCTGAAAGCAGGTAGTCCCTGACAATAAAGCCTTAATTTTATTAATCATTCCACTGACACTCCCTTGCAAATTAATGACTTGATAGTAACATTTCCTCTATGTTAGTAATGCCGACTGTGTACCTTCATCCTTGCCCTCTCTCTGAATTTTCAGAATCACTTTTTATTTTTCAGAACCTCTCCTGCATATCCAAAAATGAATGTCTAAGGATTATTAATGGGTTAAGTTCAAAAACCGAACCTAATATCTACCATCCCAAATATGATTCTCTTCTCTATTAATGAAAACTGCATCCTTCTGGACACTCAGAGTAAACAACTAATGGTCATCCATCAACGACTGAACTCTGGTCCCTTTCCACTCACTATTAGCAGACATTTGCATTGAGCCTCTCCCCATGTCATGTTCTGTATCCATTCCTTCTTCTCTATTTTCACTGCCACTGCCCTAAGCCAAGCACTCATTTTTCTGCTTCTTTTACCATCAAACAAGAATGTTTTTAAAAAGCTAATACATACCCTATACAATCTTTTTAGGGTACCAATATTTTGACAGCACCGTAAAAGCAAGATGAATGGAAAAGGTAAAATCCGAAACATTAGGTTTGGTAGTTTCTTAAACTTACTGCAATAACCGTTATGAAACTTTTGCACAAAATATAACTTCAATTGAATTCAGCAACTTAGTACAGTAGACCTTCCCAATTTAAGCATGCATGCGTGTACACACACACATACACGAATGATAATACCTTTATTTTAACTCAAGAATGTTTGTGAATTAAAAAAACACCTTAGTAGAAGTGACATAACCTTAAAAATTCAAGAAAAGTCTGAGTTAAATGAAATCATAGTTTTTTGGGGAGATAGTTTTATACAGAGAGAATTTAGGGCATTCATACTCAATGAGGTAATGTAACCCACCAGGGAACAATCACTGGGTGGGGAAGGATACAGGAGTCTTTGAGACTACAAAGGTTTATAGCTCTCCAAAGCTCCACCCAACACAAAAAAATCTTTAATGTCTATTCAATTATTTTTGAGCATGCACACGTGCATGTGCAAGAGAAAAAGAGACACCCACAGAGAGACAGAGAGAGAGAGAAATCGTGAGGTGGGGAGGGGCAGACAGAGAGGGAGAGAGAATTCCAAGCAGGCTCCTTGCTGTCAGTGCAGAGCCTGACACAGGGCTCAATCTCACAAACAGTGAGATCATGACCTGAGCCAAAATCAAGACTCAGGAGCTTAAGTGACTGAGCCACCCAGGTGCCTCCAATGCAGCAAAATCTTTTACCTTAGTAGTTAATTTCTCTCTAGTAAGGGAGAATTATAGCTGATCAGATTTTTCTTCCTAGGAGGAAGTGGTAAGGAAAAAGAAAAGGCTAAAAATATAGATAATTGGGGAAAAAAATACCATATGTAAATTTCCAAGTTCTATCATGTTTTTATCAAGCCAATTTCAATGACTTGGAAAGGAGAGCTGAGTAATATTTTTAAAACTACAACCAATTAGGTTAATTAGGCACTAATCTCTAGAGCAGATTATTATCTATCAAGCAGCATTCTGAAGTAAATGCAACTGACAAAACATTTTTAACTAGTTCCTCATCAAACTGTCTTCTGAATCTACTCTTCATGTTTTCTCCTAAATGATCATTACCTATCCACAAGATATAAAACCAATACAGTACTGCGTACTGGATCTGTATTATTTCTCAAAACAAATTAACAAAGGAACTCTCTGTGGCTCAAAGCTTGAACCAAGTATTGAAAAATCAATTTCTTGGCAACTTCAATTGGCCAAAGCATCATCTCTCTTTGTCTTCTGTAGCAACACAAGACTACAGAGAAACATCTGTCAGTGAACACATTTTGAGAACAGGCTACACTCTTGGTTCAGATTCACTCAGAACAAAGTAAGTTTCTCAGCTGCTGGAATGTGATTGGCAGAGCAGACTGAACAGTGTTCCAATCTGCTCTCAATGGGGGGAGAGGAAGAGAAAGGGAGGTGAAAAGCACCTTAAATCATGCAATGATTTAAGAATGAGTGCTTAAGAGTCTCTTATGCTTTGGCTCTCTTCCACTCTAAGAGGGTGGGTGATGGGTATTGAGGAGGGCACCTTTTGGGATGAACACTGGGTGTTGTATGGAAACCAATTTGACAATAAACTTCATATATTGAAAAAAAAATAAATAATGAATGAGCGCTTAAGGAATGATTCAGGGGCATATTCTGGATTAGCAGTGAGAAAATGGATTTTATCTTCGGGTTTATTCCACCCAAAGAAATGTATAACTGTTTAAAAATAGAGTGTGCTAGCAACCAGAAAGTTCTAAGCTTCTGAAATCCAAGTTCTTAGCCTACAGAATAAAACACAGAAAGTGCCTCACTTCAGTCAATTATCAATACATTGAGAATTTTTCCCTCTTTAACAGTACACTATATAATTTAACAGCTTTCGTTTTAAATTAATATGAATAAGGAAATTGTCTTCTAAATACTTTTCTGTTTTGAATAAAATAATAATTTCTAAAAAGTCACAAAATCACTTTGTAACTGGAAACTGATAGATACTCTTAAGTAAATTGACATTTTCACAAAATTAGAAGGAACTAAATATTTTAAGAAATATTTCTAGGGGCGCCCAGGTGGCTCAGTCGGTTAAGCGCCTGACTTTGGCTCAGGTCACGATCTCACAGTTTGTGGGTCCAAGCCCCATGTCGGGCTCTGTGCTGACAGCTGGGAACCTGGAACCTGCCTCGGATTCTCCCTCTTTCACTGCCCCGCCCCCACTTGTGCTCTGTCTCTCAGAAACAAATAAATGTTAAAAAAAATTTTTTTTAAAGAAATATCTCTAGGGGAGAATATTGTTTCCCATATTTTAATAAAGAATGCTATGTAAAACCCTGCTTTACAATAAATTTTCCCTTTCCCTAAATATGTCCCATGAAAAGCCTCTTGCCATTTCTATAAAGGTAGAGTCAGAACCTCAGAAACTCTCCTACTCCATAAAAGCAAGAAAAGTAAAGGCAAAAATTATCAAAGCCAACTTTGTCGGAACTCTGAAAATTAACCAAAGGCTTGCAACAAAATGAGAAGAATTTATTCAAGAAAAACAGTTATATTTTAATAAAAGTAGCAAGACCAGTAGTGTTTTAACTTCTATGACTATCTCCCTCTCCCCAGCTCCACAGTAGACTTAGAAACCAGCACCCATAGGATCACAGTAGTTGGGTAAAAATAGCAGCCTCCAATAACCAGGAACAAAACAAGTATGTCTGCTCTCACATTGTACTGAAGGTGTTTTCCCGGGAAGCTAGGCAAGGAAAAAAAATATGGAAGACATCCAGATTGGAAAGGAAATAAGTAAAACTACTTCTATTTATAGATGAAATTATCTTGCATATAGGAAATCCTACAAAATATATATACACACACACACAATTAGAACTGATAGGCTAATTCAGCAAAGTTGCAGAATACAAGATTAATACACAAAAATCAATTATATTTTTATACAATTGCAATGAGCAAACTAAAATGATGTTAAGAAAGCAATTCCATTTGCAATAGCATTACAAAGAACATGACACTAATGGATAAATTTAATAAGACAAGTTCAGGGTTTGTACACTAAAAATAGCAAAACATCCACTGAAAGAAACAAAAGCATACCTGAATAAGACATATCCTGTGTCCAGATCAGACTTAATATTATATTCCCCAAATTAATCTACAGATTCAACACAATCCTGATTAAAATCCCAGGTGCCTTTATTGGAGAAATTGACAAGGTGATCCTAAAATTCATGTGGATACACAAGAAACCAAGGGTATCTAAAACAATTTTGAAAAAGAAGAATAAAGTTGGATGACTTACATCTCCTGTTTTGAAGCTGAGTACAAAGTTATAGAAATCAAAACAATGTGGTATTGGCGTAATGACAGACAGTATGTCTGTCTATCTATCTAGCTACATATATATATACATACATATATATACGTATATATATATATATACGTATATATATATATGTATATATATATATATATATATATATATATATATATATATATATATATGTATATACACACACACATCAGCTGAATAGAATTGAAAGTCCAGAAATAAACCCTTACATTTATAAGCAATTGATTTCAGCAAGAGTGCCAAGACAATGATGTTGTGAAGTATAACTATTGCAAAAATGATGCTGGAATCATCTACTATCCACATGCAGGTAAATAAATAAAGGTGGACCCCAATCCCCCACCATAGAAAAACATTAACTCTAAATGGATCTCAGAATTATACATAAGACCTAAAACTATAAATTACAGCAGATACATAGGAGTAAGTAAGTCTTTTGACTTTGGATTAGGTACCAGTTTCTCAGACATGACAATTAAAAAATAACAGCCAAAAAAAGACAACCCAGACTTCTTCTAAATTAAAAGCACATGTCCTAAAAAGTATATCATCAATAAAATGAAAGGACAACACACAGAATGGCAGACAATATTTATAAATTATATCTCTGATAAGGGACTTGCATTTGTATACACAGATAACTCGGACAACCCAAAAATAAAAAGGCAAAAAACACAACTGAAAAATTTGGGGGGGGGGGAGATCTGCACAGACATTTCTCCAGAGAAAATATACAATGACCAATAATCACAAGAAAGATGCCCAATATCATTAGTCATTAGGAAAATACAAATCAAATCCACAATGACTACCACTTCACACTGAGTAGGAGAGCTAAAATCAAAAGGGAAAAGGATAACAAGTGTTGGCAAGGATGTGAATAAACTGGAACCCTCCTCATTCATTGCTGGCTGGATGATAATATGGTGCAGCCACTTGGAAAAACAATCTGGCAGTTCTTCAAAATATTCAACAGAGGGTTTTCATATAAACCAGTAACTATACTTCCAGGTACATATGGAAGACAATTAAAAACCAATGAGGCACACAAAACTTGTACATAAATGTTCATTGCAGCCTTTGTTCATGGAAACCACCCATATGCCCATTAACAGATGAGAGGGTAAACAAAATGTGGTGAATCCATACAATAGAATATGATTTTTCAATAAAAAGTAGTAATATACTGATACACACTACACCATGGAAGAACTTTGAAAACACAGGCTAAGTTAAAGAAGCCAGTCACAAAAAGCTCCATACATGTGATCCCATTGATATAAATTGTCCAGGGTCAACAAATATATGGAGGCAGAAAAGGGACTGCCAGGAGCACAGAGGTAGGGAAAAGAGGGTGACTGCTAATGGGTTACTGGGCTTCTTTTTGTGGATAATGACAATATTCTAGAATTAGGTGCTTGTGATGATTGCACATCTAAAAATGCATTTAAAAACATGGATTATACACTCTCAAAATTGAATTATATGGCATGTGAATTACACCTCCATCAAGCTCTTATAAAAAAATCTAGTGCCAAAGATTAATATCAGAAATAATGTCTGAGCAAACTTGAAAAACTCTTAGTATGGGCATCAAAGTACTCAAGAAATGTTAGCTATAATTAGCTGTAACTACTATCAGAAAACATCAGTGTATTTGTCAAAATTAATTTTTAAACTGTAATAATTTAATACAGAGCACTTAATTTCTCTTTTTCACAATGAATTCAATATTCTTACCCATTTTTTGACTAATTAACTCTTGCAAATCTATAATACGGCTTTGGAAATAAGTATCATTTCATAGCAATAGTTGAAAAATACGTTTGTAAAATAGATTTCATTAGCTTTAGATCTGGAAAGTACTATCTTCTGACACGATTTTGGTCTACAAGTAGGACAGTGTTTTTCCTATGTAATCATAATTTCCTTTTTCTATAATGGTTTTCCTTATGTGAATGTTTAGAAATCCATATGGAATTTTACTGAAAATCGCACATTATAAAACATGCCTGGTATCATAAAAGACACTGAGTAATAACTAAACAACCACTGGCTCTAACAGAGCTTTTGTTTGTTTTTGCTGACTTTCTTATAAGCTTACTTTAAAGACAACCGCCACTGGAGACCAAAATTTAATATAAGCATGGGGACGGCTCTGCAGCTTTATAAATTTACCCGTACTTGATGACTTCTGTTTCCTTGGCAAAAACTGGACTACACAATCTGCAAGATTCTTTTAACTCCGTAAGGTCATGATTTGACATCTTAACTTCTGAATGATTATCTTTTAGAATGAATTAATCCTCAAAACTATACTGTTCTATCCCACATCATAACTTTTCTGAAAGAAGGAAGAAAATGCCCTTCCCAAATCAAAACCCCAAAACCGAGCGTGCGAAATTACAGCTAATAAGTATATGCTAACAAACATAAACAACTATCTTGGGGGATTATATAATTACTATGTATATAATGCTTCATGCTTTCTAAGTTCTGTAAAGCTATTAATTAATTTTTCCTTTCAAACATACCATGAATCAGCAAGTTATTGCCCTCCTTACCTTCTAGGATAGGACCCAAATGAAAAGAATAACTGGTTTCTCCAAATCCCAAACTAATTCTGTGTTATCAATGAGGAGTAATTCATAATAGTGCTAACCTAACACCAACCACATCATTATCATCAAATGTATTATTTTCGTAATGCTTTGCACAATTACATTTAAGATTTCAGTGGCATTTGGAGACCTCAAACCAACATCAAGTTGTATGAGGGGACTTTGATAGGCCCATTTGATGAGCTATGCTGTCTCCTAAAATATCAATTTATTAAACTAGTTGAAAAGAAAAATCTATACACCAGTTGATGAGGAGAAGAGAACCACCGACTAAACTGACCACTGAGTAGATCCGCAGAGCCACTATTGTGAAAATTGCGGTCACAGAGGTGTAAAATGAGAACATTTGTAGAGCAGTATTAAGGGTAAAATGTTTATTTTGGAAACAAAACAAAATAGAAACCTAAGTTGGAAAAGGAAAATAAAGATGCAAAGGAGAAAATAAAAAATGACAAAATTAGAATCCATAAAGAAGGTGGGCCAGCCACAAAAAGCCCGTCCCTCTAAAAGGTGGCCCAGGTCATTTTGCAACATGAGCGGGATACAATGGAAAACAGCACTGTCATTTAGGAACTATTTATGTCAATAAGCACATTATTTGAAGGTGAATAATTAGTGTCTGATTTTCCTGATTGCCCATGAAAAAAAAATTCTGTCCACATACTAACTATAATGAGAAAATCATTCTGTCCATATACTATCAAGTTGGCTCAGAACACGACAGGAACCACAGATGCATTTCCTCAATGAAGTTAAAGTATGACTTTGAGAGGTCCGAGCAAAATCCATTTTTCAATCCAAATGTATGCTGGATTGGTATACTTAGAATCTATTCCCAAGGTTTTATCAGTACGCTAGAAATGACTTCTGATACAATCCTTGCATCCTCAGTAAAAATGCTACCTCCATGGTGAAGCCTTTCAGACAGTAAGCTGTTCTACCTTTTATGAAATAAACAGTTTAGCAAATATTCCCATTAAAGAAATTCTCATTATTGAATTACAATGCAAAATAATTTTGTTATTTATATTTTAAGTCATATAATTATTTTATCATGATTACACATCATAGGTTTAATTAGATCTCTTATTTAACATAATTGTTTATTATAAATCTCTTAATAATGAACACATAATGCTTGCTTACATGTCAGTCCCCCAATAGACTGCACATTTCTTGAATAAATAACCCATGTCTTTTCGTCTTTGTATTCCCTTCCCTAACATACTGCCTATTACAATGACTGAGCCAGAGTTAACCGCCAATAATATTTACTGAATGAACAAATGAATGAATAGATGGATGAACAGCTCCAGCCTGGATCTCTTGCCTGAATGCTAAGCTATGTTCCACCTACTGGATGTATCCAGGTGCAAATATCTGGGGCTGGACATGTCCTAATCCCCTTTCTGCTCTGTTTCCAATTTCCATAATTTGGTTTAGCAACACCATCATGAATCAGCTGATCAATATTTCTATGTGTCTCCGTCTGTCTTCCTTCTGTCTTTCTCTTCTTTTCCTGCCCCTCCCACATACACTCTTCCTGGAACACTTATTTTCAGTTCAAAGAACAGCTCCAAGTCATTTATCCATTAAGGCATCATCATGGCTATCACTCACTGGCAGTTTGTAGGTTGTCTTTCCTGTAGAATTGCAAATTCCTTCATCCTAGCTCCCCATTGCTCCAATTCTTTGATGTAGAATGTGCTCTAAAAGCCAAACACATTCTGTTTCACGCAGCCATTGAGACTGTTCATAAAATTAATATGTGACCATAAGATTAAAGTCCAAATTTGTAAACATCTTTCAGGGTGATATCACTCATTTTAAAATTTCAACATATAGGAAACAAGCAACACAGGATCTGCCTTGACAGAAGTCAGAAAGTCATAATTCATATACGCTAGATGATGCTAATGAGTGGGGTGAACAGTCGGTGACAAGTGCTGTATGATTTGATAGAAGTTTAAAGATTTCATACGCGGTAAGGATAAATTATATTTGAAACATTATTCGAATGTGACTTACAAAATTAAAAAAATAATATATCATTTAAACATCAATAAGAGTTTTGCTTATTTTCCAGTGAAATGAAAGAACTGTGTTTAATTTTAAAGCACTTCAGCAACAGTCTCTGCCTATACAATTAACCCACTAGTTACAAATAAGGCTTGCCAATTCATTAAAACAGCAACAAGTATTTTCAATGTTACTTTCAGTTGTATAGGTAGCAAACAAAAGCCATAAAATTGCATTTATTCATTTTTAAATACAATTTTTTTTTCAGAATCTTTGTTTATTTGTAGGATTTCACCCAGCCTGGCTATCGATATTATATGACCAAACTCATTTATACTGAATTATGAGGTTTCATTTTATAACCGAACTAAATTAGTTTCCTGGAAAATAAATAAGCAGTTCGAGGGGAAAAGGTATCATTCCCAATTAGCCAGACCTCTGCTGGTCCATGTTTAATGTCATAATACAATAAAATAATCTGGCCTATGTTGCTGTTAGGAACTAGCTTCATTAGAAAAGTCGGGAAAAAGCTCTAGTTCTGCATGTCCTCAGCATATACTTGATAATTAAAGCCATATGCTTCCATCAGTCTGGAAAGAATATGAATAATAGAGGAGAAACAAGGAAACCAGCTTAGAAAATTGTCATTTGAAATGGCTGACTGTATAACTGTATCCAACACTGTGCTGTACCTCTCTGAGTTACATTTTAATGTTCTGGAAAGAGTTCTCATCTTAATTCCTAATAAAATATTTGTTAAAACAAACATAATCAATATTCCATGTTTTCATCTGAGAGTCTAGGAGCCAACATCATCTAATGGCATGCCTTCATCCCATAGAACACTGAATTATGTGGTTTGGGGATAATATAAAAAGGAAAAGAAGACACAGTCTAAGAAACAATTAGTACATTTTCTAACTGGAGAGCCAGAACTCATTCTCGTAATTTAAAAAAAAAAAAAAAAAGGATTCAGAATGCTTTCAACATGTTATATAAATAAGGGCAAATTAATAGAGTAAAAACTGAGTAGATAAATTCCAAGGAGAATTGCAACAAGAGTCATTTAGAGTTCATTAAGTAAGTCCAACCCAAAGAGGTTAGACCCAAGTCAGGTTTTGAAAGACAAGACCAAAGTGCAATGGTTGCAAAGAAAAAATTCAAGCAAATGCAAAGAGATCCAGAAAGAACAAAAGCTCAAAGATGGAAATAAAAAAGGTGGGCAGTTCCCCTTTCCAGGGTAAAGCAATCCTCATTGGGGCTGGGACAATGAAGGCAATGTAGGTGAGGATTCTGAAGAGTTAAATGCCCTTCAAAACATCAGTTTGATAAAATTAGCCAATCTGAGTCATCATGCATTTTTAGATAGAAAAAGAAAAGTTTTGATGGGGAAAACAACAACAACAAAACAAGAAACACTAGTGCCTTAGAAGAGCTATGGGATGGTCAAAATTATTCCAAAATACATTTAGATAGATATCCAATGACTTTACTTGCAGACTGAATCATCCTTAACACAGAATTATCCTTACAACCGTAAATGTCAGAATACGCAGTTTATTTTTTATGCTATTTATACACCAGCTACTTCCAAAACAGATTTTTGAAGGGCACAGAGTAAAATCATAAAAGAACATTAAAACAGTAAATGAGGATGAGCAAGAATAGAGCAGGAACACTTAACTAAGAAAAGCCATTGCCATTTAACACAAAATTGAGCACTGGATTTCTGGAAGCCAAATTATAAGCTAAGAGGACAAATTCTTTCATAATTTATCATGAAGCAAATATTTGTTGATCACATAACATGTACAACATCATGGTCAAATGTAAGGAAAAAGCCAGGTTCATCAATAGCTGATTTCTTCCTAGTTTTGAATTCAAAAAGAAATCTGTTTCAGTATTTAAATGAGAGATCCATGTAAGGAAGGAGTGTAAGGAAGGAGTGATACCCTTTATGTCAAAATCACAAAAACTGAAAATGTTCTATTAGGGTTATTTCTTAAAATAAACTTTGATAAAGCCTAAGGCAAAATATTTGTAAATATTACATAAAGGCAACATTTTAAAATAAATAATGCAGGTATGCTCCATTTTAGTAATCTGGTACAAGAATTTGAAGAATGAATGGTATCCTTAGAGCAGGATAAGAAAAAAAAAAAAACTACGCATGGTCTACTTAGGGCTTATAACAAACTTTGATAAAGCTGGGGCCAAAATATCTGATTATATTTATATAAAGGCAAATGATGTAGGTAAGCTTTATTTTGGTAATCTGGTGTAGTAATTTGGGAAAATGGATGGCATATCAGCTACTTTTCAGGATATTTGCTGAGCCCAAAGTGACATTTTTTTTCTTTTTCTTTTTCTTCTCTTTCTCCTTCTTCTTCTTTCTTTTCTAAAAACTCTGTCCCACCTTATCCCTACCTTCTCTAATATAAAGGGCTGAGCCTCTACCTCATGACCCTGGACAATTGGCCACGGTTAATTGGATCAGAGCTGGATATGAGACTATAGCTCTCCTGTAAGGGTGTTTTGTTTTGTTTTTGTTTGTTTGTTTTTAAACCAGAGCATGTTCTGAAATACTCTAGTTGAATTTGGGTTGTTCCTTTAAGCAGAAGATGAACTTGAGAGCAGTTAGAAAGCCATTTTCTACCAATGCTTCTCTTTGTACCTCTGAAAGGTAAAATGGGGGAAGGTAGAGAAAGGGATGAAAGGGGGAGAAGAGTGAGGGAAGCAGAAGGGAAAAGAGCTCAGAAAGGGGAGAAAGGGAGAAAGGAAAGAGGAGAGGCAGAGGAAGAAGGAAGGAGGAAGAGGAATTGAGAGAGAGAAAAAGGCTGGCTGGTTTCTAATGACTTTTCAATCCATGATTCTATTTTCAGGCCTACTGAGGACTTGCAGTTTTGTGCCCTTGAGTTACATCTTTACTATTTTAAGCAGCTTCCAAAAAATATATATATATCACTGTGCCCATAATCACTGCCTCTGCTTTAACACCAATGGAAGGAGAACAGGAAAAAGCCTGGCCAGGGTTGTAGAGTCTCACCAACACAACATTCCAGTCCATCCAAATTGCCTCCGTGCACTGGGAACATGAAAACGGTAAAACCCAAGCTGTCATGCCTAGACAGTGACTCCAGGGCTTCTGCTCCACAGAGCTCAAATGCCATATGATTTGGTCCTCAGATAGGTTTGTTTGTCCCATGATGACTGGCTAACCAGACATTTTTAGTCCATTGTCCCTACTCTCGGAATTTGACTTGCTTTTCATTTTCCTCCGCAACGGTTCACCATCTCATTTTTCTATTATTTACTTGTCTGTTGTATTTATTTTCCAACCTTTAAAAATTTTTTTAACATTTATTCATTTTTGATAGACACAGCAACGGAGCATAAGCAGGGTCGGGGCAGAGAGAGAGGGAGACACAGAATCCGAAGCAGGTTCCAGGCTCTGAGATGTCAGCACAGAGCCTGACGCAGAGCTCAAATTCACAAAACATGAGATCATGACTTGAGCCAAAGTCGGAAGCTTAACCGACTGAGCCACCCAGGCACCCTTATTTTCCAACCTCTTTAATGTTAACGACTTTATCCAAAGACAGAATTCATTCTCTTCTCCATCAATAGGACTCTCTTCAACAACGCTTAACTCCAAAGGAGTTCTGGAAATCCAGGCCATATTATATTTTTCAGCTGAAATCTTCTACAGAAAAAATTAAATTGTTAGTATCTCTGCCTATGTGGGAGATTCCTGGCCTAGTCTCCCCTGTCCCCCACTCTCATATAGATAGTAGCACTTTCAAATGTGATGATATTTCGTGCTTTCATCTGCAAAATGGAGATAATATAAAAGCACTTATATCACAGAAATTTTATGAGGATCTAATGACATATTTCTATGAAAGTACCTTGCCAACTCTGAAGCAACTTTAAAATGGTACTTATCCACCTAATCCACTGATGGAAAAGGTCCCGCGACAAACAGAGTGTCCCTAAGAGCTGGTGGTTAGGAGGTGACATCATATTGACGTGGGGGTAATAAAGAGCCCAGAATGTTCAATACCATTAGTCTGTGTAGTCCTGAAAATTCATCATCAAAGACTATAAAGAAGCCTTACACTAGACGCTACCGGGAATTGCAATGGGGTTTGGACATCGACTTTCTTTTACTAGAGCTTTTTGGGGGCTAAGACATAAAATACAATGATTAAGCAGAATAATGCATGATCACTCTTAAAGAAACAGTATCACTATTGAATTAATACTATGGTATTTCATTTCAAAAGAATGTTGTGGAAGTGAGACATAAACAAAGTTTGTGAAGAAGTGGTGAGGTTTAAAATGCAGAGAGAAGGATAGATATAACACAATAAGCACAGAGATGCCTTTGTTCACAAAGGGCTAAATCATGGAGGAGAGCTTCTGGGGAGAGAAAAAGGCAGGGAACAAGCTGGAAACAAGCTGGAATCTGGTTGGCCTGTACTAAGGAGGATGCTCTTTGTGTTCCTTATGTTTTGTGAATCCTTCCTCATAATTCCAATCCAGTGGGGAGTGGGTATACAGTATTTCTCATGGATTTTCACGTTAAGGGCATCTCATCTATGGAGCCTAACTGGACCATAGAGTCAGGGGATATTCTGCATGTGTTCAGGTCTCTTTGCCATTGGATCCGAAGTTAGTCCCTGCAGGCCAGCACCTTAAATGGCTGGCAAGGTCATTTGGATGTTATGGCTTCCTGTTTTCCACAAAGACTAGAAATGGAGTGGCCAGGGAAGAATTCCAGGCTACCAGCAGAGGCAGGAAGTAGTATGGGTGAGTGACAGAGAAAGCAGGGGACATGGCGTATACGAAGGACGACGTGCAGGAACACTCAGCAAAATCCTAGCAATTAATTGACTATCAAACGACTCGGGGGGTTAGAGACTGGACTTCTAAGGAGAATTTGCTGATCATCAAGAGAAACAGGAAAACCAGGAGAAGAAGCTAGTTTGGAAGAAAGGTGGTGTGGTTTCAAGTTTGGTTTCAAGTGGTGGGGGTGGAGTTACCTCACATGCAGACAGGTGGGTGTTAGCATGCTGTCAGGGATGAAAGTTCTAGAACTTGAAATATAGAGTGGACTGGGATATACACATCCATACATCATGTACATGAATGTAATACTTGACATTTAAGGCCTACATATTGGTGAAGGTTAAGGGAAGAGTGAAAGCAAGCTCAATACATAAAAGGAAAATCCTTCCATTAACTTACAAAAGCAGGGGTAAAGAGTAGGGAGCCAGGAGGGTGATGAAAAGCAAGTTGAGGACAGAGACCATCAGGCTTGGTGATGAGACCATGACAGTGAATTTGGGGAACACAATCACAGCCATGACACAGGGAGAAGAGAAAGGGTGTGATGAGTGAATGGCATACCGGTAGACCAAGGGACTGTTGAGCGCAAAAGAGAGAGACCAACTGGAAAAGGAGAAATGTGAGTGTGTGCAAAGATTGGAGGGGCAACTGCCAGAAGACAGAGGTTAAGGGGCGCCTGGGTGGCTCAGTCGGTTAAGCCTCCGACTCTTGATTTCAGCTCAGGTCAGGATCTCGTGAACTGTGAGATTGAGCCCCCTATCAGGCTCAGCGCTGACAGTGTGGAGCCTGCTTCGGATTCTCCCTCTCCCTCTCTCTGTCCCTCCCCTGCTTGTGCTCTCTCTCTCTCTCAAAATAAACAAATAAACTTAAAAAAGAAGGAGAAGGAGGAGGAGGAGGAGACAGGGTAAGACATTGTCACCGATTTTGGTTGTTACAGAATAGCTCTGTGAGGGAGTACTGAAGGGCTAGAGGATCACAGTAGAAAGTTTGAGGCAGATGGCAGAAATACTTCAGGATATTAGATCAGATGCTTACCAGAGTAGAAAATGAGACCATCGCTGAGAGTAAGAGGTCAAGGCTTATGTGGAAAAGTATCAGGGCTTAATTGGGTCAGAAGGCACCTAAGGCAGACTGGAGGGAGCAAGAACAGGAAGGGGCAGAGTCATAGTGATCATAAGGAACAGGTGGCATAGGCATGAGAGTGTGGGCAGCGTGGATGCTGTGGTCTAAAGGGGACCCATCTCCCTATTTCTTAGGCTTTCCGCTTCCATTGCTGGCAGATCAGAATTACAATCCTAGTAAAACTGCTTTCAAATATCAATATTTTTGTATTTTCCATTAGCAAAATAAGATACATGCGATAGAATTTTTCATATTTATACCTGACCATGACAATATAAAATAAACAGATTGCCTGTAACAATGATAGTTATGTTCAAAGCACTCTCCACAGCTAGATTAATTTTCACGCGCATTCTAAGTGCTCAGTACTATTATTATCCCATTGTACCTGTAAGAAGCCCAGGGCTTAGAAAACTTAAATGACTAGATTTCAATTACAGAGATAGTAAACGGCAATCCCGAGATGCAAACTCGGGGCTGGATGATTGCGCTGTGGTTATGAGGGATCCTCATTTCTGTTTCCTGAGGGAACAGTCAGTCTTGCAGTTGAGAATTGATATGCACTGTGTGAGATGACGTGGGGACGAAGCGAGCATGCTGGGGCTGAGGACACGGCAGCAGGTGTAAAATGGGCCCCCTACACAGGGCAAATCCATAAAGAGACCAATTATATATCCTTCCCTATGTTCATCTGTATATTTTCCCTAATACCAGCCTGACTTGTAATAGAGGTGCCAGGAACTGTGTGTAGCTACATAACAGAGCAGTGGGCTGACTGCTCTATAAGGTGGCCAGCTCTCTTGAAACCAGGCATCCGGTGTGAAAAGGCCCTTTGATCACTGGCGGGGATCCGGAGAGTTCTGAAGACTCTCATGGCTCTCAGAGATCTAGGCCTTGCCAAGAGTCGGAAAAACATCTTTATCAGAAAGAAGACACGCCAAACCAGAGCTCTTAGAAGGTATTCCCAGGAAGGTGGAGGTTTTTCTCGTTCGTTTGTTTTTGTTTTTTGTCTGTTTGTTTGTTTGTTTTTTAGTACTGGCCCAAAGCCAGTACAGCCCTGCCTCCTCAGGCTCTACAATCAGAAAAGAGAGTCCAGAGAAAAGGATGGCTGACATGGAAATCCACTGGCAAACCCATTTTAATTCAACCCTTCAACAACTTTTAGTGAGCGCCTAACAGGTGCCATGCACCATACCAGACAATGCACCGTGGAATTTCAGACTAGAATTAATTAAAATCCACACAAATAAATATAATTCCAAACCTAGTTAAAAACGTGTAAGTGGCATTTTTATCGTTAAACTGCAATTTTTTCCAAGGTAAAAATCAAAAGGATGCATCCGTCATTTTCTGAATTTCATACCTCTCCTGCTCCCCATTTCAAGTCAGGTCTATAATAATAGTTAAAGGAAAGGACCTGAAAAACATGAGCAATTTTATAGTCTAATAATCACATCTCATCCTACCACCTGTCTTTGAAAGCTTTTATAGTTTCAAATAACATTTGCAAGTACAATAATATTTCTGTACTTATACAATGCACTGGGTAACAAATTTGAAAACACAGGAACTACTTAAGAGAAATATTTAGATTGTGTCTAATTTAAATAGATAGTCCAATGGGCAAGGACTGTGTCTAATTCTATGTTAGGTACAGCACATTGCAAAATGTTGGCACTCAATAAATGTAAAATAATAACAACAGTCTTTTCCCCTTTAAAGTATATAATTACATCTACCCCCTACTGTGCCCCAAGCTCAGTGACAGATCTTTTGTTTATTAAATCCACAGCCCTGAAGGCATACACTACTGCACTTTCAATACAGCTTCAATAAGAATTGCAGTGAAGTCCTCTCTAGTTTAGGTAAAACTTTAAATATCTACAAATCCCTAAGGAACATCTTAATTTAGCCATCCACCATCTATATTACTTAACCAAATGCAGGAAACCTTTTGTAAGTCCCCAAAGTGGAATCCAAACACTAAGTGGAAATGTGTTCTCAAAGTTAGTTTGAAAATATGTCATGGAATAAAATTACTCCTAGCTAATTTACCATTTCTCTTTCCTAAAGAAACATGTCAAGCTGCTAAGCAAAGCTCTGAAGGCTTTATGCAGGAAACATTCAATAGGTTCCCATGCTTGCGTTCAAAGTGCGCTATTATCCAAGTAGCCTGAACTGAGGAGGAAAAAAAAAAAAAAAATGACTCATGTACAGCTTTATTTGAGACATTTGCACTACAATGAACTAAGCAAAGCAACAGGTCACGTTAAAAAATATTCCAGAAAGCAACAGCAGCCGAAGCCCCTTCGAGGGGAATTTTGGATTGGAAAGCACTTTTGCTTCATCATTATTTTCTTCTTGTTTCCCGTGTTTGTATTTGAATGCTTGCACTTGAACATTAGTTTCACAATCACCTATTCTACATTTGGTATTGATGAAGTTCAACATATGCTCAGCAATTCACTGCTACTAAAATAAGAAATGCAAATTCAGCTAAGTGTGCTCCAAGTCTAACGTTAAGCTGGGCCCGAGTTCCTTTGTAGTTTTTGTAGAGTATTATCATTAGTAGAGAAGGGTTAATGGCAAAGGCCGATGATTGTTTAAAAATTCACATTACCAAAGTGGATTACATTGCATCTACTAAGGGGATCAACAATGTAAGCCTACACTAAGCCATTATTGCAGAAACAAAGCTTTCATTTTAAGCCTTTGGAAACAAGCATAAAATGGACAAAAGAAAAAATTCTTCTGATGTAAGAACAAGGCAAGCACTACATGCTTTTCATCCTTACTCAGATTAGAGCCATGATGAATACCCAAAAAAATGGACCATCTCCCCAAAGAACGAATCATTAAATTATAACATGTCCACATTTTGGAAAATGCTTCTTGTCTACAGCTAAAACTCCAACAGAAAATCCTTTACTTAAATGTCTTTCCGCTTTTGTTGAGAATCAGTCACAACGTGGAGATGTGCATTCTTTAGGACTGTATCACCATTTCTGTTCTTTATCTTCTAATGAGAAGGAGTTTGAAAAATACATTCCTGCCACCAGTGTCAGACTTTGCCCTCTGCAGCAGTAATTCATTACAAACAGTATCAGTATGTGGTAACTGAAGGGAAACCACCAGCTACTGGCAGCAACAGGGCCTGGCCGGAGGCTAAACGTATTTGACAAGTATTGTTTTCCACAACAAACTTGGAAGTATTGATATCCCATCTTGCAGATGTAGAAACCGAGGCTCAGAGAGGTTAAATGAACTCACTCTCCATCACCTACTAAAGAAACAATGATTCAAACTGAGGTCTGACTGAAACTACGCTCATGCCCCACCCCACCCCACTTCCCACAGTGCCTTCCAATGGCAGAAGAAGTCCTTTTAGGTCGAACATTATTTTATTTATTTATTTTTTTAATGTTTATTTATTTTGAGAGAGGAAGAGAGAAAGCGGAGGAGGGGCATAGAGAGAGGGAGACACAGAATTCTAAGCAGGCTCCAGGCTCCAAGCTGTCAGCACAGAGCCTGACGCTGGGCTTGAACTCACGAACCTTGTGATCATGACCTGAGCCGAAGTCAGACGCTCAACTGACTGAGCCACCCAGGCGCCCCAAGTTCAATCAACATTATTTTAATAAATTACCTGTACAATTCTACATGAAATTGAAGGCTCTCGGATAATTTTTTTTTTCTTTACAAATGTGAGCTCAACAATGAAGCACCTGCTCAATGTATGTAAATTAGATTTAACTATATGGTGTCATCACTGATATTGTATGATATGTGGAAAGAACCTCACAAATTAAAGCTTAAGGAGACAGTAAACTCTCCTATAATATGTCATGTATCTGTGGCAACTCTGATAATTTTAATTCTTCAGAAAATGAGAACTGGTAAGTAAAACAAACAGTAAACAACAAATAAATAAATAAATAACAAGGCCCCCAACAGTCAAAATGCTCCACACAATGTGTCTACTAAAGCCATGCATTTGACACAGAGGAGAAAACTGCAGATCCTCCTTTTGGGTTAATTAACAGTTATTTTAAACATGATTCAGCAAACCTGGGTTATCTATTTTCCTTGCTCAGAATAAACTAAAAACACTGAATTAGAAAAATAGGAAGAGTTCCTAGCAATAACAAAAACTGCAAGCCTTGCAGTTTTTATAAGACAAATATAAGACAACAAAGTTAACCAAAAATATTCACAAAAATTATGGTCACTAATGCATAGGTAAATTTAAAAAGTCATAGGCCTTGTTCTGGTGTTAGTAGATTTATTGTAAATATATATATAACAAGATAAATATAAACATAAAAATAACATTTTGTTATTTTAAATAATTGTATTAAATTATACTATAGGTATTTAAAAAATATATAATTTATATAAAAGAAAAATTCTAGAAACTACCTAAACTAATGTAATATTTTATGTGATATAAATCTATATATATTTTGATTACTATGTATTTCAAGATAAATATATAAGAATTAAAAACATAGTAAAAGCCAAACTTTCACAATGAGATGAATCTTGGAAATCAATGTTTTCTTCTGCTTAGAATTCTGGGTTTAAAGGATGAAAGTGGAAATTAGATGGAAGTTTTTTAGTAGATGACTCTCATCTAAGTGAGGCTTATTAAACTAGAATATGAAGCCTGAATGTGCTAGAACCCAACAAGGATAGTGCCTATGATGGCCGCCATTTTGATAGTATGCCTAAACTGTTCTCTGTATCTTACTGTTTTTTTATACACCTTCTGCTGATTCCTCAGCAAGATCACGCCCTTGCTTCAGCTCCTTCACTAACTTTGTTTTTAATGGTTAGGAATGAAGGGGTTTTGATATTTCTGTAAAAGTTGATAATAAGAATGTAATAAAACCTTAATCTATGCTGAAGAGAAAAAATTAAGTGAGAAGGAGTTGATGACATGTTTATAACCTGCAGAACTGTAAACTCCTTGTAGGCAAAAGATCCATGAATAAATCTTTGTTTCCCCCACAAGACTTAGCAAGCAATAAACCTTGGAATAACCAAGTGAATGAATGCATAAAGTTCATTATGCCTTGCCCAGCTCACACTTTTGGAGAGTAGGAGGAAGCCAGAGGGAGGTGACTTTATTATGGGCCTATTGCTGTCCTTGCTTGGCTCACTCCCACCAAGAAAATAAAACTCCAACCTAAGCAGGAAAATCATTTCTAGGCAAAAGTATCTTGCATTCAATAGCCCTCAAAGTATTATTTATAATATATATGTAAAACCATAAGCAATATATAACATACAATTATATATAATAATATAATATGTAATTATGACATATCATTCTATGATATATAATAATATACAGTAATACATTAATATCTAAGTATATATATATATAGCCATAAGTAATAAATAAAAATTATATATAGAATGAGATACATACATATATGTATTAGATATAGAACTATATAGATGAGAACTCTTAGATATAGAGTTCTCAATACAGTTCAATTAATGAATGTTTGAAACACTTAGTAAATACCTACTATAATGCAAAGCATTACAGGAGATTCTGTATTAATCTCCACACTGAAAAGGGATATACCAGTGAAAGCATAAATAAACCATTTCTAATAACTTGAAATTCTAATTTTTTTAATTTCTTTATTACATCATTGTACATAATTAACTATAACAACTCATAGAAATCAAAGAGGTTCAAGTGCTGTGACTTGCCATCTCCCACCAACAAGCCCTACCAACATCCCCCATATGAGGTAACAAATAGTAACACTTTATATACATTCTTCCCTTTCTCTATGTTCATAAAACATCTTAAAATTTGAAATAACCATACTAGAGAAACATTAATACAAAAATGTGGTCATAATAGGTCCATCACAAACCTACTTGTTTTATTCACTTCACAATATATCATAGATATCCATCTAGGTCAATGCTGATAGCTCTGATTCATCATTTTTAATATTGATATAGTGCTGCATACTTTGGGTTGACCATAATTTGCTGAACTTTTCCATTATTGATGAAAACTTATAATTTTTTCCAGTTTTTTGTCTCACAAACACTGATGAAGAATAGGCTTGAAGACATATTTCCTACACAAATGCATTGGTGTTGAAATGACCTTTTATTGAGTACACTATGTTCACTGCTTATCTTTTTGAATTAATTCACAAGATCTCTTTTTATATGAGAGATAAATAACTCTCATCCTGTGCTACATTTTCTTCTTTCCATTAGTTTATGGCAACATGCATATGGTGTGAACCAACAGAACAGACAGCCAAGGCTGCTGGAATGGCTTAAAATAAAAATTAGTTGGGTGCCTGGGTGTCTCAGTAGGTTAAGCATCCAACTTAGGGTCGGTCATGGTCTCATGGTTCATGAGTTCAAGCCCTGCATTGGACTCTGCACTGAGCGTGCAGAGCCTGCTTGGGATTCTCTCTCTCTCCTTCTCTCTCCACCCCTCCCCCACTCTCTCTCTCTCTCTCAAAATAAATAAACTTAAAAACAAACAGGCATTAGTGACACTAAAGGAAAGTTTGCAATATTCACTTTCTAAAATATTAAGTTCTACAATGAAAGGAGTCTTTGTTTTGTTAAACCATGTGTCCCAAGAATCTAGAACAGAACCTGGCAAATAGTAGGAACTCAGTATATATCTACTTATACATTTATTCCTTGCACAGGGGCCATGCTAATCTTCTCTGTATCGTTCCAATTTTAGTATATGTGCTGCTGAAGCGAGCACTACTTATACATTTATTCAATAAAATTTGTTGAATAAATGTTTGTGTGTGTATACACACACACACATATATACATATACATACATATACATACACATACATACATATATACATATGTATACATACATATATACGTGTGTGTATATATATACATACATATATATGTTGTATGTGTATATAAATACATGTATATATATATATATATATATATATATATATATATATATATATATGTTGACCCTTGAAGAACATTGGAGAGTCAGGGGTACCCATCCCTCACACGGTCAAAAATCCACATATAACTCTTGACTCCCCCAAAACTTAACTACTAATAGCCTACCTTGGCCAGAAGCCTTAGCAATAACATAGACAGTTGATTAACACATATTGTATGTTGTATGTATTATATGCTGTAGTCTCAGAATAAAGTGGAGAAGAAAAAATGTTACTAAGAAAACCATAAGGGAGAGAAAATACATTTCCAGCACTGTACTCATCAAGAAAAATCCACACAGAGTTGGGGCCCACATAGTTCAAACCCCTCCTGTTCAAAGGTCAACTGTATATTAACCTCTAAAACTGTAAAATATTTGTTTTCCAACTGGGAAGGAAGGTTGTTGTACTTGGCCATCACTTAGTGTGTCTAATTTTTACCACATCTTAACATCTCATTTAATCCTGAGAGGCAGATATTCTTATTTCCGTTTTACAGATGAGAAAATCAAGACTCAGAAAGTTGTCCAAGACAATACAGACAATAAATAAGAGACCTGAGATGTAAATCTGGGTTTTTCTGACACCAGAGACAGATACTTTCCACTATGTCATCCTGCCTATCAGTATGAATATCTGACCTGGGGCTGGCAGAAATGTGCTTACCATGTAATTTTCAACTTCACTTGCCCTGGGACTGAGAAATAATCTAAGATTTATGAACCAAGAACAGCATTCTATTTGTAGTCGTAATACATAAAATATTTGCTTTTGTGACCCTAAAAGTAGTTATAAACACACGGGCTCTAAGACACTTAAGCAGTGAAATGGAGAAATTTAAAAAGAAAAAAAAATAAGAGGCAGAAAGCAATCAGAAGTCTGCCTTCTACAAAAAGCCAAATATCATCCCAAGAGACTACAGGAGAATGTAATTATCTAAATCAATGTATTTTAGGAACAAAATCCTGCAACTAGTCCAGAAATACTATCCCAATCATAGAGCTAAAAAATCTCTTAATCATGTCAAATTGTAACACAATCGTGCATAGATTGTCAAATATACGTTTTTAAGAGTTAAAGGCATAAAAGCATTTCAGGCTACAGAATAAATTTACAAATAACTTGAAATAAGAAGGATATAAAAAGTTTATTACCCAAGTTTGTATGTGTATGTGTGTGTATATGTAAATTAAATCTGAATTCTTTACAGAAACGATTGAAAAATATGTGTATTGTATATATGTATATACCCATATAAGATATATATGTAATAATATATATATTGTGTGTATATACATATATATACATACACACACACAAACACACACATATAAAATCTCCAAACTGTTAAGTGGCATAATTTAATACTTTCTATTGAATAAAATTTGATTATCATTAATTGCACTATTTTCTTTAACTCAAGAATGTTCTTATTCATGCAGTGGAATCATTAAGTTTTTTCTTCTCATTTTCTTTCTTTTCTTAAAAAAAAATTTTAACACTTATTTTCAAGAGACAGAGTGCGAGCGGGGGAGGGGCAGAGAGAGAGGGAGATACAGAGCCTGAAGCAGCCTCCAGGCTCTCAGCTGTCAGCGCAGAGCCCGATGGGACATGGGGGGTTGACACTGGGTTCATGACCTGAGCTTAAGTCAGATGCGTAACCGACTGAGCTACCCAGGCGCTCCCTTCTCATTTTCTTAAATGCTATTTCTCGTAACAAGGGCCAGGGATTATTCGTATCGGCCATCACAAGTTAACCTATCCGTTTATAGTTTAGGAGATATGGTAAAACATTTCCACAGGCAAAACCACTGAATTATTATTATTATTTTTTTTACAGTCAGACTCTGCCCCCTCTGTTTAGGTCAAAATACAACTCTCTCAAGTAGGAGCAAACAAAGACACAAGAAATGAACTATTAGCAAAAACACCAATGTTTATCATGTTTGGGGGCTGGTGGATACAATTGCTGCTAAAAGGCAATATTGACATGGAGTCATTTGACGACCACCATTAAGTGAAAATCCCTTCTACCCAGAAGCCACATAGTTGCTGTGGCAATCCAAAACCTTTGGCCTTGTTCTTTGGTTAGGGTTAGAGTTCTTTTCTTTTTTTGTCAATCTTCTGCGTAAGAGAACATTCTTAGAAAAAAAGAAAGCTTGGATTAAAGGTTAGTGTTAACAAAATACATTTTAAATAGCTGAACAGTAACAATCCCTGTGTTAAAAATTCAGCATCAAAACTCATAATCAATTTCTTATAGACAGAACCCCATGAAGATTACCACCAGAATAGCTATCCAAACCAAGAAAACCTGTTATGAATTTGTCATTTGAAGAGAGATGAAAATATTAATTGTAAGTTCTACTCTAAGTAATACCTTTTCCCCTTAATATGTATTTTAACTTTATCTAAAACTGCAACATATAATTTCTATAAGATTCTATGACTGGAAATTACTCATGAAAATGTCTGGCAAATGTTAATGAAGATGATAATCTAAAATAGTTTATATTTCTCGGACAGGCAAGCATTTCTATTTTCAAAGGATATAATACACATCCACAAAATGTTTATAACTTCTCAATGTAAAGTTATGAAGTATATTTGAGGCAAATAAAACAAATTTACCATTTGTTAAATATGGAACTCATGATATAATCATGAAAAGAAATGCCTATCTAGTAATATAAAATAAGTTATTTCTCATATTCATTCTTTTATCACAATGACATTCATTGAATTTTTATGAAATAGTGTCAATTTAATAAACCACAGACATGAGTAAAACTGTAACATTCTTTCCCAGAAGATGCTTCTAGGAGTTTTAGGAATATTTTTATAGAAGTACTTTGTTTCTCTTTGTGCTTCTCTCTTTGTGCTTTTAACAAATGTTCACAACAATGAGACACATTTATTTTACAGATTACAAGAATTTAAATAGAGTCAAATTTGCCATTTCTAAAATTCAGTTGTGATGGGACATATCAAGCATTGCTTCTCTGAGCCTTCTTTTTTTTGTGACAGAAAGCTGCCTCAGAGAAGAAGACAGTTTTCCAGCGTCTCACCTCTGGCCCAGCCATCCCAGAACTGCCCCCCTCCTCTGCCATCCTTCCTCCAACTTTCTGGCCCAGATTTTCCATACAGCAAACTGTGTGTAGGGGGGAGTGGGGAGAGAGGACAGGAGGGCAAGAAACAAAGTCCCCAAGATATTCTGAGAAAGAGGAAATTATAAAATCCTTAGTATTTCACTAAAGAATAATTCAAAGTCACACTATCATATATGCATGAAAGTTTTAGATTATTATTATTAAACTCTTCTTGGTTCACATTAAAATGCCTAAATAAGTGAGTAACCTAAATTTTCCATACTGTAACTTAAAACCAGACACTTAACACAGTTTAGTGGAAACTTAATATCTGATCCTCTAAGAAAGAGTTTCATTTTCTTTAAAATAACACTCTGAGAAACTGTTCTGAAAATACAAACTTCTCATGTTGCACACCTCAACTGTCATGGTCATAAAATGAGACTAAATTCTTTAGCTAATCTTATTCGTGAAATATTTCATGTGCTTTTAGAAAATACCACATTGTGGCTAAACACCATTATTCCATTATGCCTGAAAATAACCAGTGGCTTACAGCAGTAAACAATTCAAATTGCATTCCTTGTATTAGAAAGCTAAAGTCATACAGAAATAGAACTGATATTGAAAGCCCTGAGAAACTCAATATGTTTTTATCTGAACACCAATTCGAATAAATTACTGGATACACATTTATAGTGACTTACCAGAGTATATTTCAAACAAACAAAAAAAAAACATTAATTTTGCAAGCAATCAAGCCTCAATATTCAGTATAATTTACTAAATATTCTATAAAGAACAGTCCATTCTCAATTATAATCGTAAAACACAATAAAAACCTTTCAACCAAACTAGTACAATTCACTGCCCATACAGTTTGTGATACAGGTTTGTGAAAAACAATCTATAAAAATTTTAAAAACTTATAAGTAAATTTTCATACCAGCTTGTATTTAGAATACAGTAGATAGAATATCTATCTACAATGCACCAAATCCTATACTAATATTATTACCTCATTTTTAATTAATAACACTACCATCTAAATACAATGGAAAGATATTCAACATTATTTCATCACACTTTCAAAAAGTTGTTATAAATATTTACTTGTAAACATAGTATCTGAGGGATAATCTTGTTATAACAGCGTGGTTTGAAAATGGAATGTAGAATTTGAAGTTCAGAGCTGTCTTCTAATTTCCTAACTTTTCCTAAACATTCACTTTTTGTCAAATTATTTTAGTATTTTGATGTATTCCCAATAGTTTATTTTTGCTTTTGTTGCCCTTGTCTCAGGAAACATATCTAGTAAGAGGTTGTTGCTACGGCTAATGTCAAAGAGGTTACTGCCTGTGTTCTCCTCTAGGATTTTAATGGTTTCCTGTCTCACATGAAGGGCTTTAATACATTTTGAATTTGTTTTTGTGTATAGTGTAAGAAAGTGGTCTAGTTACAATCTTTTGCATGTTGCTCTCCAGTTTTCCCAACACCATTTTTTGAAGAGACTGTCTTTTTTCCATTGGGTATTCTTTCCTGCTTTGTCGACGATTAACTGACCGTCTAGTTGTGGGTTCATTTCTGGGTTTCCTATTATGTTCCATTGATCTGTATGTCTCTTTGGGCCAGTACCATACTGTTTTGGTCGCCACAGCTTTGTAATATAACTTGAAGTCCAGAATTGCAATGCCTTCAGTTTTGCTTTCTTTTTCAAAAAAGGTTGTTTTGCCTATTCAGGGTCTTTTGCAGTATACAGATATACAGATATATATAAAATACTACTCACCCATAAAAAAGAATGAAATATTGTCATTTACAATGACGTGAATGGGGCTAGAGGGTACTGTGCTAACCAAAATGAGTCAGTCAGAGAAAGAAAAATACCATACGATTTTACTCATATGTGGAATTTAAGAAACAAAAGAAACAAGCATAGGGGGAAAAAGGGAGAGGCAAATCAAGAGAATATATATATTCTATATATTCAAACTATAGAGAATAAATCACTGGTTACCAGAGGGAAGGTTGGGGGGAATGGGTTAAATAGGAAATGGAGATTGAGGAGGGTGCTCGTGGCGATAAGCAATGGGTGTTAAATGGAAGTGCTGAATCACTACATTGTACACCTGAAACTATTATTACACTCCGTGTTAACTAACTGGAATTTAAATAAAAACTAAAGAATTATCTTAGTATAAAACACTGGGTTCAGTTCACAGGGATTTTATTGTGATAGTTTCTGAAAATACAAATAATGAACATTTCCCCTTCTTTTGAAATTTGTAAGTGGAAACTGACTCGAAAATTCAGTTACAGAATGAGGCCAAGTAGCATGAAAGAACTTTCAGGATAGTTACATGGGTTTGGGACACAGTGCTCTGCAGCAACTGGGGCAAATTCATTGATGGAAAGCATCTCTCGAGCAAGCAAGACCCTTTGCAACCAGTGCAATAATCCAAGGCAATAGTAAATAGGACAGTAAAGTAGAAGAAAATTTACAATAAGGAGTCAAACTGTCAGGGATGAAAGTTTATTGGGTGGGGGACACAGAGAAAAGTATGAGTCTGACACCCAGATTCGTGTCCTCGGCAACTTTGAGAATGAATGTCTGAGAGACTGCAGAAGAAAATAACAGAAAACTGAGCAAATTCGTGATGGGGGTAAAGGAGGAAATGGTCAGCACAGAGAAAGAGAGAGGCAGGTTTTTTTGTGCTGGTTCATTTTGAGTTGCTAAGCTTTCATCCAAATTTGTGTGACATTTGCACGTATGAATCTGAAGTTCTGGGATGCAGATTTATGTTTTAGCATTCTCAGTTGGTGGCAGTCGTTTAAAACTTGAAAAACTGGTGAGCTTCTCCAGAAAGCACGGATAGAATGGCAGTAAAAAGAGAGAAAGAAGAAAATCTGAGAAAATACTGACGCATGAAGGGGAACATGAGGATGAAATCATGTCCAGTGTAGCAGATAAAGACTAACTCTGGACCACTGGGTTCGGTAAGTGGAGACCAGGAAGATTACCAATGATTTTAGTATAGCAGGGGCGATAGTGATGTAGGAAAGGGCAGAACTTTCTCACAGTGGATTAAAAAAATTAATGAGAAATGAAAAAAAGCCAATATAGTAAATAAGTAATTACACCAAGATATCTGACTGTAGAAAGGTTGTAACAAACAGAAAAAAAACCTTTAAAAAAAAAGGATATTTTATTTATTGCTTCCTTTTTCTTTCCCTAAGGAGTAAAGAATCTTGACCACACTCATGGGCAGAAGAGAAAAGGTCACAAAAAGTAGTAAGTTAAAAGTAAAGGGGAAATAGAAAGAATTGGTGACAAAGGACCCAGAGGGCATCAAGAAAAAAACAGCTTAGTTATAAACAGAAAGCGGGTACACTGTTTTATTCAGAGACAGAAAGTAGAGATGTCAGTGTGTGGAGAAGTCTCTAGCCTAGGGAATTCTTACGTGAACACTGGCACACTTTAACTGGTATCTTATTTGAGAACTTGCACTTGTTTGTGGAATACGTAAGAATAACTTCACTGTAATAAGAGTGTTTGTTCTTTTAACTTAAAAACACTTCAAATAGGACTTCTGTCAAATATTATTTCAGTTATAGGCACCATACTATTGATAATCGTCCATACTTGAAAGCCAAGGAAACTGGTCTATAAGCCAGAAAAATCGCATTAGTTATAATTTTGAATTAGCAATGGTAATAACGGATAATAATGTTGACTCTGTTGTTAGAAGCCCAAAATATCTTAGGAATGGTACAAAATTAGACTTATTCTCAAAACTATCCAAAATAAGACTCATGAAGAATGACAAAATCATTTTTATTTCACGCTAGTAAATGCAAGAAAATGAAAAGCATGTGAACTTTCTTGTTCTTACAGTATCAGAATTTCACTAAATTATGCAAAAAGAAATATATATATTTATGCACGCATGTATGTATGTATATAATTAGCACTTTGAAACTACTTCATATATCAATATAAAAAACATACAGTCTTAGAAATTTAAGAATGCTTTACCAATACTTCTACAAGTATACTGATACGCAGAAAGGTGAAGCTTGTAACAGAGGCCCATGTTTACTAAAACCACTGTCCATCTACTGGATACTGCATCTATCTGTTCTCCAGTCCCCACCATGAGTCTTGAGGGAGTTAAGATCCCCATTTTATAGAGGCAGTGACTGAAAGTCAAAGAAATTGGGTTCCCAGTCAAGATCACATACAGAGCTAAAAAAAGACTTAGGAGGTACCTGGGGGACTCAGTGGGTTGAGCATCTGACTCTTGATTTCGGCACAGCTTATGATCCCAGGGTCGTGGGATCGAACCCCACATGGGGCTCTGCACTGAGCATGGAGCCTGCTTAAGATTCTCTCTCTCTTTCTCTTTCTCTCTCTCTCTCTCTCTCTCTCTCTCTCCCACTGCCCCTCTTCCCAGCTTGTGCACGCACGCATGCGCGCTCTCTCTCTCTCTCTCTCTAAAATAAACATTAAAAAATAATAAAAATTAAAAATGTCAGAGTTGGAATTCAGGGTTTCTATTTGGCTTCAGAGCCCATGCTTTCTTTGCCACATGCTTCCTCTCGTGTATTTCATGGCTGACCTACAGATTGAGTAGAAACCACCACTTTGATATGTAAGCCACAGACTAAGAACCTCTGCACTGAGAAGGGACACAGTTGGTTATCTATGGGCCCCTTGGAGTGCAGGTCACCTTCCACTCTCTTCTCACCACTTCCAAAACCATGAAGCCCACGAACTGATATAGTCAGGCCGTGCTCTCCAGTGTCTTGACCTTAGACGCATTCCTCTGCCCGAGGAGCCTTTCTTCCTTCTCCACCTGGCGAACTGCTAATCATCCAAAGCCCCATCACCTCCCACATCTGACCTCCAACTCTGTGCGAGACTCATCCCTCACCTGGCAGAGCTAATGGTCCCCTTGCCGCGTACCCACAGGGCACACTGCAAGCACTTATCACTCAGAATCATAATAATTACTTTAATCTCTCCCCTGCTGGAGTGTGAGCCTTTCCATGACAGGGACAGTATTTTATTCAATGTAGAATCAATAGTGCATAAAGCAGTGTGTGGCACATAGTAGATAATAAATAACTGTCTGCTGTGTAGTGAAAACACTGCAGGCTTAGGAGGCAGTTGGGGGGAGAGGTGGGTGGGTCTGAAATGCCACTTCTGTCTCACACCATCTGTGTGATCTTGGACAAGCTACTGCCTGTGAGCTTCATATCCCCATCTGTATGGACATAATATTACCTATCTTAAAGAGTTGCTATAAGGACTTAAAGAGAACTGACTCAGAAAATTGGAGTCCCTGATATGTAATTAAGTACTTAATAAATACTTGCTTACTGTCCTTTCCCCCTCCACCTTCCTGAATGCCTAAATGAACAACAGGTGAGCATGTATTTACTGACTGAACACATCAGGCCAAGTGCATTTACTGACTGAACAAATCTTACTCAAATGTATAAGAAGATTGCAAAACTATAGTAGGTGCTCTGTGTGTGTGTCAGAAAAGTGAATATCTGCACTCAGAGAACTGACAGTCCTATGAGGAAAATACAAATTTTAGTCAAATGATGATTTCTTAAAAATAAGGTAGAGAAATGAGTACTATAAGCTGAGTGCATGGACCCAGTGGAGGACCCAGTGGATGGGAGCAGTTACTTTGGTTGGGGGGAAAAGCAGAAGTGGTCACCAAACATCTGGAATCTGAAATAAGTTTTGAAAAAGTGACTATAAGTTGGAATCATGGATACACAAGAGAGGAAATCCTCGGAGAAAGGTTCAGCAGGAGAAAAGGCATAGAGGGAGGAGAGCAAAGGATTTCTCTGGGAACAGACACTGGTTTGGGATGACTTGCCAAAGCACAAGAAGCCAGAGAAGGTGGACAGGGACAAAGATGAACTGCAGAGAAAAGAAACCTGCACATGTACTGAAAAATTAAACACTCAATTCATTATCTGATGACTAATGCTCATGCTTCCTGTTTGGAGCCCCCTCTACTCCACATACCAGGATATTCAAACAAAGTTACACACAAGAGGAAAAGGGAATTAAAAAGCAAATTAACAAGATATTACATACTGTGCAAGGAAGCCAGTTCTGTTTACTGATTTAGTTGAGAAAAGAGCAAAGGCTATTCTTCTAAATGGGTGAGTTTCTTTTACTGTTAACATTGCTGTTGCATGACTATTCATCCCTGGCTTGTGAGAACAAGAAAATAAAAATAATGACTCTGATCAAAGAGAGTCTTTTTGCATAGGAAGTAAAGTAAAAATAAAACAAAAATGCATCCTGCGAGATGCCAATGTCTTTCTGCACTGACCAGTCCTGTCCCTATTTCACACTCAAAATGTTCTACTGCCCCCTGCTGCTTTAAGTTTCTGAAGTTCAAAAAAAAAAAAAAAAAAAACAAAAACAAAAAAAAAAAAACCCAAAAAAACCCCAAAATCAAAAAAACAAAAAGAAGTTCTCATTTTCTACTGATCTAACTGATTCCACTATTTTACTTTCTCCCACCCACCCCCTTTTTTTGCCATGATGACTAAGATTTGGGAGGGGGGGGGCTTTGTTCTTGGCAAAATGAAATTTTAATAGTGATCAGTGTGTAAGAATTATGTAAAATTTGGTAGGAGGAAATTATAGCTTTGCTAGCACATGAAAGTAATCCTCTGTGGACATAACAACTTATTTGTGACTCATCAATTGTACATTTTCATCAGGGAGTACTGACCAATCCCCAAACACACCATTTGCCACTCATTTAAATGGAGCCTCAAACTTTCTAGCCAAACTATATAATCTGCGTGCATGATTCGGCTCCCCATACATGGTATTGTGTATATGTTAGATTAAAAGAAATATAATATAAAGGATAAGCCTGGCTTTTCCTCTTTTACTGAAGTTTGTTCATTAATTTCAGTTTCTTAACATGTGATATAGAACTTCAGTCTTTTTTTCCTTGTGTTGGGATCTAGCTAATTTCAATTTCACAAATATTTATCTTTCTCTCTGGGCTCTGTGTGTTTGTGTGTGGTTTGTTTACACTTCCAGTTACTATACAGTATGTAAGGTCACAAGGATCTATATGATAACCAGAAACAAAAATAAAAAAGGACATCTGGAAAGTTCTCCGTCTAACGTGATCAAATGGCACACCATTATCCTAAGTCTGGCTTTCTTCTAATGCTGCCTCCAGCCAACAGTTTTAAGTGCCTGCAGTGTGCTGAAATGCAGTAAAAATATTTATTCTTTTCAATTAGGTCAGGTGTGCTAGCAAGGGGACTATACCTCTTGTATTTCTGTTCATAGCTAAATGAAGGTATTATAATCCTTTTTGATTCCTCTTTGAGTTACACATTGCTACATAACAAAGCATCCCCAAGGTTAGGGACTTAAAATGACAAGCAGTCATTATCTCTTTAAATTCTGTGGTTTGAGCAGACAGCTTCTCTGCTTCATATGGAGTAGCCAGGGTGCTGGGATGGCTGGAATTTGCAGAATGGCTTGACAGGGCATTGGCTAGGAGTGAGATTAGGGGTGCTGGCTGGGGATCTGGGTTTTTCTCCACGCATCCCTGGGTTTTTTCTCTACATCTCTTCTCTGGTTTCCTCCTGGCACGGAAGGTGCTCTCCCAAGGTGCCCTCTAACCTCAAGCCTTCCAAGAGGACAGTCCGCAAAATGAAAGTGTTTATTATCAAGCCTCTGTTTGCACCTCACTTGCAAATGTCTCATTAACCAATGCCAGTCACAGGGCTAAGCTCAGATTCAACCAAAGGGACTACACGTGGCCATGAATACTGGGAGGGGTGTCTCACAGTGGCCAATATCACAGTCTGACACAACTTCTCTCCTTCCCTCACCAACGAGTACCTTTGAGTCATCCTTTGTAGGATGTAAATCCCTGTTTCAGTCTGCAGTTCTTTTTCCTATTTTCTTTCTTTTCATCTTTTTTTTTCTTTTTTGTTAAAATCTAGCTGGGCTTTTAATTAAGGATTGGGGGAAGAATAGTGGCATTCATTCAATGAATAAACATACGTCGAGTAGTAGTGAGGAATGCACCGTAGTAAGAAACTGTGCAACACGAGACTGAACAAGACCTTTCCTCTACCCTCACAGCTAAATCCCTACAGGGGAGACTAACAGATGCCCCGAGTCCCTCAAATCTGCCCTCCTAACTATCATTTTTCTAGTTTCCAGATTTCAACATGTCACAACCCTGCTTAACATTTTCCATGTTTTCCCCAGCCTCGTGGAGGAGACAAAAAACACCGTAGCACCTCCTGGAAGGTCCCTCAAACTACCCTTTCTAGGTTCATCTCCTACCACTTGTCCTCAATGTGCCTCTTAACTCCCATTTATAGGTCCATGTCTTTTTTCCTGTCATTGCCTCTAGCTGGAATGCTCTTCCCCAGTCCTCAGCTCTAAGAACATGTAATTTTCCTCTTCAGATCCACACTTAAGTGATTTTCCATAAGATCTCCACTAAGAAAGGACAAGTCACACACATATGCCTACATAGACGGTGAACATATCCCTTAGTATCGATGCTGTTCCATATCTCTAATTTAGCATCCATGCTGATCCATGTTGTTTGTATGTCTGTCCTTTCAAGGGACTGTAGACTCCTTGAGGAAACCATGTTCACAGTTAGACAACTTGGCATTTTCTACGAATACAGCTTGATATGTAGGAGGAAAGAAAAAAGAGGATCTTGTGATTTCTTTCATTTCTATGAAATGTACTCTATTTTCTTCACTGTATTCAAAATAAAAATATCACAGTTGTAATTACATATCAAATTTGAGACGTCAGAGCTTCTCCAGGATGAAATGTGCTCTAATGAGAAATGGAGGCCAATAAAGAAATTCCTGTTCAGTGCAGATCTATCAATTAATCAATCAAATGGAAATATAAAAAGCCACTACACCTGTTTCAATACCTTATACTAAGCAACATGGCTGACTTCTAAGGGTACTGATAAGATTAGGGTATGCTCTCTAAATCTGCCACTGAACACCTCTGAATCAAATTCTACATCTTTATTAATAGAACCTAAACAGTGAATCTATATTAAAGGTCTTACACAATATAAAACTAAAATATCCCATATAACACTAGCTTCATTTTAAATTCATCATGAGGATATATCAGTTGACGTTTTCAAATGTATATTTGAATTGATAAACTATGTCTCATATTAACCTTTAATTGTAATGTAAGATTTCAATAAGTGAACAGACTTTTAACATAGTCATATGGATGATGACAGGATGTGAATTTGTATCTAGCAAGTGCCATATCACATGTAATCGGATACAAACAATTGTGTAAATCTATAAGCCAGTGAATTCATGGTAAGGTAACAGAACTTACTAGATGATAAATATTGGCTTTAAAAACACCAGACCATCTTGGGTCAGGCACCAGTTAACATTCCAGCTTATTCCCCAATCCCTTGCTCTTCTCCCTGGTCCCTCACCACATCCGATTGTACATGTCATTTCTGGTAGTGGATGTTACGCCCCCACCTTCACTTCCTTCTACAAATATGACTCCTTTTTCATGACCCACCTCAAGCATCATCTCCTCCATATGGCCCTCCTGAACCCTTTATCAGTATGTGGAAGCTCTCCCATCATGCAACAGTTTCTACCTCAATGCTGAAGGTTGGCCACTGTTTTGCACAGGTGTCCTTCTATTCCTCCTGTGTGGTCTGTGTTTTATTTATCTTGAACAGTCCACACTGCCTGACAGGTAGTAGGCACCAGATAAATGTTTACAATTGATATAACAAATGGTTGCATAAAATGAAGTGTGAATTTTGTCTTTCAGCGTCAATAGCCATTTACTTAAATCATGAACACTCGATAAAAGGACTGAAATATGTATCGGATACTTTAATTTTAGCTAAGTCTTCATTCATATACTTTGGAATACAATATCACAAATGCAAAAGGTATAAATTCTAGGGTATGAAAAAATGGGTATCTATGAGTGGGAGCACCAGTCTAAAATGTGTCATGTATTTCTACACCCTTTGGCAAAATGATGAAAAGAAAGAACTAATCTGCATTTCTCTAGTCCTATTTTTGCCACTTATTAGATACGAAATCATTGTGTAAAATGAGGTCAACAATATCTCCTTTTCTTACTTCACAGACCCCTCATATGAAAACGTATATGAAAATCCTTTCCTTAAGCTAAAATGTAAAGCCCTTCTTAATATTGAGTCAAAAAGTTGATACACAGTGTATTTTTGCATTAAAAATGATTGAGCCTGATGAGCATTTAGCCCAATCACTGTCTAGCATACTTAGGGAGAATTTCCTTTGAGAAATAAAATATTCATCATTTCTAATTATAAATGGTACTGTTGTCAAGACAACTTTTCTCATGAGGGATGGGATTATTCTAAAATGGTCTTTTTAAACAATGTTTTAAATCTCAATTCTTATTTACGAGTGAAAATGCATCATCCTTATTAATATCTCATTACTCAAAACACTCAACAATTTAAAAGAAATGTTATTTGAGAAAGGGTTCAATAGAGTTCTCATCCTTAACTCCTCTAGGGAATTAGAATTCATGGCATGAGAGTTTAACTATGTAGCACTTCAATTAAAAGTAGGGAGTCTGGAACTAATGTTACGTAAGTAGCAAGCACAATAGAGTTAGCATGCCCCATTAATGCCTGGCCATAGGGGCAAAATGACATTCTGAGGCATGAAGAACAAAAGGGTAATTGGATAAAAGAGTGATCTCACTTTAGGAAACATGAATGTACATGGCCATTCTTACAAGCATGATACACTGTGACCCTGCAAAAAGGAGGCATTCTAGTACTGAAAGTTTAAACAGATAACAATATGCTTACCTCTTTCTAAAGACTGTAATAAAGACATATCCCAAATAGTCAATATTCTGAATTATAAAAGTGTGGTGTTATCATTATTCGTAATAATTTCAAAATTATAAAATATTTACAATTTTTAAAGCTCATACATACAACTCTATGAGCCAACTGAGCAGTGAGCATCTAATTTAAAACATGTAAATATACTCTATAAGTATAAGGTCCCATAGCCAGTAAGAATTCACCCACTTCTATGCTCATTCATTTATCCACCTTTTACAAAGTATCTACTATGTGGCAAACACAGTTCTTACACTGACAGAAGACAGACTAAGGAGACTAATCTTTTAATTAGAAAATGATGTCCTAGATCCAATTTTTTTAAACTGCAAATTCACTAAGTTCTATTGTATTTTAGGCTCCTAATAGCATAACAATATTCCAATGAAGTTCTAGGCACCACAAAGACTAAGTTTAAAAAAAAAAAAAGCAAGATTTTTATAGGTGACAAATTTATGTACATTTTCTCTTTTACTGAAATTAAACAATAAGCTGGAGATTTACTTCTCTTAAAATTTGAAACAAACAATTAATTAGGTATTTAGCACATAATACATACCTACTACTATATTCACCACCAAATATACAGGAAATAAAGGCCAAAGTTTTTTTTGTAGTTGAGAACCAAAAGGCTGTGTATTTGCGTATGTGTGCTTGTGTGTGCTAGTGTGTGTGTGTGTGTGTGTGTGTGTGTGTGTGTGTGTCTGTCTGCCCTTTATCTAAATTTGAGACTATCCAAATACAATTATCATATGTTATCTTCTAGAATATAAAGATAAGTAGATAACTAGTGAATTAAGGTTTACAAAAATTACAGTTGCACAGAAAATTATAAAACACATATTCTGTACTGCAAAAAGAATGTCCTTGTACAATTCCATGTACTTTGTCAAGATAAATGTAAATATCAGACTGAAAATGTTTATAATCTCTGAGAATGTTTTATGATAAAATATACCCTACCCTAATTCAAATAAGCAAAATTACTCTACTTTTTTCCTTGAGAATAGAACACAGAACCAAACAATTATGGAAATTCAACACCACTTTAGATGATTCACTGCAGAGGCTGACTGTAGTCCAAAAATCTGTATTGTTTTTTTTTTTTTTTACTTTTTTAAATGTTTATTTATTTCTGAGAGAGAAAGAGAGACAGAACACACATGAGGGAGGGACAGAGAGAGAGGGAGACACAGAATCTGAAGCAGGCTCCAGGCTCTTAGCTGTCAGCACAAGGCCAACACAGGGCTCGAACCCAGAAACTGTGAGATCATGACCTGAGCTGAAGTCAGATGCCCAACCGACGGCCACCCATGCACCCCCCCAAAAATCTTTATTTTAAAGAAAGCAAGGTATGTGGATTTTTAAAAAAGAATCCACATAATAGCATCATGTAATTTTAATTATTTTTATACATGTGATATTTAAAAAGGAGAAAAAATACTTTCCATCTTTATTAACCTAATCATAATATGCTATAGTCAAAGGATTTTTGTAAGCATTAAAATGTTCTCTTTTCTACACTAATTTTTGGGAAAAGATTGTAAGATTATCTTGATTAAAAATATCATACATTTGAAAAGAATGACCTTTATTTCAGACTTTTCCTAGGCATGACCATAGTAGATTAATAAATTTAGCATTACAGATTAAAAGATAATTAGCATAAAATACTGCATCATTTTTAATGAAGAGTATCTGTTATGGGGCCCTGTAAATGTCCAAGGCAAAGGACGTATTTTGGCTCTAACAAATGGGTAACCAGCAATAATGCCAAGCAACCTCTATAGAATGTGGAATTGGCTCCCCCTGTTGGGCCTGAAAATTTTGCATTTTTAGCCATCACATCATAGAGCAGGAATTACTACAGACCAAAGAAAGCAATCCAATCCCTACTTGCTTACGAATGCAATGCAGTAGGGTAGGCACACTACACAAAGTAACACAGCCACTGAAGTAAATATAAAATGACAACTATGAACAATTTTACATTACTGAAAAAAATGCAAAAAATTACAATCCCCAATTTGCAAACAAAATATTTATCAACCCACCAAAGCCTCTGCCAGCATCGCTAGGAGGGCTACTATAAAAAACTACAAAATTTCTATGCAAGTGAGGCATTGTGAAGGCGGAACTAAATGAAAAAAATTAAACATCACAAGTAAGCCTTAAGACGTTAGATATCCAGCAACATAAAGCTATTCTGTCATATCCTAACTGTCTTTTTTCATACTTTATAATTTTTTTTTAATTTATCTTGTAACTTTTCCTAAAATTTGGTCATTTAGAAAGTTAAGATTAATAAGCCTTATCTAAAAACCTGGAACAGTAAAGGGGTCAAAATGCCATAACAGCAAATCTGTGAAAGCTAACTGCTTTCCTTTCAAACAGCAGGTGAGATAGTGGACCTTGCCTTCACTACAGGTTCTCAGGAAGGCTCTGGGACAGCTGATTCCAAAACACAGAAGGAAGAGAAAAACATCAAATAGTTTCTTCTGAAAACTCCTATGGGACCATTTTCTTTCCATAAAAGTGAGAGAAAATACCCATCACTGCTCTCTTTCTTGCACACATGCCTCTAGGACCCAGCACTCAAGCAAACATTGGTACTGTATCTTAGATACATATGGATTAAATAGGCTGTATGCACTGGCCTGGGAACTGAACCAATGTTTACAACATTGTTTCTATGGGAAAACATGTTCCAAATTCTAAATAACTTACAAAGGTTTGGAATATACTGGTATAATTTTGATGTTGTTGTTAAGAGATGCATTATGAAGACAGGATATGGATTACAGTTGACTTGGAGTCAATTCATGTTGACCTCCTGTTTTTTTACCTCCCACTTTTCCTTCTCAGTCTGGCAAAGGAATGAAAAATGCCATGATTTACACAGGTATATAATTATTTACAACAAGAATACATAAAAATCTCTAGCAACTTTAGTCTAATTCCACCACAGCCACCCTACCCTACATTTCAGTTAGCCCTACTGACATTTATTAGGTTGAAAATTTTGCTGAGGAATCTCAAAAATGCCATTTTCCAGATTTTTCTGGTTAGCAAACACAGATTTTCCTGTACTCGGTTTCTCTTTTTTATCTGAAATGAATCGTCATCTTTTGGCAAATAGCTCATTTAAAACATACAAGTTCTTGACATTCAAGTTGAAGAAGAAAAAAGAAAAACTATTAAGAACATTTTGCCTCCAAACTCTGAGGCATTCATTAGAACATTGAGAAATATAGAATGGTTACAAACAGAAGATTTTCTTCCAAACTTTAAAAATCAGGAAAACATAAAGTTGCACTTCAGATAAATCCTTTAGGTTTGAATGTATTACTAAAAATGTGAATTACATTGAAGGTATCATAATTTATAATAGCACTAATCTTTTTTTATCAACTATTTTAAAATAGTTGATCAATGCAAGGTATAATAAAGATTTTTAAAAAAGAAATGATAGGACTACAAAGTGCAGTTAAGGATGTATATGAATTAAGAAACTATAAAGTGGCAAAAGAAAGTCTGGAACGAAGAGAGAAGAAAATGGCACTCTAGAAAACCAAGAGGTATTCACAGTAAGCCGCTTCCAAGGACCATTACAACAGTTTGTGACTGCACATAACCTAATGCCCTGTGGACACGCTGAACTGTCACCTTTACATTCGCAAACAAGAAAGCGCCATTCCACACTGACACCAGGAAGTCATGAGCAAAGATTTCAAGTTAGAAATGCTGGCCTTTTCATGCACTTTTAGGTGGTTTCAATCCATTTGATGAAATACGCACTTTGCTTTCAAGAGTTTAAATTCAGCTAAACATATTGAAGGAAAGATCCCCATTTGTTCATTTCACAGATATTCTGCCACTCTGGGGGAGGGTGGTGTGGCAGTAAAAAGAAAGTGGCACATTTAGGCAGCTAAAGCACCGTGTTGTTTACATCCAGGAAGCCACACATTTAATAAATGCTGGATAGCAGTAACTTCCTGAGGCTTACTTAGGATCTATAGTCCAGCATCACAAAATGGAATATAAGTGCACAGTGGGGTTGTTGACACATCAATCACTTGTCAGTCTCTCCAGGGCTCCACAAATACCCCTTGTGCTTGGAAACTTCATTACCCATCGCTGTAATTAGAAATTTTAAACACAGGAATAGACACTTTTTCTCAAACTACTAAATTAAATCACCCACAGACACAAAAAGAAAGATAATCCCATGGTAACTATAGTGCAACTGAAAAATTACATCTTTTAACTTCTTTCCAGTTTGGGTCACTGGTTTAGTTTTGGTTTCATTCTCTGTTATGCAACATTCCACTTGCACACCATTTTTTAACATTTGACATTATTATATGTAGGTGGAGAGATAAAATAAGCAAGAAGTTAACTAATATCTCTGTGTTCAAAGGTAAAGAATATGAACCATATTGCCAGTTTACTCTCATAAGCACTGCAAGACGTAATTAATGCATATTTGTTTGATTTGCTACTTTTTAGAATATATATATAGTATGTAAAAGATCAGGGGACAACAATAAGAAAATTTATTTGTATCTACTATTTTCCAGACATTTTCCTGGATTGAAGAGATTCCATGTATGACATGAAATATCATACAAGTAAAGGGAAGTGTAGTCTCCTCTAAAAATTCTGAGCATGTAACTTAACTCTGCTAACACTATTTAATAATATCTCTCCTTCTTTATTCTCCATTACTTTCTTTTCAACAGGGGTCTGTTAAGAAAAATCAAGCCTGTGCATTTAAGCAGATTTACTTACAATTATGCCTTCTCAAATGAACATAGATTTAAGAATTTTAGAAGAAAAAGATTATTGTGGACAGTAAGGATGTCTGCATGTACTTCCTTGAAATCCTGAGAATAAGATTTTATTTTGTTCTTTTCCCCTTTATTGAGTTAAAGAGCTTCTCAGGCAGCTCAAATAAGTTTTGAGGGGTTTGAGGGAAGACTGCAACTGAACAGGCAATACATAGAATTGAAATGACTAGCTATTAAGACAGCTTATGTGCCTTCTGCCCAAGTACAATCCCGAGTGAAGGTTTTTCCCTAAAAGTCATGTGCAAATCAAGAGTTACCAGAGGGGAGGTAGGCGATAAAGAGACAAAGGGGACTGATTAAGAGGTACAAACGTCCAATTACAAAATAAGTAAGTCACAGAGATGGAAAGCACAGCATAGAGAACATAGGTAATAATATTATAATAACGTGGATGTTATATGGTGACTACACGGAGTCACACAACTAATGTAATGTTGTGTGTTAATTATACTTCAATTTAAAAGAAAAGTCACTCACACAAATTGACCTTGTTCTAAATTAAAGTTAAATTAGTATTTTTCCATTGAAATGGAAATTGGAAATTATCTACCCCAGAGGTTTTCAAATTAAGATTGTTGCATACACAGTGTTTCAGAGAGGAGCCTTGGGGAGTTTTCCAGAGTAGGGGTGTCATTATCATCCTTCCTTCAGAGAAATCTTGGTTAATCTATGTTATATATGGTCATTTTGTAGCAGACTCAGTTGTAAATGGCATTCAGTGACAGAAAAAATTAGAAACATTGAAGACACAGATCTTCTGCAGTTTTCCAACAGTGTAGTGAGGGGACATGTGGCTACCAATCCCTCTGTAGGGACTTTTTGAAGAAAATGGTCACTACCAACACCAAATTACTTTGGTTGAACTGTCGAGCATTTGATTCTCCTCTGAGAGGACAACACCTCTGAGGTTTTAAAATTTTTTGATGAAGGGCCACCTGGGTGGCCCGGTCGGTGGAGCATCCGACTTTGGCTCAGGTCATGATCTCGCGGTTTGTGAGTTCGAGCCCCATGTCGGGCTTGCAGCTGTCAGCCTGTCAGTGAAGAACCAGCTTCTGATCCTCTGTCCCTCATCTCTCTGCCCCTCCCCCGCCTGTGCTCTACCCCAAATTAAAAAATGTTAAATTATTTTTTGATGAAGTAGTACCTAGATAAGTATCTCTTTCTTCTAAATATCTCACACTTCTTCAACTGATTCTCATATATCATTCAGGCCTTTCAATGCCTTTTGTTTTTCTCCAAATGTCTTGCAGTTTATATTCTGATGTCATGTCTCAATAGGAGATGGCCTATTTTATGGAAGATAGGAATTCCAAACCTGGCTTTACCTTTTTGAGTAAGGCTGGTCAATTTTAAGTGTTCTCATCTGTAAACTAAAGTAGTAGATAACAGCTCCTTCTTGAAAGATTGTTACATGTATAAATTCAAACTCTGCATATTTAGCTTCTTGCAAAAGACAAATAACATGTGAATTTCCTTTCCCTTTTCCTTGGAGCCAAAACTATTATTCAGAATTAAAAGCAAAACAAAAACCTTCTAAGTAATAATGGAGAATTTATGGGAGAAAAATCTATACTTAAACATTTTACCCTGTGGCCACAGGACAAAAACAGTGTATGGGGCATCTGGGTGGCTTAGTGGGTTAAGCATCTGATTTTGGCTCAGGTCATGATCTTGCGGTCCGTGAGTTCAAGACCCGCATCAGGTTCTGTGCTGTCAGCTCAGAGCCTCGAGCCTGCTTTGGATTCTGTGTCTCCCTCTCTGTCTCTCCCTGGCTCATGCCCTCCCTACCCCTCAAAAATAAATAAACATTAAAAAAAACACCTCAATATATGAAACATTAGACACAGTGGAGCTAAGGCTTGGTGTGTTTACCTGCTTATACAGAACCCACCATAGTACACTTAACACATGAGTACTTTCTAAGGACAAAAATAATAATTATCCCGTGGATACAATTCCATGAATTTGAGGGAGATGCCTTTAAATAACAAATGAAAACAGTAAAAATGGTATGAAAAGGTAAGAAAAAGGCTCTTGGGCTGTGGGGCAGATGAAGACTAGGCAGCATAGAGTGTTAGGAGTCTGGGTCCATGAGCTGTGGTGCGGGTTCCTACCCCACAGATTAGGCAGGTCACATAACATCTCTGGCACTTGTTTCTTCTGGCACAATTTCTAAGGTCCTTTTCAGCATGGGAATTGTATCATCTTTTTATTCTACCATGAAAAATGAAGGCCCCATTATAATACATCTATGCTCTTAGTTCTTTGAACAGCAGAATAAGGGAAACTGGTATATGTGTCAGGAATAAAGGTAAGAAGTGATCCCAAACTCTGAAACATCAGTAGTACTGCTTTTCCATTCATGATTCTAGTTCATGGTGCTGTAAAAATTTAATAAAGGAAAGGCTCACTAAAGTAGACACAGGAGGACTGGTATCCTTCAACATCAGTTACAGGAAGAATTACCAATTACAGACCTCAACTGAAGAAGAATCAACAGGAAAGGATCATTAATTACAGGCCAACAAGGAAAGATGTACATTACATCTTCCACAAGAAACTGACTACCCTGCAACTCAGCGAATGAGAACTGTCATCCCCCTGCGCTCCAGCTTTTCTCCAAAGGACTTTCATTCAAAACAACCTCCTTCTCCATACAATAAGGTTCATATCCTTTGTTAGTTGGACTTGCCTATGGTTCTACCATTGATTCCTTGTCCCAAACTGCAAGTCTCTGTTGTTCCTGAATAAATACTTTTTTGCTGGTAAAACAGCTGACCATTTTAGTTTTAAAATTAACACAACTAAAGGTTAAGAACTTCATTTGAGAATCATTAGTACCTCAATTAATCAAAATGCTTAGGAATTGCCTTTCTTACTCATATGGGCTTTGTTTAAAATTTTAAAATCTTGTTATCCACCTAAAACCATCATGGTTCTACATGCGATTTCACTGTAAATACCTCTTTAAAAAATGTTTACTTATTTATTTTTGAGAGGGGGTAGTGGGGAGGGAGGGAGGGAGAGAGGGAGAGAGAGACAGAAAATCCCAAGCAGACTCCACACTGTGAATGCAGAGCCTGACGTGGGGCTCAAATTCATGAACTGTGAGATAATGACCTGAGCTAAAATCAAGAGTCAGATGCTTAACCAACTGAGCCACCCAGGCACCCTGTAAATGCCTCTTTATGTGTCCTTTTCTTTTTCTAAACTAGTATCACCCTGGATTGGGACTTTGGGCCATGTCATTATTTTTGTGACTCACCTCTAGGCTTCAAGTCTCTCTATACTTCAATTCACAACCCTAATCTTCCCCCAAAACATTATATTATTCAGATGACCCCTGCCTACCAAATAAAGCCTGAATGAAGTCCTTAGCCTAGTGTTCCAGAACCTTTAAAAGGGTCAATTTGTATTTCGTATATTATCTCTCCTTAGTTTAATGCCATCATTGCATGAAATTTTTCTTAGTTGATAAACATGTCTTTTAAACCATTTCAACTAAGGCCATTCTCTTTGTATGAATGCCTTTTTCTTTCTCATGCTTCTGGAAAGTACAGAAATCTATTTAAAATGGAATCTCTATGTTGTCTTCCTAGATGCTGCAGACAGATATGGTTTTTTCGCTCTTCCAGAGCCTTGTAGTGGCCAAATGAGTCAGCATCACTAAAGACAGCAATGGAAGGTACATCATTGTTTCATTACTCAATCACATAACGGTAATCAAAAAAAAGATTAGGAGGTTGTCGTTTCTTCAGAAAACAGATGAGTCCATTAGTCAATCATCTAACCAAACAGTCACATGTCAACTAGTGCAATGCAGTGAAGGACCAAACTTTTATTTTAATCTGTAATCATCACATTAGACCTCATTCCAACAGCTGTGATTTTATTACTGCTAATAAACAGGAAAAAAGATCCTGCAGTTAACATGTTCAAAACTCAAAAGATCCTATAAACACTGTCTACTTGGTACTGTGCCAACCACTTTCACATATCCTCATTTCTTTCTTGTAACAAATCTTTGAATTAATTATTATTTTCATCTTACACAGAAAGAAACTGAAGCTGCAAGTGGTGGATTACTTTGCCCAAACTACACAGTTTAGGAAGTGGCTGCGCCATGACTCCAGTTCAGATGTTCTGACTCCAAGCATGTCTGTCTATTGTGTGATCAGAATCCTACCATCCATTCATCAGTATCATGTCCTGGAGGCAGAGAAGATGTGTGGTAGTTGTTTTACACCTGCAGTTTTAGAGTATGCCCATGAATGGGGAAGAGAAGGCTCATCAACTAGTCATCTGAAAGGGGAACTGGCTATGTATCTTCTTTCCCAGAAAGGGAGGCATCAAGGTAGATGTGAGCAAGACCTAAAGACAAACCTTAGCCACAGGCCACCCATTCTCTTCTTCAGCGCGTGCATAGGAACAGCTGGGAAACATACGACCCACACATGCACTTACGTAAACACACACTGCAGCACAGGACATCCTGGATGTCATTACCCTAAGCTCACTTGTCCCTTTCTTAAGGCATCTTAAAATGACGTTAAAAACAAGGTGAAAATCAGCTTGGAAACTACCATGACAATGGAATTATTAGTGAAATCAAAGTTCTCCATAATTATTTTGCTCATGGGTCACCATCAGTACGATTTTTGGAGCACTCATTCCCCTCCCCCCATTTATAACTTATTTCATGTACTTATAAATTAGTATTACCGTACCAATATATGATGTATATATACAATATACTACAAATATTTAAAATATAGACAAAATCACAGTTTTCAGAATTGAGAGAAAATTTTAAATGGAGATTTAAATAGAAAATTCTAACATGTTCTTCCTATGTCTAGGGCCATACCATTACATATAGCACCTCTGTGGAAAAAGTTCTAAAGAAAGCCTCTCAGGCACAGACACAGCATAATGAACAGAGGGCAGGCTGTATTTTATCCCCCATTGTCTTCAGCCAGGCACTTGAATGCAGTGTCCAACATCCACCACAATTAGAAGATCACTAAAAAGTAGATTATTTTAAGCAGTCCTTGAAGGATGTTTTTGCCACACCGAAGACACTGAATTAAATTACAACTGTTTACTGAATGCTTTTCCAGGAATGATTTAGATATCTGGAAAATATCTTAGAAGTGCAAGACACACATTCAATCATTTAGAAAAAAATCTCTCCGCCACCTACCCAAGCCAAGTAAGTACAATGCTGAATGCTGGGCAAACATCTCAAGCCCACAGCCAGTCTATTTCTCAGGTCAACAGAGAGACCAGTGAGAAAAACAAATGAGGGAGAACAACATTAACAAGGTGCTGGGGCCACCCAGGTGAAGGACACTCATTATAGCTTCAGGAAAGTGAAGCCCAGTGAAGGGAAACTCTAGTCTGAGCCCTAAAATACGAGAAGGAAATGCACATATGGGTTTCAGGCAGGAAAAACAGTAGCTGTTCCTGAGAACTATTATTTTCCAGTATTTAGGTTTTTTTCTAAGACCTATAAACAAGTAAGTAACTAATACAAAACACAAACCTCTCTTCTACAAGCTGTAAGTAGAATACAGTGAGAAACACATGAGGACATGGCGGAGAAGAACCGTTTGGTGGTATTCATTCAACACATTTCCTGAGCGCTTAGGATATACCAAATATTGGTCCAGCTCCAGGAAAAGAGTAAAAATCCATCCCTTGTTTTCAAGAAGCTCTAGTGAAAAAAGAGCATTCATAAAATAATCATACAATCCAGGTACATTTAAAGCCAGTTATCCTGGGGCACCTGGGTGGCTCAGTCGGTTGAGTGTCCAACTTTGGCCCAGGTCATGATCTCACTGCTCGTGAGTTAGAGCCCTGCACGGGGCTCTGTGCTGACAGCTCAGAGCCTGGAGCCTGCTTCAGATTTTGTGTCTCCCTTTCTCTCTGCCCCCCTCCCCTTGCGCTCGCTCTCTCTCTCTCTCTCTCTCAAAATAAATAAACATTAAATTAAAAAAAAATTAAAACCAGTTATCCTTACACTGTGGGGATGTATAAAGAGAAGATGATGCATCCTAGAGGATCACAGAAGTCTTCCCAGAGGAAGTGGTGTTTGAACTGGAATATGAAGGATCTCAACAGAATAAAACAGGGATACTATGCTGACCAGAAATAAGAAGGCAGGTGTTAGAGTAGGGAGAGCCTGGTAATCTGCATATGCAAAGGTCCTGGGGAAGTGAAAGCAATGCATACCTTGCGGACTGCAAATGCCTGTAGAGCTGGAACACACAGGGCACAGGAGAGTGAAGAAAGCAGGATGAAGCAAAAGAGGCCATGCAGGTCTCTCTGGCCAACTAACAATGCAGAGTTTGTATCTTCAGTGCAAGGTCATGAACAGAGAGAGTCCTTCAACCTCTGCACACCACATTTAACTCCCCCACCCTTCCCTGCCTCCTCTCCTTTCCTTCAACAAACACTGATCAATCATCTACCAGTTTACCTTGTGTGATGTACTATCTAGAGTGTTGAGGATACAACCAGGAACAGGACTCTGAGCTCATGAAGCGCACATTTGGAGAAGAAGGCAGATTTTAAAAATCCGTTAAATGGCATAAATTATTTCTACACCACAGGGTTTCTGTGAGGATCCTGTAAGATTGCATGATTATATACTTTATAAAATGTAAACAGTTAAAAAAATTGTTATGGGTTTTCTCTTGGGTATATTAACTTAGATGTGGTAATGAGGCACCTGTGTAGATTTGTAACATGAAACTTTGGGAATGGAAGGAGTACAGATGAGACAGAGATGAAATAAAGAAATTGTAACCAAGAAAATACAACAATAGCAGTTGCTTAAAGCAAGCCTGCATTATAGGCCTGGCACTACCCTTTCCACAGACTTTATTTTTAATTATCTCAAGAACATGAAAGGTAGGGTTTATCTTCCTTACATGTAAAATTGAGGCACAAAAGAAATCAACAAGTCTAAAAGGTCGGTTTTACACACCTAAACTAAAAGTTGCTATAACATCAACTTCTCTAATTCCTATGGTAAATTCAAATGAAAAATCAAAATTTCAGTTCTTGACTGTAGTGGACCCTATTGGTTACTTCCCCGCATCAGTCACCACCTCGTCCTCTTTCTTAGTAGGATCCTGATCCGATTCAGTCACCCATCCATCCAGAAATCCAGAAACATGTCTTAACCAGTTGAAATCAATCACTGTACGCCATTTCTTTAGCAACTCTTGGTCTTAAGTTATGCACTTCATCTATGTCATTTCAATGGATTCAAGAAAGGGGTTTAGAATCCATTTGGTAATGGGAGAGATCATCTCCTCTCCCAGTTTCCTACTTTCTCTTCCTTTTCTCTACCCCTTCTTTTTTCTCTCTCTCTGCCACTGACTATGAACTGGAAAGCATCAAGCCTTGGTTAGCACTGATGGCCTCTTTGAGACCAGGGGTAGAGCCAAGGAAAAGCTGACACCGAGGACGAAGAAATGAAGAAATAGAAAGAAACTGAAAGTTTTGGTCTGACCTACCTCTGCAATTCCTGCTCTGAGAGATAACAGGTTTTTCCTTTTGAAGCCAGATTCAGACAGGTATCAGTTATTTGCAACCAAAAGCATGGAACCAATCCGAGGTAATGACGACCACATATCTCCTATACTTAAATGGCTTATGTCTTATTGATACATTAAAGAAAACAATATTGAAAAGAACTCAATATCGAAGAGCTTTTTTCATAGGCATTCACAATAAGCCAGCTGACATGAAATCTTATTCTGGGTATAGTATCATCATCTCGGCGTTTCAAAAATTTAAATGAAACATTATAATTATTCTTTTCTTTAATCTTGATTTATTTTTGAGACAGAGAGAGAGAGAGAGAACGAAGAAGGGACGGGGGGGGGGGGGGGGGCGGGGCACAGAATCTGGAGCAGGCTCCAGGCTCTGTCAGCACAGAGCCCGACACGAGGCTTGAACCCACAAAGCGTGAGATCATGATCGAAGCCGGAGTCCGCCGCTTAACAGACTATGCCACCCAGGCACCCTGAAATGTTCTAATTTTCAAGCACACTTCATAGGTAAGGAAACCAGGCCAGCTGGGGTGGTCCCCCCCCCCCCCCAGCACATTACTAAAACCAGAGCTTGAACACCATCTTGTCTGCCACTGAAATTTGGCTTTTTTTTACTACAGCATGTGGACTCACATGCCATTTTTTAAATTCTAAAATAAATTAACATTATATATTCCAATAATAAATATGATGAAATACAAGAACTGTAAGACTTGTTTACTCGGACATATAAACACGAGGTACCTTTTTTCCCCAAATAGGAACTATTTAAAAATCACATACAATGTTACTGAAGTTTTACTCTTTTTTTTCAGACTGATGTTTTTTTCTGCTTCAGTGATAGAAATTTGGCTTGGAGGAAAAGAATGAAAAGTCCTTATTAAGTCTATTTAAGAGCTGTTTACTATGTGCCTAACACATATTTACTATTTAACAGCCCCACTATGTGCCTAACACAATGGCAGATGCTTTGGGTAGCACCAAAATGAAAAAGACTTTAGAACCTGCCACCAGAAGCTTGAATTCTAAAAGGAGAAGAAGAGGAACAAACTCAGTGTGGTATAAAACAGCTGTTACATAAAGCTAACGGAGGCCTAAGAAAGACCATGGCTGCACAGGTGCAGGCTCAGATGAAGTGCTCCACAAAAAGCCTGAGAAGAAGGACACATCTGAGTTCATTATGTACAGTCTTTTTTTTTTTTAAATGTTTATTTCTTTTTGAGAGAGAGAGAGATAGAGTGTGAGTGGAGGAGGGGCAGAGAGAGAAAGAGGGAGACACAGAATCTGAAACAGGCTCCAGGCCCTAAGTCCTCAGTACGGAGCCCAACCCGAGGCAGGGCTCGAACTCAGGAATGGCGAGAGTATGACCTAGGCTGAAGTCGGACGCTTAACCAACTGAGCCACCCAGGTGTCCCTCATTATGTGTAGTCTTAAAGGAAGCTCATTTAGTCAACAAAGCAGTTCCAACCATGGGCCAGGACCTAAGGTGGTAGTGAGATACATCACATATGAGCCCTGCAAGAACATTCTCTTGAGACACAAGGCATACTACTAGCAAAAAAATAGATGGGAGGATAGGCTCAGGAACAAACATTCCAGAGGAGAAGGATAATCTGTGCTAGCCTAGTGTTGAGACCTCTGATTGGAGACCACTGTTGGCTGGAGGCACTGAACATTTTCCTCAGTGAAATCAAGTAGGCCTTCATGGCGGAGGAGACATGAACTGGATCTTGGATAGTAAAAAGAAGTCTGCCTGGTGAAGAAGACCCAAGAAATATCAGAAGCAAAAGTCCAGGGCTCAAGAGTAGCTAACTTACCTGTGTAACTCTTCAAGTTAACTAGATTTCAAGTACATAGTATAATAAGAAAATATTAAGAAATAAGAATGATCATTCAGGGCCAGAGAAGGAACTTAAAGACCAAGGCAGGAGTTTAGACTACTGACACTGGGTGTTAGTAAAGCTTTAGAAAAAATATTAGTCCTGTTATTTACTAGTCCTAAAACCATGGGCCAGTAATTCAGTTATCTTTATCATCTATAAAATTGTGGCAGTGACTCATATTTATCAGAATTCCTTTGGATGTAATATACAGGAAAATGTTTTGTTAAATATAAACCATAATGCTAATATAAAAAATGACTTCCGACTAGGGAAATGACATAATCCTAGCTGTACTTTAAAAAGATACCTCTCGGGGATGCCTGAGTGACTCAGTCGGCTGAATGCCCCACTCTGGATTTTGGCTCAGGTCAGGATCTCATGCTTCTTGAGATCAAGCCCTGCCTTGCCTTGGGCTCTGTGCTGACAGCACTGAGCCTGCTTGGGACTCTCTCCATCCTTCTCTCTCTGCCCCTCCCTTATTGGCTTGCACACACAGGCACACTCTCTCTCTCTCCCCCTGCCCCTCTCTCTCAAAATAAATTACAAAAAAGAAAGAAAAAAGCTACCTCTGGCCACTGGGCAGAGGATCCTAGAACAGAAGATCTTAGTTCCTTCAGGAAGTAAGCTAAAGACAGGGAAATAAGAAGATGGGTGGATGTGGTCCTCTGGAGGAAGAATCAACAGAAACTGACAGTGGGGAAAAGGGAGAGGAAATGAGTCAAGGTGACAGGAAGCTTTAAGTTTGGATGGGTGATAAGATGGGATGGGGGAGAGGAGGTGACAAGGCCCCTACAAACACCTATGCACATTACCAATGCATAAACAAGGCAAGGATTTAAACTACACGCTACGGATTGTGCTCTTTGCAGTATTTTTACCTAATTAAAAAGAAACTCTTGTCCCTAGTCCAGTAAATATGCATGGTAAAAAGCAATGCCCAGTATTCAAATGCCAGCCTGCCACTTGGGCAAATTGCATCATCTTTTGGGTCTCAGCTTTCTCATCTGTAATTTGGTCCTCATTCATATTGCCGAAGATCAAATGAGCAACTATTGATATGAATAATGCACTTGGACGAGCTCCGGGGTCAGGTACTCGATCTATGAAGAAACTAGCTCAGAGCTCCTCAGCTGACCTTAAGCCTTCTGTCCTCATCACCACTGCTCCCCTCCAGTCAGAAAATATTGATCTTCGTGAAACAAAGGCTGTATTAGAACGGGGCATGGAAGTTTCTACATATGTGCTCTATAGCCTGCCTCTACCAATACATGCCAAATGTTGGTGTTTATCCCATTCAAAAAGAAAAAAAAAAAAAAAAAGGTGTTTTGGTTTGGGGTGAGAAAAAGAATGGGTATAGTCCGGCCTCCTGAGTTGTTTCTACAAGCTACAACTAAATCAAGATTATAGGCAGAGCACACTCCCTGGGTGCACACTTCGGAAGTCTGTCTGCTAAATGGTCTATGGGGCCAGGATCAGCCAAGGGCTGCAAACCGCTACAGCTGCTGTTAGACTTAGCAGCGCCCTACAACACAGGCCTCGTCGCTAACTCACTGGTTCTGCCTTACCCTCCCTGATGCAGTTCCCTGTTCCCCAGCTTCCCAGCTGAGCTGTCATGATTCACTGTCTCTGTATGGCTGGATTTGCTAAGATAAGATAATAGCCTTTTATGTTCAGGCGCTGTGAATTCCTCTCCACCCCTCGGACGGGGAAGACAATTTAAGTGGAAAGGAATAAATTGCTGGATTTAATACAGTGACCAAACACAAAAGCCTAATAAAAATGTCAGAAGTACATGCTCGAGAATGGCAATGAATTGTGGAAGCACACTACAGGATGTAAGCTGGGCTGTAGCAACTCCTGCAAAGGTACAAAATGATGACATTAAACCAGCTGCCTCAGTTTGCTTCCTATCTTTCTAGCAATTTCAACTTTGTAGTAATTTTGTGGCACTCTTGCTTTATTTGCAAGTTACACTAAGCCACACGCACACAAATGTGTAAAAATATTAGGAAATAATTGACATATAGTATAAAATACATAGAATGGCCTATCCATAAAAAGCCACCTATGTATAAGTGCATATTTTATATTGATAGAAGGGATAAGAGACATTGATTGAACAAGTTTACTGTTACTCTCTTTGAACATAAACACTACCAAGGGACAAAAAATGCAAAAATATTAAGAGGTTAAGGCTTCAAATGAAAGATGGCTCCGTTGAGCCTTCGTACTGACTGTGAATATTTGAGTGTCCATACATGTGAATACCACTCTATGGTGAATAGAGACGAATATGTCCAACCCCTCAAGGAGTATACAACCTAGGGAGGGCATTTTTGTTAACAAGCTAATAATCATAATATAAAAACTAAACAGTTTCTGTAATATACTAGACTTAGTCAAATAATTTTAATACTTTTCCTAGGCTAGAGGTATGTGAATTAACCATGTTCAAAAGTAAGTGAAAACATCTACATGTTGGAAGGTGGCTACTATTGGGTGTTTCACAGCCCCGTGAGGGAAGGGACCCTACTCCCCACACAGGGTGGTGGCACCCCTGAATGGGAACAGTCCCTGTTTGACAGAAAGTAAAGCAATGCCTGGTTACTGGCAAAGCCAGGTGGAAATTCAACATTCCAGAAGCAGGACTGGGAATACAGAAAACTATGAAAAAGGAAAACTCATGAAACGTGAAAAGAAAGAAGGAAAGAATAAGTAGCTTCTACTGTGCCTCTGCGAGGTTTGGCTTCCTATTCCAATACTGGGTGGGGGTGGAGGGACTCGGTCAGAAACCAGAAAGCAAGAACATTGCTCAACCAATTCAGGAAGTGTTTGATTTATGAAAAAATATTTAACATCCATTGAACTCTGTGGCAGATCATTACATCTTCTAATCCTGTCAAGGACTCTCTGACATTGATGTCCTAATTATCTCCATCTTAAGGAAGAGGGTATTGAGTTAGAGAGGTTAAGTAATGTGTTATAAGTCACACAGCCAGGAAGCTTAGAAGCTAGGATTCAAATTCTGCCAGACTGTTGCAAGGCTTACATTCATTCATTCAACCAATATTTCTTGTGCACTTACTAGTATTCCCTGCCTTTATGAAACTTGTATTTTAATTGGGAGAGAACGACAACCAAATAAATAAGTAAAACATACAACACGATATTGGTGATGGAGCCTAAAGAAAAAAAGAACATGGAGAAGCAGGAAGAGAGGGCTAGGGGACTCAGCTTACTTATGCAGAGGGAACCTGAATGATTATAAGATGTATTATATTTTGATACACAGAATAAAGTGTAAATATTAGATAAGATGTGAAATAAATTATTTTATTAAACCCATTTAATATCAAGCTTTGAAGTAGTTTTGGTTTAGGCATAACCTGATGTTTTCTTTGATATCCCTCAATATTTAATTAAGATTTGGCAGTCAGGGGCTCCTGGGTGGCTCAGTCAGTCATTGAGCATCTGACTCTGGCTCAGGACTTGATCTCAATGCTCATGAGCTGGAGCTGCTTGTCGGGCTCTGTGTTGACAGCTGGGACCCTGGAGCCTGCTTTGGATTCTGTCTCTCTCTCTCTCTCTCTCTCTCTCTCTCTCACTCTTCCCTCCCCCATTTGTATTCTATCTCTCTCTCAACAATAAACAGTAAAAAAATATTGGCAGTCAAAGCAATATGCCAGGGGAACTAAGAGAAGAGACCATAATTTTCAGTAGAGATCAGTATAAGATCCTATCAGATATATGAAAAAAGTGGTCTTAGGAGATTTTTAATACCATAAATTCTTTTTTCCTTTGATTCCTGTCTCTATCTCATCATATCTAAGTTGTTTTGTCATTTAGTCCCAGAGAGAGAGATTTGGGAAAGAAATACTGACCAAATGAAACTTCATGTTGATTTCCAAGTCCATTGACCATCCACCAATCGTACATAAAACACTTTTAAAAACTACTTTCAAAAAGAGTTATTCTTTGGAAGAGCTAAAGATTGCTCTTGTTATTAGGATTAATTGGTATAAATGGGGAAAGTATGGAAGAGGGGAGCCTGCATGGTCAAATAACTTTCAGAAACAATTTTTTACCAGTTAAACAGATTTCTTTACTGAGTGATGCCTTAGAGATAAATACACAAGTGTATACACTGCAGTCACCACAGGGGATATGACTTTCATTATTTCACGACACATTTGACCACAGATTACTTTTCTCTTGGATCATGGGAGAGAACACATTAGGAATCACTGTTTTGAGATATAATACACATAAAATAACCAGTACAGAAATAAATACAAGGCACTAAAGTAGCATGTGTTTGAGAATTGGGGAAAAGAAGTATACTTATGAAACATCTAAACCTGAATCATCTTATAAGAATATAATGAAAGTAAATACTTTTTTTTTTTAAACATTTATTTATTTTTGAGACAGAGAGAGCGCATGAACAGGGGAGGGTCAGATAAAGAGGGAGACACAGAATCTGAAACAGGCCGCAGGCTCTGAGCTGTCAGCACAGAGCCCGCTGCGGGGCTCGAACCCACAGACCGCGAAATCATGACCTGAGCCGAAGTCGGACGCTCAACCGACTGACCCACCCAGGCGCCCCTGAAAGTAAGTACTTTGAACAGATACCACACTTACGATGTGGCTAGAACATTTATTTAAATAAATATAAATATATATTTTTGTATATATTATAATAAATACAAATAACTATAATATATTTAAATGTTTATTTTATATATAAGTAAATGACATAATTATCCACAGTTTAATAGTTTCAGGCCACTCAATTTATAAAATAAGCCAATATCTGGATTCTACTGTTGTTTTAAACCACTTTGCTGTCTTTAAGTTAGTGTAGAGTTTCTGAACAAGAAGGGGTTGAAGAATAAGACTGTCCATTTAAAAAACATTCCACTACATTGATAGTTCTTTTTTGCACCTCTGTCATATTTATTTCAACTTTTTCTCTGATTTTCATCTAGTATCCCATTTTAGGACAATAGAAAGATAGCTGATGAATATGCCCAAGCCCTCAAGGAGCATACAACCTAGGGAGGGCATTTCGTTAACAAACTAATAATTATAATATAAAAAAATAACAGTTTCTATCTATAATATCCTAGACTTAGTCAAATACTTTTAATACTTTTCCTAGGCTAGAGGTATGTGAATTATCCATGTTAAATAGTAAGCAAAAACATCTTGCTATTTCACAGCCGTGTGAAGGAAGGGACCCCTCTCCTCACTCAGGGTGCTGGCATCCCTGAATGGGAACAGTCACTGTTTGAGACAAAGTAAAGCAGTGCCTGGTTAGTGGCAAGGAATAGCTGGGCTTCCCAATAAGACTGAAGAGAATAAAGAAAAATCCCTTCCAGATATCCTTAGGTGTAAACTCTTTCCCTGAAATGTGATAATTGATATATGTTGTGAATTTTAAAGCAATTATTATAACTACAAGTGTTACTCTTGTTCATACAACTTCACTTGTTTAATCACATTATTTGCTGCAGTAATTTCCCGCGTCAAGTAAATTCCAAGGGATTACATGGTGGGTGGGGAGAGGAAAAAAGGTATTTCCTTTTATCAAATGTAACTATGTTGCTTTCTCATTCCATCACGTCCCTGTGTAATAAAAGAAGAATCCAGGGTGGTCACTTGGAGTACCTGATTAACAACTTTCCTTGAAACTATTAATTAGTTGTGGAATTCATTCCCCTTAAAGACAGGGAAAGAAAACCACACCAACTCAGAAAGTGAGCTCGCCTTTTGGAAAAAGACTCCAGATTTCAGTTGCCTTTGGGGTATTCAGGTTCTACACATTTTATTCTCCTCAAAAGGTCAAGGAAATTAATTGCCCGGGGCGCACGATGCATTTACTAGGGAGAATTATAGAAAATGATGGTCCCTACTCTCAAACCTGTTACAATCAAAAGATGATAACACAAATATGAACATAGCCTGCATCAACCAATGCCATTATTCTCCTTTGATTTGCCTTGTTTGATTTTTAACTCATCTCTTCACGCTACCATCGGTGATGTTTGAGAGGCAGGTGATTATTGAAACTACTTCAGTTGTACACCACTTCCTTAATATTGAGGGATTATCAAGTATCAGGATAACCACTTAATAATGCATAACCATCAAATCTCCTTTAATCATTTTTTTTTAAAAACTAAGCCTTCAAACAATTCACATTTAATACCAAAGCCATGCAAAATATAACAGGCTGTATTTATCTAGAAAAGAAACTGCCTTTATTTTTTAAATTGCTAATAGGGGAGAGAACAATCTTCAAACCACTCATCCACAACATAATTATCTAATTCCTCGTTTATTACCATGAATAATTCCACCATTATAATTCTTGCAAGTCCTGTGAAGAGTTCCCTATAAATTTCTGAAAAAGAGCTACAACAATTGTGAAAGTTTCGATCTCCTTCCCTTCCCTCAATTATGTCTGAGCATCCCCTAGCGACGAGGAAACCTGTGCTAAGTTCTGGTGACAGGAGGTGAACACTACCAGATGTGGTCACTCTCTTTCCTGACTTACCATACACTTTTACGAGCAAAGAAATATCCTCAAAAAAGAGATCAGGTACCTTTGCTCAGTATCTGCCGCTGGTGGTGACCAACAGAGCTAGGAATGTACACAAGGATAGCTTCTGACTTCTGATTTAGGGTTCCCTTCACAGCACAGCATATTTCATTCCAAGTACAAGCTATTGTTTGTCTTTTTCAGGCTTAATTTCCATCAAGCATTCAGTTGGAAAGTACTGATGAAGCAACCTGTACTAGGCTAGATGCTGTATGTAAAACCAAGACAAATATGAGAGGGGGGTCTTTTGCAAAGCTAACACACGTTATGATTAACGAACAATATGCCATGGCACGTTGCAGGACACAGAAAACAATGGTTGTTTTAATCATAAGAACAAAAATGAAAATAACATAAAATACACAGCACTTATTTCATGTAAAGCATCATACTAAGCTTGGTTTATTTAGTGTATACTTTACTCCATACATGACTTGCAGGAGGTCAATTATATTATTATCCTTTTTTTTTTTACACAAGGGGAAACTGAGGCACAGGGCAGATAACAAAAGACATTCTCAAGGCTACACATTAAGTGATTCACTCCTACACAATCAAGCAACAGTCTGTACTCATAACCACCACCTTACAATGAATGACCACTTGGACATAACTAACTGAAGCAGTTGTCAAGGGTTTGATGGAGGAGGTGAGGCTTATTATGCAAGCAGGTAAACTATGCTACTATAAGTTGGAGGCAAGAAAGGAGGCCAGAAATGTGCTGACAACTTCTGGGGAGTAACAGCAAAATCTGCTTGCCTGGGAAATAGCATATGAATATATGCTGTTCTCTGATAGCAATGATAAAAGTTAAAAAAGTAATATAGAACTCAATTATGATTGGTCTTGGAAGGTAAGCAAGAGAGTTTTATGCAAAAGGGAAGTTAATTTGTTTTTAATTTTTTAATGTTTATTCATTTTTTTTAACATTTATTCATTTTTGAAAGGCAGAGGGAGACAGAACGTGAATGGGGGAGGGGCAGAGAGAAAGGGAAACACAGAAACAGAAGCAGGCTCCAGGCTCTGAGCTCTCGGCACAGAGCCCGACACGGGGCTGGAACTCACGGACCGCGAGATCATGACCTGAGCTGAAGTCGGCCACTTAACCGAATGAGCCACCCAGGCACCCCAATGGTTATTCATTTTTGAGAGGGAGGGAGAGAGAGGGAGAGAGAGAGAGAGAGAGAGAGAGAGAGAGAGAGAGAGAGAGAGAGAGAGTGGCTGAGTGGGAGAGGGGCAGAGAGCAAAGAAGACACAGAATTCAAAGTAGGCTACAGGCTCCTAGCTGCCAGGACAGATCCCGACTTGGGGCTCAAACCCACACCGTGAGATCATGACCTGAGCTGAAGTCAGATGCTTAATCAACCGAGCCACTCAGGCACCCTGGGAAGTTAATTTTAACTCACCTAATCTCTGCAAAGTAGGATACAGAGTATTTCTAGATATCCTATCCCCAAGTCTCCTCATATGCAATGGTTTCAATAGAATAACTATCAAATATATTAGTTACAGCATAACTGTTTGTATTTAAAACAGTTATTTGTCTTTGTTAAGAGGCAAACTTGGAGATTTTCCCTAAATAAATCCTAGAATCTTTCTTTTTATTTACTAGTCGGGGATTCCAAATTACTAATGTATAAACCTTAACACTGAATTTCTCAGTATGAGTGCATCATTGACTTTTAAAAATTAATTAATTAATTTTTGAGAGAGAATGAGCAAGTGAGAGAGACAGAGAGAGCGGGGAACGGGCAGAGAGATAGGGGAACAGAAGATGTGAAGTAGGCTCTGGGCTGACAGCAGAAAGCCTGATGCGAGGCTCTAATTCATGCACAGTGAGACCATGGGCTGAGCGCAAATCTGATGCTTAACTGACTGAGTCACCCAGGAGCCCCTCATTGACTTGTTTAGAACAAAAGCAACATAGTTATCTATGTCAAGTGAAATTTCCTGTAAATTCCCCTAAATTTGTATTCTTCAAGCGTTTTGAACATTCAAAAAATTTTTACGTTTCTCTCTCAGTAACCCCACTTCCCAGGCACACGCATGTATACACACACACACACACACACACACACACACACACACACACTACCTGGTTGATTTGGAATAGCAATTACTATAATAAACTATATAATTTAGAATATACTAGCTATCCAATATGTTAGATAACCAAAATGTGTTACTTTTCTCCCTTTCATAATTTTTAACTTCGGAACATTTTGGGTTTTGTAACTACCTCAATCTGAAAGTGGATCCTTATGTGAAGGAAACAAAATTTAAAGCAATATTCCTATCTGTTGGTTTTTGTTATTAGACTCTGGATAGAGAAGCAGCTTTGGGAAGAAAAAGATCAGTGGGTTAAAAAAAAAAAAGGACAATTTTGGAGAAAAACTGAAATTTGATAGAAGGAGAGCATATAACATTGTGGAAAGTGCCTATACTATGTTCAGCAGTATTTTGTGAATGAGAATATAATTCTTGGGTCCAAGCAGGGCTTTCTATTAACAGATTTTAATAACATTGATTCCTCCTTGCACTCTTTTACCATGAATAATACAGAAAATGGGCTTTATCCTGAAGCACTTGAATTTAAATTTTAAAAAAAGGCATAAACATTTTTAGTTTCCGTATGAACAAAAACAGTGTCCTCAGAAAAATGACACTATAACAGCATGCTTATTTCTGCAAAAATTAAGAGAGATTTTACTTTAACAGAAAATGACTTAGTAAATATTTTTAAAATTTTCATATACTTGAATATGAAGTTGCATATCCAGATAAAATGAGAGGAGTTAACAGATATAAATTCTAATAATACTTTTAGCAAAACACAGTGTTACCGAGTGAACAGCTGCCCTTGGCAGTACATATCGCATTTTCCAAATGTTATCAATTTGCCTCAAGACCATTCCCGTTAGGTAACTTTTTTTAAACAAAAGATCAAGAATAAATTAAGGTATTAGACAGCATATAATCTTCTCATAATTAATGAAGTGCGTCTGAATTTAATATTAATGACGTCATTCATCCTACTGTCTATGTGTAAACTTTTTTTATCATACGATAGTAACTATCTCCAATTAGATAATCATGATGATAATATAATAATAAGGAGCCTTTCCCCCCATATAATTTGCTTACCTATGATTACATATTTTGACCTGGATTCTTACAACAATGTAACCATAGCAGTGGCTTAAAAGATATAAAAATATGTGTAATTAGTATGCTAAGCATATTTAAACTTCTTATGATAAACTAATTGGTAATTTCAAATGTTTTACAGTAGAGGATAGAATGTAAATTTAAAAATATTTAAATGTTAACACAAAAATACAGTGTTTAATTAAGATGTATTTTTAATATATTAGTCTAGGAACCTTTTAAATAAGCACACCAGATTTAAAATGTAATTTAAATTAATATTTTAGGAAAAAAAGGGTCAAGGTTAAACTGTTTATCCTCCTTAAAAAGTTTATAATGTCTTTTGTGTCTCTACTTACAAAAAGAAATCTCAATGAAACTTGGATATTAAAACCTCCCAGGAAACCAACAATAAAAGCTGCTAAGAATTTCACAAGTTTTTTTTTCCTTAGGTGTTAATTAAATGATCATTTAACACTGCAATGTAAACACAACATTTTCATCTCCTGACAGCACAGCCTATTATAAATCCGGGGTAATAAAAGTCTTGGTGTTAACGCTCTGAACCAAGTTCCCACCACACTCTAAGACGCCTTGTCGTGTCTAAGGTTAAGCATCTAGACACAAAACAAAGCTTGCGCCTACTCGACTTCCAGTCCAATTTTCCCATCGCCCAGTGACCTAGGTAACACTTTGAGCAATAAAGAATAAATTTAATTTCTCCAGCATTTTGTGAGGATTAGGAACAATTGTTGGCTTGCAATGACTTTTTATCCTTGGATTCTTTTTCCTCCGGAGCATTCCTCCGGTCCTAAAAGAGAATTCTGATGGTTTAAGACATAGAACAAACAGAACTTTAAATTAGGCTTTTTTCAATCAATTGGAACTGTTGGAGGGGAAGCAATCAACCTTTCTCTGTGCTGTTCTCAGCTATTCACATACTTCAAGCTTTAATCTTTCACTAGTAGAAGAAACCTATCATGACGGGGCAAAGCTATCTTTTCCCATTCTGTTTCCAGACGTATTTATTTCTCTTTTCTTTAAGACCTTTTTTTAAACACTTAAATCAAGTTGCCATACTTAGCTGTACACATTCATTTGGGGGAGATTTCAAGAGGCACAGATGTTCCCTTAATAATATTTCACACAGCCATGCCGTACCCTACACCATGGGTATCGCACCAACAGGCCTTTTTACTTTTCATTGCTTCCCTCTCTAGAATTTAGTTTTTCAGAGAAAAAAAGAAAGAAAAACTCCTGCCTGAAGTTTCTTACATCAATCACAATTTATCAAACATTTATCACAATTTTTCAACTTTTTATGAAGAATTCAGTGACCGTGATTACCTTGCCTATGGGTAACAGGTAACAAAAAGAGGACATACACATGGTCCCTCTGCCTGCAAAGCTTATGTACATATGAAAAGTATTGGAGTTATAATAACAACAGAACAAAACAAAAATAGCTTCTGGCTGAGATCTATTTCATTATCAAATATTGTTTAAATCCAAAGTGCTAAACGATTTGCAATTTGCACTGCATTTTGACATATGTTTAATCTAAAAATGCGCTTACAATCACATATGCAGTTTATGTAAAGATGACAGAATGTTCCACAGATCACACCATATTTGCATATTACAAGATCAATGGGTTAATTATCTTATATGGTTTTAAAGATTGAAATTTTAATTAGCAATAAAAATGTTCTTTAGCAACATAGCAATCTTCGGAATAACTTTCACAATAGTTCACCTATAGTTTGAAGAGTTAACGCAGCATTTTCAAACTAATTCATATTTTTCCTTTATTTATTTAGGAAAAACACATCATTAAGACAACAACCCAAATATGCAGGCGTAACACAGCTTCTAAGTCACAGTCTCTGTTTCTATAGCTAATTCATCTTATATAGGAATTTTAAAACTACATGAATCATCAACTGGGATAGGGTAAGAGATCTCATTAAGAACATTCTGGGCTTAATGCATCTTGTGTGGCCAAGTAAGGAGAAATAAAACGATGCATATTTTATGTTAATTTTTAGTGATGAAAAAAAATAATGTGGCTACACTTATGTTTGTGTTATTACACCGAGAAAAATTGCAAGACAGAGGTGAAACAGAACAAGGAGATTTTCTGACTGTAGGCAGGTTGCAAAGACATCTGTGTGACTATTTTTTTTTTCATCTTATTTTGCAAGGACGAGACAATAATCATGTAGTACAATTTCTACCGTACTGGAAAGTTGGTCATGTTCTTTTTTTTTTAATAATTTTTTTTAAGTTTTATTTATTTATTTATTTATTTATTTATTTATTTATTTATTTTGAGAGGGAGAGAGACAGCATGAGCAGGAGGAGGGGTAGAGAGAGGGAGGGAAAGAATCTCAAGCAGGCTCTGCATTGTCAGTGCAGAACCCAATGCGGGGCTCGAACCCATGAAAACATGAGATCATGACCTGAGCCGAAACTGAGAGTCGGACACTTAACTGACTGAGCCACCCGGGCGCCCCGGCAATGTTCTTCTGAATACAGAATCTATAATATGACTGGAAATATCCCCAGGAGGAAAATATGATCATTCCCATTTTACAGATAAGGAAACTTGACTCCAGGGGTGTCACCTGATTTCCAAAGATAGCAGAGCTGAGTAGGTATTTAAACACTAGTGTTATATGCCCCTTCTCTTATGCTATAAATTAATTGATTTCAGGGTCTTAAAACATATGTCAATACACTAAAATTAGTTAAATAGAACCAGAATCCTATGGACACTTATTCCTGGAATTATTTATGTAAACTTTAGTCACCAAACAGTGGCAATTTCATAATTTGTCACCAAATTTTAAAATATTCCCTGATAATGTGTATTGAAAAATGTCTTTTTCACATGAAAAACATACACTTAAATTCATGTTTCAACAAACACAATCCCTTTTGATGAACTAAGTTTTAATTTACGTATTACAGGTCAGATATTAACCATGGTGGAGGCCCACATATACCACCTATTACCCGGGGCCACAGTGTTACCCTGGTTTCTCTCCCCAGTATCTACAACAGTATCTCCAAATTCAAATTGCACTATTGTGAGTACTTCTTGGTGCAGATAAAAACATTTGCATTTGGGAAAGCAACTATTTAAACAAGTACACTTGAACGGAAAAGATTCTTCTAGTTGATGCAATTAATTACGCTGTAGACTTCACATTCAGAGTATATTCTGTGGGTTAGCAACAACAAAAACCTACTAATTTCTGACTTTCTTAAGCAACAGCTTTTACTTGTAATCTCTTTGAAATAAAACTATCAACGTGAGGCGTGGGCGTGGCAAAAATCTCAAGTACAATGTTAATCCTCACTACATTTATAACTTCTAAATAATAGGATTACATGTTGATTTTAATTTTTGTTAATGTTTATTTTATTTCTGAGACAGAGAGAGACAGAGAGTGAGCAGGGGAGGGGCAGAGAGAGAGGGAGACACAGAATCTGAAACAGGCTCCAGGCTCTGAGCTGTCAGCACAGAGCCCAACGCAGGGCTCGAACTCGTCAACCATGAGATCATGACCTGAGCCGAAGTCAGACTCTCAACCGACTGAGCTACCCGGGCACCCCCGATTACGTGTTGATTTTAAATCAAAATCAAAAGTAAGTCCTACTCCATGGCTTGCCTCTTTTCTTCATGTCAAGTGGTAATGGCTATTCTGAAGTGTGTTCAGATACCCGTGTATCAAGTCTTTTGTCTATCTACCTTTGGTTACATAATTAGTAATCTATTTTTTTATTTTTATTTTATTTTGAGAGAGAGAGCGTGCGCACTAGCAGGGGAGGGGCAGACAGAGAGAATCTTAAGCATTGAGCCCTGACACAGGGCTTGAACTCATGACCATGAGATCATGACCTGAGCCAAAATCAAGATACAAACACTCAAACACCTGAGCCACCCAGGTGCCCCAATAGTAATTTTTTTTTAATTTTTTAAATGAAATGTTCCTTGTAGATCTCTATTCTCTAAGTGGCAAGAGCAGAGTCCCTTGGGTGCAATGATAGGTCATTAATAAGTTACTGAATAAATAATAAGGGACTTGGTGTTTTAACCACTGACAGTTAACACATTTCTAAGTTTTATCTCACTTATTGGTTCTTAGTTTTCAAAGATCAAGAGTCAACCCGCTCCCCTTCACAAAGTATGAGCATGAGCAATACAAATAGTGTATCTTTGAACCAAATGGTAAGGCAGACACACCACACCCGAGGAACTTTTATCGTCTGGACACGAAGCCCTTCGGCAGCCTGGGCAATGGAGAGCAGCGGTAGCCATCATGGCAGCTCACTAGATGAGTAATGATGTGGGTCTGGCTGGACGACGGTAACCGTAGCAACTGCAACCTGCAATTCCTGCACAACCACTGTGGGATTTATTGTGGCAGGGGCCAAACAGGCCAAGAGTGAAAGGGAGCAGGAAACTATGGCACCTGACACCTCGAGGAGCCCACACTTTAATCAGAGCTGGCAGGAATTAATTCAAGAGGAATTTTGATACAAGCTCTGCTGTGGCGCTCTTGTTTTTATCCTTGAATACAAGAATCCTGTGAGATTAAATTATATAGTTTTATAGAAATGTGGTATTATATTAAATTAACGGATATTTTGCTTATGTGAAAAATGGGTTATTTTTATTTTACTGTGTCTACCCAAACCCTTCAATGTTTAGAAGACCTAAGGGGACTAAACATTTAATTAGCCAAGTTACCCTTTAAATTTAATTTGGCTCTCTATTATTCATAATGCCGTCCCAGCATTACTGTTTGCTCACTCACGTTACAGACCCTGAACCCGACGGAGATTTAACTCAAGACATCAAACACTTACTGAGAGGTTTCTAAAGGTCAAGCCTCATACTAGACCCTGGGGACATAAAAAAACAAAACAAAACAAAACATGTTTTTGTAATAAATGTATATCAGCATTTATATGCATAATCACAGAAAAAAAGTAAACTAGGTTAATAATAACTGACACGTTTACTAGTGATTATGTCTGGATGGCAAGGTAATGAATAATTTCTATTTCCTCTTTTCTATTTTTCTGAATTGCCCAGACCTTTCTAATATGAGGGTATGTTACTCTTACAACTACTCAAAAACAAAAACAAATGGTAAAGGTCCTTCTGTGGGGCAAGAAGAAAGGAAAATAAAGATAGCTTCACTGTATATGTGTTGTACTTCGCAAATTAATTTTTACCTTAATAAAACAAAAATTAAGTTTTCTTCTAAACAAAAGCCCTGATTATTATTATCAAAAACATTTTGAGCCTCTGAGATCCTATCTGACAGTAAATGAACTGTGACCTGACCAACCAAATTAAGCGGTCAAAATCTATTTGTCTCAGGTAAGTAGTCATTAGGCCATAAAAAAGTCCTTAAGTTTAAAAATACTATTTATAATGTTAGATAATTTAGAGGCCCCAAAGCTCATTGGGGAATAATAAATGCTACTTGTGAACCAGAAATAAAAAGGTTTTATTCAAAGAAGTAGAGAAAATGAATCACTGGGACTTATGTATTTAATTTCATTTGTTAGTTTTGTTTTGTTTCAGTAGATACAAGTGAAAAATGAGTTTCTGCCATGTGCCTTGGATACTTAAGTTTATGTTAGAAGTCTGGGTAAATATAATAATACTCAAAGAAATAAACTGAAAACCACAAAACAAATATTTATAACCAAATGCTCGACCGCAGTACTACCAATGAAATTCCTTTCTAATGAGCCTGGATTAGTAGTTGAAAACTCAAGTTGAAAAGTGTGAATCACTCACCGGTAAATCACCTTTAAGGTTACATTTATCAGGAAGTTTTGTATATGCTACTCATATATATAAATGCCACTCATAAATTTCAATCAATCACGATCGCCCATTTCAAAAGTGACTAAAAATCTCAGTTAATCAGCTCCAGATTGCTCCAAAAATAATTTTCTCCACTCTTAAATTGATAGTAAAGAGGCGACACCAGTTTGGGGGACAAGCAAGAGGCTAGAATGGCGTATCTACGCAAGTTAAGGAAACTATATGCTGTCGCTTTTAACCTCCAACCTAGGGCCCTTTACTTTCCCTTTACTTACACTTTCCATCTGTCAACAAGTGCTTGTAATTTTATTACACTGTCCTGTAGTTTATGCAGAGTTGGTATTATTTTACAGAGTTCTGTTAATGGACTGGATAAATGGTAATGCTATTTAAACTAGTCTCCTGCTCCAACAAACACAGCTGCAACTGTACTACTATTTCTGAGCAAACATCTTGACCTGAACATGTAGTGCTCTCTCAACCCGTCCAAAGAGAAATTGGAGCAGACAGCAAAGGAAAAGCATATTTGGCCGCTAGCAGCAACCAACCGTGTCGAATCATAATTCATATACAGCGTACCCTCTTTTTCTTTTATATTGCATTTAGAGTCCAAAAAAAGCATGTGTGCTTCTTCACCTGGCATCTCATTTTCTGCCAAGAGTCAAATGGTGATTTTTCATTACAAAAGTGCAAAGAAAATCTGCATAATGTCCAGTACATCAGACTAGCTTAAATCCTAATGATAAAAATCAGACGTCAGTAGTGTGAACTACACATTAAACTAGTGAACTTCTTCATTAGTTATATACTGGGATAAAAAAGCATTAAATAAAAGTATTAAGTAACAAATACAGTATGTGAGAAAAAGAAATGGAGATACTAATTAGAATGATGCAACAACTTAAAGAGAAAATAAATTATAAATGTGTTTCCTTCATGAATTCTAGATGTGTAGGTCCCTACCGCATTATATAGTAGGGCAATTATGGATTGCTTAATATGTATATGCAAAGACCAGGCTAATACCTTCCCTGTCCCAACATATATTCTCTGTATTAGTCAGAAACCCCGTATCCTTTGTTCTGTCACTGATCCTTCTTGTGAAAGATTCATTTTTCAATGAATGTTTTAAAGGAGATTTTTGTCTGTCGATCTGGGCACATTTTTCCATCTGTTGGAACATTTGTTTCGGGTGAACTACTAGGCACCTGTATCACATGAAGAAACCCTGAGCTTGAATCCTTCCCTCTTGGAAATTACACTGGCCAGGCAGTCAGACTCACAAGCTTTTGGTTCTTTATTTATTAAAGATATTTAATGCTGGTTGTTTACTCCAATTAATGATTACCATCATTAAAAAAAAAGTGGTCACATGTAGCTTATAACTTACCCTCTCAAGAGAAATACCATTGGTAACAATTCACTATATCGAATCCGGGTGGGACAAATAGTACCTTCATTCAAAGGAAGATTCCCGGTGTGAGGGTGAAGAAAAAAATTACACCACTGTTTCTACGTGTATTTAGTGTTTATGTCAGTCGGTAAATCCCAACGAATATTAAGCATTATGCCATCAATCTCTAATTTCAGGAACATCAAAGCATTCAAGCCCCTCTTGCAACTAATCCTAAGAAATAAAGTTTTATCTTCCCAAACTCCCCAGAAGAAATCATTTGAGCCGAACAGGTACTCACAACTCTGTTTTCTATAGCTATATTTTCTAGCTGTCCATTTCTCATATTTTTACATGCTTTTAATTAACTAAAAAATACTGCCTCAGAGTTTTATGGGTTCTGTTTCTTTAATTTTACTTCTTCAGGATTTCAGGTCTCTTTTCACACAGCAGCTTCCTAAAGTCATAAAGTCATAACAAAATATAAGAGAAAAATCCATTGGTCCACTATGTGATATTGTCTAAGAGGGAAAACTGTTCCATGGAATAGAATTTACTAATAGAAGATTCTGCGCTGGATTAAACTACCTGAAGCCTCCTAAGAAAAGTAAACCAAGTACTTGTAGACTAAAATTCAAACATTCTTGTTTCTCTGAGGTAGTGTTGAAGTTAATTTTCCCCTCTTTCGCTTAATATTTTAAATCGTAGATGACAGTCATTCATTTAAATTATATTTTCACAGCTACATAGAAAATGGAAAATTTCCTAGACTGGTGTGAATTGCTTTTGCATGGGCACTATTAGCAAAGTGGTGGTTTCATATCCCTCATCGTATACCTGAAGTCCATTCTCCAGTCTCCTCCATCACCAAAGCTTAACGCAGAAAGCAGAATCACAACTAAAACCCTCTCTGTGGCCCTTCTTAGAAACTAAGCACAAATATTTCTACATCAGTATCAACTTAGCATCTTTACAATGTTCAATATTCTATCTCCTTGGTCAAACTAGTCCGTAAAGAATTCTTATTTAAAAGTCTATTTTCAAGTTTCTTTGCTTTTTTTTTTTCCTTTTTTTAATTTACTTAAATGGAGCTAATTAGCTGGCAGGGAACCCAAGGAAAAGGAGAAATCCTGCCAGGCGACTTTGGCTGTCCTCAGAGGACCAGTACCAGGGAAGTGAGACTCTAGAGGGGAGATGCAGTGTGTTCGTTTGGCTGCACATCTGCCCACTGAGCCAGCTCTCTCTGTAGTGAGCTAAGGCACCAGGAGGACTGAACAGAGACCGTGGCCACAGTGCAGGGAGGGCTCGAGGGCAGTGTTGCTAGACTTCCTACTTGTAGAATTGGTAACAACACTATTGAACTCATAGGCTACGACAAAGCCAAGTTCGAAAAAAAAGGAATCCGCTCACTTCCCCCACAAACAGGAACCTACGAGACGTCCCCTACCATCCAGGTGGAAGGCGTGCCGAGGAATTTCTTCTATATATCCCCAATTTCTTTCATGACATCCATGAACATCAATAATCATCGTTCTTTGTTTTTCCAACAATTTGTTGCTTATCTCCCATCTGCACAAAATCACTCATATGGCTGAAAGTCTAATTTTAAAAGCTTTCAAAAATGTGTTTTCACTATTACTTATTAGGTCAGTGTACAAGCATTCCAAGGAGGAAAACCTGATTCTGCCTAAAACTCACATTATGTTCTTTCCAAAGGAGCACTTCCGTTAACAGTCTATGACATATTTGTGAGGAAACGTTTACGGTCATTCCTATTGCAGAGTTTGGAATTCTGGCCTTAAAAGGAACATTTAAGAGGAAATTTACAGCCCTCTTTAAATACCTTATAATAATATTTCCAGACTAATAAACACGACTCCAGCACAGAAACAATGTCGAGAAAGCTGACATTAAGAACCCTAACTTTATAAGAAAACACTGCCAACTTCCTCTTCAGAGGAAGTATAGTGGCAAATTTTCCCTTCAGAACTTAATCAAAAGTTTCCATAAAAAAGTAAGGTAAATCTCCTCCTCATCACATAACCAAAAAGGAATAATACAATTACAGTGACACATACATGAACCACTAAATGCTAACCAAATAGAACAACAGGAACCACTGGGAAACCAATCATAAACTTCCATAAGAAGAAAAAACAAGCAAGCTTTTAATCCATTAATCTATCAGTGAATAGATTCCAGGAAAGCACAAGGAAACAGATCCAAAATACATTTATTAAAATACAAGGTACTACCCAAAGCAACAATAACTATTTCTGTCTACTTACAGCCTGTAGAGCTTCGAAGTCCCAAGAAACAGCAACTCAGGAAACAGCTGAAGGTGATTTCTGTTCAAACGCCTTTTGAGAAAAACAAAAACAAAGCGTATGTTACATAGAAAATACCCAACAATGAGTCTGTGATTTGGTAGTGTTGTGCCTCATCCTGTATTTCAGGAAAGGAAGAAATGACATTCAAAAGAATTCAAGCATTGCAAATCAAAAGTTGGTTACACCTTTTGTTACCTGACTCTTTAAAGCAATTTTCCATTATGCTTACTCAGATGATTACCGGCACCTAAACCCTAACCTCACATCCTGTGCAACATCAGTCATCCAGAATATACACAGCGAGAAAGGATTTCTGGCCTAGGACTCTGTTGTCTAGGTTAGGTGAGTGTGAGATACAATGCAAACACCACAGTAAATGGTGCCCTAAGATAATTCATGCACTGTCCCAGATGACCTAAATTTTTAGCCAAGGCATTGTGGGGAAATGGAAATTTCAATTTTGTTAGCATTTTGTTTAGCTGTGGGGGAAAAAAAAAAAGTGTGAGGAAATGTCAGCATGATTTGTCCCTATGGGCGAAAGCAGAAGAAAACGGCCAAGTCCAAACCTAAATCCACAGTTCTTGACCCTTAACTGAAAATAAGGCTGAAACAGAATAGGAGTGGCTAAAAATGTTTAGATCGTGCTTTTTTACATGTTTACCTGATATGAATGTAACTTTAGAGTTTAGAAAAAAATTTGACTGCAACTCTAACTCAATTAAGCCCTGATGCTGTGTAACTAAGTTCTTCCGGACTGTGCACACTTCCTGAAGGCTGGGTAGATCCTGATGCTGATGTACTAGGATCTCAATCCCATTCATCTCATGTGGACACGTTAATGTTTCAGTAAAAATAAATGTTCACATCTCTGCTCTTCCCAAATTTATTTTTAAAATTGTTTTTAAATGTTTATTTATTTTTGAGAGAAGGAGAGACAGGGCATGAGCAGAGGAGGCGGCAGAGAGAGAGGGAGACACAGAATCCGAAGCAGGCTCCAAGCTCTGAGCTGTCAGCACAGGGCCTGATGCGGGGCTCGAACTCACAAACCGTGAGGTCATGACCGGAGCCGAAGTCGGACACTCAACTGACTGAGCCACCCAGGCACTCCTGCTTTTCCCAAATTTAAATTACATGATAAGCTGATGCAAAATGTACATTTAAATGATTTGCAAGTTGCAAAAAAAAAAGATTTATAAATTTCTATTGCCCTACAGGAGAGTAAGGAGGTCCAGAAAACTAACGACACTTTGAAGAAACTTGAGTATTAAATATAAATGTCAAAAGGACAGGAAAAGAAAGCATGCCAATCTTGACTTATTTTTGAGACAGAGAGAGACAGAGCATGAGCAGGGGAGGGGCAGAGAGAGAGGGAGACACAGAATCTGAAACAGGCTCCAGGCTCTGAGCTGTCAGCACAGAGCCCGACGCGGGGCTTGAACTCACCAACTGTGAGATCATGACCTGAGCTGAAGTCGGACGCTTAACCGACTGAGCCACCCAGGCGCCCCAATCTTGACATATTTAAATGGCCATCTGGTAGCAGCAAAATTATATTTAATCTCCAGAGGGCAGAACTGGCACTAGTGAATACATTTCTTAAGAGAGTATATTATAAGGAAGACCTTTCTAAGAATTAGTGAATTTCCAAGAATTAGAAGAAATGGAATGATCTGCCTTGAGAAACTCAACTTCTGATTCCACTTTTATCCAAGCAGAGGCAGTGTGTATTTTTTTTTTTTCCTGCAAAGGACATAATCAAAAGAACTCCCGCATTAGGTGAAAAATTGTACCAGCTGAACTTCAGAACTTCTTCAAACTCCAAAATGCCATGAGGTAATGATAAAGACTGTAACTTTTGTTACATAAACTCACATTATGAAGAAGTTGATTATCTACAGAAACATTCTAGGCACTTAATAAAATGCACACTTATAAAAAAGTATGCCAAGACAATTAGGGGGAAAATGGTAAAATTAGTGGTGAAAGGGTGGAATTTCTTTCCACTTACGCTAATTTTTATAAATAAAGCATATAACAAGGTTAAATTTAAAGTGAAACCAAAAGCTTTTACTTATTTATTTTTGTCTGCTGGGAATGGAGAAAGGAAGGAGTATTTCTGAGGGAGGATGACTTCCAGAGTCTACTATTATACAATTTTCATAAAATAAAACTTAACTATGACCTTGTTATATTTTTCTCTCAAGAAACAGACAACAAATATTCACAATAGTGGCAATTAGAATTTTTCTAGGGAAGCAACCGCTCTTGGAAAGACTCCCATTATTCAAGGAGACAATCTCCATTTCTAAAATGGCAGAGATGGGCTATGGCAATCTCACCCAAACCACTGGACTAATAAACATCCTCCAGGATTCACCGGCCATAACCAGTATGCTCCTTCAAGCCTCCGGTCCCTGCAAAGCCCCAGCTGTTTGGAGAGCTTTCCCTATTCTGAGGGTACTTTCTTACAGCTTCTGTGAAGCTTCCCTGATTCCCCTACAGAGAGGTAGTTCCTCCCTTGTCTGTGTCCCCATACCCTCATGGCATTTAATAAATAAGAGTCCTTGACGTTGTATTTCATCACATACTGGTCGGTTCCCCCGTAGGCTGGAAGCTCTTCGAGTACAAAGACCACATCTTTGTATTCTTTCCCTTCCTCTTTGGCACTCAGTGGGTTTTTAGGAAGTGCTAAATGAGAACACACTTGTCTTTTTGCATTTTGATATACTCCAGCAACGCTCTAGCATACGCATTTTCTATTCGGCCAACTATTCCCCTGGGATGCTTCCTGAGGATCCTGTCTTAGTTTTTATGCCACTTTCCAACGAACCAAAGCCCCACCACCAACCTTGCTTTCATGTGCCCTATAAAGCAATTACGTCCTTCCCCTCCCATCAACCTGTCTCCCACTGCCATACTCAACATCATCTAGAAGTTAGAAGGAATTTGATATGTTTAAATAAAATCAGATATTGTGAGAAAGGAGATATTTCAGATTGGGTGCAGGCAGTGCTTTTTTTTTTTTTTTTTTTTTTTTTTTAATGTTTATTTATTTTGAGACATAGAGAGAGAGCCAGAACCAGAGAGAGAGAGAGAAGGGCAGAGAAAGAGAGAGAGAATCCCAAGCAGGATCGGAAATGTCAGCATTGATTCCACAATGCAGGGTGTGATCTCATCAATTTTGAGACAATGACCTGAGCTGAAATCACATCAGGCACTTAACTAACTGAGCCATCCAGGCACTCAAAGTAGTGTCTTTTTCTTTTTCTTAATTATTACTTTCATATTCCCAGCCATTCCTAATTCACTCCAAAAGCGATAGCTAACATAAGCATAACTAAGCTTACTACATGATGATCACTGTTCTGAGAGGTTTACATGAATTATCTCCTTCATTTTTCAGAACAACCCCAACAGTAGATACTATGGTTACTGTTGTTCTGGAGAAGGGTACACAGCTCACAGAAAGTGGAGCTAAAACCTGAATTCAGGTAGGGTGATTCGAGAACCTATCATCTGAAACATTTCTCTCAAAGAGACACAGTCTAAATATTTCTAAACATTAATTAAAAATAATGTAATACTGAAATTTCACTTCTCATCAATCTTTCCTTGGGAAAAACATAGCTTTATAGAGCCCATTTATTTAATATCTATGAATGAAACAACTGAAAATAAAACATCATTAAAACAAAACAAAACACGGGGCGTCTGGGTGGCTTGGTCGGTTGGGCGTCCGACTTCGGCTCAGGTCATGATCTCATGGTCCGTGAGTTCGAGCCCCGCGTCGGGCTCTGTGCTGACAGCTCAGAGCCTGGAGCCTGTTTCAGATTCTGTGTCTCCCTCTCTCTCTGCCCCTCCCCTGTTCATGCTCTGTCTCTCTCTGTCTCAAAAATAAATAAAAAAAAAAGTTAAAAAAAATTTAAAAATAAAATAAAATATTCCAGTATTAAAAAAAAAAAAAAAAAAAAGAAACAAAAAAAACTCTATACTCAGCTCACTGAATTAAAGATCTGTTCAAAATGCCTAAGGTTGAGAGAAAAATGAAAATATGTATAGTTTTCTCTGAATCCAGGTAGTTTATCATCTTTTCATGAAAATTACTGTGAATGGTCTTAATATTGTCTAAATCAACCATATGCGTAAGACAAGGTAATATAGTAGAAAGGCAGATAATAAATGATGTGATAACATGCATAGAAAAACAGTATTATGCTTTTTCCCTCTAAAAGAATATCATGGGGCACCTTGGTGGCTCAGTCAGTTAAGCATCTGACTCTTGCTTTCGGCTCAAGTCACGATCTCGCAGTTTGTCAGTTCGACCCCCACGTCAGGTTCTGTGCTGACACTGCAGATTCTGCTTGGGATTCTCTCTCTCTCCCTCTCTCTCTGCCCCGCCCCCATTTGTGCTGTCTCTGTCTCTGTCAAAATAAACAAATAAACTTGAAAAAAAAAAACATAAAAGACTACCGGTACACTTTTTGTTCCTGTTCTTTCTTGAATCAGTGCTAAGAATGAATGGAAATACAAACATTAAAATAAAAGGTGAAACTCTTTCAAAATACTCAATTAAAGGAAAAACTTGAAAGCGGGGATTTCCTGTAAAACAACCAGAAATTAACCCTTTAAAATGATTTTTTTAAATCCAGAATTACTTTAAAGACCATTAAGGTGCACAACAATTTCTAAACAGGGCTGGAGTAGAACACAGAATACTTCTTAGCAGCTTGAAAAGGATACTGCCATAATGCTAATGCTAATGTAAATGAGTTAAAGAAGCTAAAATCTGATGGTCCCAGAACAGGAAAACAACATATAGTGAATGAAATGTATCTCACAGGAGGATTTATGGGAGCCAGCATAAATTGGCTCCATTAAGCAGACCAGGTGGTCAATTACCTATTGTTCAGAACGAGGAGAATTGTGTTGAAGATTCATTATACCCAGCTCCTGTGCTACCAGCTAGATAGAATCTGCCCACAGGATCTCTGGGCTGATTGAGATTCTCGGGATGGTAATGCCTGATTCCAGAAAGGTGTGCAAAGTGCGTCTCAAAGACACTTTTCCTTAGGGCAAAGATGAGAGGGATCCCAGTAACTGCTTCCTCTGTGTTACTGCTAGTTTTGAGCATGACCTTCAGTGGGGTGAATGATCTTTCTGTATCACACAAAACACCACTGGTCTCTGAAATGCTTATTCTTAACAACCTCAATTTGAAGGGCAGCCTGAGCATTATTGACAAGCACTGCTTCAAATTATGATCTGTCAACTGTTTCTATGTCTTGTCCATTGGTAAAAGTGACAGCCTCTTATTTTTTCAACTTTTACCAGTGAATATTTGCAACCTCCATCCCAATTCAAAGTGTAAAATGAAAAGAATTTTACCAAAGCCAATGGGAAATATATGTCTCGTATCTACCGGCTGTTGTAAATATAAGGTACTTTAGCAATGTGCTTGGTCTAGAACAAGCATTCTATAAATGCTGCCTTAACAAGCATATCATGTATAATCTCCTGTTTTCCGTACAAAAATGTCTTCCTTTCATGTAAATTTCTACTCATTCTTAAAATGTTTTTATTCTAATGCTTTCTTTTCAGGTAAATTTCTACTTATTCTTAAAATGTTTTTATTCTAACATTTTTTTAAGGCAAAGATTTTAACATTTGTGTATTACTTCGATGGATAAATCAAACTTATGAGTAAAAATGTTGCTTCCACTTATTCCCCGTACTTCTTGGCATTTCTTTATATATCCAGAGCAATGAGAAATACTCTGAAACAAAACTTGAAGGTATTTTTATACATTCTTTCCATCTCTTCTATTGCCATATGCCATAATAAGAAAACCAGAATAAAACCGGTAATAAAATGTGAATGTACAAAAGTCAAATTTATTATGTACACATTTTATTAGCTCAATAAAGTAATGCCTAAACTGAGCTTTTGAAAAACAGGAGAAATGTTGAAAATCATGGTAAGAGTTCCTTAAATACTAACCATGTGACAAGCGTTTTGTGAAACTATGTGTGCATTATTTTATTTAGACCATGTACTGCCAGCATGCAAGACAATAATTATCTCTGTTCCAAAGACGAGGAAACTGAGGTTTTGAAAGATGAAGCAATCTGATCAATATCTCCCAGTGGAACTCAAACCAAAGGTTTCCCAGTTTTGCACAATAAGAGGATAACAGACAAATGAGAGTTACCCAAGGCGTGACTATTGCTAATTGAAAGGAAGAGTTTTCTGGTGTCACTCTTATCTAATGTTTCTGGTTTTAAAAGGGGGTATAAGAGTTTGTGTCTGTTTAGAAAGCATAAACGACAGTACAACCAATGAGTGTTTCCTGCATTCTATAGAACAGGCAACAAAAAATAAAACTACAAAGTGCCTATGCAGAGGGGAGTCTGTGTTCTTTGCACCCTGCGCTCACTGCCAGAAGCTCGAAGAGCAGCACACACGTGAGGAGCTCCAGAGCTACCCACCTGCATCCAAAGTGGATGAACACGGCAGACGACAGTCAAACATTTTTTTGTAAATGTTCTCTTAAAGTAATATTCCCATTACGTCAGTACCAAATCACCCCTATTGTTACCAAACTGTCATTCTGAAAGCATTTTCCCCAATATTCCCTCCAGTCCCGCAGATATAAATTGCTCTGAAAAAAAGGTAAGTGCAGTCTTTATGAAAGTCCACGCGGAAAAGTCTCTAATTGCATGCAAAGTTGTGAAATTCCATCTAGCGGGCATAATTCAAGCAGAAAGGGATCCAACAGGAATGAAAGACAGAATTCAATGTAAAATATCTGACATTCACTGCTTCCGCAAATACATTGTAACAGTGCAAACTAAACTACTCATTTCAGGGAGGTATAAAGGACACAGCATCCAGCAAACACTGTCACAAAGGATGAGCCCAAAACAGATGTGGGAAAAATAAACAGCCTTGCTGCTTCAGAATGTATAAAACGGTCCACAAAGAGCAAACAGGCCTTCTCACCACCCTTCAACTTCAAGGCCCATAAAAAATGTTGCATGAGAAACCCTTTTGGATGCATTCAATGTTCCGCTAAACTTTCAATAGTGCACATGCATTAAAGCCTCATGTGGTCAGTCAGTATACATAAATGAAAATAGTCCAATATCGCTTATAAACAAGTGGGAATAATTCACATTGAACAGATATCACAGATAAAGTGATACACACTTGATCATTGATAGCATTTTTATCTCATGCAGGGCATATACTCAACCTCTGTTAGCAAATTTGACATGTTCTTTGAAGACACACTTTATTTCCTAGGAAAATAACTGCCTTGATTTTAAAGTTGGTAGTATAAAGAAGCCAGAGAACAATTCTTTTGCGATGAGCTTGAATTCTTTTCCAAGGCAATTAGAACTGTTGGTTTGCCCTACTTTAAGAAAAGCACTATGTTATGTGTTGCCTGTAAATTTGTAGGATTAGTCAGAAGAGGGATTCTCCACATTCTTGATGAACGGGGGATAAGTGGTGCTTCCTTCAGACCTGTTCCACAACATATTCTCTACTTGAACTCATGTGTAGAGACCTACAACAGAAATCCTAGAGCACCATAATTCCTCAGCCTCACACTGGCTGTCATGTGCTTAGGAATGGGGTGTGCACGTGGGAGAACTAATTCAGCACCACCTTAAATAAAATATTAATGTGTTCTTTAGATATTCTCTCCTGAGAGTGCAGTGTTTGGTCAAATTTAGGTTCCATTGTAAAGGGATTTAGACTTGTCTAAATTAAAATGAATATCTTCTTTATATTGGCTGTATAGAAACTTGAAAATGTCTACGGGTACAGGTTTATTTTCCAGTATTCCCTGCATGGTTTCGTTAGAATACTTCAGGACTCATTTTTTAAGCAAAAACAAAACAAAACAAAAAACAAACAAAACAAAAAAAAACAGCATATCAAATTACAAAGTTAGTAGGAAAAATATAATTTCAAATCCAATGATAGTAAAACTTGGAGAGTTTAAAGCAATACTTGTTTTAAATGAACACATTCACATGTTACTAGTATGAAAAGAAAAACAGTCCAAAACCTTGCCTTTATCATTCCTGCAATTTCCTTATTGCAAGGGTACAAGATGATTGTAAGTTAATGCAAAGCCTAATACTCCAAGATTTTCTATTGGTTTTCATTAACATAATCTAGGAATATCAGGCTTTTATTTTGCATATAAGCATTTCATTGCATTTAGGACTTCATGTCCTAACATTTTTTTGACAACCCAAACAATATCAAAACTTTCTCATACTCTTGCTTTCCCATTAGGAAGGAACCTGTAAATGCATACATTTTCACTAGTGGAAACTGAAGTGGCCTGGGTCTCCTTAAAAGGTCATAAAATAGAACTTTAATGACTGCACTATAATCCCATAAACTAGAAGTGAACAACAGAATTTTACACCAGCCCACAAAAGTTTGGGGCCCCAATATGATTTTTTTTTTTTGACCCTCAAAGGCATGATGCACCAGCGAAGAATCACTTTGAATTAACGATTTTGCATGGAGACTATCGCAGATATACACAGGTATCTTCTGGGAATCATAAAAATGTATATGTCATACATGTTCCGATTCTTGTAGCTTATTTGTAGTTTGCTTTGCATTAATTAGTTTCCATTGAATTAACTAGTCACTTAACTACATTAGATTTTGGTCGAACACCTCAGCTAAACAAATAGGAGACCTCCTAATACAATCTACATGAGGCACATTTCTCACGGTTTCCTTCCATTCCCAGATAACAAGAACTACTGGCAAACACAGAACATGGAAATCTGCCACTACACATGTGAGGTCTGAAAGTATGGGAGGAAACTGTCAAGACAGGAAGTAACGTGTGGTCATGGTGTGTAACCATGATTAAAACATACTCCTTTTATAGTGATTCATAACCACATTCTGATGATGATCATATTATCTGATGTTATTTTCCATACAACAGAAAGGAGGGAGGGAGGGTGTGTGGAAGGAGGAAGGTTTTTAATATCCATTTATTTCTTGACTTTTGACTGATATAACCTTGTATTTATTGATTCTTTGAAGTGCAAAACAACCTTTCTTTTTGTAGCTATAATGGTTGGATTCACAAATGATGACTTTCTCTATGCTAAAATCAAATTCACCCTAATAACATGACTGTTTCTTACAGATTAAGAGTTGTATTTCTAGAAGGGCACAGATCTTATCTCCTGTTTTCAGATTTGTCTTCTTTCTCTAGATCAAGTTAAAACTCTACCAACATAAAACAAAAAGGAAAAACTTGTAATTTTTAAATGTTCACAAGATAGCCTTTTGGAATTGTTTTAATTTTATCATTCTAAAATGAAACAAAGTTTAGAACCATATATGGCACACAAATAAAATTAATATTTTTATTTTTTGTTCTTCACACAAAAAAATGAAAATTAAGCTACTGTGAATACTATATGACTGGCATTTATAACATAAACCTGCATTTATAACTTTTTCTTCCTTAGAATTTGAATGGAAAAATTCACATCTAACTTGCTAAAAACAATATAAGTTCACACAACATATAATTAGTTAAAAGTTAATTCATTGATGTACTTCCAGTTTCTTACAATGTTTCTTGAAACTTCATAGGGGAAAAAAGGCAGTTTTTGAGATGTCACCACCTACTAAAATAAGAATATATCCCATCGGCCATAGTAACTTGTTTATGGACCCCTCTGGTTAGCTTTTTTTATTTGTATTTTTTAAATAATATACTGAACAAAATCTATAATAGTTTATTTCATGATAACTTGAATGCATTCTTCGGCAAAATCGCCTTGCCATTTAACGTATTTAAAAAAATAAATATTTGAAAAGTGTATCCACAATGTTCCTAAGAAATGGTTTTGAATTCCAGAGTCCCAAGGAGATGAATTGGCTGTCAGATAGCAATGTGCTTCCATCAGAAGGACTTGGCAGTTGTAAACAAAAGGAATTTTCTCAGCTTTTCCTCACAAATATGAAATATTTGCTCTCCGCCAACAGCTGGGGTGATTTAAAGAAGTCCTGCATATATATTAGTTTCATTCAAAATTACAAATCTTCCTCCCACTCTGAAACATCTGACTGCATCTTAGTGGAATAGAAAATTGTTCTGAGATGAAGTGACATTCTCAGGGGAAGTAAAAGCGAAAAACTAGTACCTACTTACAACTCTAAACAAATTTCAGATCATAAGGCAACTGGTTAATAATTTCTAGAAAAAAGTGAATTTGTTCAAGTGATATTCGAAGTGGCTTGAAAAACAACGAAAAGGTTTGGTTTGTTCTAGCATTTCTGAAGATATTTAGAACAACAATATAACCTAACTGAGACTGCATGAAAAGTCATCGAAATTCCTTCAACTGGATGCTGGTTAAGGATCAAAATATATGTTTCCGTATGATAGTTAAAAATTATTCATGAAAAAAGTGTTAACACTTGAATTATAATTTAAAATTCTCTATTCATCTCACCAAATATTTAAATTACATTGATACTTATTAAATGGATGAATTAAAAATACCTTTACAAGATACTCACTAGGAATTAACTATTCACAAAGCCCACGAAGGAGATCAAAGAATACTTTCAGAGTATCTTTATATACCAAGAGATAGGTTATGAACTTATGAACTTCGTAATGAACTTAACTAAATGTTTACCTCGTTTTTATTTCTCTCTGAAAACTAGCTCAAAGTAGTGATTTTAAATTTATTTTAGTTATATTCCCTATTTTGGAATATATATCATGGACAAAATATTGCAATAAGATAGACATCCCAGGGTTTAATTTTACTTGCGGTGATAAAAATGATGCCTATATATTTACAAATATCTTGGAAATTGACAAGCCATTTTTGTCTACTTAAAATCACACAGAATTAACTTCTGCCCTTGGGCCCAGTGAATCTGAATAAGTGCTATGCCTAAAATTAACTTTATATTTCATTATTTTAAATAAAATTTTTATTTTTACCTAAAGTGCCTATTAAAGCAGGCATGGAAATTGTTGCTATGTTTAATAGAGCTGTTACATGCCCTTAAAATGCAAACTTACTAAACTTGAGTTATCAAAACATATGTGACATGGAATTCATACCTCAAATTATATAGTGTGTAATTTATCTTAATTATTTCAGACAGATATTTCGTACTCTGTAGATATAAATTAATAATGGCCCTCAAGTAGTATATATCAATGCATAAGATTTTGTGTCTGAAAATATAAAATATATTTTAAACTCTGAAGTCCACATGGCCTTCTTGGGGGGAAAAAAAATCTTAAAATAACCATGCTTTGATACTATAATTCTTGCTTCCATTTCTCCTAATCTTTACATTCTTTTTCCAGGAGAAATATTTAGAAAGCTACTATAAAATAATGAAAAGAAGTTGTGAATAGCTATTACTAACAATGTTCACCATAAGTGATAAGTATCAAAAAGCAAATTTTCACCACTGAGAATCTAAAACATGTTCTCAAGTGTCACCGGTGACACACAAAGCAACAGCATGAAAATTAAAATAACAGCTAGCAAAACTTTTCTTTTCCATAACATATTATAAATGCAAATCAAATAACCACCTTTCTTCCTATAAAAGCAAATAAAACAAACTAGATGGACAACAAGGAAAACATGTACCTCTCTAAGTACCAAAGCAATGGTTATTCAAGGAAATCAATGTCTCAGGAAAGAAGTCTGTTTTTTGTTTTTTGGTTTTTTTTTATCTTTATTAAAAGTTAGTACTATTTATGCAAAATCCCACAATTTGCAATTGTAAATTAGCCTGAAAACCACTTATTCGACCTTGTATTTCTGTAAAACTTTCAAAGATTAAGACACAAAGTTAAAGACATGGCCCTTGAAATTCAAGGATTTTTTTTAAAAAATACAGTTATGTCGTCATAACTTTGGAATTAAAAATACTTACAGTCTCTCCAGTTCTTTAAGATCCTGGAATGCTCCTCTTTCAATGGTGCTAATCTTATTCTCCATAAGCTGACTGAAATGCAAAGTATAACAGGGTCTTAATGTTACCACTCCCCATCTAATAAGCAAGTTTCAGTTCAGCCACTGAGACACTCATAACCTCCTTCCCTTTATAAAATTAAACAATGCTCTGGTTTGAGATTTCATATGAAATTTAAGGATGGTATATTTGAGAGAAATCACAGAGGGCCGAGGGCATCCACAGCACAAAACTTTCACAGAAAATACTAACATACTAGTAAAAGTTACTAGGCAAAACTGTGAAACTCCAACTGGAGTTTATCCTGAAGAGCAACCCATGACGCGGCAGTTTTGATGGCTGTTTTTGGTAAACTGATTTTGGAGTGAGCTCTTCACTCAAAGAATCCATATACAGTATGTCACCATACGCATACTTTAATTCACTTATGGACATACACTGGAAATCAGATGATTTCATAATAGCCACAATGTGTCTTTTAAAAGATAAACACTCAACACAATGATCAAAAGTATATGTTCATTGCAATGTATACATTTACAAATCTGCGGGTAAAAACAGTTTTACATTACACTGAATCTCACATGATGGCTCCCTCACAATATATTTAACCCACTAATTAAAGAAGTAATCGTAACGCAACAATATTATAAAAACTACAAAAGATGTGAAATACAACAATTCAAAATATGACCAGCAATATTTTTATAAACACTTCCCATCAAAAACTGTGAAGAGTTGGATTGCTTGATTTTAATGTTAGGAATCATATCTCAGTGCTGTTTGCTAAAAAAAGGTCTTCTATATTAGTAATAATAAAATGCAGACCCACTTAAATTCTTTCTAGTTAATCTCAAATCCTAAAAGTGTATCAAATGTCTCACATTACTTATTCATATTGTGGAAGCAATTATTCTACACTTTTATATGCATGAGGCACTTAGGGTATGGTATAGCAAACATTTGAGGTCATTTCTATAATATTGTTTCAATGGCAAGCATCCAACCTTAAAATAAAAGCCTACATTTTCATTAAAAGCTATAATACATTGATAAACAAAAAAAGAAAGGAAACCAAGACCTTTTAAAATTTTATGTTTCTGTCATTGGGACAGTTTTTCAAAGTGAGACCAGTAACAATACAAAATATGCAGCCTCAAGAACAAAAGAAAATGTTTCAAAATACAGAACAACATACTTACAGAACTCTTAAGTGTCTAAGACCAGCAAAATCTGTCTTGGTAATCCGTGTGATGTTATTTCCATTCAAATCCCTAAGAGAAAACAAGAAAATGAAAGTTCCACTTTATTTCTATCAAGATCTAGTTAAAGAAAAAAATAAAAAGTAAATAAAACTTTAAGGTGAAAGATCAGTTCCAATTACTAAAGTAAGTTACAAAGTAAACGACAGAATGGAGTAGTAACCTTTGAAAGTTGTTTTTTTTTTTTTTCCTAATGATTCTTAACAAGTTTACAAAGTCCATGCTTACTGGCATCTGACAAGAACATGAAGTGATTATGTTATCACGAAAAGTCCTCTTTTGTGTGTGAATGGAAGTGCTTTCAATTTTTGGTTTTATAAGGATGTGTCTATTAATTTCACAGGTATTCTGCTATTTGACTATTATTGTTAGGCACGCCCCCAAAAAGTTCCCTTCAGGCGCTTAAGTGGAACACTTTTCTAATACTACTCAGAAAGAAATTTCTAAAATTCAGAACCCTGTCCTTAGGTGGCATGGTGGCTAAACTTCCTAAGGCAAAGGAAAAAAAACGTTAGAGTGCCATCAAAAGAACTGCACTTCAAAGACTTGCATTTATAGGCATTTACCTTCCAACAATTCTATGTTTGTAGGAAAACTAAACTCTTCATTTGCAGCTCAGGGAACCCCGCTGAGACTGTAAAGTGAAAACTAGTGGCGGGGGCAATAATGGAAATAGATTCAGGCCCTCACATTTTTGTTCGGATTTCAGCACCACGTTTCCTTCCAGTCACCACCCCCTTTTCTGGCATCTTAGGTCAAGATCTAAACTTGCCCTGGTTCTAATCATTTCAAGTAAAACCAGGCTTTGCTGCGGTTTGCATGTTGCCCTTCACGGAAGTAAGTTTTCTCTTACCTCTGACTTGAAAACATCGTGTTTGAAATTTGCATTTAAAGCGCTTATTTTGTCAATGGTAGAGCCCTATAAGCCAGCACTGAGCAAACTGTTTTCTGAAAACTTTACTGACCCCTCTCCGCCCCCCCGCCCCCGGCCCCAAGGACCCGAAACTCAAATTACTATTTTGTTCTAAGTGCACTCCCTTTTTGTTGAGTAAGACATGTTAATGTCTCAACTTTAAACTGTTCTGGATAGCATGCAGTGACAAGGGCTAACACAGAATTCTGCAGGGCTCTCTCCCCAACCCAACGCTCCATGCCGAGCAAAGTAGCACCAAGTTGTTCCTACAACTGTTGGGGTCTTTTACGGGCTATTTGACGGAACATGAATCCTTACCCCCCCACCGCCATCCCAGACAAATGTGGTAGATCACATTTTGACAAGACACCCTCGGTCGGGCCCCAACTAGCCCAGCGCTTCGGGCCTGGGAAGGAGGGAGAAGTGGGGGGCAGGCCAGTGAGGCTGGGGGTGGGGGAGCCATTTGCAGAGGAAGAAAGGGCTCAATTCCGGCCTTTAAGCCGAGGGCGAGGCAAATGAGTTAGATAAGAAGAGCGACTCGACGCGCGGCGGGCGGCGCGGGTCCCAGCGGGTCCCCCGCGCGGCCCGCAACCCTCACAGCTCCGGGGGCGCAGAAGCCGCGGCAGCAGAGTCCGGCGCGCTGGCCCCCGCTGCCCTCGCGCCGCGCACCCGGGGCCCACGCGCAACGGCGAGGGGAGAGCGCCCAGGGCGCTCGGGCAGCGCGGGGCGGCGGCCTCGGCGTTCACAAAGGGAATGGCCTCCATGCTCCGCTTCCCTGAACTCGGGAAGTGCCCCACCAGGAGCGCGTGGGCCGTCAACACCGGGTCTGAGATACTTCTTCATTAGAGATTCGCAGAGACAGGGAGGCGGGGATGTCTGCGGGCAGCAGAGCGCGAAGAAGGGAAGGAAGGAGAACTGCGGCCACGTGAATGGGCGCAGAAACTGCCAGAAAGGTGCACGGGGGTGATCCGGGGCTCAGCGGGAAGGGCCGGAGGAGGCAACGGAGGGCTGCGGGGTCGCCGTAGCAGTCAGCACCCTGCTCGGCCGGTTCGGGTTGGAGAGCCAGCCCTAACTTCGCCTAGACGTTGGGAAACGGTCCTCGTCTTCAGTCACCCGCTGGGACAGGTCTCCTGGGGCCCGCCGCCGCCGCCTCCTCGCTGGGGACGTGGGGGGCGGGGGAAAGAGTCGCGGGGGCGGCGTGCGGCGGCCGAGAGAGCCGCCTCGGTCCTGGGGCATCCTTCCCTCTGAGGCCTGCAGAAGAGCGCCCCCGGGGCGGACCCAGCCGCCCCACGACCCCTTCTCCCCACCCCTCTGTCCCCAGGAGGGAGACACTGAGCCGCGGAGCGGAGGTTTCTCCCCTCTGAGTCCTTCCGCCAACCGCCCCCCGCACCCCCCTCCCGCGCCGCCCCGCGGCGACAAACGCTGGGATTCGGTCCTGAAACCACCCCGCCAGTGTTGGCCACCGCAAGGTGACTCCGTTTACAGAGTCTGAGGAACAAAGTCGCGTCTCCTTCGCCCCGGGCATCCTCCACTACTTGTCCCCACGTTAGCGGCTCCCCAAGCCCGAGAGAAGTCGCCTGCTCATGGATGGAACTGGCTGGACGAAAGCGGGAGGAAAGGACCAAGCGCATCTGCCAGCCGGCCCGCCCCTCCTAGGGCAGCGGCCCCTCCCTGAGTAGCGCCCTCCTGTCCTTCGCCCTCCCAGGGAGTTCAAGCCCAGGATGAGCGTGCAGGAGAGCTACCCAGGCACAGGTCCCTGTGCGGCTTGATCCCTCCAGTCTCGATGAAGGGGATGCGCGACCCAGTGTGTGTGTGGCGGGGGCGGGGGGTGAAGATCCCGTACTCACAGTCTCTCGGTGTTTCGGGGGATATTCCTGGGCACGCTACGCAGCGCCAGCCCGTGACAGTCCACCGTGCTGCCCGAGCAGGAGCACTGCGCCGGGCACGCCTGCGGCGCCACCTCGTTCAGAATCGCCAGCACTAACCCCAGCGACAGGGATAGCGTTTGCCAGCCGACGCCGCGCATCTTCCCCCGCCGCCTCCTCGCTCGCCGGCGCCGGGGGTTCCTCCTTAGCTCCTTGTTCCGCGCGAATCGCGCTGTGTCTGAGGCCCAGTCTCTGGCGCAGGGCTAGGAACCCAGAGTGTCCGGGTAAATGTACACAAAATAATTTGGAAGTAACAGTAATAATATTCAAGGCAGTAGAGATGGCACAGGTACGCGCCTCCCACTTCCCCTCCAACCTCCTCCAGCAGGGCAGGCGCTCCTCGGGTCCTGAAGGCGCAACTTTAGGTCCTGACGATCAATCGGCCAGGCCAAGGCTATAAAGAGACCCCAAAGCTGCGGGGAGGAGGTCACACGTCGTCTGTCTCTCAACGATCAACTTGGCGGTAAAAGAGCTGGGGCTCCTAAAGGCCGTAAAGATGCAGGGGCCGGATGCGCGGAAAAGGGAGTGCTCCGATTCCACGGAGGAGTCTTCAAATCCGATTCCAGTGGAGAGGCTATGAGAAGAGGGGTGCTCAATAGAAATGGTGGCCTCGATCAAAGTGGGTTCTCCGAAGCTAGAAGGCGCAAGAGCCCCGTGGGCCGGGAGCGGAGCGCGCCGGACGACTGGGCATGGCGCGCGGGGGCGCACGGGGCGGGGGCGCAGCCTGGGGGTCGCGGGGCGGCGCTGCGTGCCTCCCGCGCGGTTCACTCGAGGGGCCTCCCTACAGCCTGCGGCTCTTCCGCAGCCGGGACACGTCCTCGCCGTTTCCCGACAGCCGAGGGCGGTTTGCAAACACACATGCACTTCGCCGAAGGAGATCTCGGCAATCCCGCCTCCCTCCTGGCGTCCTTGGCGACGCTCCGCACCGGGGCCTTCCCCGAGGTCACGCAGAAAAAGACAAAAGGGCAATGGGGCCGCCGCAGCCGGCAGAAATATCCACTAGTCACCACCCCGACAGAGGAAATCCGAGAGGCCAAGTTGAGGACCAGGGCTCCTCCGAGGATTGGGTCGGGGCTGGCTGGCAGGCAGGCCGGAAGGTGTGCAAAGGCCAAGGTGGAGGTGTCCGCGTCTTGGGTCCTGCCGGAAAGAACTGGGGGATGACGAGGTGGCAGTTGGCCGGTGGGATCGGCTACCCCGAGGAGAGCCCAGAAGACAGCTGAATGGCAGTCCCGTGCGCGCGCGTGTGTCGGCCCCTGGCGTCTCCCGGATACGCCGCAGCTCCGCAGCAGACACCTGATGGCAAAGGTGGACGAAACAAGAGCAGACTCCCGGGCAGGCGCAGCCCCTTGGCCGCCCCCCGACAGCCGCCCGCAAGTGGGCCCTCCTCGTCGTCAAAGTGCAGGAACTTTTCCCAGGGTTTGAATCCCGTCCCCCACGGCCACAGTGGGAGTCTTCCCGCCGACGTCGCGCCGCCGCCCGGATCCCGGTGCTGCACCTGACTCGGCGGCCGCAGTCCCGAGCAGCCAGTCTCCTTCCAGCCCCTTCCCCTCTCCTGGCTGCTATCCGCGCCTCCTTCTCCAGAGAGGGAAGTGGCGGAGAGGGAAAGCGGCGACAGGCAGCGGGGGCTCGGGGGCTCTGCTGGCTCCCGAGCTCCTGGCAAGTGTCTAAACAATAGGACGGACGCAGCAGCCCTAGTCTCGCTCGGCTGCGGGAAGGTGGGTTGTTGTTGTAACTGGAGTTGTTCGTTCGGGCTGCCTGGCGCTGAGCGCAGCCGAACAAAAACCCGCCCGGCGCCTCTGGAGCCGGCTTCGGGCCCCCGGACGCTCCCCTTTCTCTTCAGCACTCCCGCGGTGCCCGGAAAGCTCGGCAGCTCCCGCCTGCGCCCGGGAGCCACGGCGCTCCCATCACTCGCCGCTGCCGCCGCCGCCGCCTTCTTTAACCACCGTCTGCGGCAGCTACCGCCGCCGCCGCCGCCGCCGCCAGCCTCCGCCGTCCGCGCGCTCCCCAAATAAATAACCCCAAGTCAGAAGTTAAGCCGGCGCCGGCCTTATATACCCAGCGGAGCCCCCACCCCTCGGCCCCGCCCCGCGCCGCCCGGCACCGCCCACTGGCTGCGCGCGGGGCGCCCGCACCTCGCCGGGGAGAGGTGAGGCCGCGGCTGCCAGCGCCAGGCGGAGGCGGCGACGGGCGGCGCGTTCCCGCGCGCCCTGGCTCGCGCCTTCGCTCCCACGCCCCGACAAAGTTTGCCGGAGGAGGGAGGTTTCCAGGCCCTTGCCCCCAGCCGCAGGCCCCAGAGGTGCCCCAGGCTCTGAGCTGGTCTTTCGCAGCGGAGGAATGGGGAGAGGGCGGCTTTGAACGCGACTCATAAATAAATAGCGCTGCCAATGCCTTTGCTGCAGCTTTTGCCACGCGATCCTAAGGGGCTGTTCAGTGTGTTTGCAACGCAGCAAGACAGAGACAGAGAGATTGTGATTTAAAATTAAAAAAAAAAAAAAATCTACCGAAATAGATCTGCCCGCGCTCACAGACACACACATGTGTATTTTTGGGAGCTTAAAAGTTCAGAGTTTTTGCAAGTTTTCCAGCCTTCTCGCCAGCCTTCCCATCTCTGAGCCACCCCCTTCCGTTTAACCCTTTCTTTATAGTCACATACTTCACACCAGTCTCGGTTGACGTCTTAGATTTACAGTATGCTCACAAAACCCTAAGGGCTTGAATGTATCCGTGTGATTTTACTTTCTTAGGAGGGTAAAATAAATCCCTAGCAACGCACATTGTAACCAGAAGGTTTCCTTTATTTAGGGGAAAATCTGGATTTTTCTCCCCCCACTGTGAAAGAGAATTTCCTTCTTTCTTCTTGTCTCTTTAGTGTGATGTGTGTCTGGCAACTGCTACCACTCTCCTGCTCCCCACTCCTCTCCCAGCAAAAACCAATGTCATTATTGGGTTGAAATAGTAACTAAGAGTCAACTCCTTTGCTTGAATGTAAAGCACCTCACTTCCCATATCACCTTACAAGGCATTCACAGGAACTAGTGCGAGCTCTCAGTCTAATGCGGGTCTCATAGAGTGATAATTGTTTGTGTCATTATCTGTCATCCCCTTGAAAGCAAGGGAATCTAATTCATTTTTGTATTTCCAGCATCTAACAATATGCCAAACACATAGTGGGTGCTCTGAAAATTGACCCATTTTTTTTTTAAACATAAGAACGTACCCAATCTGAAATTTCACCAATATCCCTATTAACCTTTCCCCTACTTAAGTTTTCCCAAATGTCTTTAATAAGGCTATCTCTACCTTTTCATTTTGTCTGCTCTGGAAATCTTACAGCTATTCTGAGGACGTTTTCAAAGACAGGGGACCCATTAGATAACCAAATTGGAACTCATTTTAATGCCATAGATTTATGTTGCTCTGTTCTTTTAAAGACTTGAAAACATTGAACATTTATTAACTCATTTGTCCTTCTAGATTGTAGCCTCAAGGTCTGTTATGTAACTTCTTTAAGAAGTTGAGACTGGAAGGCATAGTCACATTTTCTTGTAAGAAAATTATAATGACTTAAATTATATATTTATATTATAAATTTATATTATAAATTAACTCATAATGAGTTAAGTAATAAGTGCCTATGAATGACCAAGGATTCTTCCACCATCGTACCCCAACTCCAGTGAATTTTCTCTAGTCTGTACTAGCAAATTATATGTTGAAATATGTTTACTACCACACTAATTCATTCAGTATCCTAACTCTGATACCTTGTCAGCAATAAGAGGAGAGTACTTATGTTCAACTTTATCCACCACGTAGAATCATAGTTCTGTATTTTAATTACAAAAACATATCTTGCACTGCAATATTTGCAAATAATGCTGTTTATAATGTTGCACCAATGAAAGTCATAAACATGAGTTCAATTTTGATTCTTTGTCTGGCTCGCTTTCCATTCTGTGTAAAACCGAGAAAAGAACTGAAAATAACATTTGTAGCAACACGCCTATTGGAATAGGTTTTAAAATTTGATGAAAGTTTAAATATAAGAAGATATGTCCAGGGGCGCCTGGCTGGCTCAGTCGGTTAAGTGTCCAACTTCGGCTCAGGTGGTGATCTCATGGTTTGTGAGTTGTAGCCCTGCATAGGGCTCTGTGCTGACAGCTCAGAGCCTGAAGCCTGTTTTGGAGTCTGTGTCTCCCTCTCTTTCTGCCCCTCCCCTGCTCATTCTCTGTGTTTCAAAAATAAATAAATGTTAAAAAAATTTTTTTTTAAGAAAAGAAGATCTGTCCAGTGGATTTCATGAAGAGGAAAAGGAAGACTGCAACGCATTCCTTAGCAACATGGCACATTAATTTCTTTGCGTTATCTGTGTTTCAGCTAATAGAGGGAAATGTAGATGTGAGTGACCAGGTTTCTCATTTTTAAAGCTCTTATTATAGTATTCCTTCAGTATTGCTGTAGGATGTTTCTTGGAGGCCTTGCATGCTTCAGTGCCATTAACTTCTAGGTCTCCATTTTCCTGGATTATGTTGCTCCCAAATGAGATTTGAATTTCTCTTTGACTGTGCTATACCCATCCTGAAGAAAGCCTTCTGTGGTGCTTTTTGTCACCACATGAGGTCTCCATAAATCCTGACCTGAATTAAACAGAAGTGGAAACCACTAGAGTCGTCAACATTCAAGTTTCCTATTATGTTGAGAGAGAGAGGAAAAAAAAATCCAGTTGCTACAATAATTTAGAAAACAATTTAGACAATTAAATATTCATATAGTTAAAAAAAATAAAAAGCAAGTATTCTCTCAATCTGCATTTTCTTTGGAGAAAAAAAGTTTATGAAATTAGAGAAAGAGGATAAGAAAAAGAATTGATGAAAAACAGGTAAATATGAGTGAAAACAAAGGTAGTAACAGTAATAGCATTGATCAAATTCATGCAACTGACAGAATATATTCCATGGCTTTAACCCTTCATGCTACTATTTTCCATTGTTGCAAAATGTGTTCAGGTTAGTTAATTAATTTTTCTCACAACATCTTGGCATTTGAAATACAGATATGGAACACCAAATTCATGGAGATTAAGATTTAGCTAAAATTTTTTGCATGTACCCCAAGTGCCGAGCTAGAGTTAAAACCACATATTTTACTCATATTCAGCTGAGGACGCTGGTCTTTAGTCAGGTCTGATTAAACGGCAGAGCTGAAATCAAAACCTGAGTTCTCTGACCTCAAATCTTAATTCGTTCTCCTACACACAACTCTATCTAGAGACCCTCTGAAACTCCCAGGGATCAAGGAATCTATAATTCGTCAGGAACTGTCACCATCATATAGGAGATGTTCATGTGTCTCCACACACTCTATTTATGGTTATCTAAAGAGAGTAGGGGAGAACTAGGTCCACAGCAGAGGCACCCCAAGGATATTAATTCCCGAATAGCTTCTGGAGTTGGCTTAAACTTTGAGATGATTCTCTAGGGCAGTTTTTCTCACATTGTGGTTCCTGGGCCAGAAGCCTCAGAAACACCAGAGACTAGAGATGTAAATGTGCGGACCCCACCTCAGACCCACAGAATCAGAAAATCTGGGGGTGGAGGCCAGCAATCTGGGTTCTAACAAGCCCTCCAAGTGGTTTTGATGCTCACTGAAATTTGAGAACCACTGCTTTCTAGAGCTACTTTGTGGTTACCTCTGAACCACTTAAGTATAGAGAATTAAGCAGCACTGAGTGATGGACGGTGCCTGCTGAGCCGAATTCAGCTTCTCCTTGCCTGGCATTTGACAACTGTCTGTTCCTGATAACCTCTAGGGGGCACCAAAATATTTTTATGTACAGCCCCACAGAGGCAACAAGAGCTTAGTTAGGTTCATTTTCCAAAGAAATGGTCTTGAGAAGTAGAAATCTTGGAAGCTGCCCTCATTATTAGGTCTCAGCCAGTTAAAAAATTCACCATATTTATGGTTCTTCCAGTTTAATATTACATATTATGGGAATAACGATATCCGCTGTTCATGATTATTGTGAAGATTAAGATACTATCTGTCAAACTGACACAGCAATAGAACAAAGTACCTGGCATAGAACAAAGTCTTCATTAAATAAAGGGCAGTATCACTTTTTCCCTACATTACTACTACTATTAATAGGTAAATATTTCTAAAACATTTGTATTGTGATCATAGATTTTATAGATAGATAGATAGATAGATAGATTAGATTAGATATTTCTATCGATTATTACAATGATCAAGTAACTTCTTGTCCTGAGCCTGGGAAATCCTGGCAGGGCAGGTTTAGGGCTTTACTTTATGGTAGAAGAAAGACCACGCCCTGCCCATGCGTGCAGTAATCTATGAACAAAAGAGTAGCGATAGATACGATCAGTTTCATGATACTCATATCCTATGGTACCCTTTGAGGGGGTGAAGTTGGTTTTCTTTTGCCATAATAAAATAACTTGTTGGTGGCTTAGTAACATTAAAATGAAAAGTTTAAAACCTGAGATATGCTGCTAAGTAAGAATGCTTAGGAAGCTTTGGATATGTCACTTAGATTTTCTGGCCATAGTTTTTCTCATTTATATAATGTTGGGATTAGACCAGTTGAACCATAAACAGTTCCTAGATCTTAGTAGTTATATATTTATTAAATAATGTCTGTGTTCCAAATACTTAGTTCTTTGCATGGTCACAACAAACTTCTGATTTAGAGACTATTTTGACCCCCCATTTAGAGTTAAGAAAACTTGGGTTCATGGGAACACATTCAACTGGTCATGTTCTTGCCAGCTAGTAAGTGGCAAAGTAGGAATTAGAGTTCTGATCTGATACCAAAAATCTCATAAACATGATACACTTTCTCAAATTCTATCATTTGACTACACTGTGTAATGACTTGTTCTAGATATAATTAGGGCAAAAATGTTTTAGGGGATGTGAAGGTGGAGTAGAAAGGCATTCGAACATTATATAGTATAATTGGGCAAGAACAACAACAAAAACAAAATGTTAAAGGAATAGTTTATACCCAATGATGCAGGTTAAAAATACACATTAACATTAAAAAGCCCAAGGGAAAATACACAGAAACATTTTAATGGTTTTCTGAGGTTAAAATAAATTGGCAAGAATTTAACCGTCAAGGGAAAAGGAAATACCATTGTAAATGATTTTAAGTTGCCTGATCTTTTGACTTTACTAAATCTAAAAATGTGCCTCCTGGATTTTCACAAGAGGAAAAAAAAATATTCCTGTGTTCCTTGAGAATGAAGGGACAGAAACCCCTCATACCTTCTGCAGGCTCCTACTAGTTTAAGAAAAGTTGACCTTCCTCCTATGGGTCATAATATCAGGCTAAAATTACAAAGAATTTCCTCTAGTCTAACATAAATTCAAAGTAAAATAATTTCAAATTCCAAGGCTAAATATTATATATTTTAGATAATAATCAGCTCTGATTAACAGAAGCTGCTCATAACCACTATTGCAAAATTGTAGTTCAAAGTTCAAGGTTGCCTGATGGACAAAAAGCCATTTTCTCAGAGAAAGAGTCACATTAGTGTCTTAGTCGAAGAGTTGGCAAACTTTTTCTGTAAAGAAACAGATAGTAAGTTTTTTGGGCTTTGCAAGCCAATGGTCAAAATTAAGGATATTTACAGACACTAATAGAGTAAAGAGAAAGCAAATTTCCACAAATGTTTTACTGATGTAATTAAATACATAACGATTGGTTACAATTCTTTGAAAACTTGATCTACTTAATTATTTAATTAATTACTTAATTATTTTTAGGGGGATAGCATTTCATTTCATTGGGGTCTGAAGTATTTCCTGTCATCAAATCAATTGCTAAATGTAATATAAAAAATAATGTTTACCTCCCTGGCAATACAAAGCATGTGACAGGTCCGAGCTGGCCTTAGTCCAAAGAGGTGGTTATTCAATGTGTGAGGTCATAGTTTCCTAAAGGGTTATGTTAAAATTCAAAGGGATGTTGTAAAGATAAAAGCTCTGAGCTCCGAAGGGGCTGCTCTGTGACAATGTCTTCCTCAGTATTATCTACTGCTCTATTTCTTCAGCTCTGAAATGCAATTTTGCAAAAGCATTTAAAGAAAATTTAAATTCATTTCATTTTAATATAAAATAAATTAGTACAAGATATGCTGCATATCCATTTCTTGCATGTGCTTATCTGTTGAACCAGACGGTCCTCATGTATAGAATGAAGATAAGAATAAGTAACATTTATTAAGTATTTACTATGTGCAGGCATTATTCAGAGTGTTTTACTTTATATTCTCATTTAATCCTCCTTGAAAACTGTTTTACCTAAGAGATGAGAAAGTTGAGGGACAGGAAGGTTGAGTAACTTGCCCACATTGCTGTGACGAGGAGGGAAATGAAGCCAGGAAAGGTTATGTACCTTGTGTAAGGTTGCTCAGTTAAGAAAGGGTAGAGCTAGGATCTTAACCCAAGCAACCAGAGTCGAAAACAGCAGGCCTCTTACTAATTCATGAATCATAGGAAATTCATGATAATAAAATGAAAACTATGGATATGAAAGAACTATATGAACTGTCAAACAATGTCCTAATATTCTTATTTGCACTATGCCTATTTTTAATTGAAGATGGTGAATGCAAGCAACAACATACACACATTTAGTCAAGACTCACTGGGCTGAATACAATCTGACTCGAGCCAACCCTTTTATTCTCCTTCTTTCCATAGTAATGGAATTCTTTCTTTCATTGCACAGCGTTGGTGGTATGGTGGTGAGCATCGCTGCTTTTGTTTCTCTTTCATAACTTAGGATACACTGCCTTTATATAAAAGGGAATAAAACCAAAGGGGTATTTTTCCACTGAAATGACATGGGAATTCTGTAATATATTTTCTATGTCAATTTAGGGGAAAAAAAACATTATAGAAAGAAGAATCTCTAAGTATAAACAGTGTTTAACTTTTCAAGAAGCACAATGCCTGAAAACAGAAAAATAGTAGTTCAGGTATTGCTAACTAGTCGTATCTTACTGTGTAAGAAGAATCTACTCAAAGCTGCGTGTTCCTCCTTATGATTGTAAGATATCACAACTGAGAAATTATCTTTAGTATGATTGCCCAAGCAATATAATGAAAAATTATGCAAAATAAAATGCAAATTCTAATGCCGTCTTAAAAAGTGTATCAAAATAAAGTAATTTCTAAAAGCTGGCTCATTTATTCCAAATTGCTTTGTTTGGGGCTAAATCTGTTTGGAATTATAGTCATAACATTTTTGTTTGTGCATTTGTGTCATCTATATATTCCTCCTCATTAGTATCTTTTCCAGGATCGTAATTTTTACTTTTATTTTTCTTCCTTAAACTCTCATATGTGGAAAACAAGAGACTGTATATTATCCTACCTCAAAGAAGTTGTGAAGATGAAGTAAGTTAATACATAAACACTTGGGAGACTTCCGGTTCTGAAACAAGATGTCCTAGGCTCACATATCCCCACTTCTCGTCTTTAAGTACAACTAAATGCCATTCAAATAATTCAACAGGTGATAATAAAAAGGCCCAGAGAATTAAAAAAAAAAAAAAAAGTAAGTGGACTGGCTAAGAAGGTCAGGAACTGAGGCTTGACAGCAGTGTGAGTTTCCTGGGTTTTCTTTCTGTCTCACGTAGTTCCAGGAAAGGGCAAGCCCATGAGAGACCTAGTGGGGAACCTGAACCCACTGCTGCCTAACATCAGCTGGCTGACCTCTACCCAACCACTGCTGCACAATGGTCAGGACACCAGCAGACAAGCTGATGCGTCTGCAGGGAAGCATTGGTGGCACCCAGCATTTCCCTGTCCTCCACTCAGTGGCATGAGAGACTCAGGCCCAATGTCTGCTGGCTCTCCCTGCCCCCTGCCAGCTGGCAGATGACCCAGGATATTGCTTCAGCTCCCACAGGCAAGACACAGTAAGGACTGAGCAGGAGCCCCAGCAGCTCTCACCAGGAGAGCGAAACAGACCAAAATTGCATTGCAAACTCTGGAAACTAAAGTCCACATAAGTAGGCCAGGCCCTACATGCTAAATCTAAACGCAGCGACTACAAGCTAAAATAGAAGATTTAAATAGGATGAAGAGTCTCCTAACATAACCAGAATGTCCAAGATGCAATAGGAAAATCACTCACCATACCAAGAACTGAGAAAACCACAATTTGAATGAGAAAAAGACAACTGATGCCAGTCAGATGGTGAAAGGGGATACCAAGGCATTCTTAGGGGGAAAAAATCCAGCAGTCCTACCTTAAGGACATGGCTAAAGAAAGTTCTTTAAGACAAAAGGAAATTATGAAGAAAGGAATCTGGGAACATCAGGAACAAAAAGCAATGCAAAGAGTAAAAATATGGGTAAAGATGGTATATTTTCCTTCCATTCTTGTGCTTTCTAAATCATGTTTGATGGTTAAAGCAAAATTATCACACTGTATTATGTGATTCTCAGTGTTTGTAGACAAAATAATAAAGACAACGGTATTATAAACAGGCGAGGGTAAAGAGAAAGGGAGGTAAAGTTTCTGCACTTCACCCAAACTGGTAAAACATCAACACTAGCACACCGTTAAGTTATGTATATACAATGTTATGCCCAGAACAAGCACACACACACACACACACACACACACACACACATACACACACACACACACACACACACACACACAAAGTATGCAAAGAGATATACTCACAACCACTATGGAGATATCAAAATTTACTTCCAAAACATCTTCAAATAACCCATAGAAAGCCAGAAAAATATAACATAAAGGAAAACCACTGAAAACAAATAGAAAACAAAAAGAGAATGACAGACTTGAGCTCTAACATATATCAAGTATTACATCAAATATAAATGATATAAATGTTCCAATTAAAAGAAACAGATTGGCAGAGTGGGTTCAAAATCATGACCCAACTATGTGCTGTCTATAAGAAACTCAATTCAAACATTATAAGTAGGTAGTTAGAAAGTAACATGATGGAAAAATGTATACCATGCAAACATTAATCAAAAGAAGGTAGGAGTAACTATATACATATCAGATAAAGCATATTTCAGAGCAAAGAAAATTACTAGAAACAGAGAGGGACATTGTGTAATGATAAAAGGGTCAATTCACCAAGAGGACGTAAAATCCAAAATATTTATGCAAAATTATAGATATGAAATACAATTAGTGGTTGAAAGGGGTGAAGGACATACATGGGAGAGTGTGATGTGGCTATAAAGAAGTAGCAAGAGGGAGCCTTTTGGAGATGGTTCGGTAAAGTATGTTGATTGTGGCGGTGGTTACATACACAAACCTACATAGGTGATAAAATTACCTAGAGCCACACACACACACACACACACACACATACACACACACGCAGTATAACTGGAGAAATTTGAATAAATTTTGTGGGTTGTATGAATGTCAACATTCTGGTTTTGATATTGTATTCTAGTTATGTCATATGCTAATATTGGGGAGGCAGGATGATGAGTCCATGGGACCTCCCTCTACATTGCTTCGCAACTTCCTATGAATTGAAAAAAAAGAACAGTCAAGAACCAAAAGTTACATACTGAATTATTCCATCTGTAAATATTATTGAAATCACAAGTAGGAAAACTAAAATTCTTTATCCCTAAACAATATGAAGGGCTAAGGATTGCATGCAAAGATACTGAGGAATGGAGAAGGGAAAGTCCTTGAGGAGTCATAGTTATTGAGTTTGGACTATGGGCTGTGAGAGAGAGAGGTGTGGATGATCCTGAGTGGGGAACTATTTATGGAGAAGGAGGAAGACTGGGGTCTGAAGATAGCTAAAGGTAGTAACTGAAGGAAGGGAAATAAGTCTAACTGGGAGGAGTGTGTGTGGGGGATAGAGGGGGGGGAAGGATTTGATGTAGGTGTAGGAAATGTAGGTGTAAGTGTATGTGTAGGAAGGTGTAGGAAGGATTTTCAGATGGGAGAAATGTGTTGGCTATTTTGAGTGATGGTATGGGAACCAGAATTGTGCAGGAGAGATATAAAGGAAATGTGTGCATAAAGACACAAGCAGTAAACAGAGAAAGATGTAATATAACAATGGAAGAAGAGGGGGGCTTTCACAGATGGTCCAACAGTTTTTAATGGGAAAGCTACTATAGCTGAGAACTCTACACATGTAGAGGTTATTCCTGTAACTGTTCTCAATTAGCTGCGGAAACTTGCACAGGTTATTTAAGCCAGCTGAGCCTTTGGCTCTTGATCTGTGAAATTATGAGGATGGACTAGATGATTTTTCTAATATCATTCAAACTGTAACAGTCTGTGATTTTATGGTCACTGCATATAACAAATAGGGAAAATGTGTTTATAAGCTTTCTTCATTTTAACATCATTGACAACAACAGAGACTAAAATGTCTTCAATGGTTTGTGGTTTTCCACTTTAGGAAAAGTAAAAATTGGGCAAGTGCTGGGTTGAAATAGGTTAGTGGTAACAACTAAAAAGAAGGAAAAACCCAAGCTGCTAAATATGTTAAGAGAAAATTTCCCTGCATGAAAAGCAGTGGATTTACGTTGCCAAGGAGAATGATTTTTAATTATACTTCAACGAATATTTTATCTTTTCATCTTCACGGGGACAAGGATATCATCATTCCCATTTTTCAGTAATGTAAATAGAGATTCATACAACTTAAAATCTATATCAGATTGCAGAACAAACAGAAGGCAAAGCCAGGATGGCTATCCAGATGTCCTGATTTCTAGAGTGGCCACAACCACATCTACATAGACTTATATACACAAAAACAGAGCTAGTCCATGATGAGATATCCCTACACATGTACTAGAACCACTAAAAGAAAACATAGTGATAATACCACACTTGGAAAGAATATAGAAAAATTGAATACATGCATTGTTCGTGGGAATGTAAAATGGTACAGCCACTCTAGAAAATATTTTAGCCTTTTCTTAAAAAACAACAGCAACAACTAAATACTGACCATATGATCTAGCCATCATATTCCTAGATATTTATTCTTCCAGAATAAGAACATATCTCCACACAAGAACTTGTACACACATTTTTATAGCAGCTTTCTTTGTAAGAGCCAAAACCTATAAACAGCCAAAATGCTCTACAGCAAAAGGCTGAAACAGTCATATATCTATACCACGGACTATTACTTAACAATAACAAGGAACACACTATTGATACAACCACATGGATGGATCTCAAAGGCATTAGCCTGAGGGAAAAACCTAGTCTCAAAACACCTTATACTATATGGTTAAATTTAAAGAGTATTCTCAGAGTGACAAAATTAAAGAGGGGAAGAACAAATTGGTGGTTGCCAAGTGTGAGGAATGGTTAGGAGGAAAGAAGTGGACGTTGATAATAAGGATAGCTCAAGGGAGTTTTTCGTGGTGATGAAACAGTTCTGCTCTTGATGGCAGTGGTGATCATACAAATCGAGGTCCAGAACTTTACACACAGGCTGTACCAAATGTGTGCATGTATTTTGATATTGTACCCTATTGATTTTGGTTCTGCCGTATAATTAAGATGTAACCATTGAGGGAAACTGGGTGAATTGTGTATAGGAGCTCTTTGTACCATCTTTGAAAACTCCTGTGAACCTATAATTATTTCAAAATAAAAAAAGTTAAAAACAATGTCAATATCTAGAAGGTGGTAATAGTATTGTGGTTAAAAACATTGGTTTTGTACTTGATTTGCCTGAATTTCAATCTAGGTCATACAACTTAATAGTTTTCTGACCTTGACTTAAATGTCCCTCTTTTTTTAATTAATCTCTAATAATGGGATGATAATAATACCTATTTCAAGGTATTGTTATGATATGTAAGTAAATTAACATAAGTTGCTTAGATTGTGGCAAGGGAGAGTGCTCATTAAATGTTATCCATTATTACAGATAAATGTTACATTATGGATATAATGATTCTTACAAATGCTATTGTTTCTCTTCATTGTTTTTTTTTTGTTTGTTTGTTTTTAATAGCTTGAGAGCTCAAAGTTGAATTTTGGGCATGCCATTAGGTATTGTGTATACATTTATGCATGTTAACTGTATGACAGTCTTCATATTATTTTCCTAACATTTTTACATACCTGTTTGCTCTTATTCCATTGCATTTCAGAACTTTGGGCTATTTGTCTACTCATTTTTCCTATCCAATTTTACTTTATAAATTTTGACACTCTTTTCTAAATCATATTTTGAAATAAAGTGTTGCAGACTATGGGTCTGGAGTTCTCTCTTGTCCAGCAAGAGAGTGGACACAGAGTTCAATACGAGAGAAGCTAATGTCTGGGAGGAGATAGGAGCCCCTAACAAGGGTTTTGTCTCCATATTATTGAGCTCAAAGATATTACCGACGCGGTGAACATGAAAAAAATAAGATCTTACACACGGGAACGTGGAGAAAACAATCAGACAATAATCATTAATTTGTGTGTGTGTGAGAAGCAAAGGGTTTGGGGGTCAAGTGGAGTTTGTGATCAAAGTACAATAGTACATTGACATCAGATGTAAAGTAATGTTACTCGTGATCTCTTTACAATATCTCGGTTCCTAACCTCAGGCACTTTTGCCCATGGTGGTGGCTTTCCTCCCTAAGCTTTTTTTCTAACCCATTTATGTAAGTAGAACCTATTTCCCCACAATAAAGTAAAATCTTTATACTAAAAAATAAAAATAACATGAGTGTAAAAAAAGAAACTTATGAAGTAAGAGCATAGCTGTTTATACAAACATAACTATAGCATGCAACATTTGTAGACAGTATATTACCACTTCAACATTAACGGATTTTGTAATTTCATTCAGATAAATGTATTCTGAGCCCTTCTAGGTACATGATACTGGTACAGGGGCCATAGAAACAAAGAAAAGATATAAATCTTCCCCTTGGGGATCTTACAGGCTGCCAGACAGATGTCTTAAGACATTAGATGCAAATGTCTTAAGACATTAGAAATCACTCAGATACATGTGATGAGAAAAACATGCATGGCAGGAATAGAAAGGACAACACTACCCTGTGATACCAGGGAAAAGGAGACAATAAAGTTTCCAAGGACTGAAAGGAGTTTTTCTGGTACACAATTTGAGTGATAAACCATGACCAAATGCTTTATCTCATAAGAAAATATATTAATCACGTAACAATAAACCCTGAGACAGAATGACCCCAGAGTTGGTAGAGCAGCTTTATATATCTATATCATCTATATCTATATCTATCTGTAACTATAACTATCTCTCTTTCATATTATATATGTATATATGAGACATATATATGTCATATGTATATATATATGAGAGAGAGAGAGATTACAAAGAATTCACTCACATAGTTATGGAGGCTGACAATTCCCAAGATCTGCAGTTAGCAAGCTGGAGACCCAGGAGAGCCAAAGGCGTGAGTTCCATTCTGAAAGCCAGCAGGCTCAAGACCCAGTAAGAACAGATGTTTCAGTGCAAGTCTAAAAGCAGAAAAACAAACAAACAAACAAACAAACAAACAAACAAACAAACAAAGAAAAACAATGTTCCAGCTCCAAGCAGTCATGAAAGAGGAATACCCACTTATTCTGGGGAAGGTCAGCCTTTTTGTTGGATTCAGACCTTCAACTAATTGGATGAGTCCCTCTGCCTTAGGAAGGGCAATCTACTCTGCTCGGTCTATCACTTTAATGTTAAACACATCCAAAAACACCCTTACCGAAAAACCTAGAATGATGGTTGACCAAATATCTGGCACCTCATGTCCCAATCAAGTTGACACATTCCCCAACTATTTATACTTAATTGATTCAGGGTGTGCTTGGGCATCAGAATTTCTTAAAACTCCCACATGATCTAATGTGCAGCCAAGATTGAGAACCAGTATACAAGAGGGTGGTGTTCCATACAGGAGATTTGGGGAATGTGGAGTCTGGTTCTAGGGTTTCCTACTTTAAACAAACAGGGCTTTTTTTACCCCTTCAACTGCCTGACCATCTTACTATCAGGATTGCTACCCTTAATACTAAATATAGGGAGAAAAAATATTATGTCTTCCTCCAGTTTGGAGTCCATGGAGACATAGAGAAATAAGTCATGGGCGGGGGCGGGGGGGAACCTATAAATCAATATGCCATTAATAACAGAAAGAGTCATGTTCAATAATAATTTACTCAGACATTATTTTCCCTTAATATAACACATGTTTTAACTTTGGAAGTACAGCAGGAACCAAATGAGAAATCTTTACTCCAGAACCGATTAAATGAATAAACACTACCCCACCAACCCAGGAAAATAGATACGGCGAATAATTTAACTTACTTAAGACTGGCAATGAAATCCAAATATGAGTCAAGGGTCCTTTCTAAAAATACATTTTAAAACATTATTTTGAACATGAACATATATACCATTGCTTTTTCTCTAAGAAAATTTCCATTTGAGAATTTCATGTGTGTGCTTATACCTGACAAATATATCTGATATGCACATATATATGATGTATACATATCATATACATATACAGTATTTTGATATTTATGCACTTTTACTATTCAGTATCTTTTAATTAATTTACAATGATGATTTTTCATGTAATTATCTGTTTGATATTTCTATAAACAGGACGCAATATTATTAACATTTGCACAGATACAAGACATTACTGTACAGACATTTTACTTTCCTTCAACTGTTTTATAAAGACATTTATTTTTATTTATGGCTGCCGATTAAAACTCTATTAACTCTATCTACTCAGGTAAGGAATGTGAAGAAGTCCTCATAGTGTTTAAAAACCTTAAAAAAAAAAAAGAACTCCATTTTAATCACAGATGAAATGGATTCATAAATTGAAACCTGCTTAATTGGCAATTAAAAGCTGTAGGACAATGTTGTCTCTCTGCTTTTTCAGAATTAAGTCCCAGCTGTTTTGAGAAAGCAACCAGAAGATTGAGAGAAACTGCCAAGTATCCTGGGGAGAAATTGGGAGTAAAGAGTCACATTAGCTTCCATTATTCCAAAATCATTGTGCTGCCAGCAATAACTGTAAATACTGTAAATGGAGTAAAAGACCTCATATTTAAAAGTTAATCTGCTTTTCACTGGGAAAAGTATCACACTTTTCTGGCTGAACTTCAATCAAACCAACAAATTTAAAAAATAAATCTGAGATAATAGTCATGATTCATAATGTTTCTTCACCAGCTTGAGCATTAAATGTTTAACCATTTACTTTGAAGAATGCCTTATTTTTATTAAAAAAGCTATAGCCACCATATGTCACTCCAGCCATGAGGAAAGTCTCCATTATAATGTAATAAACAACTCCTATCTCTTTATGGCTCATAACAACAAAAGTCATCTCACCTACCTCTCACCTACCTATCTGTTGGGGGTCAGCTGGGAGCTTTACTTCCTTGGTTACTCCCTTTGGACTGGGGCAGATAGAACAGCTACTATTTCAAATGTTGCTGGTCATCGCGGACTCTTACACAGCAACAAAAGCTCCATCCTGAGAGTGACTTCCCACTTTCATCATCACTGACCAGATCTGGCCACATGATCCACTCAGTAATAAGTAGGAGAGGATGTGTAATTCTCCCTGTGGTTAGGAAGTTGAACATTGAAACTACTTGAGAACAGCATTACAGATTAGCACTCTCAGCTCACCAAATATTCAACTCACTCTGCCTCCCATGTGGAAAACATATTCAACTCTTTCCTAAAGAAGTCAGCCCACAGGTCCCATTTTGTCCCTGCATCAACCTCTAAGCCTAGGCTTTCTGGGTATGACGTAACAGGCTCCACATCAAACATGAGTATGAATTCTCTTGCTCTGGACACTAATGAACACAAAAGATAAGCTACCTTCCCATGCTCTCCAAATATTCAATAGTAGAACAGGGACAGAGTAACTGCATTAAACTCTCCCATTTAGAAAGAGGAAGAATAGTGGGTACATGGCAGAAACTGATCTGACCCCCAATAATTCTGAAGTCCTACCAGGCAGAGGTGGGGAGGACCTTCCATCTTGGGAAGGGAGAATGGAATGGGAATGTTCCTTGATTAGAAACTGATTTTGCTTCCTCGCGGAGGAGTTTCAAATTGATTACTTTTCTCCATGGTCTTTGGCTCTACCCAATTTGCCACATCTGTGGCCAGCATTAGATAAGAATATGTTTTCTTTATGGGCTGAGTGACTTTCTCCCTCTACTGCATGCCTACTAAAAGAGGGGACTCAGAGCCATTTTAAGTCTACCAACAGTCTCAGACATTTATAATGTGGGCTTATATTTTCTCTGTACAATTTTCTTGATAATGTTACAGGGCTTTTAATCTGTTCGGTACAGTTGGCAACATGTGATAGCTGCTCACATTTCTTTTCTGGATGTTATTTTAGATTGGTTGTGGGTTTTTTTTTTTTTGTTTTGTTTCCTCAGACTGATGCTTCCCACTCTCAACACAATTGTGGGGAGCAAACTAGGACCTTCCAAGATTAAGAGGGAGAGACTCATATTTAACCTCTCTTCACTGATTCATTTTGTATAATTTTAAAATATACACCATAATAATCCACTCATACTTCACGAAGTGTTAAATTAATCCACTTAATAAGCATGACCTGGAGCACCTGGGTGGCTCAGTTGGTTAAGCATCGGACTTGATCTCAGGTCATGATCTCGCAGTTCTTGAGTTCAAGCCCCGCATTGGGGTCTGTGCTGACAGCGGGGAGACTGGAGCCTGCTTCGCATTCTGTGTCTCCCTCTCTCTGTCCCTCCTCCACTCATGGTCTCTCTCTCTCTCTCTCTTTCTCTCAAAAATAAATAAACATTAAAAAAATTAGGGGCGCCTGGGCGGCTCAGTCAGTTGAGCATCCGACTTCAGCTCAGGTCATGATCTCTCCGTCTGTGAGTTTGAGCTCCACGTTGACTCTGTGCTGATAGCTCAGAGCCTGGAGCCTGCTTTGCTTTCTGTGTCTCCCCATCTCTCTACCCCTTTACCTGCTCACACTCTGTCTCTCTCTCTCTCAAAAATAAATAAACATAATTTTTTTAATAAAATAAAATAATAAAATAAAGAAACTCGATAAAAATGACCAGGCCAGTCTAGGACAAGAGAACAAATGGACATGTATAGATATTTTGAAATTATAGATAAACCTAACTGTTAAATAAATATATCATATCCTCATATCTTGACCTTCAAGGAATACAGAAAAATTGAAAAACATGTATAGAACTGTGGCTTTCATTGACTAAAATAAGGAAAAATGGCAAGACAACTGTATTAATTATTATGGATTATGGCTGAGACCTTTGGTGATGGACTGGAGATGTTTACATTAATAATAAAAATATATATTCATGAAGTATTACATATTTTGAGAGGAAATCATTTTTCCCTTAAGTAATATTTTTACAGTTAAAAGTTTCACTGACAGTAATGCCAAATTAAATTACCATATACTGTTTAGGGATTTTTATTTTCCTGTATAAATCTCAACTTTGGAAAATTTTGCTGTGTAGAAGCAGTAGTATCTGAAATTGTCACCAAATTTTATAAAGCAGTATTTAAATTCAGAAATGAGCTATGGATTTTACATGTCATGTTCGACCAGTGTAAAAAGGTCCCATAGATAAATTATCAGATCACAGAAAATATTTAAAATATTTTAATTTTATATATTGAATTGCTGTCATTTGTGTTTTAAAAGTTTATTTATTGGGACGCCTGGGTGGTTCAGTGGGTTAAGCGTCTGACTGCAGCTTGGGTCACGATCTCGCGGTTAGTGAGTTCGAGCCTTATGTCAGGTTCTCTGCTGACAGCTGGGAGCCTGGAGCCTAATTCAGATTCTGTGTCTCCCTCTCTCTCTCTGACCCTCCCCTGCTCACACTCTGTCCCTCTTTCAAAAATGAATAAAGATTTTAAAAAAACGTAAGAAAAATAAAAATAAATAAAAGTTTATTTATTTATTTTGAGAGAAAGAGTGAAAGCACAGGTGGGGAGGGCAGAGAGAGAGAGAGAGAGAGAGAGAGAGAATCCCACACTGGCTCCTCACCAGCAGCACAGAGCCCAATGGGGTGCTTGAACTAATGGACTGCGAGATCATGACCTGAGCCGAAGTTGGACACTTAACTGACTGAGTCACCCAGGCATCCCAAATTGCTATCATTTCTATTGTAATTTCACCATCTTTTATATTTATATGCAACTGTGTTACTCACGTTCTTTCAAATTTTTAAAAGGCGAAAAGAGCAGCATTTGTTCAATGTTATCAAATTTCTATTTTCTCTCAAGACCATATTTTAATTGTTGTTGTTTAAAAGTACAAACTTGCAATGAGTAATAAATAAGCCTTAAAAATATAACGCACAAGTTTAATGAATATAGACAATAATATTGCACTAGAATTATATAATATGATAAATATTGTTACAGTGGCAATCATATCGCAGCATATAAATATATCAAAGTAATATATGTATACCTTAAATTTACACAATGTTGTATGTCAAATTTATTCCATAAAAATTAAAAGACTATTTTAAATCTAAAAATGGCAAGAAATACAAATCAACAATAAAAAGATTTTTAAAAATCCAATTATAATGGAGCATAGGATTTAGATAAACATTTTTCCTAAGAAGATATACTAATTGCCCATAAGCATTTGAAAATATGCTCAATATCATTAGTCATTAGGGAAATGCAAATCCAAACCACTATGATGTAGCATCTCATACTAAGGTGACTGTAACCAAAAAGACAGACAATAACAAGGGTTAGAGACATTGGGACCGTCATACCCTGCTTGTGGGAATGTAAAATGATGCTGTTACTTTAAAAAATAGTTTGACAGTTCCCCCAAAAGTTAGAATAGAGTTATCATATGACCCAGTAATCCACTTCTAGGTGTATATCGAAGACAACTACAAACGTGTGTCCACACGAAAACTTGTACAACAAGTAACTTGTACACAAATGTTCATAATAACATTTTTCATAATATCCAAAAAGGAGAAACAACAAAGCTATCAACTGATGAATGAGTAAAAAACATGTGATATATCCATACAACCAAATATTTTTAGATCATCAAAAGGAAAGAAGTTCTGATATATGCTACAACATGGATCGATTGGAAAGCATTATGTTTAGTGTAAGAAGACAGACATGAAAGGTCATATTTCTATTTATGTGAAATATCCAGGAAAGATAAATCCAGAGGCAGAAAACAGACTAGTGGTTTTCAGGGGTGGAGGGAGGAATAGGCAGTGATTAGCTGTTAATAAGGAATTACTTTTCCGAGTGAGGACATATTCTGAAATTAAATAGTGGATAGGATTGCACAGCTCTGAATATACTAAAAACTACTGAATTATACACTTTAAAAAGGTGAATTTTATAGTATGTGAATTATATCTTAATGAAGCTGTTATTTAAAAAGATGACAAAAATTAGATTATGGTGATGGTTGCACAACGCTGAATATACTAAAAACCATTGAACTGACCACTTTAAATGGATGAATTTTATGATATGTGAAATTATCTCAATAAGTCAGTGAAAAGAAATGGCCAGAAAACAGTCCTTACAGAAATTGGTGATTATTTGTAATATTCTTTCTCCTTTATATGTCTAAAAACATTTTTTCTTCCTTGTTCTAAAGTCTTATATTTTGTCGCAATGTCATTTGCTACATAGTTCATGTGTACTTTCTTTTTATTTAAAGACACATATCAAAAATTTTTAATACGTATTTTTAACTTCTAAAAAGTAAAACAGCCAAATTTCGATTTCTTGGGGCTTTTTTAGTAAACTTCTTCTAACCTTATTACCAACAAGCAACAGCTCATGACAAATAACTCACTAGCTCATTTCAGTATTAATTTAAATTTTCACCTGAGATCAAGTTGCACTCTTTATTTGAGGGCTGGTCTTCTGTTAGTTTCCTCTTATCTTCTAAACATTTCCTGTCTTTCTTAATGAAATCTAATTGCTTTCACAGTATTAAGCTGACATTATCATCATGGGTCCAAGTGTGTTCATAAAGTCAATATTTTCAATTGGTTTATCAAGTTATCTGTTTCTTCTTTGGTTGGATTAAAAAAAAAAACACCCCAGTATGTAGCCTCTGAATTTTTCTAAAGAGCATTAGAATCATTGCTATTGGTAATTAATTTGTGGCCCTGTCTCCTAGCAACAAAATCTAACTATATGCTGTTCATGTTCCTGGGATTTGGGCCCAGATTCTAACTTGTATACATTTTAATTATCAGTTATGCTAGCACCAGTATCATAGGCATAGAAAGTCTTTTAAATCAATGCTGAAAATGAAAATTGTTTTGTAGTGCTTAGGTCAGAATAACAGGTGTTAAACAAATGAAATCAACCTCATTATTTTCTTCTGGGAGCTCAACAATAATTATAACAAATGCTGGTTGTTAACGTAACTTTTGTCCCTGGTACAAAGTAAAATAGATAGTATTTACTTCTTATAATTTACTTTTCCTAATTCTTTATGATTTTTTTTGTTTTACTTCATGACTCATTAAACTAGTAATCTCATTTTCATTTCCCCATCTCAGACACTTAGTTTTTAAAATATGCTTTACAAGATCAGCTATGCTTACAAGAAATTTGGAAATAATTTCTTTTTTAAAAATTTTTTAAATGTTTATTTATTTTTGAGAGAGAGAGAGAGAGAGAGAGCGAGAGCATGAGCAAGGGATGGGCAGGGAGAGAGGAAGACACAGAATCCCAACCAGGCTCCAGACTCTGAGCTGTCAGCACAGACTCGAACTCACAAGCAGTGAGATCATGACCTGAGCTGAAGGTGGATGCTCAACCAACTGAGCCACCCAGGCTCCCCAGAAATAATTTCTTTAAAAAATTTTTTTTATTAGTTTTCTTTATTTTTGAGAGGCAGAGAAAGACAGAGTGCGAGTGGGGGAAGGGCAGAGAGAAAGGGAGACAGGATCTGAAGCAGGCTCCAGGCTCTGAGCTGTCAGCACAGAGCCCAATGTGGGGCTCCAACTCATGAACTATGAGTTCATGACTTGAGCTGAAATCGGATGCTCAACCGACTGAGCCACCCAGACGCCCCAGAAATAATTTCTAATAAACTGAAATTTTGCTTTTTTTTCTGTAAATAATGTTACCTTTGAGCCATCAAAATCATTGTTAAGCTCAGCCAATGTTGAACATATGATATTATTCTGTTCTATATTGGCATTAATATATTGGCATTTATTTATCTTTGCTGAATGTTGTTTATTGATTAGTGTTCACTCAGACTCTTTGAGTACTAGTAATTGCATTTGTGACTTATTTTTATTTTTATTTTTTGGAAAGTTGCATTTTGTGTTTCTTTAAACCAAAACGTGTTTCCACATTTTTCACCTTCATTAATCAAGGTGAGACTCAAAGACTAGTTGGGAAACAGGAAAATTTAGTATTGATATGTAGTATTGATTTGGAATGCAAATGCCAATGTCTACAATTTTTCTCCATTTAAAATAATTTTACTATAAAATTAAATACTAAATTTTCTGACATGTATATCGAAGTAAAAAATCATAATCACTAACTTGAGTCAGATTGTATTTTGCTAAAAACACTCTCATGCTGTCAGGAGGATGTGACAGCCATTTTCTGGGATCATAATCCAAGAAACAGTAACCCTGCAGAGATTTTTGTCTTTTTCCTTCAAATTACTTATTTTATAAATGTATTTTTCATCGTCCTGTAATAAGGGGGGGCAGAGTGGTATTTGTTTTTTTTTCTGAGTTGTGAAACTGATGGGAACAATTCTTTTTCATTCTCATTGTTTTGACCTCATATTCACATGTTCAGTTATTCAAGAACATGAGGTGGCTGGGAGTTTGCCTGACCTGTTTAAATTGTTGATTTGATGGGAAAAATTTTCTTGTTCATTTTTAATGCTGTGATCAATAAACTGTAATTAAATAAAGACCATGTAATGTCTCACCACAAATTTTATGCAAAGAATGCTTGAGAAGAGTCAGTTCACGTCACTGTTTCTAGTTTTTATTTTTTTTCAATTTTAAGCAGATAACGCCTTTGAAGAGTTTCCATTTTCTGTTTTGATTTTTCTGATCTGCACTTTTATGTTCTCTCTTCCTATCACAAGCTCAACTCGTACACTCTGAAGACTTAAAAATAAAACATAGCTTATTACTCAAAATTTGCAAAACGTTACACTTCATCCAAAAGCATAAATGAAAGAAAGTGAAAAACACTGAAAATTACAATTATGTTTTCAAGAAGTAATTTTTGTAAAACATTCAAAATTATATGCTAAATTTAAAAGAAAGATATACTATTCTGCTACATCGGTTGTGCGTTTAAAATAAGAAAGTTTAAATCAAAATTATTTAAAGCAAAATTAAAAGCGATTCTAGCATTCAGTGTCCATCCAGTTGCCAACATAAAGGATCAACATCAAGGCGCCTGGGTGGCTCTGTTGGTTAAGCGTCCAATGCTTGCTTTTGACTCAGGTCATGATCTCACGGTTCGTGACTTCGAGCTTCACATAGGGCTCCATGCTGACTGTGCAGGGTCTGCTTGAGATTCTCTCTCTCCCTGTCTCTCTACCCCTTCCCCGCTCACTCTCTCTGTCTCTGTCTCAAAAATAAACAAATAAACTTAAAAATTTTTAATAAAAAAAGGATCAGCATCATGTTTTACATGTTATGTATGTATGTTTGTAAATATATACACAAACATATACACATAACATATAGAACATATACATGTATATTTTTATAATAATATGAATGTTTTAATATTGAGAAGCATTGTTCAGCTATGAGGAACTCAGCCATGTGAATTCATGCATGGTTTATTCGATGTTATCATCTATGCTCCTCTCCCAATATTTAGAATGGTATATTCATGTGTTTTTGTAGTATTTTTTGTAGTACACTTATTGCATAAATCTCCGAATGACAAGGGAAGATTTCAGTAATGTCCAGGCTTACAGTGCAATTTGCTATGTGAAACTGACATTATTAGTTTATTGCTTACTTGTATCAATTTCATCCTAAACATTCTGGGATATCCATTTGGGTATTTTCCTCCCCTATGCAGTAGACAGGAATGGAGAGAAGATGACCATCCTCACCAACTCTGGGGACAGTTTCTTATTACCTCGCATAAATCATGATTTTCCAATTCCATGGTCTCACAACCATTCAGAATTAATTTCAGACTCACACTTTGAATGGTAGGGCAGAAGATTTCTCTCTCCCACTGGATAAAAACAATTGACATCTAATTACCTATGTAACTTCCAGCAAAGCTGGCAACCAGTCCTACAAACTCCTCCTTAAACTGAAAGGAAAGACCAGATGAAAATGCACTCCTGTTGTGTACCAAGTCCTGATCAGCCAACCCAAGAACACTTACAGGAACCAACCAAGGCCAGGCTGATGTGCCCTCCTTGGACCATCGTCCAAACGGTTGGTGCTTATCCTTCTGGAGACCAGTTCCTACATAGACCTTTTGGATTCCTCCTACAGAGACCTCTGAATCCATTCTATTTCCTTTTCAAGCTTGATTACTCAGCTTTTCCTATGATCCTTTGAGTTGTGTTGTATCTTTTCAATGAATTGATTTTTGGCTTAAGTTAGAGTCTTTAATAGTTTAGGTTATCTTTTTTTTTTTTTTTTTAAATTTTTTTTTTCAACATTTATTTATTTTTGGGACAGAGAGAGACAGAGCATGAACGGGGGAGGGGCAGAGAGAGAGGGAGACACAGAATCGGAAACAGGCTCCAGGCTCGGAGCCATCAGCCCAGAGCCTGACGCGGGGCACGAACCCACGGACCGCGAGATCGTGACCTGGCTGAAGTCGGACGCCCAACCGACTGCGCCACCCAGGCGCCCCGTTTAGGTTATCTTTTAGCATATATTCTCTTTCCTTTCCCTCTCGCTATAGGCCCAACGTATTTCCTCATTCTATTGATACTGAACTTGGCTGTGTGGCTTGCTTTGGCTGAGGGAACCAAGCCTAAGCCAAGGCCAGCAAAGGTCAGCCAGTTCTCAGCTGATCTACAGATGTGTGAGCATGGAAAACTAATTATTGTTTTGACCCACATATTTGGGGATGATTTGATAAAATATGTTATTGTGGTAATATGTGGCTGTTACTATTTATGTTACTTGCAAATACCTGACTTTACTTTCTTTTGCAAAATCACCATTGCAGAGAGATGAAGGATAGACCTGAGTGAGGGCCCTCAACTGCCAAATTCATCTCTAGCTCCTGCTATGAGACGAACCTTGGTCCAAATCATACTTGCTGTGTGACCAAGACACCAGCTAAAATCTAGCAGATCAGTTATCCAGTACTTTTTATTAAGCAATAACTGCATCTAACACATCTCTCCAGAAGTCCTGTTCGTGGGCTGTGAAAAAGTAATACAGATATGAGTAATGCCACTATTAAAGAGTTGTTCAGTAAAAGCACATTTAGATCCATCTTCTTAAGTAAAACATGTTGCTCTACTATACCTCTAAAATATTCAACTTGGGAAAAGCAGCTAGAAGAGATTTTTAAAAATGTTTTAAAAATGTGTTTATAGAAGCATCTGGAGCAGGTAATCAGATGCTGTTTCTATTACAGCATGCTTAGTGGACTGATGGTTACGCTATTTGCAATAATTAGATATTTCTCAACCTCTAAACTACTAAAATTTCAAGCCAAAGCAGTAATTCTTTACTTAAGGAATGAAGTTTGATGATTTATTAAAGTTATCTATAGATCTGCATAGATTATAACACTGCTCAAGAGCACAGGATTGCCCTAGAGAAAAATTCGTACTTAAACCTCACGATATTTGCTCCACCAGAATTGCCAAGGCTATCTCTTACAGCTTTTGACAGAGAGTAGCATTTTATGGTCTTCTACTGGAATAACCTACTTAACAGAATTCTACTTGCACTTCATGCTTATAAATTGTAATAAGATAGATGCAGTAACTCTGTATTATTCACCTTTAGGAGCGACTAAAAGGCGTGGATAATGCAATTCAATTAATAATGATTTGCGTTTGGATTTAGAGTTCATGTAGTTGAACAAACATATTCAGGAAAGGATGTGGATATGGGCTCTCCATCTTACTATTTTAGTTCATGTATATCAAAGGTGGAAATGGGAGTACTGATGTGGTTTTGAGTAGCCAAAAGTGACTCCATAAATATTTATTAACTTATGATTCCATCTTTCTGGACTTATGTGTTTACTATATTCAAGGAATCAAATTCCGTAATTCAATCTGATATTCTCTCCCAGAGAAAGCTGGTCATTGCTGAGCCTCTGAGACGGGTTCAGAGTGGCCTTCAAGGGGTTCTTTGCGTCTGGTACGTCCAACAAGAGGCTCACTACTGGCTACTTTCAAATATGCCTGCCACAACTGTTCTCAGGTTTTTAATGATCACAACACTCTAAGTTGAACTGTATTAGTTTTCTGCTTCGCTGTAACAAATCAGCACAAACCTGGTTGCTTAAAAAAAACACACAACTTATTGTCTTACCCTTCTAAAGGTCAGAAGTCTTAAAACCAATGTGCAAGTAGGACTACGTTTCTTCTGAAGACTCCAGGAGAATGTTTTCTTGACCTTCTCAACTTCTATAGGCCGTGTGCAGCATTCATCGGTTTATAGTTTCTTCCTGAATCTTCAAATCTCTCTCTGACTTCTTCCACTGTCATATCTCTTTCTCTGACTCAAAATACACCGTAAACTTAAAAATTACCCAGTATTTTTATCACAGTTTATCTTGAAATAATTTGCAATTTTTAAAAATATTTTTTCATGGGGCGCCTGGGTGGCGCAGTCGGTTAAGCGTCCGACTTCAGCCAGGTCACGATCTCGCGGTCCTGAGTTCGAGCCCCGCGTCAGGCTCTGGGCTGACGGCTCGGAGCCTGGAGCCTGTTTCCGATTCTGTGTCTCCCTCTCTCTCTGCCCCTCCCCCGTTCATGCTCTGTCTCTCTCTCTGTCCCAAAAATAAATAAAAAACGTTGAAAAAAAAATTAAAAAAAAAAAAATATTTTCTTGTTTTAGTGTTTATTTTTTTATTTAATTTTTTATTTTTTAAAATTTACATCCAAATTAGCATATAGTGAAACAATGATTTCAGGAGTAGATTCCTTAATAGCCCTTACACATTTAGCCCATCCCCCCCCCAACCCCTCCAGTAACCCTCAGTTTGTTCTCCATATTTATGAGCCTCTTCTTTTGTCCCCCTCCCTGTTTTTATATTATTTTTGTTTCCCTTCCCTTATGTTCATCTGTTTTGCCTCTTAAAGTCCTCATATGAGTGAAGTAATATGATATTTGTCTTTCTCTGACTGACTAATTTCACTTAGCATAATACCCTCCAGTTCCATCCATGTAGTTGCAAATGGCAAGATTTCATTCTTTTTGATTGCCGAGTAATACTCCATCATACATATATACCACATCTGTTTCATCCATTCATCCATCAAGGGACATTTGGGCTCTTTCCATACTTTGGCTATTGTTGATAGTGCTGCTGTAAACATGGGGGTGCATGTGTCCCTTCGAAACAGCACACCTGTATCCCGTGGATAGATGCCTAGTAATGCAATCACTGGGTCATAGGGTAGTTTTATTTTTAGTTTTTTTTTTTTTTTTTTTAATTTTTTTTTTCAACGTTTTTTATTTATTTTTGGGACAGAGAGAGACAGAGCATGAACGGGGGAGGGGCAGAGAGAGAGGGAGACACAGAATCGGAAACAGGCTCCAGGCTCCGAGCCATCAGCCCAGAGCCTGACGCGGGGCTCGAACTCACGGACCGCGAGATCGTGACCTGGCTGAAGTCGGACGCTTAACCGACTGCGCCACCCAGGCGCCCCTATTTTTAGTTTTTTGAGGAACCTCCATACTGTTTTCCAGAGTGGCTGCACCAGCTTGAATTGCCACCAAAAATACAAAAGAGATCCTCTTTCTCCTCATCCTCACCGACATCTGTTGTTGCCTGAGTTGTTCATGTTAGCCATTCTGACAGGTGTAAGGTGGTATCTCATTGTGGTTTTGATTTATATTTCCCTGATGATGAGTGATGTGGAGCATTTTTTCATGTGTCGGTTGGCCATCTGGATGTCTTCTTTGGAGAAGTGTCTATTCATGTCTTTCACCCATTTCTTCACTGGATTATTTGTTTTTTGGATGTTGAGTTTGATAAGTTCTTTATAGATTTTGGATACTAACCCTTTATCTGATATGTCATTTGCAAATATCTTCTCCCATTCTGTCAGTTGCCTTTTAGTGTTGCTGATTGTTTCCTTCACTGTGCAGAAGCTTTTTATTTTGATGAGGTCCCAGTAGTTCATTTTTGCTTTTGTTTCCCTTGCCGCTGGAGATGTGTTGAGTAAGAATTTGCTGCGGGCAAGATCAAAGAGGTTTTTGCTTGCTTTCTCCTCAAGGATTTTTATGGCTTCCTGTCTTACATTTAGGTCTTTCATCCATTTTGAGTTTATTTTTGGGTATGGTGTAAGAAAGTGGCCAGGTTCATTCTTTTGCATATCGCTGTCCAGTTTTCCCAGCACCACTTGCTGAAGAGACTGTCTTTATTCCATTGGATAGTCTTTCCTGCTTTGTCAAAGATTAGTTGGCCATATGTTTGTGGGTCCATTTCTGGGTTCTCTATTCTGTTCCATTGATCTGAGTGCCTGATCCTGTGCCAGTACCATACTGTCTTGATGATTATAGCTTTGTAGTATAGCTTGAAGTCTGAGATTGTGATGCCTCCTGCTTTGGTTTTCTTTTTCAAGATTGCTTTGGCTATTAGTGGTTTAAAAATATTTTTGATGTTTATTTATTTTTGAGAGAGAAAGAAGACAGAGTGTTAGGAAGAGAGGGGCAGAGAGAGAAAGAGACACAGCATCCGAAGCAGGCTCTAGTCTCTGAGCTGGCAGAACAGAGACCAACGCACAGCTCAAACTCACAAACCCTGAGATCATGACCTGAGCCAAAGTTGGACACTTAACAGACTGAGCCACCCAGGTGTCCTGATTTGCAAGTTGTTTGAGTAGTGTTTACTGTGAGGTAGCATGTCGCTAAGAAAAAGTCAATTATAAGGAATTTATAGATTAAGTATCCATCTCCATTAGTGATAGAAACATGAATGAATTATATTTAAATGTTAGTGCATATAATCCTTCTGGTTTAGTTAATGGACAAGTGTAATTCCCAAACATATAAATATATGTTGCACATACTGTAGAATTGGTTGAGCATCTGCAACAGTACTAAAACTGATAAAGCCAAATCAATACACATTTTTGCAAGAATAGCAGCAGAAGAAACCACCCCTGGTCAGGTAACACTGATTTACTGCTAACAGAGTGTCATTTATGAATAGCTCAGAAATATTCTGACTACTCGTGTGTACATTCAGTGGAAGCTCAGAAACTTTGTCAAGCATTTTCTGGAAACCAGATTTCTTAGTATAATGCCATATTAAACTATTTCAGAAAGCTCTTTGAAATGAGCTGCTTCTACAATATTGATATTTAATAACTCGGTAGGTTACTAATAAGTAGCCCTTAGTTGTATGCAAATCAGGACAGTTCTGAAGTGTGAGCTATTCACATAATGGAACCTCAGAAATTACATCCCTTTTTGAGAACAGGCTCAACCCACCTTGAGGATTCTTGTATCTTCTAACATTGTCATTTTAATACCCATTACTTTAGATACCAACCTCATGTCTTCTGGGAATTCCCTTCCTGTCTTCCTCAAACACTCCATTTGAATTCCTTCTCATTCGTAAGAAATCAATTCAAGCATTGCTAAGCATTTACTTCTTCAGGACCCCCAGCACTCCATTCGCTCCCTTCTGTTAGTATTGACAACATTGTGAGTTCTTTAGGGGGAGGAAGCCTGAGCTAGCCATCTTTGCAACCCAACACCTCTCACAGTACTGAAATAAGGTAGAGGCTTAACACATATTTACAAAAAGAAAAGTATTAAGGAAGGATTAAATAACATTAATAGCAGACATTAGACTAACTACTGGGTGCCAATTACTCTTTCAATTGTTTTACATGTATTTTACAATAAAAATACAAGAATAGTTTATCTTTACAACAATAAAAGGAGGTGAATTCCATTTTAAGGATGAGGAAACTGAGGCACAGAGAGATAAAGTAACTTGTCCAAGGCCATTTAGAGGTGAGGAAAAAAAGAAGGCCAAAAAAATAAAAAATAAAAAAAAGAGAGACGCAGGAAAAGAGGAAGGACCGGGAGATTTCAGCAATCCTTTGATCCACTGGAACCCACAATGTATTTTACAGTGGTTCTAAGAGCTTTCCATTTTTCCTCACTTTCTTCATGTCTCACCCTCTTCATTACCTGCATTGAACTCTGGACCATCATTTTAATCATTCACTCACAACTTTCTCCTGTGTCCTACTTAGCAAGGTCCAACATTGATTAAATACAATTCTTTGCACGTTCTACATCTGCATGTATCTACAGATAGAGAGGAAAGGGAACATGGCTTGGGAAAACAAAACAAAACAAAACAAAACTGTGTTTACTGGGCCATCACTTTAATATCTATTTTTTAATGTTTATTTATATTTTGAGAGAGAGAGAGAGAGAGAGAGAGAGAGAAAGAGGTAGAGAAGGAGACTGAATCTGAAGCAGGCTTCAGGCTCTGAACTACCAGCACAAAGCCTGACTTGGGTCTCAAACTCAGGAGCCATGAGATCATGACCTGAGCTGAAGTTGGATGCCCAGACAACTGAGCCACCCAGGTGTCCCCAAGGCATCACTTCAAATCCATAACGACTAACCTCAATTGACACTACTATCCATCCTTATTCTAGACTCTTCCTCTTCTAGATGATTAGTCCACAGCTTCTCTCTCCTTTCAACCCCCCTCCATCTCGCCCCATTTCTCATTCTAAGACAATGATCTTGTTCCAATTTATACTGAAACAGAGAACAGCAGTCAGAGAGAACTGTCACAGAACCCTCAAATCACATCTACCCAACTTCCAGTTCTATCTGTATAATCTGCCTTTTTTGTTTTGTTTTGTTTTTATTATGGAAAAACCCCTTGTCAGTGAAGCCAATCCTTCCATGTATGCTCCATATACCCTGTCTTCTCACCCACTCAGGAATTTAGCTCCAGTAATCTCCCTCTATTTGCGGCATTATTGGTGTTTTCCCTTTTAATTGGATTATTGCCACCAGCATAAAAGCATGTTGCAATTTCTCTCATCGAAACAAACAAAAAAGAATTTAAAAAACCTGTTGGACCTCTCACCACCTTCCATTTGTTCCCCTTTATTTATTTATTTTTTTAAAATTTTTTAACGTTTATTTATTTTTGAGACAGAGGGAGACAGAGCATGAACGGGGGAGGGCCAGAGAAAGAGGGAGACACAGAATCCAAAACAGGCTCCAGGCTCTGAGCTGTCAGCACAGAGCCTGACGTGGGGCTCGAACTCACGGACCGCGAGATCATGACCTGAGCTGAAGTCGGATGCCCAACCGACTGAGCCACCCAGGCACCCCCAGTTGTTCCCCTTTAGAGCAAAGCTTCTTGAAAGATTGTTCTACAATTGTTGTCTTCAATTCCTCTCCTAGTTGCTCTTGAACATACTTCAGTTAGGCTTTTCTTCCCCCCAGCTCTGTGGAAGAAGCTATTGTCAAGGTCACCTATGACCACTAGTGCTATGTCCAGTGCTGAATTCTCAGTCCTCATCTTAGCTAAACTCCCAGAAGTATTGTGTTGGCCAGAGCTGATCGTGTCCTCCTTATAGAAATACCTTACTTGCATTGCTTCCAGTTTCCTTGTGTTCCATTGGAGTTCAATCTCAAGATCCTTTGCATATACTTCCTCATCATACCCCTGACCTCCAAACCTGTGGTCTTCAAACTCTTTCTTCCTGTACCTCTTTGCCCAATTTTTAAAGGTAACATCAAAATATTTTCATCTTAAAATTAAATAGTTGAAAAAACATAGAAGTGCTAACATATTTTAAACGTGGTCATTTCACATAAAACTGTGACATCACACTTACAAATACATCCAGTGAAGTCTTAATATGGTAGCATTCTGACACATATCTTTATTTTAAAGTACATGAACATGTAGTGTATCTTGAAATCTGAAATTGTGATACCTCCAGCTTTGTTCTCCTTTTTCAAAGTTGCTTTGGCTATTCAGGGTCTCTTGTGGTTCTGTGAATATGTTCATATTTTGATGGGGATTGCATTAAATCTGTAAATTGCTTTGGTTAGTGTGGACATTTTAACTATATTGGTTCTTCCAATCCATCAGTGTGGGATAATTTTCCATTTGCTCCTGTCATCTTTAATTCTTTCCTCAATGTTTAAGTCTTATAGTTTTCAGAGTACAGATATTTTACCATTTTGGTTAAGTTTATTTCTAGGTATTTTGCTATTTTTCGGCGCAATTTTAAATGGGATTATTTTTCTTCCTTTTTAGAAAAAAAAATTTTTAGGTTCCAACTAGCATTTTCTAAATTTTCTTAATTTCTCTTTCTGCTACTTCATTATTGGTGTATAAAAATGCAACAAAATTCTGTATAATAAGTTTGTATCTTGTAGTTTACTGAATTCATTTTTTCCAGTAGTTTTTTGGTGGAGTCTTTAAGGTTTTGTATGTATACTATCATATCATCAGCAAATAGAGAAAATTTTAGTTTTCCTTACCAATTTGAATGCCCTTTATTTCTTTCGAGTATTTCAAGATATAGTACAAACTTGTAGTAATCAAAACAGTATGGTACTGACACAAAAACAGATGCATAGAGCAATAGAACAGAGATAAACCCACAATTTTGTGGTCAGTTAATCTACAACAAATAAGACAAAAATATACAGTGGGAAAAAGATGATGTCTTCAACAAATTGTTTTGGGAAAACTGGATAGGTACATGGAAAAGAAGGAAGCTGGACTACTTTTTTCCACCATACACAAAAATAAATTCAAAATGGATTAAAGACCTAAATGTGAGTCTTGAAACCATAAAATTCCTAGAAGAAAATAGAAGCGGTAATTTCTTTGACATCAGCTGTAGAAACATTTTTTTAGATATGATTCCTCTGGCAAGAGAAACAAAAGCAAAATTAAACTATTGGGACTATCTATACCAGAATAAAAACCTTGTGCATAGTGAAGGAAACCATCATCAAAATAAAAATAAAACCTACTAAACAAAAGAAGATAATTGCAAATTATATATCCAACAAGGGGTTAATAACCAAAATGTATAAAGAACTCATACAACTCAACACTAAAAAACAAATAATCTGATTAAAAATGGGCAAAGCACCTGAATTGATATTTTTCCAAAGAAGACAAACAGATGGCCAATAAGCACATGAAAAGATGCTCAACATCACACATTATCAGGGATATGCAAATCAAACCAAAATGAGATATCACTTCATACCTGTCGGAATGGCTAGGAAGTGGAGAAAAAGTAACCTTTGCGCACTGTTGTTGGGAATGCAATTGGTGCAACCATTGTGGAAACAGCATGGAGTTTCCTCAAAAAATTAAACACAGAACTACAATATAATGCAGTAAATTCTCTATTGGGTATTTACCCAAAGAAAATTGAAACACTGATTTGAAAGGATATATACACCCCATGTTTAATTGCAGCATTATTTATAATAGCCAAGATATGGAAGCAACCCAAGTATTCCTCAACAGATGCATGGATAAAGAAGATGTGATATATATCTCCAGCTCAAGAATTTCTCTTAACTCCAGATGGACATATGCAATTTGATATTTGCTTGATATATAATTATATACATGTATAGTTACTAAGTCACAAAAAAGAAGAAAATCTTGCCATTTGCAACAACCTGGATGGACCTAGAGGGCATAATGCTAAGCAAAATAAATCAGCCAGAGAAAGAGAAATACCCTACGATTTCACTCATATATGGAATTTAAGAAACAAAACAAATGAATAAAGAAAAAAAGAAACAAAAAAACAGACTTTTAAATGCAGAGAACAAACTGGTGGTTGCCATAGGGGAGTTGGTTGGGGGAAGGGGGAAATAAGTAAAGGGGATTAAGAGTACATTTATCTTTTTTTATTTTTATTTTTTTATTTTTTAACCTTTATTCATTTTTTGAGACAGAGAGAGACAGAACGTGAATGGGGGAAGGTCAGAGAGAGAGGGAGACACAGAATCTGAAACAGGCTCCAGGCTCTGAGCTGTCAGCACAGAGCCCGACGTGGGGCTCGAACTCATGGACCGCGAGATCCTGACCTGAGCCGAAGGCGGACGCCCAACCGACTGAGCCACCCAGGCGCCCCAAGCGTACATTTATCTTGATGAGAGCTGAGAAATGTATAGAATTGTTGAATTATTATATTATATACCTGAAACTAATATAACTCTGTATGTTAATTATTCTTGAAAAATAAATAAATAAATAAATAAATAATTTTGAAAGTACATGGGCATGATTTTGTTTAGCAGTGGGAAATTATAAACCATTCCTTTTTTCTTACACTATCAATTCCATTGCATTCCCATAATGGGATTTTATTCTAGTGTAACTTTCAGCCATTTTATTGTGAGACACACCTGAAGAAAATTTCACAAAACAAGCATATGTGGTTCCACAATTTATCACAATGCAGACTCATGAAACCATCAGCCAGGAGACAAAATACAACATTTGCAGCAACATTTAAATCTCCACTTTCCCAATCCCAACATTTCCCTACCTCTCCAATATCATCACTGGCATTTCTTTGTGATTTGCACAGAGCTTTCTTTTTAATGTTCATGTATCCATCAGTGAATATTAAGTATTATTATTCTGTATTGTGTCCATTCCTTTTTTTTTTTCATTGTTATACGTGTACTCCCTGAGGAACTTCTTTCTCAAAGATGGAAATAGAGGTTTCCTTACAAAAATGTCACTTGGTTCTTTGACCACTTTTCAAATTATGTGCTCCCAAATTAAAAGATCAGTCATCACAAATTACTTTTAATAATACTTTGGGCCACTCTGATGGCGTGAGGTGATATCTGAGTGTGGTTTTGATTTGTATTTCCCTGATAAGGAGCGACGCTGGAGAGGATGTGGAGAAACGGGAACCCTCTTGCACTGTTGGTGGGAATGCAAATTGGTGCAGCCGCTCTGGAAAGCAGTGTGGAGGTTCCTCAGAAAATTAAAAATAGACCTACCCTATGACCCAGCAATAGCATTGCTAGGAATTTACCCAAGGGATACAGGAGTACTGATGCATAGGGGCACTTGTACCCCAATGTTTATAGCAGCACTCTCAACAATAGGCAAATTATGGAAAGAGCCTAAATGTCCATCAACTGATGAATGGATAAAGAAATTGTGGTTTATATACACAATGGAATACACTACGTGGCAATGAGAAAGAATGAAATATGGCCTTTTGTAGCAACGTGGATGGAACTGGAGAGTGTGATGCTAAGTGAAATAAGCCATACAGAGAAAGACAGATACCATATGGTTTCACTCTTATGTGGATCCTGAGAAACGTAACAGAAACCCATGGGGGAGGGGAAGGAAAAAAAAAAAAAGAGGTTAGAGTGGGAGAGAGCCAAAGCATAAGAGACTGTTAAAAACTGAGAACAAACTGAGGGTTGATGGGGGGGTGGGAGGGAGGGCAGGGTGGGGGATGGGTATTGAGGAGGGCACCTTTTGGGATGAGCACTGGGTGTTGTATGGAAACCAATTTGACAATAAATTTCATATATTGGAAAAAAAATAATACTTTGGGTGATAACTACATTAGCGTCTCCTCCAACTTTATAGCAATAGAATTGGAAGCCATCTGATATGCACCTAATTAAGCACTAATACTTTCAAATTTCTCCTTGTCTGAAGTCCAATATTATTAATCATTGGGGCAATTAAACATACAAAGATTTCACAATATGTGAAAAGGATATCACTTGTTTGTAAAGTGCATAAGAGTGAAGAATTTTGAAAGGACATATGTGAAATAAGAATACCTAATATACTCAACTGAAGGATATCAGGCCAAGCAATTCTAGTCATGATTACTTATCTGGTTGAGGACATGGACATTGATTTTCCCAAAACTATTTCAGCCCGAATATCTTATGTATATTAGAAAACCTTATGTATATTCCCAGGATACACGTTATCCAGTTAGAAATCCTCAGTTTACAACATTAGAGTTCCTAGAGTTTTGCCCTTGAACAATTTCTCTGTCATATTACACTCACTTATCCAATCTCATGACATGACTTTATATCACATGCACACACACACACACACACACACACATACACACTGAGGTTTCGAAAATCTATATCTTGTACTCTGACATCTTCCTTAACTCTGATGGACATATGCAACTTAATATTTTATATCTCCATTTGGATGTCTAATAGTCATCTCAAAATAGATACTGTAAATTGAACATACCAGGCATACTGCTGCTTCTGAGTCATTGTTTTTGATTCCTGGGTATAGACCTCTTTTCCCCCCATGGACCCGAATGCTCTGTTCCTTTACTTCTTTCAAGTCTTTGTTCAAATATCACCATATTTATTTTTTATGATTCTTTATTTTTTAAGTAAGCTTTATGCTCAATGTGGGGCTTGAACTCATGACCCTGTGATAGAGTTACATGCTCTACCAACTGAGCCAGCCAGCCACCACTGATATGTTTCTGATGCCTTCTCTAAATGTTTTCCATATAGCAAACGTCCTTGTACCCACCAACTGCACACTCTGTCATTCTTGGTTTTATTTTTCTCTAGAGCCCTTATCATCAGATATCCTACAAATTTTACTTATTCATTTTTTTTATATTTTTTCCCACTAGAATGTAAACTTCATGAAAATTGACTTCTGATTTGTTCATTTTCTTCTATATTCTCAGAATATAGAAGAGTGCCTTGGATATGGTTGTCACTTAGCAAATATTTACTAAATTGAAGAATAAATAAACTATTGATTAGAAGTCAACAAAATGGGGCGCCTGGGTGGCGCAGTCGGTTAAGCGTCCGACTTCAGCCAGGTCACGATCTCGCGGTCTGTGAGTTCGAGCCCCGCGTCAGGCTCTGGGCTGATGGCTCGGAGCCTGGAGCCTGCTTCCGATTCTGTGTCTCCCTCTCTCTCTGCCCCTCCCCCGTTCATGCTCTGTCTCTCTCTGTCCCAAAAATAAATAAAAAACGTTGAAAAAAAATTAAAAAAAAAAAAAGAAGTCAACAAAATAGCTCAAACTCTCTGCGACAGGTTTATGGGCTGCTTGAGAGGTCAAGCTAAGCATGATGATGATGAGATGGATATGAGTAGTGAAACAGAAGGGGAACTTCCATTATAAGAACCACCTGTCAAAAAGAAAGACTGATGTATAGCAGCATAGAAAGAAATGAACATCAAATCCACCTGAGTTACTAGTGACTGAGAAAAATGTAAATATTCATGGAACAGTGACAGGAGGGTTTGTACAACTGACTACTTCCAAGGGAAGAACAATGAGTGTGCAATACTGAAGGTGTCAGTTCTTACACAATGACTGTAAGAACTCTCATCAACTCATGTTTGAGTAATCAAGTCAGAAAAGGGTTTTAACTGGTAACAATGTAGAAAAGTAGATGTCTCTGTTTTTTTCAAGTTTCGTGATCAGTTATGGTTTACTGAATATGAGCAATGATGCCAAGTATAGAAAAAAAACAGAGTGTCAAAGATGGAATATCTATCCTTCAATGGGAAAAAGAGCTGGCGTCATAAATTTATTCCGAATGAGGAAATTAGGCTGTCTGAACTTTCACAGTAAGAGCCTTCAGAGAAATTACCTTATTGCATTGCAAACTTTCACTTCATTCTTCATGTCAACTAAATTGGCATTTGAATATTTGATCAGTAAGAGAAACTGGCATATTTTAGAATCAGACATTTTCTTCTATTTGTGTAGTTTCTTGTGTAGAGTTTGAGGCACTGAAATTTTTCTTTGTGTATGTTTGGATCATTTTGACAACTTTCTTTTTTATAGTTTCACTGGTGCCTTATGGGGCTTTGACTTAATAAAGGCTGAACTCTTCTCCCATCAGGATGAAGCCATATAACCAATGTATAAATGGTGATTCACTGCCGTAAGTGGGGCTGGATTTCATAATGTTACAAAAATTTCCCCAGAAAATCACTCAGGCTTTACTGCATAATCAATTACTATGAAAGTGGCTGAGAACATCCTCCTCTGCAGGCTGCCTGGGACCTTATATCTGAATTTTGGTAGTGTTCCATGCTCTTAAACATGTAAGTAGTGTTTAGCATGTTCATCATGCTACCGTCTACATGAAAGGTCAATAAGTAGATTTGCCTCCTTAAAACTGATGATCACACTACTTTGCATACAATGGGTTCTCAGACCACATTGGTTCATTAGCTTACATAAATATGGGAGCTAGAAATTTGGTAGTCTTCAGAAAATAAAATTTCCCAGCTGTTTATTGAAGGTCAGAATTTCAGACTTTGTGCAGACACACGGAGTAGATAATTTTACCTGCACCAGGCCAATCCTACGTATTAGGAGTAGGGGGAGTGAATTTTTGTAGCACCAAAAAACCATTAAAGAAATTGTTGTATAACCTTTCTGAAAGTTTTCTGCTGAAAATTTACTTTTGCAAAATATGTTCTCATCTCTATTTAACGTTAGGTGTTCTGAGGATTTAACTTAGAAAAATGTACAATTTTCTACTTCACATGAAGATTCTCTTTGGAAAATAGCATTATAAATAAAGTTAGATATGAATAATACTTCCTTAAAATTGTGTTTACTAAGCCCAAAAGGCTTTGGTAAATTATGTTTAATTTTAGCTTAGGGAAAACTTACATAACATCCATTAAATTGCATTGGCTCTTTTGTTGAGGATTGCTTTTCTTGATTATGAAAACATTATTACTATTTTTTGTTTATTTATTTTGAGAGAGAGAGAGAGCAAGCAGGGGAGGGGCAGAGAAAGAGAGAGAGAGAGAACCCTAAGAGGTTGTGGAAGTTCAGAGCCCGATGTGAGGCTGGATGCCACCAACCCTGAGATCACGACCTGAGCTGAAATCAAGAATCAGACGCCTAACTGACTAAGCCACCCAGGTGCCCCAATTACGAAAACATTTAATAAACAGTTATTCCACCTGTCATTAAACAAATAAATCACCGTCACTACTGACCATCCAAACAAGAGAAAAAGTGCATTTGTTTATCACCTTTTGCAGTTGGGGTCCTTGTTACTTTCCAAGGGTTCCCTAAAAATCACTGTTTTCTCTTTTCACGTGGCCTTAATTCGATTAGCGTGGCCTATTTCATCCACCTAGCCTTTTTGTAGGTATGTGTGGTGTAGCAGCATCAGAGAGAAAACAAGGCAAAAGCCTTTTTCATTTGTGTAAATGTCTAGCTTTACTTTAAAATATATTTTGATTGCGCCATTAAAAACTAACATTGGGGAATGGATGCCTATGCTTGTGTGAAGCTTGCTTGAAACTCTTAATCTCTCTGCACCTCTCCCCCACTAGCTCTCTTTACAAAATTAAAAAAAAAACCCAAAAACCAATAAAACTAAGGGACTTGGATGGCTCAGTCAGTTAAGCACCTCATTCTTGGTTTCTGCTCAGGTCACGATCTCATGGTTTGTGAGTTTAAGTCCCACTTCAGGTTCTGCCCTGGAGGCATGGAGTCTGCTTGGGACTCTCTCTTCTTCTCTTTCTGCCTGCCCCTTCTCCTTTCTCTCTCTCTCGCTCAAAGTAAATAAAAATAAAACTTCAAAAAATATTTAAAAAAAAACTTATATCATACTGAGATAGTCACTGTGTTGAATTCTCCTAGAAAAAAAAAATATCTTTTGACATCTAGGATCAAATTCTCATCCTGAGAATATGACAAATGAAATAGTCTAAAATCTTCTCCAACAACAAAACATGGAACAATATAATGTTTAAAGAAGAAACACTGAAAGAAGCATGGATGGTCTGTCAAGAAAGTAATGGGAAGTCTGAGGAGGGAGGAGAGATATAAAATGAGAAAACAAAAACAAACCACACTCTGACCATTAATCCAGAGCAGTGAGTGTTGAAGCAGGCAGGAGTTCTAAAAGCTCAGTAAGGAAGCTATTTTGTGGGGGTGGGAGTATTGGGAGTTGGGGATGGGGGCTACTGGGGAACAATCTCCAAAGATGAAGACACTGATGTGGCTCTGGGTTAGAGGGTGGTATGACTTTGACCCTTCGATTTTCCCACATGACATCCTTCTTGCTAGTTTAGGGACCATAGTTTCACTACCCAAAATGAGAATTGAATTTTAAAGAACCTTGGGTTTCATTCATGGGGGAAATGTACCTCTAATTCTGCACTCAAATAATTATGATGTAAAAAATTCCCAAAACATGAGTTTAGGACCAAACACAAACACATATCACATGAGGAAACAAGGCACCATGAATAAGAATCAGCAGAGGCAACAAAAGGCATGATAAGATTTAGGAAACTCTAAGATGTTGGGATTATCATATACAGAATTCAGCAGATGCGTTAAAAAGTCTTGTGAGCAAACTGAACTTAAGATAAATATGAAAACATTACTCAGAGAAGAGCAGAAGGGCAAAAGGAGAGCTATTAAAAATAACTCAAAAGATTTGAAATATAGAACTACAGATTTTAACAAAAGTCTGATCAGATTTTCTGAAGGTGAAAATAAACAGAATAGTAATAAAGATAAGAATTATTATTACTATAAATAATATCTTATACATAGATTTATTATGGCTTTGGGAGTGTTCTATCAAGTGGGGATTATTATTATTATTATTATTACTATTACTATTATCCTATATTATGGCTTTGAGAGTGTTCTATTAAGTGGGGATTATTATTATTATTATTATTACTATTACTATTATCCTATTTTACAGATGTGAAAACTGAGGCAGGAATTGATTAAATAATTTCTCCAAGATTCCATAGCTGGTAAGTGGCAGAGTAGAGATTCAAATCTAGGCAGCCTAGCAGCAGAATCCGTGCTTTTGATAATTAACATTTAAATGATAATGAGTACAAATTTTCTAAAAAACCGACAAAAGGCAAAAGACATTAATCTTCAGATTTGGAAAGGACAGTAAACCCAGGAAGGATAAACGAAAAGATATCCCCACCCAAGCACATAACAGCAGAACTCCTGGACATCAAAGAAAGGTATATGGAAATTTGTGAGAAGAGTGTGAGGAAAAGTGTATTTAAAATATTGAGGAAAATAATTGTTTATGTAGAATCATATAGCCTACAAAATAATGTTCAAAAGCAATAGCAAAAAGCAGAAATTTTTGAACAAATAAAAGTGAACTACTAAAAGGGATGGAGATATTTCAGGAAGAAGAAAAATACTTCCAAAGCAAAGCTATGATTAAAAAAAGTTGGAAAACAAAGGAAATTATAAGCATGTTATAATAATTTATCTCTATGTGAAAGTAATTAAAAAAATCAGGATGGGAAGTTTGTATGCATGTGTGTGTGTGTGTGTGTGTGTGTGTGTGTGTGAATGATTAAGAGTCTGTATGTTTTAATTAAGTGAAATATCAAATTAAAAATTAATGTCATTTAAAGAAGAGAAGTGGATTATATAACTTCCAAACTACGAAAAGAGAAAAGATGGAAAGAGGAAAAAAAATCAATGAATGCAAAAGAAGAAAAAAAGGAAAACAGCATAAAGGAGCACAGCAAACAAATAATAAAGCAGAAACTATGATGGTAGAAATCTACATATATCAGTAATACAAAAATAGCAAGAGAAAGATCACTCTTGCCCAAGGTGGGGCATTTTAATTATACTTTAATTTTATTGACCTTCTTCAATACATCTTTTTTTTTTTAATCTTTATTTATTTTTGAAAGAGAGAGACAGAATACGAGCAGGGGAGGAGCAAAGAGAGAGGGAGACACAGAATCCGAAGCAGGCTCCAGGCCCTGAGCTGTCAGCACAGAGCCTGGCGCGGGGCTCAAACTCATGAACCGTGAGATCATGACCTGAGCTGAAGTCGGACGCTCAACCGACTGAGCCACCCAGGCGCCCCCAATATTTTCATTTTAAAGCAGCACATTCAAATTTAGATTCTTGCCTAAATACACCTGATTATAAGGTGCTTCAAATATCTGAGAGAGCAAGGTCTCTTTGATAAGCTAGTATTTGTCAGAAGTTCTCTGTTGATTATCATGTTTATCCTGCAAATTATCTCTTGAAATAATCAAATTAAATATATATTTTAGGGATTTTTCTTTGAGATTATGTTATACTTATGTAGGAAGACTACTGATATCTTCATTATATTAATCTTTCCTAAAAAGTAATAAGGTATTCCTTTCCATTTATTCAAGTTTTCACTCGCTTCAGCTGCTGTCTCTCTCAAAAGTATTGTTTCCTCTAATTCTTAAACATTTATTCAAGCTTTCTTCTATGTCTTTTGAGTGAAATTTATAGATTATTTTTTCTCTCTGGATACCACACATTCTCCTTCAATTAACTTCAGGTATTTTAAAATTTTTGCTCCTGTTATGGATATTTTCCATTATGTTTCCAATATTTGTTGTTAAGAAATCTGTTAAGGGTCTTCTAGGTGGCCCAGTTGTTTAATCATGAGATTCTTGATTTCAGCTCAGGTCGTGATCTCACAGATCTTGAGTTCGAGCTCTGCATAGGACTCTGTGCTGACAGTGTGGACCTTGTTTGGGATTCTCTTTCTCCCTCTGTCTGCCCCTCCCCTACACATGTGTGCTCTTTATTTCTCTCTCTCTCTCTCCTTCTTAAAAAATAAATAAATATTTAAAAAACTAGAGTATAGTGGACACAAAATGTTGCATCAGTTTCAGGTATATAGCATATTGATTTGACTGGGCTTATATGTTTTATTTATTCTACATGTGATGGAAAAACAAAAGATGTTCTCTATTTTGCAGGTTATACAATCAACTTATATAGTATGAGCAATCTTATTAATATATCATTCAGATGATTTTTATCCCTTTCCTCACACTTCTGTACGAGTTGAGATCTACTACTAAATAACTGTCGATTTCTCCCCAAATTTCTCTTTTTAAGTATATTTACTTATTTTGAGAGAGAAAAAGGGTGTGCGGGAGCAAGCAGGTGAGGTTCACCCACACATCGTGAGATGCTGAACTGAACCAAAGAAAAGTCGGACACAACTGACTGAGCCACCGAGGTACCCCTCTCCTGAAATTTCTAACAATTTTGCTTTATATAAGTATCAAGTAAATCCCAGTGTTCCAGAAACCAAACTTTTAGTTTTTCTACAACTCAGTTAAGCACCTACTTCTGTCACAGTGGTGAGAATTACACTTTAATCAGTCTGGAGTATTTCGTCGCCTCCTTCTGTCATGTTGCAGCTAAGTGCAGGTTACACATATTACGGGACAACACCGTTTCCCTCTCTTTGGTGGAGGGAGTGGGGTCGGCTTCCTAGCATCTCTCACCTATCCAGGCAGACCTCTGTTGACAGGACACTTGCTCCTTGGGCCATGGTGGCTGCTACTGAGAAGTTTGGCATGTCTGCCTGTGTGATCTTTTCACATCTGGACCTCTCTTCATTGCTCTGCCCATATTTGGAGGCAGGGATTCACTCAGTTCCTCTGGCCACTATGCACCAGGCAATCCTTAATGAGATGGTTTAAGGCCTGTCCATGCAGACATCCACACAATTTCTAGGGGGTTTGTCTCCTCTCCAGGTTCTAGTCAGGGTGCTCAGAAAGTCTCCCCTCCCCTGGGTTCTCCACCCTGCATGGAGCTCTTCTCTGACTGTGGCCTGGAAGAATCTTCCCTCAGAACCTTCCAATGGCAGTATCGCTACACTGTGAACATCACAGCACCTCTGCTCAGCCCAGGCCAAAGGAATCTTTTCTACTTTAAGGAGAAAGGGGAAATCTTCTGTCTCCTAGGAGTCCTCTCTACTTTCCCAAAGACATCAGCTTTTGGACAACAAGCAAAAAAGAAGCCTGCTTTCCACTGATTTAACCTGTTACATCCCATTGTCTTGTTGTTAAAATGTACCTCTAAAAAAATTCTGGAGGCCCGGGGTTATCGGCTCCAGAGTGAGGATCTTGCCTTTGTGTGTCTCTATGGGTGCGTGGGTGCACACACATGCATGTTTTCTTTCCATAAAGTTGTTGACATTTACGTATGAGTGCCCAAATTTGGGCATCTGATTTTCACTTTTCTGTGTCTCTGTTATAGGAAAGCATGAAATGAGGCCTGTATTTGTTTTTGTAGTTTTTGCCTTGTGGGTTTGAGCAAGCCTGGTGGAGAGCCTATGGTATATTGTATTGGGAAAGCTAGGAAAAAACAAACAAAACCAAAACCCCTCTCCTCCCTAGATCCCCTCTGTGGCATGTTCATGAGTATCCCGTTTGGAATCATGGTCTTAAGTGACAGAAGGGTTCTGAGCATCTTCTGTGGTAGTTGCTGTGGGGCCCAGCCCAGACTCCTGCTAGGACTGGGGTACTGGTACCCCGGCTGGTGGAAACATTGGTTGCTGCAGGCTCACAGCAGATTGACTCCCTTGGGAACTGCCCTAGGCCGCATTCCCCATAGTTTCATCCCTCCCCAAAGACAGCCCCTACCCACTGTGTGGACTGTGATTTCTGAAGGATTACTCACTCCAAAGCTTTGCATGGCATACGCTGACACCTTTGAAGTAGCTGCTTTGGGCTTCCATTTCTCCTTCTGCCCAGTCCTACAGCCCTCCTTTCTCCATAGCGCACGTCCAAGTACAGGGAAATCTCCACATCAGAATCTATTTCCTCGAGTGCCTGACCTAAGACACCATCCCTCCAACACACGGCTACGCCTTCAAAATCCACACTCTCAGATTTTTTAGCTACAATTCTAATGATTTTCGAGACCTCCTGAAACATCCCTACGTGTGTGCGTTGGCTTAGCAGTACCTTATTCCGCCCTCACCACTCCATGAAGCTGGAGCTGTTATTTTCCCCATTTTAAGGATGAGATAATGCAGACTTACAGAGGACAAACAGCTCGTCCATTTTCACACACTACATCCAGGCTCATCTTCTGCTGAAGGATGCGTCAGGAGACAAGTGGAGCCCACAGGTTTCTTTCCCCGAATATCTCAAAAAGGCCACAGATGCTGCATCTGATTATAGTTGATCCACTGCAAACAAAAGAACTTCAAGTAGAGGTCCTCGTTACTCATGCCAAGAACTCCTGACTGTAAACTGTGTCTCTGAACTAGGGATGGTTATGACGTTGTGCCAGAATTTTTTAATACTTCCTGCCGTTCCGTTTTCTTGGAGAGAGTAGTCTGAGTTTGTCTTTCAATCTGTCTCCATCTGTGATATACTAGTCAGAATTCCTTCATGTTTGTATCTGATGCTGATCCTTTGTTTCACTGCTGATTAAAATGTCCTATGCCTTTACTGTCTCTGGTCCTTTTGTTGGGCTGCTTGAGGGGGCAACTTAGGGTTTGAAGCTGGCATTTAAGCTGTCACAGTTCATAAGTTACTTGTCTTTTGTCATGTAATGGCATTTTTGAGGTCATGTAATACATTTTGCAAGCATTTCCTCACTCTTTAGTTATTACTTAAAAATAAAGTCCCTATATTAATTAATCTTCTCCAATTGATGGACCAAGTCTTGTGACTTCCCTTTTTACTATTTTAATAAAAATACAATGCACATACTTACAGATATATTTAAGTTGCAGTTTTAATTTTTACTTATATTAGGATCCTAGAAATGAGATTACTGAATCAAATGTTATGAATCTTTTGACACCTTTGATAAAGAACATTAAATTCCTTTTCAGTTTTTTTCTGATATAAATTTATTCCTGGTATCAATATATGTCAATAGTATCAATATTCTAGGAAAAATAAATTAAATGTTATTTTTTTAAATTTCCAGTTAGTGTTTTTCTTATTGGCTTTTTAGGTTTTTTTTTTTAAATACATAAAAATATTTACCTTTTATGTGTCACTCTTGTGTTCAGTGTCTTTCCCACTGCGCATGAGCCCTGGGTGTGGATTTGGATAAGAATGTCTGTATGTATTTTGTTTCACTGATTCAGATTCAGTTCCTGTGCAACATTGTACTTTTTGGAATATTGTAACTTAACTGGACATTTTACTATCTGGGAGGTACGTTGACGCTCATTTTCATCATCAAATTATTGGCAATAGCTCTCTGGTCTTTAAACTTCCAGATAAACTTCAAATTGTTATCACTATTTGGAAAATTATAAAATAACCAAATTGGGATTTAAATGTTAATACACCTATAAGTATGCATACCCTATCATTAATACAATGAAAAAGAAATAGGCACAATCCTTGTGCCCATTGGTCGGGGGTATTAATTAATGCATGGCTTCATCAATATATTGATTCAATAATTAATTCAATGGGGGAATGTTAATTAATACATAAGGGAAAATGTTAAAGCAGTACACTAAAAGTAATGAATATGAGGTTTTCATAGGTCAGGGAAGAGAGGCCTCTATTAGGGCAGGTGTCTTGTATTGGTAAAGCATAAGGAATTAGACGAGGAAGGTTAGGAACTAACTATAGATTTCCTTGAAAGAAAGTTTTGGCTTGATTTGAAGTTATGGAAAGCCAGGAAAGACTTTGAACAAGTGTTAAAATTAACATTTAATGATGATCAGAATTGACCTTGATTATGTGCTGGTCCTATGCCAGGGACTCCTCCTACTGTAACTGTCCTTTTAACCCCCACAAAACCTCCATGCGGCCACTATTACTCATCCCATTCAAGGTTGTGAAGCGAAAAAGTGGCAAGGTGGCTGTGGACTCCATACCCCTCCCTGCTGATCTACACCTGCAACAACGCACACTCATTCTCTTCTCCATCACTCCCCACCAAAACCAAACAATAACAACAAAATCCAAGCAGACAAATCTCTTACAAGAAGATTTTTTTTCTAAAATTATTTTCAAGATCATCTCCCTCCAAAAGAAAAAGTTTCCATGGAATAGAGCAGAGAGAGAGAGAGCCTAGGTGTTTAAGCTCATTTGAGAAACCATCGAAGTCATAGAAGTTTGCATTGTCATAGCTATGTTTTAAGAAAGGCGGGGGGGGGGGGATCAAATCCACACTGTCTGATTCTGCAAGATGCAAGCTGGAGGGCTTTCTGATACTGTACTCAGTGCTCAACTTAAACCATTTCATGCTTGTCTTTATGTGGTTACTCTTGTTTCTTAGAAAACAAGGGAATACTTACAAATAAAGCTCTAAGAACAAGCTTTATACAATCCTGTAAGTGGTCCTTCTGAAAAGTTTTGCTTTGTCATGACCATTTCTTAGAGAGGCTCTATTTTTTTACATTCTATATAATTTATATTATTATTACTTAAACATGCTGGCTCTTGTGTTAGCAAAATCTCTCAAAAGGCAAATAATGCTTCGAAAATGTGTTGACTCCAAGAAATTTCCGGGAAAAAAAAGTTACTGTCAAAATCATTGTAAAATTCCTAATGATTTAGAAGGGGAAGTGTGTTTTAACTTTATAGCAACTGGCTTCTAATGTTGTGCGTAATTGGTAACACTGATTTTTATTTCATCCCAAATGAAATAAAATAGCTGAACTCTCAATGATTAATAAATAGCTAGCTGTTGTAAAATAGCACACATGAGGTCTACTCTAGAGAGCCCTATTATACTGAATATCAGCCCAATAATAAGATATGGAAATGGTATGTTCTAGAGGGATTTACAAATTACAATAGGCATTTCTCATTATGGAAGGGGATGATGTGAGAAAGTTTGTAAAACTCATTTGGAGACTATAACAGACAAAAATCCTTGACATTGAGGTGTCCCCAGCATTTATAAAAGACTCTCAGCATTACTTTCTCAATTCCATAGGTCACACTTTTAGAATTGCCATCCACTTCCCTTTCAGTTCTGACCCCGACACATCAGTCATCACCCATTGTTTCCTCACTGCTCTGTAGATGGGCTATACAGATATTTTTCCATTACCAATCTCACCCATGATTAAAACACCCAATTGCCATCTCAACTCTGTAGATAGCCTTTCCTCCTCCTCTTTCTTTTTTTTAAATATCCCCAAAATGTCTGCTGACGTTAACTCCTGTATTTGCCTATTCAGCTGTCTGTCCACCCATCCATTTGGCAAATATATAGAGGCAACTACAGCTCAGAGAGAACAAGAACAGCCTTGGAATTCAGACTGCTTTGCTCTCTATCCTGGTTCTGTCACTTATTATCTCTATAAGCTTGAATATTTATTTAGCCTCTTTATTCTTCAGTTTCCTCATGGAGAGAATGTAAAAATAAACCACCTTCATGGCGTTGCTTTGAGAATTAAAGAGAATAGCTTATAACAATGATGTTAAATGCTTCAAGGGAGAGGTAAGTGGGGCCAAGAGAGCTTAAAACAGGGATCTGACCTAGTCGAGTAAGATTGGGGAGGATGCGATGGGGTATCCTGCTTAAGAGGAAAGCCAAAGAATGAGTTAACCCAGTCAAGAAGGAAAGAACATTGTAAACACAGGTCACGTGCTGCGAGGAATGAGGATGAGCACAAATGGAGATGGAATGTCAGCAAATCTAGTGCAAAGAGAGGAAGGTGAGGCTAGAGAGATAGATGGAAGACAGCTGATAAAGGACTTCATAGGACAATTTATGGGAGTTGTGAACTGCTGGCCGTTATCAGCTTTAATGTGATGAGACATTGGCTTGCAGAAGGGCCTGACTGGCTGACAGTAGACACATTGGGCTATTTTTTTTTTTTTTGGTATTTTTATAAATTTTATTTTAGAGATAGAGAATGCATGCTTAAAAGTGCATGAGCAGGGGAAAGGGGCAGAGGGGAAGAGAGAGAGAATCTTAAGCAGTTTCTGCGCTCAGCACTGAGTCTGACTCAGGGCTTGATCCCAGGATCCTGGAATCATGACTTGAGCCACAATCAAGGCTTTGGACACTAAACTGACTGAACCACCGAGGTGTCCAGACAGATTAGACTATTTTAATAAAATAATTCAAGAGAAAGACAATGAGAGCTTGTGTTAGGATTGTGGGGATGGACACAGAGAGAAGTGGATGGATTTAAGAAATATCTAGCAAATAAAATGGTCTGAACTTGGAAAGAGTTGCAAGGGGGAGAGAAGATGAAGAGGAAGCAGTTGTGGATAACACAGTTTCCTGACTTGCGTACTCAAAGGACAGCAGTTCATGAGTCTGAACTGGGACATTTTGCACCCAAAAGGACAAAATCTCAAGGTATTTTTTTTTCATTAATTCACTATTTTTGAAGGCTACGTGACCAAATTTAAACTTTTTAAGTCTAGAATTCAATGAGTTTTACCAATGTCAAATGTTTCCACTCTTTCTTTCTCTATGGTTTCCCCAGGCTAATCACATCATTCTTGGGGCATTTAACTTGCCCCATCTTCTTTCTCTCTCCTGTTTTAATTTCCTTTCTTTTTGAAATTTGTTAACAATTAATCGCCTTCATGTAGCTTTTTATGAGTAGTACATCTGATTCTAATAAAAGTCTACTTTCACTTCCATCTCTATGCCTAGCACTATGGTGCTTATTTGCATGATTACTTGTATTTACTACTACATGACTTTAGAAACTCATTCTTTCCTTATTTTATATGCATATTTTCCTCCTATCTATACTGTACATTGTCTCAGATCAGAGATCAAGTCTCCAATTTATTTTCTATTTGTCCTTTTTTTCTTAGAACAATTTGCAGAATTACTGGAACAACAAAAAGAAATACTTTGTTGTCTGACCAAATTTTCCCAGCTGGGTGGGAGGAGATAGAAAATGGCTGACTAATGCATACTTTGTTCATTGTTTCAAAGCCACAGAAATCTTTCATCAGTGTTTTATTTCCAATTTTTCCCCTCACGTCCCTCTCAATGGATGGAATTCACTCAAAAATGCCAAAGCATAACAAGTCAATGTGGTACAGTGGAATGAGCATGCATGTTGGGTTCAAACAGCAGGCTTTATTTAGCCTCAACTGTGTGACTTTGGACATCTCATTTAACCTCTCTGAGTCTGAAACTCCTCATTTTAAAAATGAAAATATCAATATCTAATCTACATATTCATTCATGTCTTATTTGCCCCTTCAGTATCCCAGCTTCATGATATTTCCAGATATAACCTGGTTACCTTCATAAATACATTCATATCCTGAATATGTATTTCCAATGGAACTTGATGCTGTTTCTTTACGCTAGTATTTGCAGAAAGCAAAATTCTAAACAGGGTTTAACTTGAAGATTTTGAGAAATAACACTAAAGCACAGTAACTATTTCAAAACCTTCTATAAAGGTCAAATAGATACTTTCGATGCCAAAATATTCTAGAACTGGAAAGTGACAAATATATTAGAACACCCACGGAGAAACCTGTTTTCACTTTAGAGTAAATATTTTTTTCTCACAAAAATATTGTTGCGTTGAATGGTAGAAAACTGCCAAAATTTAGAGGAAGTTAAGCAATATCAGAATGCAATTAAAAATAAATTAGTCATAGCTGTGATCAAGGGGCTTTCCGAACTGCACTTGAGAAGATCAGAAAAATTAACACGAAACTGCCATTGAAGAGCAAAACTTACTTGTACAATTTTAAATAAGAGCTTAAAAATTGAAGATACAAAATGATATTGGCTCTTTTTAAATATGTTCCTTCAGCCTATACCAAATTAACTAATCTATAAATCAGAATATTTCATCTTCGGCTTACAGAGTCATCAACACCGGAAAGTCTAGAATATCTTAAAGTCAACATATTGTCAAGGTTTTAATGTTTTGGTGACAAGATAATAAAATGATCCAAACAAGATTTATTTAACCCAGCAAGTAGCGATTTTGCCCCATATTAACATTATATTGATATTGTTTTCCAAGTGTACTTTATAGCCCTAAGGAAAACCTTAAAGAATGAGAATTGGATTTTAACTTGGAAAAAACAGCTGAAACTTACCAGTTGGAAAATTTCATTGAAATATAAGAGATTTTCTTTACTTTAGGTTTTTACTTAAATTCTAGTTAGTTAACATACAGTATAATATTGGTTTCAGGAGAATTTAGTGATTCGTCACTTACATACAACACCCAGGACTCATCCCAACAAACACCCTCCTTAATGTCCGTCACCCATTTAGCCCATCCCCCCCCCCACCACCAATCCTGAGTTTGCCCTCTGTAGTTAAGAGTCTCTTATGGTTTGCCTTCCTCTGTTTTTTCCCCTTCCCCATGTCCATCTGGTTTTGTTTCTTAAATTCCACATATGAGCTAGAGTGTATTATGCTAAGTGAAATGAGTCAGTGAGAGAAATACAAGAGATTTTAAGCGAGCTCCTCTTGTGAACTTTTCTCCAACATCAAGTGAAGCAGTTTTCTGCTTTACCTGGAGATGGAAGTTGGTAGAATGTTGGCAGGCCCCTAATCCCATAGTTATGGAGAACGCCAGTTGAACTGCCTTTCTAGGCTGCCAGACTCCTCCCAAGCCACATCATCTGGAGTAGCGACCTGAGAAGGTAAATCGGCGGGTTTCTAGAGCTGCTTGCACCCCTCCAGGCAATGCCGGTGCATTTGACCGTGGGATTCAGTTCATTCTCTCTTTCTGCTACCGTGTGGTGCCGCCTGCATTTCTTTCCATCCTTTAGAAACCCCTCATGGGAAGTCGCTGTCTGTTTCTTGCTCCTGGAGACACTGTGGGGTTGCTGCAGGACCTCAGGGCTGATAACCAATTGTCTCAATTCAAATCTTGACTCCACCAACTTCTCCTTTAATTGGAACCTTGGGGAAGTCACTTCCTCAAATTAAGCCTCAGTTTCCTCATCTGTTGAAATGTATGTGACTGTGAAATGACCTAAACTCCAGGGCTGTTGAGGAAAGAAGATAGTTTCATGCAATATGGGATGGGTTGAATCCATGTAAATGATTGATACCTACTGAGATGTATTCTGTGAGCAACCCCTGTTCTCTTGACCTCGTTATACAACTCTTCCCCCAAATGTACCCATATTGAATATCATTTCACCTGGGACTCTCAAATGAACAAAATAACTGAATCTAACAAACTGTTATGATTTCTTTAACATTCTCACTTGAAAACTCCTTCTCGGCTCAAATGTAACCTACTCTGTGAGGCCTCCTCAAGCCAATTGAGGAACATTTCTGCCCTTATCTGGTCATCCCTTCAGCGACCATTGCCTACATTGTTTCTCATCAATCCCTAATAAATACTTCTCTTTCCTCCACAAAACTAGTAACTCGAAGGCAAGGTGTTTGTCTTCAGCTCTATCTTCAGGGACAAAATATAACAGTTGATCATATACGTTAAGTAAACTAACGACTATGATAACAAATTAATAGCTGAAAACCTTGGCATGATTTCACACTTTTATGGAATCACATCCAAGTGTTAACTCAGTCAGGTAAGAATTATTATACGGATGCTAGAGCCAGCTGGCTTGGTGTAGGGCAATCCCTACCTTAAAAAATCTTTCATAAGACTTGGTGATAATGGCTAGATTTCAGGCATTTCGGATGCTTTGAGAGAACCAAAAGTTAGCACTCTCACCTTTAAGAAACGGGACAAAGAAGTAAGGTAGCTGGAGCCTACAGTATTTATTACAGAAGCACCTGATATTGGAGACTGTGTTTAATGTTTGTGATTTTATTCCTAATCCTCAACTACAGAAGTGGCTACTACACACCTTATCGCAAAGGTCTTGTCCCATTTTAAGACTGAAAACACAGTATTAGCTTCTCAAAAAGTAAATATTTGACGACTGGATCAAGAATGAATGGATTTCATGAGGACCCTAAGTATGGAGAGATGTGTCCAAACTACAAAGGGTATTATTATTTGAAGGAGAGAAGACAGAAGAGGGGGTGGCTGGACAAAGAATTAAAACAGGAGACTGCCTTCTCTTCCTCCTCTTCCATCTTTAATGGGAATTACCAAGTGTTCTTTTTATGCTGGTAGACAACCCAGGGGAGAGGGAGAAGTTAAACGTACTCGAAGAAGGGGGATAACCGAAAAGATAGAATCTTAGGGAAGACAAAAGAAAAGTTAGTAAGTTAATAAGTTAAAAGTTAATAAGAACATTTGGGAGCTTAAACTTGAAAAGATGAGGGAACACTTCCTTCATTAAATAGAGGAGGAAGGAAAGGCTGTGGTGGGGAAAGCCAAGTAGAGTTTAGATGATCATGGGAAGAACTTCCTTTTTGATTGCTTCTGTTTCCACCATAAAGTATGGGAGTTGGGTTGGGGGTGGGGTTGCTGGGGAAAGGACGTAGGAAATTTTAAAGGAAAAACAAGATATAAAATATTGTGAGTTATGGGAAAGAATAAGAGTACTAGAAAAATGTAATAGGCTATAGGGAAGATTCGAAGACTCCATTAAGAACTGGTGACTTTCTTAGTATAAGATCCACATACCTAGAAAATTAAAAGTTGGCTGTTTCTAATTTCAATGGGAGTTATATCTATTTAAGCATTAATTGGATGCTTCAATTTTTTATTTTATTTTTTATTAAAAAAACTTTTAAATGTTTATTTATTTTTGAGAGAGGGAGAGAGAGAGAGAGAGAGAGAGAGAGAGAGAGAGAGAGAGGCAGAGAGAGAGGAAGATACAGAAATGAAAGCGGGGCTCAAACCCACAAATTGTGAGATCATGACCTGATCAAATTCAGATGCTTAACTGACTGAGCCACCCAGGTGCCCCGCCTTTTTAAAATTTTTAAATGTTTATTTATTTTTGAGAGAGAGAGAGAGAGAGAGAGAGAACGCATGTGAGCGGGGGAGGGCGCAAGCTTCAATTGTTACAGAAACTTACAACTATGCTTTGAGCAGACCAAGTCAAAGGCAAAAGAGAAAGAAACTCAGGAGTATACTAATATCACTTTTAACTTATACTGCTTTTAAGGCACACCTAGAGAAAGATCTCTGGGTTTTCGTAAGATGTCTGAGAACTTTTAAGTAAAATATTAAAATTTTTGACGCCTGAAAAAAGTAAATAAAATATAATTTAAAAATTGGGAACATGAATTTGAATTGTAGCTTACTTCTCTGGCCTGTAAGTTTTCCTCATCTACAACCCTTTCCCAAGGCTACAGGTGCAGGTTAGGCAGAGGAATACTTTGCCCCAGAATTCAAGAATTCACTAGCAACTGCTGCAGGTATTCTGGAGTGTTCTAGAAGAGCTGCACATACAGGATAACCACAAAGGGGACAGGTAAGGAAATGTTAATTGACTCCTCTCTCTCTCTCTCTCTTTTGGCCCTATCCTAATTCAGGATCATGTAACTTTTATCCATATTATTATGTTGGTCTCCATTTTTCAAAGTAAAATGTCTCTAATCTAGCTGGATTAAAATCATTGAATGGTTTTCCACTGCATTCACAACAAAGATCCTGAATTATGGTCCTGAACATCTGGCTCTTGCCTCCCTCTCCACACCCAACTCCTACTACCTACTCCTCACTCTACCACAGTGTCTTTTCTCAGGGCCTTGAAGAAGCCATGTTCTCTCATGGCCTGAGGGCCTTTGCTTTGTTATATTGCCCAGAGTTTTCCAGAGAAACTGAACCAACAGGAAGTGTGTGTATGTACAAACAAGGAGAGAGAGAGCACTTTGTTTGAAAGAATTGGCTCACATAATTGTGGGATCTGGAAAGTCTGTAATCTGCAAGGCAACCAGCAGGCTGGAGACCCACAGAAGAGTTGACATTGAATCTTCCAGTGTGAAAGCCTTTTGGAGGAAGAATTCCTTCTCAAGAGACCTTAGCCTTTTCTCTCACACCTTCAGCCGCCTGGATGAGGCCCATCCACATTATGTAAGTTAATCTACTTTACTCAAAGTTCACTGATTTAAATGTTAATCTGATCTAAAAATGCCTTGACAGTAACATCTAGACTAGTGTTTGGCCAAAAACTGGGTACCATGGCCTACCCAACTTGACACACGCAAGTAACCTTCACACCCATGACACCACTTCTGCCCACAATGCTCTTTCACGCTTCTACCTCTTGACTAAATTGTCACTTGTCTGGCCTTCTTGACCACTTCCTCCCTAACTGGGTTATATCCTTCTGTTATAGGCTCGTAGAATGCCCTGTATTTCTCCATCACAGGCATGATTTAAAATTTTTCTTCATGTTTATTTATTTATTTATTTATTTATTTATTTAGTTAGTTAGTGACTGAGTGAGAGAAGAAGGAGCAGAGAGAGTGGGAAAGAGTCCAAGCAGTTTCCATGCTCAGCATGGAGCCCAACACAAGGCTCAATCCCATGACTGCGAGATCATGACCTGAGCTGAAATCCAGAGTATGAAGCTTAACCAAACAAGCTACTCAAGAGCCCCTACCACAGGCACGATTTAATTCATAATGTATTTGATTCCTGTTTGGCTCTGTCTTGTCATGAATATAGAAGCCACACCTAATTGTTCACCACTATGTTTGCTGGTCCCAGGCACCATGTTGCACAAAGTGTATGCTCAGACAAAACCAATAAGCACAAGAAATCTCCATATGTCTACCAAGTGGAATTTATAATGTATTTATAATCATCACTCACTTGTTTCAAATGTTTCATCCATAATAACTATAAATAATAGACCAGTAACATTTACCAGGTGCTTTCAGTTTGTAGATACTCAATGTTAACTTATCCTATCAGATACCTCTTTTGCACCATTTTAAATCCTCTCAACCTTATTGTCTCTGAGGCTCTTGACCACCATTCCACTCTAGGCTTGGTCCTTGTAAAACCAATTTCTCTGGGGCAAACCTACTGCACTTACCTCATGCCTGGTTATTCCATTTCTCCCCTCCAGCCCCAGGGTTCTTCTTTCTGTGGCTGCTGAGATATGATTGTTTCAAGACCCATGAGGCTCCCATACTTGCCCAACCTAAAAATGTGGGAGAGATGAAGTGCTGAGGGTGAGGAACGAAACTTGGACCAATAGAAAGGGACAAAAGACAAAGTCTTCCCCCCTTCCCCAACCCACCAGTCCCAAAATATAATAGTGCACAAGGCCCCTTGGGAGATGGTCCCATGAGACTCAGTAGTCACACAACATGATACCTGGGACTGACCAGAAGTCAGATACAACCCCCCCGCCCCCCCCCCCCCCCAGCCATTTCTGCTCTTTCCTTTCTTGCCTCACTGCCCTTGTCCTTCATTCTGGATTTCCTGGCATTAGACTCCTCTGTATAGTCTTAATGCATCAACTTTTGTACTAGGTTCTGTTTTTTAGAGCACCTGGGCTTAGACATTCATTTCATTTTCACAACTGGAGGATGAGATCCAGTTTGTGTTTTAAATGCTCATCTTGGTGCAGTGTGCTAACAGATTGGAGGGGGAGAAGAGAGGAAGTGGGGAACTAAGGAATTTATGGCAATGGTCCCAGTGAAAGATGATGGTGCTAAGGAAAAGAATGCCAGCTGTAAAAATGGAAAAAAGTGAACAAGTTTGAGATATCGCTTCCTCTTCCTTCATAGTCCTTTTCATGTGAACTGCCATTATGTATTTGCATACTTGCCTATTCTACTATGAATGCTCTATCTGTAGGAATTGCTAGCATGCTTCAGAAACATAGTATATTTCTGTTGTATGAATGAGACAGCATGATAATTCCAGACACTCAGGAAAACAGCAATAGGTTGTTCAGAAGGTTACAGTGAACTAATTCCAGGGAGGAAAACAAATATATATATGTTCCATATATATATATATATATATATATATATATATGGAAAAATGGAATATATATATATTCCATATATATATGGAAAAATGGAATATATATATATTCCATATATATGGAAAAATGGAATATATATATGTATATATGTATATATATACATATTATACACATATAGATATAGATATACATATATATATAGATATACATATCTATATATATATATATATATATATATATATATATGATGTGTTGATAGGAAAAGGGGCAGATATTCATTGTTATGACAGGACAACAAAAAAAATAAAGACTGTCTCAGGCAAAATCTGGATGTGTGTTCATACTAAGCATATGTCTACTGCATGTAACTTACTATGAATTTTGAAAGTATAGTAGTCCAATAATTCTGTTAACTAAAGTATATTTCTAACAGAAGCTGTATTTGCCAAGAGTATATTAGCTATTAGTCTCCATCGCTGAATATAAAATGTGAAATTTTTGTTAAATTATTATCCATTAAAAGAAGAAAACACGGACATAATCAGGAGAGGAATACTTTTTAAGCCCTCCTGGCTGAACTTAGCAATTTTGAAAGCAGTAGAGACTAGCTTCTAATAGCCCTGGAGTCAGGCAGAATATGACTTTTAAATCTCTTACTCTATTTACTTTTTGCTTAACCATTTAGGGCTTCATGTCTGTATCATGAAAACTAGCATAATGATATTCTAATTGTTACAACACTTTGACCGTGACAGGAAGTTTACTCCTGGGTGAAGCCAAAGTAACAACAACAACGGGACTTATTGATTCATTTATTCCTTCATTCAGCAAATAGTTGCTGGGGCCCACTATGCAATAGGCATGTTCTTGATACCGGGATGCAGTGGTGAAGAAGCAGGCCAATCTACCGCTCGTGTGACGCTCAGACACTTGTGGAAGAGGCGGAGAAGTTACACAGAGGAACCAGCCATCATAGATAGTGGCAGATGTGGTTGATTTCTGTGAGCAAACAGGCAGATGAAGGGTAGAGAGAGTGATAGAAAGTACATGTTTAGAAGAGTGACTGATAGGACTTCTCCGAGGAGTTGGATATTTGAGCAGAGGCCTGAAGAGAGTGAAGGGGGTAGTGATGAGAATAGCTGAGGGTCTGGGGGGGGGGGGCAGTGGGGGTGGGGGGCAGTTCAAGCAGAGGGAACAGCAAATGCAATGGCTTCTGTGAGAGTCAGTTTGGCCTCTTCTAAGCAAATCAGGAGCTTCAGAGGAGTGAGCAAGCCAGGAAGAATGATGAGATGACTGTGAAAACACAATGAGTTGTTGAGTAGGAAGGGGCCCAGGAAAGACTTGGTTCAGAGTTTAAGCTCAAGTGTGATGTCACTCAAACTTGTTTTCTCTCCATCTCTTGGCTTTATTTCCTCCTGTCTGTTTCCATTGCCAGGCAAGCTTCCTCCTCCTGGTGTCCAGATCCATCTGCGGCTCTAGGTGTCCTGGATTCATTGGAAAGAGGGTCACCCTCCGCCTAGTAGCTCCTGAAAAACCTTTAGCTAATCTGTAATTTGGCCAACTTCTATCTACAGCCATCTCTACAAAAATCCTAGCACCAGCAATTGATTCTATGTCCTCGACTTTGGCCACTCAACCTGTACATCTATCTGGGTCGAAGAAGTGGAGTAAGAATAGAGCAGGGATGCAAAAGCAGGGTAAGGCACTGTGCTCAAACAAAAATCCAGAGCTATTAAAGGATATAGGGTGAATGGATGCTGGATGAAAACAATTCCACTACACAGGGGAACCATAATAACTTCTATCATCATCATCAGTACTACTATTATCAATAATGGGAGAAAGGCATGGTAATTAAGTTATGTACCACATCCTTCAGTGTTTATTTTCACTTTAGGTTAGCAACACAGCAAACTTTATGTGGTTCTTTTTATTTAAAATTTTTTTTTTTAAATCTTTATTTATTTTTGAGAGAGAGACAGAGCGTAAGCAGGGGAGAAGCAGAGATAGAGGGAGACACAGGATCCGATGCAGGCTCCAGGGCCTCAGCTGTCAGCACAGAGCCCAACGCAGGGCTTGAACTCATGAACTATGAGATCATGACCCGAGCCGAAGTTGGACACTCAACCAACTGAGCCACCCAGGTGCCCCATATGTGGTACTTTTTAAAATATGGGTTAATTTCTTCACAAGGAATCTTCTACAAAAAAATAACTTTTAATCTTTCAAAAATTCCAGAGTAAAGAGTCTCATCGTTTATTGCTAATTAGAACCAGATGGAACCGCCCAATGATTGCATATAGTAGTATTCTGGCGGCCTTATTTGGAAAATTTCAGTACATCCACTGATTACTGAGGGGATAGCCAGGCTGACCTTACCTCTATAAAAGCATATTACACAATACAGTGGCCTGTGATAGAAAATTGTGAGCATGGACTCAATATATCTTTTTTCTCTTGAGAAAAAAAGAAAGACAAACATATTATGAAATGGTTAATCCAATTAACCAGATAAAAATAGTTTTTAATCTGTCAAGTAAATATTAACATTTAATGAAAGGTGAAAATTTGCCTCACAGGCCTTAGGTTTGTCAGACCTTTGATACTTTTAGTGTCTCATTTACTTGAGAGTTTAGATAAACTATGTGGAAAATATCAACCACATAATTCTGTTAGGCAAAGCCCAGATTATTGAAATAGTATTGCTTGTCAATTTAGACCTCCTTAAATTGTACTTTTAGATAAATTTAGCATATTTTCAGCTTTATAATACTCATGTATATGTAAAAACCTTACAACATTAAAAAGTAAAACAAGTTTATTCATTTCAAAATAATTTCTTTAATTCCACATAAGCACATACTGTAAACAGTGGAAATATTTAAACCATATTTGTAGTTTGGAAAATTGGCCTTTACACAATGGTTTGGCTCAAAAAGCACATTTTCAGATTTTGGTTTCAATATGGTTATTTGTGCTCATGCATTTACTTCTCACTCTTCAAATATTGAAGTTACACAAGGAGTCTAAAAATAAGAATATATCTATCAATGCATTGGAAACTGAGATTTCCATGAAAGACTGAGAATCTTTGAGAAATTGTTGGAAAACACCAAGCAGATAGAGGCAAAGGAGAGGTCCATGTTTTCGGTAGGTGGGTAGTATTTCTCACTGAAAAATGTGAAAAATAAAAATATAATCTTGGAATGATAATGACTGGAGGGAAGATTTAGCTGCTTAGATAATCTGGAGATGAGTACTATTTGTCCAAGTTCTTTCTATTCAAGTAACTTGCCACAGCAGTTTTTTTCTTCAGACCTCTCTTGATGTACTACAAATGCAGAAACAACTGTCTGTTGAAGTAGTAAGGAATTTACCTAAAGGCTTAGCTGCATAATATATTTCCCTTTTCCATTCAAAAATGCAATTCAAAACTAATTATTGGCCACCTTACAGGCTAGAGTGGGCCAGAAATCAGTCACCTGCTTTAGTGGCTGGACAGGACCTGCTAGAAAAGGAGAAACGCATCCTTCCCTATGCCTGTGGCCATCTGGATCCCCAATCTAGCACAGTCAAACCACAGAAAATACCAACATTCTTTTCCTCTTTCACAGGGGATGAAAACTTAAACACAATCTCTGAAAATAAACACAAGTCATATTTCTAGGCAAACATAGATCTTCTGTTTAAGAATATGCATAAAAAAAAGATCACCAGGTATGTGAAAAGACTCAGTAGTCCAAAAGAAAACAGTGCTGAAAAATCCATACAAATACAATCCTGTGATATGGACTTACTTCATGAAACAGGAAAAGAAGCCCCAAAAGGTCTTCCATCTTATATTCACAACAAAATCTGAGAACGTTGTATGTACCAACATGGAACAATCTGAGATTAAGAACCCTTGTTTCTGAGGAAAATCATCATTTCTAAATTTGTTTTTTAAATTTATTTATTTTTGACAGAGACAGAGTGCGAGCGTGACCTGGGGAGGGGCAGAAAGAGAGGGAGACACAGAATCTGAAGCAGGCTCCAGGTTCCAAGCTGTCAGCAGAAAACCCCACGCGGGTCCCCAACCCATGAACCATGAGATCATGATCTGGGCCAAAGTCGGATGCTCAACCGACTGAGCCACCCAGGCGCCCCATTTCTAAAATTTTTAAAACAAATCTCAGACTGATGAGGAGATGTCGTGTAAGTGACCATCTCAATTAGTGGCTTAGAAAATAAAGAGAGTCTCCCAGAAGTAAACAAAAATTAAAAAGGAGGAAAGATAAGTCTCTGAGAGTGGAGCTCTAAGAAACCCAATATATTTATAAGATAAATACCAGATGATAAATGGAAAAGAAACAAAAATCAAAGAAATAATAGAAAAAACTTTTTTTTAGAGGAAGGAAGACTATAACTGTAATTTTAAAGAGAATTTTTTTAATGTTTATTTTTGAGAGAATGAGAGACAGAGCACAAGGGGCAGAGAGCGACAGAGACACAGAACCCGAAGCAGGCTCTAGGCTCTGAGCTGTCAGTACAGAGCCCAACACGGGGCTGGAACTTAGAGCCCTGAGATCATGACCTGAGCCAAAGTCAGAAGATTAACTGACTGAGCCACCTAGGTGCCCCTATAATTATAGCATTTAAAGGAACTACTTGATGCAAAGTAAATTAATGAAGAATAAAAGAAAAACATATGTACATATATGTTTTATTTATTTATTTATTTATTTGTGATTTAAGAGATAAATAACAGTTTCAGCAAGCATCCATTGTGGACAAGGGGAAGTTACGATGTTACCTTCAAAGGGAATAATCTAGGTAATTACTTCTCTGAGAAAAGCAAGGAGACAATGGAGCAGTATCAACAGAGATTTTAGAAAAAAATGTTTGCAACCCCAACATTTCGTATATTCATTAAAGATAATGCTCAGTTTTGTGACCAGAATTTGTACCTTCAAATTTCCATTTTAGTCTTCAATTTTAGTCAGGCACATTTCTTAACTTTCCTTGAAATTGTGTGTGTCTATGTGGCTATTATCTTTCTATTGGTCCAAAGAAATGTGACTGGAAGTGTGTAAACTTCCATTTTCTCCTTTCTCTCTCTTTTCCTCCATTCTTCTGCTTAGAAAATGGATCTGGGGTGCCTGAGTGGCTCAGTCATTAAGCTATGGACTCTTGATTTTGGCTCAGGTCATAATCTCATTCGTGGAATCGAGTCCCACCTTGAGCTCTGTGCTGACAGCATGGAGCCTGCTTGGGATTCTCTCCCTCTTCCCCTCCCCTGCTCACATTCTGTGTGTGTATGTGTGTGTGTGTCTCAAAATAAATATACATTTTAAAAAAAATGGGTCTGATGGCTGACACTTGGGCAGCCATATTTTTAATTTCTTTTTTTTAATGTTAATTTATTTTGGGAAGAGAGAGAGAAAGAGATAGAGCACAAGTGGGGGAGAAGCAGAGAGAGAGCGGGAGATGCAGATCCAAACAAGTTCCAGGCTCTGAGCTGTCAGCACAGAGCCCCACCAGGGCTTGAACTCATGAACTGAACTCAGGAACCGTGAGATCTGACCTAAGGCGCCCCTGGGCAGCTATCTTGGGTCACCTGTATGATGGATGCTCCCAGGATGGCAGAGCATAAAATCTGAATCACCAACAAAATTCATGGAGCTTTCAGGTCAGGTTGGGATTCCTATGCCCAGACTTCTTTTATATGAGATGGAAATAAATTTTCATGTGTTTAAAGCCATCGTTTACTTGTTTTTCTCTTAGATGTAGTCAAACCTGATCTTAACTGATATGATATACACATTAGAAAACAAATTTCATGTGATTGTAAATATTCATAGGATAAGAACCGAATAACTTTCCTGAAAAAAATTATTTAGAAAAATATTCTAGCTTTCTGAGAAATGAATGTAAATAATGAGCTCAAATATGGGCAAAACTGGTTGTAGGAGAAGTGGCCAGAGGCACAGCAAAACTTGGGAGTTGATTACCAAACAATTGTTAAAATGGATACAATACAGATGCTAAGTGTGTAATATAACAATTACACCAATACTAATAATCTGGTTCTAAAAGTCAAGATTATTCTACAACATGTGGAAATTGTGGAATGTGGAGGAGGGAAATACAGCACACACACTGCTCATTTGATGAGCCAGGATCGGTGATTTCATTCTAAACCAAATCATTCCATTGGAAGAGAAATAGAGATTCACATTTTTAAGTATATAGGCATCCACAGCCAGAATGAAAACAAGTAAAGTTTTTATACTTTTTCAGATAATATAAAGCAATAGAAACATTGGAGTTACGAAAAGGATTTGCACAGAAGAGATGGAACAGCCGGGCAGCAGAAATAGCCAGAAATTTAGCATAAGGTGAGAGAAGTAAGGCTTCATTAGTCAGAACAATCTGGAGTGCAAGTGAGACAAATTTGACTCTAAGTTCACAAACACAGTTGAGATTTGTTTAAGCCAAAGTGTAGAATGTACTGCTTCATGGTTTTGAAAACCTCAGCGGTCCAAAAATTCCTGGTGCTCATTTTCAAATGAGGAGTCTCTTACCCTTCATCTCTTCTGGCTTCTTTGTGGAATTTATAAACTCCTTTTACAAAAGTTAAAGAGTCTGACTAGGTTAAAAAAAATTGTTAGAAATATGACAAGTGCACTACAACAATGAAATTATTTATCTATCTATTTATTTATTTATTTATTTATTTAGAGAGAAAGAGATCATGCATGTGCACAACTGTGAGCATGCACGCAACCTGGGAAGGGGCAGAGAGAGAGGGAGGGAGAAAGAATCCAAAGATGTTCCATGCCCAGTGTGGAGCCTGACAGGGGCCCAATCTCACAACCCTGAGATCATGACCTGAGTTGAAACCAAGAGCCAGACACTTAATCCACTGAACCACCCAGGATCCCCAGTAAGTGAATATTTTTAAAGGGAGTGGACAAATACTGCGTAAATTCAAATTAAAAAAAAAAAAAAGAACTACTATTACATATCAAAGAAAATTGAATTTAGATAAAATATAAAATGACTAAATACTAGCTGTAAATGTTCAAATGACAACATAGTTTGTGATTATAAAACAAGTTAGCACCAACAACAAATTTAGACAAAACTTCAATTATAGTAAGAAGCTTGGTCTTTGACAGAAAAGGAGGCAAAATATAAACTGAAAAACTGAATTTCATAATTCATAAACTTGACTTGGTATACTGCAACTATCATAGAAAACACACATTACTAAAATATATATATGTATATATATATATATGTATATATTAAACATTTGCACAGAGAAATTGAATTTTAGCTCCTAGAATATCTTTACAATAAATCTACAAAATTATAAATTGCATGCTCCATATTCGTTGTCCTGAAATACAAAAGCTTGGAGACTAATAAAGCATAAACACACTCTTACAAATAAAACCAACTGGAAACAAAGTAAGATTTTCCTAAATCAACTTTTTTAAATCAAAGAGAAAATGAAAATTTCATATATATTTATATATATATATATATGCAAATATACATGTATATATTACATGTGTAAAGATATTAAATTATACCAAAATGACAATTCTACTGCTACATGTCGAGACTTCACAGAAGTGGTCAAAGATGTACTCGTAAGAAAAGAAAAGGCGCTAAGTGCTTTTACAACAAACAGCAAAAAGTGTGGATGATGTATATAACATCAGAAGCTAGGAAAAATAATAAAATAAAAAGGATTGATAATGTTAAAAAATTGATAAATGATATAGTAAATAAGTGAGGCTAATGCCTCAGAAAGAGCTTACCTTCATTTATTTATTTTATGGATGAATTTTTTTCAAAATTTCCAACAACAAATATTTGCTATACTTTTAAAGATGTTTTTTTTAAAAAAGGAAACATATTACCAGTCCATTACTGAAAAGTATAATAATAATGAAAATAATATTTGACCAAGAAAGTTGAAAAAAAGCCATGACAATCCACTTTACATATATGGATTCAAAAATCTTGAAAAAACTACATAAATAATAAATAATCTATAATGATAAAAATACATTAATAATAATTAACAAATATATAATGATAAAATAATATGTAATGATAAAATATGTTATTGTAATAATACACTGGATAAAGTAATTGTTAGCATTAGATGCTGACTTGACTAGACTATATGGTGCGCAGATATTTGGCTAAACGTTGTTTCTAGGTGTGTCTGTAAGGGTGTTTCTGGATGAGGTAAGCATTTGGAATTGGTACACTGAGAAAAGCCCCTTACCCCCCCCCCCCCCCACCATTTGGGTGGGCCTCATCCAATCAGTTAAAGGCTTAAATAGACTAAAAGGCTGAGTAAGAAAAAGTTCTTCCTGCTAATGATCTTCAAGCTGAGACATTGGTCTTCTCCTCCCTTTGGATGCAGATTTGGACTAGAGAGAGTGAGAGAGCTTGAGGGACAGAGAGAAAGAGGGAGATAGAGGATCCGAAGTGGGCTCTGTGCTAACAGTAGAGAAACCCATGGGGCTCGAACCCATGATGTGTGAGATCATGACTTGGGCCAAAGCCAGACGTTTAACTGACTGAGCCACCCAGGTGCCCCATATACTATTATTTTCAAGTAATACATTGTCTACTAGGAAAACACTAGAATGTCCATTTAGGAAGTAGTATAAAATGTTAGGTAGTTCAGAAAAATGATTGACTTAAAAATAAATGCAAAGTTTAGTGGCTTTCTTATAATACAGATTATCTAAACCAAGGGTTAATGGACAAATAAAAAGTCTATAAGTAGACTTCAAAAGATTTCCAAGTCTGAAATAGCATGCAAAATTTTGTGTAGGCATTTTACTGGGACAAGTTTTGAGAGATTTCATCAAAGAGTCTGTAAGTTAAAACAATTAAAGACACATCAACATACCAACAGTAATCCGCAGGAGACAAAATTGGGGGAAAATAGCAACAAATACCTAAAATTGACTTATTTTTAGAGTCTATTTGAATACAAACAAAACCATCTGAAATCTTATATAAGGCAAGAAAAGACAAGTATAAATATATACCTGGATACATTATATCACCATATGGGAGACTGAATATTTTAATGATGTAAATTCTCCTCCAAATGGGCAGTAGTCCACATATATATGTAACATATATACATGTATATAAAATACCATTAAGTTTAAAGACCAATGATGAATGATGCAATGTATATTGGAGTGAAATATATATCATATGCACAGTATACTCACTGATATAAATAATACAGTATTGGCTTAAAATTAGTTAATGTTAATTATATTTGATAATTTTATAATTAATAAATACATAATATAACATTATATATGCATTATATATGCCATACTTAACTCATGAAAAGATCCTATAACTCTTGAACTCTTGAACACTGGGCACTGTGTTCAATAAAAAATATCCAAATCAAAAAATAAGTGTGAATATAAAAGGATAATTCAAAAGAGAGGAAAGACTCAACAAACATATGGACATAATAAGTAATAAAAAGAATGTACGTAAAGAAGTGTGTGGGATACCATTTTTAGTGAAAGTCCCACCACTAACCCTTTACTCCCTACTGTCTATTCCTTATTTCATTTTTCTTCATAGCAAAACTAACTTCTAAAAAACTGTGTGTGTTACCTAACATACTATAACATGTATTTTCTATTTGTTAGTTTTTATGTTTCTTTCTACTAGAATGTAAGCTCACTGAAGGCAGAGATTGCCTATATGATGATTGCTGACTCTCAGAACTTAGAAAAGAGACTACACTCCAGTAGGCTCTCAGTAAATATTTTTAAAATCAATATCAGATCGTCAAAACTTAAATGAATGATAATGCCTAGTATTGATAAGGTTTTGGAGAAATGAACATTCTTGTATACTATTTTGTGGATAAACTGATAAATTTCTGCTGAACATATTTACTATGTACATATCATCATGTATTACATTATATAATATGTATAATAATGTATATACATACATTATATATTTCTATTTTATATATATGCAATATGTATGCTATAAACATATAACTGAATATAGCAATTATCATCTAGGAGTTTATGAGGAAGTAATCATAGGACAAGAACAATATATTTGTTTAAATATATTCATCGTAGGATTATTTCCAAGTGCAAAATTTGGGAAGCAATATATATTTACTAATAGGAGATTGTTTAAATCAGTAGTATCTAAATTTATGCTTTGAATTACTATTCAGCTACCAAATAAATAGTATAGTATTTCCAATTGTGTGTGCGTGTGTGTGTGTGTGTGTGTGTGTGTGTGTGTATGGTGGGTACATAGGTAGGAAATATTTTTTGAAAAATTATTGAACATGTTAACAATAGCTATGTCAAGATGACGCTGGAATTTTTAATATTTCATGAGTTATAAAATTATATTTTTAAAACAAAAAGTTCTAATTTTTTTCAAGTGATTTTATATAACTTTAAAAATCTTAAACATTTTGGTACGTGGGTATGGGTGTGGGTTTGTGATCTGTTCACACTTTTAGATATTTATCTTTTGTAGGAATAAGAGAAATAGAGGGGCAATTCTCCATTTTGCCTTTTAAAAAGAACTTCACTTATTTCTTTCATACTTATACTACTTATATTATTTGGATTTACTCACTATGAAAAGTAGAATTATTGCTTGTGCCTATAACCATATATATAGTATATTTCAGATTCTAGGTAATGCATGAGGGCTATGTCTCAAAGAATCATGTTTTCTGTACTTACAATTAAATAAATCTTTTTAGACAGTAACTTATTATCTTTATTAAAAATTCCCATACAAGCGGTGTATATGTATACACACACACACACACACACATAATTGAATATTACTAAGCCATATAAAAGAATGAGATCTTGTCATCTGCAATAACATGGATGAACTTAGAAAGTATTATGCTAAGTGAAATAAAGTGGACAAAGACAAACACCACCATATATTTTACTCGTGGGATTTAAGAAACAAAACAAATGAACAAATGAAGAAAAAAAGAGATAAGCAATATAACAGGGTCTTACATACAGAGACAAACTGGTGGTTGCCTTAGGGACAGTGGGTAGGGGGATGGGTGAAGTAGATTAAAGGGGATTAAGAGTATATTTATCGTGATGAACACTGGGCAATGTATTCAATTGCTGGATCATTCTATGGTACATCCAAAACTAATATAATACTGTATGTTAGCTCTACTTCAATTAAGGAAACCCTCTATGGGGGGGCAGGGTGGCTCAGTTGTTTAAGTGTCCAACTCTTGATCTCCGCTCAGGTCACGATCTCATGGTTGGTGGGATTGAGCCCCATGTAGGGATGTGCACTGCTCATGCTCTCTCTCTCTCTTTCAAAATAAATAAATAAACTTTAAAAAATAAAAAATGTTCTGTAGAAAAATAAAAATAAGTAAAATATCTGTCAGCAGGGCTCACCTTGCGTTAAAGGGAAATTATTTTTTAAATTGAAATGTAAATAAATAAGGGGTGTCTGGGTGGCTCAGTTGGTTAAGCATCTGACTTCAGCTCAGGTCACGATATCAGGGTTTGGTTCATGAGTTTGAGCCCCATGTCAGGCTCTCTGCTGTCAGCGTGGAGCCTGCTTCGGATCCCCTGTCCCCCTCTCTCTTCGCCCCTTCCCTGCTAGCGCCCTCTTTCAAGAATAAATAAACATTTAAAAACAAATAAATAAATAGTTGCCACACAAATTAAATCTAGGGCTGTATGACAAACTGCAGCATTTTTTGCTGTACTGTGTAGTCCCCAAGGCCCCTTCTCTCTCTGAGATTCTGTAAATCTCTGCAGCGTGCTCCCACAATGCTGCATAAAGACTTGCATCAGAGAGACCTCGTTCATGCCTGTTTTGCCTTCAGGCCCAGAAACCCAGCAACAGCATGAGTAAGGAGAGAGAGAGAGACACTTCAGCTTTAAGATTGTACTCATGAAATATTTACTATTATTTTCCTCCCATAGCATGGTCCTTAACTAAACTAAGTTTTCTTCACTTATATTTTTTTCGAATATTTCATTGTTTTGAAACTGCATAAAGACCAATGTATATAATTAAGTTATCTTAATACTTTATTGCTTTGGTTTATTGCTTGTTTGTTTTTGTTTTGGGTTTTATTTTGGTCAGCCTCCAGGGCAAAAACAAATGACACTCATGATAAGTGATTTGCAGAAATTTTAGTAAAGAGACTAATTACAAAGGTGTAAGCAGGGTGTAGAGAAACCAGCAATAGAATGTGGGTCTCCAGCCTAGCACCCTTGGGAGCCACTTCTCCCCCTAAGCCCTGAAGTATCGAGATAAGGAAGTGGGGGGTCTCTGTGTAGAGGGCCACCTGGCAGCCGTTGTCTTTAGTAGGAGGGCAGAACCAACATAGGGCACTTGGGTACGTGGAGGGGAAGAGAGTGGGGAGGCCAGGGAATAAATATCTCAGTCTCTCTGTCCTCTCACTGTCTGATCTCCTCTTGGTACCTCCCACTGAGCAAACTCAACTAGAAACAGAGAACTTGGAGCCCTCGACATTCTGCACAGCCATAAGCAGCATGGACAGGGCACCAGAGCAGGTGGGAAAAGCTGGTGGATGCATTTGCAGATGGAAAAAGAAGATGTCTGATACATTATGCATTCCATTATTCTGAATCAAAAGAAAACTAATAAGCAGATATTCAAAAAGAGAAATGTATAAAATAAAAACAAGAGTCCTCTGGACACCCAGTTCTATCCCCAGGGATATAGTTTTATATGCACCCGTCCAAACAAACAAACAAACACACACAAACCATATTTTAATTTATGCATGTGATGAGATATCCCCTTTTAACACCAAATCATTATGATTTTTGGTTACATTTTAAAAGAAGTTAATAAGTACATTGAGATTTATGAAAAACAGTAAGGACTTTTGGTGGACCAAAACTTATGCAAACAAATAAACAAACAAAATCTCTATGCTCTTTGATACCCTCTCTAACATCATAGATGGACCCCTTGCCTACCTAGGCTTTAGGTCTGTTCCATCTTTATGCAATGGTGTCATTACAATGTCACCCCATCCATAAAGCCATTCCATACTGTCTCATCTAGGGATACTTGTAGGATTTGGTCCTTATCTATGTCATGTTACCCACTACTTTCTACCTTGTTTTCAGATTTTATGTGTAAATATTGGGGCGCCTGGGTAGCTCAGTCGGTTAAGCGTCTTACTCCTGATTTTGACTCAGGTCATGATCTCACGGTTCCTAAGATAGAGCCCCGTTTTGGCTCTGCGCTGATGGTGCGGAGCCTGCTTGGGATTTTGTCTCTCCCTCTCTCTCAGCTCCTCCCCCACACGCGTGCTCTTTCTCTCTCTCAAAATAAATAAACAAATAAACATTAAGAAAAATATTATAGTTGTAAATATCATCTACTGCAGTAGTATTAGATTTAAACTTTTTTTGGGGGGGTAATTGAAACCTGATTTAAAATTGTATCTCCCGAAGTCTGAGTGGAAATCTTGTCAGAGTGTGGAGGGAAGGGTAGCACACAGGAGTCATGAGCTCTGAGTTCACATCCTGGCTTGGTCTCCTTGGTGTTGTGGCCTTGGGCCAGAGCCTGCCATCTTCAAAGCAGAGTTGCAGTAAAATTCAATAATTAGGTAGAACAATTTAAGTGGAAAAGAAAAAAAAAAAAGAATTACTAACAAAGACAAAAGGAGACTTAGATTTACAGAGAGAACAAACACAGCTACCACTTGGACAACACATGGTGAATGAATAAATTAACGCATTTTAGGTTTACTTATCTACAAGTTGTAGAAGAATGTCATTTCAGTCTACACTACACCAGAAAGATGAGCAGGCTTTTAATTTATAAGCAGGTCACAATAAAAGTGCATTTCTGCAACCTGATTGATTTTCTCTATTTTTATAATTTTGCTTCAAACATCTGTGTACTCAATTATCTGAACCCAGACCCAATTCTCACCTGTACCATGATTTTGTCTTAGTTTTTGTTTTTCATTTAATTTTTAAAGTTTATTTATTTATTTTGAGAGAGAGAGACAGAGACAGAAAGCACAAATGGGGTAGGGGCAAAGAGAGAAGGAGAGAGAATCCCAAGCAGCCTCCGTGCCATCAGCACAGAGCCCAACATGGGGCTTGAACTCACAAACCATGAGATCATGACCTGAGCTGAAACTAAGAGTCAGACACTTAACTGACTGAGCCACCCGGGTGCCTTTGTCATAGTTTTTTATATCAAATTGTCTACTCTAAATTCTGAAAGTATTGCTTTTCTATCCGTGATGATATGAGAAAGCTTACATAAGGGAAGCCATACCTTACTGCACTGTCTTCACTTTCTCCTATACATATTCTTTTCACAACTATTTTTATATAACAAATTATCAATAATTGTCTTACATACAAAAGCACTTGTGCACGAGTAGGTCAATAGCACTCCTGATGTCATGACACATAGGGGATTAGATCTGGCAATGTCTTGGCATTACTCTGTTCCGCCACACTGACAATGCTATGTAGGCCTTGGAATTGCTAAATGAAGATTTCACAGAGAAACTTCAGAGTAAGCTAAAAACCAAATAAATAGAGCAATTTAAAATGCTAAATGGCCTTATTTCTTCATCCTCCTCATTATGCTCCTCCCCTCCTCTTCTTTTTCCTCTTTTATTATGAGCCAGGGAAACTTCTCAAATTTTGTCTCCTATTACACTTTGATATGTCAGTGAAGATCACATGGTAAAAACCATAGGGTCTTCTTCTGGGTTTCTGACAGCTAAACTTACTATTAACAGCAAGAAGAAGAGGATGAGAATGAACAATGACTTCTCGTTTAAGGTCATAAGAAAGCTGTAAGATCATTCTTGGACTAAGACCATTACACCAAAACATCCATAGTAAAAGGCAAATCATTTAATAGGTGGAAATCATTGAATGGACACTAACAACAACCCAATTAATTATTTGTAATCTGTCTTTTCAAGAAGTGCAATGATTGAATTAAGAATGAAAATTGTAAAGAAGTCAAAACGTACAAACTTCCTGTTATAAAATAATAAGTCATAGGGATGTAATTAATGTACAGCACAGTGACTATAGTTAATACTGTATTGCATATTTAAAAGCAGCCAGAAGAGTGGATCTTGAAATCAGTTATCATCATGAGAAAAAAAATTATAACCATGTATGGTGATGGATGCTAACCAGACTTACCGTGGCGATCTTGCCACCATATATACAATTACCGAATCATTACATTGTACATTTAAAACTAATATAATCTTGAATGTCAATTACAGTTCAATAACAAAAGAAGAAAAAGGGAGACTTGTAACATTTGTTGAAAACCTATAAAACTTTTATTTAATTTTATGCTGTCTTCATAGAGTGGATGTTGAAAATTCTTAATTAAAAATACCAAACAAATACACCTAAAGACACTTCAGCCCAAGCATCACCTGATCTATGAAAGGCTTTTCATGCTGTGGCCACCACCAGTCTCTCATCTTGAATCGCTCTAATACCTTCACTTTGCCCTCAAATACCAGAGAAGATTTTAAAGTTCTACTGAAATGCTTTACTATTTCATGCCTCTGTGGCTTTCCTAAAGGCAACACAATGGCAACATCATAGGGTCTTTCTTGAGAACTCCATCACCCCATCAGTACATTAGGACATTATTCCGAGGATCCTGGGAAGCAGCTGAGAAGGTTAAACTAAGATGTAAAACACCATTATTACAATTCAATTTAGAATGATCATTCTGTGCATGGTTTATAAAATGTAAAGGAAGATTGTCACCAAGACACCAGGTAGGACACAGTTGTCCTAACCAATGTGAGAATCGTGGGAGCCTGAACTAAGGGAGTTTTTTAAGACCAAAGAAAAATGAATAAATTCACAATACATAGGACCCAGTGCTAAATCATGTACGGGGCTAGGTAAAAGGAATCATACAGTAGTGTCTAAATTTCTGTCTTCAACAACCTGAACCGAGGTTTCCTTCCTGTGCTAAGGAATATAGAAGTAGAATGTTGCATGTTTTGCAGTTATACTAGGTTACTTTTGATAAGTATTTGTAGGGACTACAGATGTCCTTCACTCAGTCTTGGTCTCAGGTTAAAAAGGAAGCAAATGCTGTCGCAGACATAGGGATTTATAGTAATGCCCCCTTATCCTTGGGGATATGTTTTAAGACCCTCAATAGATGCCTGAAATCATATAGTATCAAATCCTATGTATAGTATGTTTCTTTTTCTCTGAATACATATATTTATATGATAAAGTTGAATATATAAATTAGGAACAGTAAGAGATTAACAACAGCAACTAATCATAAATGGAACAATTACCACAATATACTGTGATACAAGCTTTGTGAATCTGGTCTCTTTTTCTCTGAAAGTATCTAACAGTACTTTCCTCGTCCTTTTCCTTGTGATGATGTGACATGATAAAGTGCCCACATGATGAGATGAAGTGAAGTGAATGATGTAGGCTTTGTGAGGTAGCTTAGGTTACTACCGACCTTCTGATATATGTGGGAAGGAGAACCATCTGCTTCTGGATCGCAGTTGACTGACGGTAACTGAAACCGCAGAAAGCAAAACCGTGGAGGAGAGGGCACTGCTGTATTAGCAATGACTCAAAAAACAGACATCCAACCTGTTCCGTAATTGTAAACAAGTCTGGCTGTCTGTCCTTTTGGGGAACCCTACAACAGCTTGCATAAAATGTTCACTGGAGGCAAAAGTGCTAATGTTCTAGCAGCAGGATTTAGCTAACCGTCTATTTGGAGGGAGTTGTCCCAGAATCTTCTGGTTAGTTCTTGGATTTAAGCCAAGAGGACTATTCCTAGAGGCACAGACCTCTCTTTAGCTTCTTAAAAATATTTTCCAGCTCATTTAAATGACTTGAATACCACTAATTTCATAAATAAAATCTCTTTTTTAACATCCATTATGCTAGTTAACAAAACCTCTGATCTTGTTGGGAAACAAAGAGAGTTGAATCACTTGAAGCAACCATATCTTTTAATTAAATGCCAAGACTCACCCTGGGAGTATTTTCTAGATTAGGGCCAACTGACTACCTCTGGGGTGTGGATGAAAACTAACACGCACATCACACTGACAATGCTGAAGTGGTTTAAGCAGATGGCAGACAACGTAACGGAGGAAAAAGAATGCGTTCAGTTTGGGACATGCTTACTGCAGGTGGCAAGTGAAGATAGTTGAGTAAATGTTTAATTATACGGATCTGATATGTGGAAAAAATTTATAGATGCATATTCAATTTGGAAATCCCTAGAGTGTGATGCTTTTCTATTTTTGCTCATAAAAAAAAAAAGTAGAGCACAAAGATAGCACTTATTTATCCATTTTTTTCTTTTACTCAACATTTGTTTTAAGTGTCCATTATGTGCCAGATGCTGTGTTTGGTCCAAGAATAGGAAGTCAACGTCACAGACCCTGCTTTCAAAAAGCTCATGTCTACGGAGAGTATGAGTAAGTACGTATAAGTAATACGATTTAGGTGGGTTCATAGAAAGTAGTCTCTTCCCGTCGCAATAAACAACTGTAATTGAGAACACACTCATTTCTTAGAATTTAACCTTTTGCCATAAAATGGCAAATAAAACTGGTAAAATTGTAAAGACGATTATGCAAACTGCACTTTAATACATCTTAGAGTTTGGGGAAACTGCCTCCAGAATGGGTTAGGCAGGAGATAACAAATGTGTGTTAGGATATGGAGCAAAAGTGTGTTATGGGTGCTCTGTCGGTGGCAGCTGAAATTGGTACTGCTACAGTGGGACACAGTGTGGAGGCTCCTCAAAAAATTAAAAATAGAACCACCGTGTAATTCAGCAATCCCACTTCTGGTTGTCTATCCTAAGGAAAGGAAATCACTCTCAGGAAGGGATATCTGCATTCCCACGTTCGCTGCAGCACTATTTACAATAGCCAAGGCATGGAAACAATCTAAGCGTCCGCTGGCAGATGAACAGATATAGAAAATGTACGATTATATAGAATGGAAATCCTGCCGTTTGCAACAACGTGGATGGATCTTGAGGGCATTCTACATGGAGACTGTAGTTAAGAATGCTGTGTTGTATCCATGGAAGTTGCTGTGAGAACGGTTTTAAAGTTGTCACCATAATAACAATAAAATGGCAATTATGTGAGGGGAAGGGTATATTAACTAACCTTATACGTGTAAAAATACATGTATTAACGAACCAACATACACGTGTATCGAATCATCACAGCGTACACCTTAAACTTACACAATATTATATGTCAATTATATCTCAAAAAAGCTGAAGAAAAAGAGAATGACTGAAAGCTATGTATAAAAGGGGGAATTTGAAGAACCACAGCAACAACCTATAGCATAGATCATGGGACATAGCTTCATTTCCTAAAGAAGCAAACGGTTGTAGATGAGCCTCCAGGTGCTACAAGAGAGCAGTAGCTGGGTGAGTAATGACATTTTTTTCCATATTAAACAATTTTAACAGAGAATTAATTGACCTATGGTTTAAATTAATGGGATTACATAATGTTTATTGAGTTCCCCAGAGGGGGAAAATTGAGGTGCAAAATTTGCCCTTGAAATTGTAAAATAAGGAAAATAAATGAATATACATACACATATGTACACATACACACACATACACACGTATACATTTTCATTCCACATGTGTGTATATTTATTATATTTTTTATGAGAATGGAAAACCCACCTGTTTTAACTTCTGAAAAACATCTTGAATGCCTAACAAATATTACCAAATTTCCAAACTGTTTCACCAATCACTGTTTCTTAATTTTATAACTTAGGTGGATATCAAGGGAAATTTAATCCTTGTGTTTCTGATTCTTTTGCATTCGTTCCTCCCCGCCCCCCCCCCACCAACAAGTGTTTCATAGGAACCATTTGAAGTCTGAAGGGACTTAGAGGTCTTTTGTTTTAAGCACATTTAAGATGGTTTATTCAGTTAAGTAGCATTTTGTCAGGATCAAATGGATATGAAACTCAAAAGCCTTAAATTATTCTGAAACTTTGAAGACTGATAAACATCATCAATATTTATTTAGCACTTTTAGGTCTACTCTAGTCAAAAATGTAAATATACCAAAGGGATCTTAGAGCACTTAACTATTTTTTTAAATTACACTTTCTTTTTCTTTATGAGAAAGCAACAAAAATTAGTATAAACAACCATTTGAACAAACACTGAATTGGACCTTACATGGTATGAGCTGAAGGTCCTGGTCATCGTCTAAATATGATAAGTGAGACTGCTTATCCTGACATTCAAGATTATCTGATCCTTAACCAGCTACTGCTCCCTGAATGGTCCACAGGGAAAACATATGTAGGAGAACTGCTCCTAGCAAAGGAGCAGCAAAGTCTGTTTGACCATTAAGAACTTTGATTCCCAAGTCCGACACAAAATTCTACGATCCAAGCTGAATCCTGTAAATGATGCTTTTAGCCTAAGGAGAAAGTTCTGCATTACATGGGCTCTGGGTCAAACTGAGGTTTGTATTTTTGATTCTACCATTTACTAACAATAGGATCTTAAGTGAGATATGTAATAGCTTAAAGTCATTAGATTCTTTAGATGAAACATTAGGATAATCACTGTTCCTACTTATTATGGTATCTGTAATTTATCTTAAAATATTTTAGTATAGGTGCAGTTAATAGTACATTCAGGAATGATACACACCAGGAAGCCATACCGAGAAGAAGCTAATTGAATTCTGTTGTTGATAGCTCAATCAACATAATATACTTTAATTAGCATGGTGAATGTCAGAAATAAGTTGTTATATCTGTAAGATCGGTGACTTGGTAATTAGCATTGACGAATGCTAGAAATGTGCTTTATGAAGAAAAATTAAAGTTTCAAGATACATGGATTGGCTTAAATATTAAAAGAAAACACTACCAATGCACTCCATCTTTGGGTAAATAAGACAAAAGAATCTAAGGAGTTCAGTAGGTTTTACCTTCGCTGTTAGTGTCCATATGATTTCTAACTTTTTCTTGGGGGGGGTGGTAAATTGATTCCAACTTAGTGTTAATGAAACTCTGCCTTTATATCATCATCTGCCTTAAACAGCCTACTGCTTCATGTTGGAGGTAACTAAAAAGACAGACTTGGGGTTCATCAAAACTACCGAATAGGTCATGTGAACCGTTCTGTATCTGCTTGCTAATAATACTTATTTAATTAATTATTTTATTATGTGGCAGAATTTGATATGAGATTTGCTTATGTTAGAGAGGTTGTGAGAAAGTAGCTAAGTCACATATCTCAGATTGCTACTGTGGACATTATGTACCTCACAGAATAAAAGAGTTATTTTGCATTACCTAATTGGCTTATTGAAGTCATAAGGCAACCTTATATGATAGAGATGAGAAATAAGGAAGATATCCATATTGAGCACTCTGGACAGTTATTGGTGCAGAGTCAGAGCTCAGGAAATAGTTACTACTATGAGTGCTAAAGTGATCTGGAACCAAAATAAGCCATACGCCTTCTACTTCCTCCAATACGTGCCTGAGTGTCAGATTTTATCACCTACTTTAGGAAAAGCCTTTTCTTTTTCAGAAAGAACATGAGAGTTTTTGCCTACGCATAGGCAAAGATGGTTCTGGCTACCCATCTCGGACCTTCTCAGACCAAGCAGAGCTGCAGCCTCTGGGCTTGTCTTACCTTGTAATGCATTTGGAAAGCACCATATTCTCAGGAATAGAAAAGGTAGGAGCCAGGGAGAGGTTGTATTTCTCTAGTCCTGAGAAACTAGGAAGTCCTGATAGGTCCTGTAACATGCCCAGTAAATTCCTGAGCCTCAGAACGAAGGCTTCATAAGACATTGTGGAATTTAACCAATTTAACTTGTTTAGTCAGAACAGAAGGAGAGTGTGGGGGTGGGGGAGAGGACTTCCTTTTCCAAAACAAAAAGAAGCACTGAAAAGGTCTACCTGTGGTTTGAGTGATGTGATGCATTAAATTATATATAATTTATATATATAATGCATATATACATACACATAATATACACACATACATGTACATATATATATGAATATATATACATATACATCATACAAAATATATGGCTATATGAAAATATAGACAACTAGAATGTGATTGTTTAATTTTTGGTGCTTTGAAGTACTTTACTTTTTTCAAAAAAATTTTTAATATTTATTTTCGAGCAGAAAGGGGAGGGGCAGAGAGAGGGAGACACAGAACTTGAAGCTGGTGAACTCACCAACTGTGAGATCATGACCTAAGCTGAAGTCAGATGCCTAACTGATAGCCACCCAGGTGCCCCAGAAGTATTTCACTTCTTTATGCGAACAACTGTACTTGTCCAATGGATATATATAATTAAAATGCTGGCAATCAGTCCACCAACAAAATGAGATTTTTTTTGTATTGTGTTTCCTTTCTTGTTTGTTTGTTTGTTTGTTTAATATGCATTCTCCTGAGAAGACCAAATTAAAGCCAGAGTAAGGCCGCAGGAATACTTTGTCAAAATCACATCTTTTTTTATAAAATTAGTAGCACTTAATGTGTTCTGAGGTCGGCAGAGAACTGGAAGTCAGGTGCTAGGGGCAGAATGTGGCAGAAAATGGATGCAGTGGTGCCTGGATGGCTCAGCTGGATAAGCGTCAGACTCTTGATTTTGGTTCCAGTCATGATCTCATTGTTGGTGAGTTCGAGCTCCACATCGGTTCTCTCTGCCCTGACAGCGTGGAGCCTGCTTGGGATTCTCTCTCTGCCCCTTCCCTGCTTATGCTCTCTCTCTCTCTCCCTCTCAAAAATAAATAAATAAATATTACCAAAAAAAAAAAAAAAAGAAAAGAAAAGAAAAGATTTGGGCACCTGGGTGGCTCAGTCAGTTAAGCGGCTGACTTTGACTCAGGTCATGATCTCGAGGTTCTTGAGTTCAAGCCCCACATCTGGCTCTGTGCTGACAGCTCAGAGCCTAGAGCCTGCTTTGGATTCTGTGTCTCCTGCTTTCTCTGCCCCTCCCCCGCTCATGCTCTCACTGTTTCTCAATACTGAATAAAAGTTAAAAAAAATTTTATTAATTAAACAAATTTTAAAAAAGAAAAGAAAATGGATGCAAACTGTATCAAATGGAGGAATCTGGCCCACCTTTCAAATCTGGCTCAGTGTATAGGAGCTGTCTAGCGCAATTGGGAGATGTACGATAGGCTCCACTTGTATTCATTTTTAAAGTTTAACCCTGAGTCATTTTACCTAAATCAAGAAGGTATTTTTAGAGTCAGATCGTGTATGCTTCTCATAAGCAGCAGAGGTACTGGATATCTGTTCCAACTCAGATTTTGGAAGCAGTTATTCTTCTCGAAAGTTATTTTTTTCCTGTGGCATTTCATGGAAAACACTTGCTGTAGCCAACAAGCTATGGATATGTTTTCTTAGGCTGAAGAGATTCTTATTATGAATAAGCTAATTGAAGCCATGGGAAAAAGTGCAATTAAAGAATTTTTGGTTTATAATACATCATGTAGTTGGAAATAATCTTGAGAAGTCATCGAATTCAACTCTTGTATTGAGACTAAGGGACACCCTCAACCACCTCTCCCCTCCAAAAAATGCCTATCTGTCCTGTTTTTGAAACAATTTAGGTAGTACAATAAAAGCCTGCTAGGTAAATTCTGCCCTCTAGTATATCTTAGAATTGTAAAGTTACTTGAATATCTTTTGCTGCAAATTAACCTAAAAACACCATAAAAATATAAGCCATTTTATTATTTTTTGTATTATCATTTGTGATCTGATTCTGGGGCCTCCATATATCTTCTAGTGTACTATCTTTCATTTTCCACTATTTCCATTTCTTTCTTGCATAAATTAGGAATTTGGTGTTGCTACAAGCAACAAAGACTAATCTGAGTTAGCACCACAATGAGGTGGCTATGTAATGTGTCATTGTGGCTAGGCTGAATTAATATTTCCCAGAATGCCCATTAGGGATGTTTCATTAGGGTAGGAGACAAAGAAGATTCTCTCCAGAGCTGGAGAGATGAAGGAAGGAAGCAGCCATCCTATAGCATACATACGTTGTTGCTGATTTGCTGACTTATCTTCTTGGTGAGAAACAACAGCTTGTCCTACAATTGCTCTCCCTTACCTCTGGATCTTCTGGATTCCTCTGACTTATGAACTAGGTGTGTTAGGGTGCATGGTCAGTGCCTCGAGGAGGGGCTCTGGCTTCTGCAAGATGTTCATTTTAAGGTCAGTGGCAATAAGAATGGACACAGGCCTCAGTCAATCCTTGGGGATTTCTAACTTTTCCTCATGGGGTTCCAGTCTGCTGATGATCTTCTCTTCCAGACTGTCTGCCCTGAGAACTTTGGGCTCTGACATGAGATGTGGAGACAGCCTTGCGGAGACTTCTTAGCCAGCTGCCATAGTTAGGTAAGCAAGTACCCAGTAATAAATTCCTTAATATATCCCTATATATTCTGTTGGTTCTGCTTCTCTGGTTGAACCCTGCCCACTACATGCAGGAAACGGAATTAGAGACCAAGAATTAGGATTAGAAATCAAGACTGGCCTTCGTTTCTGTCCTTCCTTATTCTTTTTTTTTTTTTTTAATTTTTTTAACGTTTTTATTTATTTTTGAAACAGAGAGAGACAGAGCATGAATGGGGGAGGGGCAGAGAGAGGGGGAGACACAGAATCGGAAGCAGGCTCCAGGCTCTGAGCCATCAGCCCAGAGCCCGATGCGGGGCTTGAACTCACAGACCGTGAGATCGTGACCTGAGCTGAAGTCGGACGCTTAACCGACTGAGCCACCCAGGCGATCCTGTCCTTCCTTATTCTAATTTCCAGTTTCTCTTTCTCTTTATAGTATGCATGTCCACAAAACATGTTGGATAATATGTCCTTGAGAGTTAGTAGAACCACTTACATGTCCAGCTACCTGAAGAGACATGAATCTCTTATTCAGTATCTATTTCCTCTTGTGACAAATTCTAAATTCTCAGGAGTAGAACTCATGAGAATCCTAATCTCCAGCTTGGAGCAATCTGCTGTTTCTGGGGAAGCCGACTATGTGGAAGGAATTGGGCTATGTCTGGTGCCCACCACTAGTCCAAACAACTGTGTCAGGTACAAGGTTGGGTTGAACAGAATGACTACTGGGATTCCAATGGCATTTTTCACATGGACAGGAGAAATTAGGGACCAAGCTGTCCACTGTTGCCAGGACTAATAGTTATCAGAACATACTGATAGGGTCATGATGGTTGTTTCCTGCTGATGCTTATGCCATGTAAGCTGTTAAACATTTTCATATTACCCCTGCCCATAGATTTAACTTAAAATAGTCATTCACCTATACAAAACATTTTCTCAGGGTTTGTAATA